>NW_027206124.1:2825000-3425000 GCF_024711535.1 Dipodomys merriami | reverse complement strand
TCTTTTTATTTCTAAAACTCTTTCCTGCCAGGTGCCAGTGGCTCAGGCCTGTAATCTTAGCTACCCAGGAGGCTAAGATCTGAGGATCATGGTTCAAAGCCAGCCCTGGAAGGAAAGTCCGTAAGACTCTTCTCTTCAATAAACCACCAGAAAACCGGAAATGATGCTGCGGCTCAAGTGGTAGAGTGCTCACCTTGAACTGAAGAGCTGAGAGACAGTGCCCAGGCCCAGAGCTCAAGCCCTATAACCAATCAAAAAAAAAAAAATCTTTCCTGATCAATATCCTATAGTTTGCCTATTTACTGCTTTTTTCCTTCAGTTTTTTTCCTTTTTTTCTTTTAGCATTATCCTTAATCATTTTTAATGTTTCTTCAACAACAAATGCTCATGGAAATGTGGGAAAGATGGAACCCATTCATTGTTGGTGCAAATGTAAACTAGTGAGACTACGATGGAAATCAGTGTGGAGTTTCTTCAAAAGACTAAAAGAGCAGGGAACTGGTATCTCACACCTGGAATCCTAGATATTCAGGAGACTGAGATCTGACTATCACAGTTCAAAGCCAGCCTGGGCAAGAAAAGCCATGAGACTCTCATCTCCAACAAACTATTCATAAAAAATCTTGAAGTGGTGGTATAGCTCAAATGGTAAAGCGGTCCCTTAAGCAAAAGCAGCTCAGGAACAGCACCCAGACCCTGAGTTCAAGCCTCAGAACTGACACCAAAAAACAAAAAGACTAAAAATAGACTTTTTTTATGACCTCAACTATTGGGCGTATGTCTAAAGGAGAGTAAGTCAATATACCAGAAAGACATCTGCATACCTATGTTTACTGCAGCACTGTTCACAATAACCAAATGGCACAATCAGCCAAGGTGCTTAACAACAGATGAATGGATAAAAAAGATGTACAAGCCGGGTGCTGGTGGCCTGTAATCCTAGCTACTCAGGAGGCTGAGATCTGAGGATTGCGGTTTAAAGCCAGCTGGGGCAGGAAAGTCCATGAGACTTCTCTCCAATAAACCACTAGAAAACCGGAAGTGGTGCTGTGGCTCAAGTGGTAGAGCGCTCGCCTTGAGCTGAAGAGCACAGGGACAGCGCCCAGACCCAGAGTTTGAGCGCCACGACTGACCAAAAAATAAATAAATAAATAAATGTATACACACACACACACACACACACACACACACACACACACACACACACACTATGGAATAGTACACAGCCAAAAAGATAAACAAAATAATGTCATTTGCAGGAAAATGGATAGAACTGGAAAACATACTGAATGAAACAAACCAAGCTCATATGTGGAAGCTAGACTAAAAAAAGACATACTTATTAATATATATAATACCTATATACATATTTACATATTTACATGACTAGTTAGAAGGAGAAAAGAGATAGAAGGTGAGTAATTTTGAAATACACTCTAACCATATATGAAAACAGCATAAAGAACAGCCACAAAAGCTGTTGACCAAGAAGGATAAGGGGACAGGGATAGAGAAATATCTGATGGAAGGGTGTGCCAGCAGGGGGAGTGGTCTAACAAGGAGGACCAATAAAGATGAAGTTCATTAAGCAGACGGTTTGTATGTATGAAAACAGAATAATGAAATCTGCTGAAATTGTTTTAGGAAGGTAGAAAACAGGGAAAAGACAGGTTAGAAAGGGTGAGTGTATACACATGGAGAGATGTCACAATGAAATCTCCCCCTCAATAATTAATATATTCTGATAAAAAGTTCTTAATGAAAAAGTCCTGATGGGCTAGGGTATGATTCAAAAGTAGTGTATACTGGGCTGTGAAGGTGGCTCAGTGGTAGAGCACTTGCCTTGCATGCATGAGGCCCTGGGTTTGATTCCCCAGGACCACATAAGCAAAAAGGAAAAAAGCCGGAAGTGGCGCTGTGGCTCCAGTGGTAGAGCGCTAGCCTTGAGCTGAAGAGGTGAGGGACAGCGCCCAGGCCCAGAGTTCAGGCCCCACGAACAGACCCCCCCCCAAAAAAAGAAAGTAGTGTATACTTAGCATTTGCTCGGCTCTGTTCAATCCTTAGCATGTACTATGTATGCGTACATCCACTGCACACACACACACACACACAAAACACACAGACTTGTGCAGCATTCTTGTTTGAAGAGCACGGCCTTGATCGTGCCTAAGGGTCTCAGTCCATCTTGCTATCTTTCTGACAGATGGGAGGAGAATAAAGTAGGAGTGCACAAGTACACAAGTGAGCAGAGTACTATTTAGAATTGTGTGAGGTGAACAAGGCAGCATTACAGAATTGTAAAAAGCCAAGCCAAGCCCAGTTCCATGAAGAGGGGTGAAGAGGAGGTGACAAAGCTGTCAGGAGAAGATGTGACAACATGTGTGGAACACTTCATCTTGAGCTGTCACTGCTCTGCCACACATGTATAAGTGATTGACACATACAGGACATGACTCACAAATGTGAATGGCTAATATGACTAATCTGATTCAGATCCTATTGCACGTCTTCTATAAAAGTTGGCAAATATGCTAGTATTTCAAGACTAGCCCTCACATCTCTCTAGCCTCATGTGTCTGGTTTCCTTGTTACAGCCATACTGAAAAATACTTGTAGCTTTACCAATATGCCAGATTGGTTCAGATTTCTCCAGCCTTTCTCTCTCCTGCTGCTGCAAACTAACACACTAACTTGTTATGTTAGACTCAATTTTCAGAAGTGGAATTGTGGCTTAAGTGGTAGTGCTAGCCTTAAGCACAAAAGCTAAGCAAAACCCTGAGATTCTGAGTTCAAGGCTGAGTACTGCCATGCACGTGCACACGTGCGCATGTGTCCACACACATATACAGATTCAACCTTTATAAAGTATTTCTTGAGCCTCTCTAGGGAAAAGTGACAATTCTCAGTGCCCCCAGTGACATCTGTCTGATTTCTACTATAGACTCTGTAACACTTTACTGAGTTAATTTGCTCATGTAGATCCTGTCAGGGGTAAGGAACATTTGATCCTTGTGCTATAGAAGGTCCTTGAAATCATTTGGTACAAGATAGGGGTCACATACATATGCTTCTACACTTCTTGTCAGCTGTCTGCAGCCTGTATGGATAATTTGGTATGGCCTGAAAATGTGAGATATATCCAAATGCATTAGGGATTTCACTGTGAAACCACCTTCTCCCTGCACCATGGACTTCCCTGCCTAGGCTGGCTTTGAGTCGTGATCCTTGATCTTAGTCTCCTAAGTAGCTAGGATTATAGCCTGTAATCTACATAGGTCCCTTAGCTTTTTTGTTTTTTTGTCAATAGTGAACTCTGGGCCAGGGCCTTGTCCCTCAGCTCTCCAGCTCAAGGCAAGCTCTCTACCATTTGAGCCACAGCGCTATTTCTGGTTTTCTGGTGTTTTGTTTGTTTGTTTTTAATTGGAGATCTCACTAACTTTCCTGCCCAGGCTGGCTTTGAACCAGGATCCTCAGATCTCAGCCTCCTGAGTAGCTAGGATTATAGGCGTGAGCCACCAGCACTCAGCCCCCTTAGCTTTTTTTTTTTTTTTTTTTTTTTTTTGTCGGTTGTGGGGCTTGAACTCTGGGCCTGAACGCTGTCCCTCAGCTCAAGGCTAGTGCTCTATTACTCGAGCTACAGCACCACTTCCAACCCTTAGCTTTTTTGTTCAAGGCTTACATTCTACCATGTGAACCACCTCTCCACTTCTGGCTCTTTGGTGGTTAATTGGAGATGAGTTTCACAGATTTTCCAGCAAGTTGGTGTTGAGCCACAATCCTCAGAACTTAGTGTCCTGGCAGCTTAGGAATACTAACCACCAATACCCAGCTACTAATTCTTTCTTTCTTTCTTTCTTTTTGGGGGGTCTGGTTGTGGGGCCTGAACTCTGGGCCTGGGCGCTGTCCCTCAGCTCTTCAGCTCAAGGCTAGTGCTCTACCACTTGAGCCACAGCGCCACTTCCGGCTTTTTTTCTTTTTGCTTATGTGGTGCTGAGGAATCGAACCCAGGGCCTTGAGCATGCAAGGCAAGAGCTCTACCACTGAGCCACCTTCCCAGCCCCCTAATTCTTAATTTCTATGTTCAGCCTACTTTAAACTTGTACCTGAGTTTCTATAGAAGAATGACAATCAACTGAAAGTGCTTCTTTTTTTGGTCAGTCATTGGTCTTGAACTCTGGGCCTGGGGAATGTCCCTGAGTTCTTCAGCTCAAGGCTAGCACTCTAACACTTGATCAACAGCACCACTTCCAGTTTTCTGGTGGTTAATTGGAGATAAGAGTCTCATGGACTTTGCTGCCCGGGCTGGCTTTGAACTACAATCCTTAGATCTCTTGTAGCTAGGATTACAGGTGTAAGCAACTGGTGCCCAGCAAACGTTCTTTTCTTTGACAGTCCTGGGGCTTGAACTCAGGGCCTGGGCACTGTCCTTGAGCTTCTTTGTTTAAGGCTAGCACTCTACCTCTTGAGCCTCAGCACCAATTCTGGCTTTTTCGTATATGCGGTACTGAGGAATCAAACTCAGGGCTTCATGCATACTAGGTAAGCACTTTACCATCAAGCCACATTCCCAGCCCCTGAAGTGTTGTTGTTTTTTTTTAATTGTGAAAATACCATACAGGGGTTACAATTACATGGGCAAGGTAATGAACACATTTCTTATCAAGCATTGTTGCCTCCTCCTTTGTTTCCCCTTCCCATCGCTTCCCATCTCTCCCCACCCCCTGAAATGCTTTTTAAAATTTAAAATGTAATGCAAGTTGGGTATGATGGCACATGCCTATAAACCCAGCATCACAGAAGGCACAATAAAAGGATCCCTAGCTTTGGGTAAAAAGTGTAGACTCTAACTGAAAATGATCTAAAGCAAAAAAGAACTGAGGACATGGCTCAAGTAGAATGCCTGCCCATTTGAGCATGAATCCAAGTTTAAACTCCACTATCACCAAAAAAAATTAAAAAATTCAATTCAGATTAGTTTAATAAACATCTACTGAGTCCCTACAGCATGCTAGATAGTACGGGGCTAGTGCAGAAAAGAAGCCAGAATGACCTTTGGTTTTGAGGCAACTGAATCATTCTTTGTCAGTTATTAACTATTATCTTGGAAAAGTTAATTTTAATATTCTGTATTTTTATCCACAAAACCAGGCAGGAAGAAATATTCTAGAATATACATATGCTCTTAGCAAGGTTTCCAAGAGTAGTCAAGAGGCATTAAAAATAAGTTCACTCCCAGTTCAGGTGTGCTTTGCACAGAATGACTATCGATGAAAATAATTTTCTTCACATTTCAAAAAGCTAGACAAAAGGCTTTTAAGTATTTTCACTAACAAAGAAATAAATGACCAGTATTTGAGGAGACAGATGTTACCCTGACTTAAACATAACACAATGTATACCTGTGTCAAAACATCACATTTACCCCATAAAAATGTATCACTTTTATATAATCTATTAAAAATAAATCTAAGAAAGTTCCTTTCCAAAAACATCTCAAAGAGTTTATAGACTAGCAAAGCTAACAGAAACAAATAAATAATTTTAATGTACAATAATGGATGTTTTATTACTGCAGCAATGGTGCTTTTAGAATTTAGAAATTCTACAGAGTCTGGGAGAAGGAGACAATGGAAGGTAGAAAAGGGAGGGACGAGGAATTGTATTCTTCCTATCTGTCCCAAATTCTAAGGGAAGAGAAAAACACCAATAAGACATAAAACTGTAAGAACTATATCTGCAAAACAGAAAATAGTCTGGTCAGACTTATAGAAGGGGGCTGAGGTATAGCTCAGTGATAGATCATTTGGTACAAGACAGGGGTCACATACATATGCTTCTACACTTCTTGTCAGCTGTCTGCAGTCCTGAACTTAATCCCAGTATAAAAGGGAGAAAAGGAAGGGGAGAGACAGAGACGGAAACAGAGACGAACAGGTATCAGTGGCTCACTCCTGTAATCCCAGCTACTCAGAGATCTAAACATCAAGGTTGTAAGCCAGCCAGGACAGGAAAGTCCCTGAGACTCCATTAACCAGAAAAAGCCAGAAGAGCTGTGGCTCAAGTGGTAGAAGACTAGCCTTAATTTAAAAAACAGGGGCTGGGAAGGTGGCTCAGTGGTAGAGAGCTTGCCTTGCATGCAAGAGGCCCTGGGTTCAATTCCTCAGCACCACATAATCAGAAAAAGCTAGAAGTAGCGCTGTGGCTCAAGTGGTAGAGTGCTAGCCTTGAGCTGAAGAGCTGAGGGACAGTGCCTAGACCCAGAGTTCATGTCCCATGGCCAGCAAAAATAAACAAGCAAACAAAAACAAAAAAGAAACTAAGGACAGCACCCAGGACTAAGTTCAAGCCCTAGTACAGAAATAAAGAAGAGAAAAGGAAAGGAAGGAGAAAAAGGAGGAGGAGGAGGAGAAAGAAGAGGACGAGAAGGAAAATGGAAGGGAGAGAGATGGGAAAGGAAGGGAAAAGAGGGAGGGAGGGGAAAAGGAAAGAAAAGCGAGGGAAGGAAAAATAAAGAAGGGAGGAATTCCACAGAGAGGAATTCCACATTAAAGAAGCCAGAACCGATGACTGGAATTAAGTTTTGGAGGGGTTTGTAGACTAGCATCTTCAGCCACTGTAAGTCATGGGGGCTGTTTCAGTAAAGGAGTGGACATGTCTAATGCTCATTTAGAAAGCCAGCTGGGGCAGTAGGTGGACTTCAGGTTGGAGAGTGAGGACTAGATGCAAAGAAACAAGTGATACATTTCTGTGAAATTGTGTGAATTCCTACTCCTGATGACTGAACTCAGCAACAATGTGAGTACCCATGCTTTTGTAGTTAGTACGTGCACATGTACAAGTGTACCTGTGTACACATGTGGGCTGGGGATCCCAAGGCCTCTCACATTCTAGGCAAACACTCTACCACTGAGCTGTACCCCTAGCTCCAACACCAGTACACTGTAGTGGAACTACCACAGTGGAGCATAGTGGCACATATCTATAATCCCAGCTACTCAGGAGGTGGAGGCAGGGGGATCAGGCAAGAAAGTAGTAAAATCTTTTTTTGGGGGGTCCGGTCGTGGGGCCTGAACTCTGGGCCTGGGCGTTGTCCCTCAGCTCTTCAGCTCAAGGCTAGCACTCTACCACTTGAGCCACAGCGCCACTTCTGGCTTTTTTTCTTTTTGCTTATGTGGTGCTGAGGAATTGAACCCGGGGCCTCAGGCATGCAAGGCAAGCGCTCTACCACTGAGCCATCTTCCCAGCCCCAGCAGTAAAATCTTGTCTGAAAAATAAAAACAAAAGGTGTGGGGTCACAGGTCAAGTGGTAAAGCATATGTCTAACTTGTTTCAGGCCATGGGTTCAATCCCCAGTACTGCAGACAGACAGTCAGAACTAACAAAGCAGAAACTATCACTTCAAACATCCTTCTAAAAGAACACTGCAAAGAATATCACAATATTTTCTTTTCTTTTTACAATTAATACTACTGTTTTATTGCAAGTACATGGTAGATTTAAACTTTTGAAACTTACCTTTGACAGTATCCAGGGGTAACACCAGCCAGAGATGATGAGTCTAAGTTACATTCAGTGCAAAAAACCAAAACCCTGGAAAGAGAGAAACATCACAATGATCTCCATGCTCTGGGCACGTTGGCAGCAGGGCGAACAGTCTCCACCAAGTACAGCTACTTGTGAGCCTGTGGCCTGACTCAGATCCACTGGATAGGAACAGCATCTTCCAGGGCTTCAGGTGGTAGATTTCACACATGTTACAAAGGCAATTTCCCACTCAAGTTACACCCACAGACTTCTTGTTTGTATTTTGTTTTTGTTCATGGCCCAGATTGGTCTGGAACTCAAAGTCCTTCCTGTCTCTGCCTCCTAAGTAGCTACAATTATAATTGTGCAGCAGCATCCCTGGCTTCAGAGGGTACTTTCCAAGTGTAAATTAAGTGTGTAAAAAATGCCTAGTATAAGACAGAGCACCCAAACCCCACTCAATAAAAACCAAATGGCTATTAATAATGGAAGCACCCAAACACCACTCAATAAAAACCAAATGGCTATTAATAATATGGACTTAAAGCTGGGGATGTAGCTCACTGGTAATTTTTTTCATTTTTAAAAATTTTATTGTAAAGGTGATATTCAAAAGTGTTACAGTTACATAAGAATGGAAATGAGTACAAATCCTGTGGAACATTGTTACCCCCCCCACCTCATTTTCTCCTGCTTTCCCACCCCGACTCCCTTCCCCCAAGTTGTAAAGTTAATTTCCAACATAGTGTCTTGTGAGTATTGCTGCTGCACTGGTTTGCCCTTTGTCCTTTGTCTCACTATTTCTGTGATTCCCTTTCCCATCACCAAATCAAATAACAGTGGTAATTTCCTTAGCACTTGAGTGACATTGCATCCACTTCCCATGGCTTTAGGCCTACATTCTGTCACAATAACTACCTCTGCATACTTCATTTATATTGCTTGAATCAATAAATTTCAGACAAAATATTGTTGTCTCTACTCCTGTTAGTCCCAGAAGTCTCAAAAGTTTAGAGCTGGGCGCCAATGACTCACACCTTTAATGCTAGCAACTCAAGACTGAGATCTAAGGATCATGGTTCAAAACCAGGGAAAGTTTGTGAGACTTGGATCTTCATTCAATAAATTACCAAAAAATGGGCTGGGAAGGTGGCTCAGTGGTAGAGTGCTTGTCTAGTATGCATGAGGCTCTGGGTTTGATTCCTCAGCACCACATAAGCAGAAAAAGGCAGAAGTGGCACTGTGGCTCAAGTGGGAGAGCGCTAGCCTTGAGCTGAAGAGCTGAGGGACAGTGCCCAGGCCCAGAGCTCAAGCCCCATGACTGACCAATAAACAA
The DNA here is from genome assembly GCF_024711535.1 of Dipodomys merriami. NCBI lineage: Eukaryota > Metazoa > Chordata > Mammalia > Rodentia > Heteromyidae > Dipodomys > Dipodomys merriami. The sequence goes on along the minus strand of NW_027206124.1, from coordinate 3,416,140 downwards.
ACAAGTAAATAAATTACCAAAAAGCCAGAAGTGGAACTTATTAATGACTCCAAACTATATTAAGTGGTACAGCACTAGCTTTGTGCAAAAGAAGCTCAGAGACAGCACCCAGGGCCTGAGTTCAAGCCCCAGTATTGGCAAAACAAAAAGTACAAACGTGTTGAAGGAAAGCCACTTTCCCCTGTGTGTTATACAGGACTGGTACCGGCTCACCCACTGGTTTCATCTCACAAAAGCTGCACTGTTTTCCATTTCCTAGAGCACCACTTGGCCATGCATGCTGTGCAAGTTGGACCCAGTGCATGCCACGTCCTCTGTGAAGCACTCAATGTGACACACTTGTCCACTGGCAGTGCAGGCTTAGGAAACAACTGTGAAGTCTTTTGTTTGTTTGTGGTAGGTCATGGGACTTGAACTCTGGGCCTGGGTGCTGTCTCTCCACTCTTCAGCTCAAGGCTAATGCACCTACCACTTGAACCACAGTACCACTTCTGGTTTTCTGAGTGGCTTATTGGAGATAGGAGTCTCACGGACTTTCCTGTCTGGGTTGGCTTTGAACCATGATCCTCAGATCTCAGCCTCCTGAGTAGCTAGGATCACAGGGGTGAGCCACTGGCGCCGGGCTACTGTGAAGTCTTTCGTGATGCCCTCTCTTCTCGCTCGTAAGCTGGGTGCATTCTTCCTTTAAGCTAGTAATTGGGCTTGCTGCATGTGTCTGCACTTGTTTATGTGCATGCATACTACAGGTTATAAGCTTCCAGAAGGCAGCGTCTGCATGTTTGTCATGCTATCACAATCATTTAGACAGGGACGTGCTCAAAAACTCTTGTGGAATAAACACACATATTGCTAGGAAAAACTAAAGTCTACTCAATACAGTATTCTGAGCGTATTCAAGTATTCTGCCTGCCAACTGTTAAGATTTGGTCAACACAGAGACACCTGGCTTCAGGACAGTGTTTAACCTGCAAAGGTCTCAAACACTTCCTGAAAAAACAAAAAACAAAAAAACAGGAAGCTTTGCCACCCATGGTAGGACCCCTGGTCTAAAAATGTTACATTTATTCTTTTCCTTTCATATTTTTCTTTTTTAGTGCTGGTACTGGGGGGCTTGAACTCAAGAGCTTAGGTGCTGACCCTGAGCTTTCTGGACCAAGGCTAGCACTCTACCACTTGAGCTATGGCACCACTTGAGCTATGGCTCCACTTTTGGCTTTTTGCTAATTATATGGAAATATGAGTTTCACAGATTTCCATATATGAGTTTCACAGATTTTCCTGCCCAGGCTAGCTTAGATCTCAGCCTCCTGATTACAGTTAAGATTAAAGATGTGAGCCACCAGTTCCCAGCTAAATTTACTCTTGTACTTTGGCAGTTAAGGAAGGTTGCCTAAGGAAAACAAATCCAGACTGAAGCAGGAATGAGGAGAAAGATGGTGCCCCATCTTGGGCTACTAGTGCAGTTAACATAATGTTATGTTCTCCAGCCCTGCCCCAGGATGGTTTATCATCTCTTGACAGAACGGGCTTGAGAAAGACTGACACAAAAACCTAAGCACATCCAACTGTAAACTGGAGGGAGAGGTAGAGATAGTGGGGAACGACAACTGGATGAAGAAAAGAGATTCATCTCAACTTGGTCAGCTTTACTGACGTCTCACTAAGCACAAAGCAAGTTTTCAGGAGTAGGAAGCCCAGCAAGTGTTGATCACATGGCCATATCAAAATGCTTTTATTTTAAGAATATATATATAGCCTCCTAGGCTACTCTCAAACTTTCCATATAGCTCAGGAAGACAAAGAACTCTGTTTTCCAGCTTTAGTCCACCAATGCTGGGATTACCGGCATGTGCCATCATGCTCAGCTCAGTAAGAATGTTTCTGTAATCCATTTATTGATAATTAAAGAAAAACTGTTTTGCCTTCCATAATGCATACTAATTTTATATTTTTAATCAAAGGGCTATTTCTATTGAGGTTGCTCACAAATATTTAAATAGTCATTTTTCTTTAGGTAAAGCAGAGAACTTGACACTGATATGGAAGGTAACAATACAAGTGTTTACTCCTTGCCCAGCACTATACAGCTTGGCAGTCTCAAAGAAATCTCAACTACCACAGGATCCATGTCACTTACCTGTAGATAAGGGGATGGGGGGAAGACACCCACAACTTGGCACCAGCTATGGGGCACAGAAATTTAAAGAATGCATAGAAAATCGTAGGCTAGTCAATCTATGCCATCTTTAGAGACACAGAGAGAAACTAGAATTAATACAATCTAGTGATCCTCAAACCCATTTACCTTGGAACCCCATTTCATTCGTAAAAATTACTGACAACTACAAAAGTGTCTCTATGTTAATTATAATTATCAATATTTATCATACCACAAAGTAACACTATGAAATCTTTAAAATATTAGTTCATTACAATTTACTAATAATAAGGTATCACATTTTAAAAATTCAAATTATGCTATTTCAAAGGATTAAATCCATGAGAAAAGCACCACGTCTTACAATTTGATAAGAATCTTTAATGTGTGGCTTGAGAGGTAGATAGGGAGACGAAGGTAAGGGGACCACAGTCCAAGGCTGACCTAGGCAAAATAGTGAGACCTAATCTGAAAAAGAAACATAGCAAAAGAGCTGAAAGTATGGCTCAAGGGGTAAGACTCTCGCTTAGAACCTGGCCTAGAGTTCAAATCCCAATACAGTCAAAGATGTATAGAGATATATAGAGATATTCTCTCCTCTCTCTCTCTCTCTCTTCTCTTCTTTTGGTCAGTCATGGGGCTCGAACTCAGGGCCTGGCCAATGTCCCAAAGCTCTTTTTGCTCAAGACTAGTAGTACTCTAACACTTGATGCCATAGCACCACTTCCAGTTTTCTAGTGGTTAATTGGAGATTAGACTCTCATGGACTTTCCTGCCTGGGCTAGCTTTGAGCCTTGATCTTCAGATTTCAGCCTCTTGAGGATTATAGGATTGAGCCACCAATATCCAAGACACTCACACACACACACACACACACACTCTCTCTCTCTCTCTCTCTCTCTCTTTCTTCCCTCCCCCCTTAGGTCCCATTTATATGGTATATACATAGATATAAAGAGAGAGATATAGATATATGGAGAGGGAATAGATATACAGAGAGGGAAAGGCAGGAGTAGGGCAGGGAAGGGACAGTAGGGAGGGAGACAAGGAGGAGGAGAGTATGGGGACAACAGGATGACAAATGGATTATTCTAGAAGCTTTGGCTTTCAATCTGTTGTTGTATCACAAGCTCTGCAGCCTCAGGAGAATGCATTTAAATGGTAGATGGTGCTCAAGTATAAATTAAATTAGCTGGGACCTTGAGGACCCTCTAAAAGAGTCTTCGATGGACTGGTGGAGAGGAGACCCCAGACTGCATTTTGGGAGCCATTCAGTGCTAACTGGGGCTGAGCACAGAGGAAGGGCGTGGCTGCACTGGAGACAAACACTTGTTTAGTCCCAGCAGCTCAGGGAAGCCACCTCACTCCTGGTGAATCTCAAAGATGGAGATGGTTAGGGTAAGGTAGCCTGGCACTGGGCACGGAGCCTGGACAGCTCTCTGCCTTCAGGGAGCCTCTATGCGCTGGGCAACATTCCCCAGAGGCCACGTCAGGTTTTCCTTTCTGGCGCCTCCCCTGAGCTAGGCTGCTGGAAGCTGCAAAAGGCTCCCCAGCAACGCCTAGCCATGGCTTCCCGGAGCTGTGTTTACTAACTGCAAAAGCCTTCAGCCATTTCTTGATCTGGCTGTCTTGAAAGGCAAATTTAACATCAGCCACGTAGCCAGCTTTTCTGTGCCAACAACCATGAGAGTTTGCTGTTCTGTCCCCGTGCTCGCTGTAAAAACAGTTCCGGAGCATCGTATGTCACTGTTCTAGTTGCCATCAACTGAAAACAGTTTCTCATATTTTGTAGCAGAAACTTAGCATTCTGGATGTGGTTGGCATAGAGTCCATCTCTGGCTAACAGAGAGGTTTGAATTCATGAGTAACCAGAGAAAGCGGGTTGGCGGTATCGTGTTAATCTGTTTTCTTACCAAGCCAATGTTGGCTAGTATGCATTCATTCACTTGAATTCTTCCTGTGATTAGTGCTCTGAAACTACCCTGCGGGAAATGCAACAACCTGAGAGAAGCGCTGAACAAACAGAAGCTCCTTTGTGGTCTCATTTTTAAATGAGAAAGCAGTATACAAAAATAGAAAAGAGTCATGAAGCTACAGCATATAGTTTTTCAGTCCTTTTGAAAGTTAGTTTTTAGTAAATATATTCATTAAGGCTCCCTAACAAAACAGATTTGTGTGTATGTGTGTTTGTATGTGTGTGTGTGAGAGAGAGAGAGAGCCATACACATACATGCTAGAGATTAAGCCCAAAGCATCAAACAAAAACAGATTATTTTCAGATCAAAGTGAAAACAACATTTTCAAAGGATTTCTGTGGTAATGGTGTCAATCTACTGTACAACCTGAAATGCACATATGAACAAATTTAACATGACAAACTGACAAGAATTTAATGGTATTTTGTGCACTAATAAAATTCTGAGTTTCCATTCTAAAAAGCTAAGATTATTTCTGCTTCTGGGAATAGGCAATTCAGGCAACCACCCTGCTGAAGAGAACTGGATAAAACATTAAAAAAATTACTGAATGCAGAGAAGCATTAATTAGAATACCAACTATGAAAATAAATTCTAATGAACTACATAACTACATATCTACATGTAGAAGAGAAATAATAAGGTTTTTGAAACTCTTATGGAACAATAGCTTTATAATGTGGGGATAGAAAATTATTTCTTAAGACACAAAAAATATCAACTACTTAAAGAAAGATATGGATTAGGGGTAGCTCAGTGGTCCAGTGCTTGCTTAATATGTGTTTTGTTTTGGTTTATTTGTGCTGGTACTAGGACTTGAACTCAGAGCCTCATACTTTTTCCCTCGGCATTTTAGATCAAGGATGGCACTCTACCATTTGAGCCATACCAACACTTCCAGCTTTTTGCTGGCTAGTTGAGAGCAAATAATCTCTTGGATTTATCTGCCAGGCTGACACTGAATGATGATCCTCAGATCTCGGCCCCCTGAGTAGCTAGGATTACAGATGTGTGTGAGGCTTTGGAGAATGGGGGGAGTGAAGTCAATACAATTAAGGTCTTTAAATTCAACTGCTGTGATTTTATCCTTGGCATCTTCCATCTGGAACCATCCCAAATATTTTCCACAACAGAATAGTAAGTACATTACAGAATGTCATTAAAAAAAAAAAAAAGCCAGACGCTGAGGGCTCACACCTGTAATCCTAGCTACTCAGGAGGCTGAGTTCTGAGGATGACAGTTCAAAGCCAGCCCAGGCAGGAAAGTCCATGAGGCTCTCATCTCCAATGAACCACCAGAAAACCGGAAGTGGCAGTGTTGCTCAAGTGGTAGAGCGCTAGCCTTGAGCTAAAGAGCTGAGGGACAGTGCCCAAGCCCAGAGTTCAAGCCCCACGACTGACAAAAATAAATAAATAAAAGGAATACTATAAAGCATGAAAAAGTAACAGGCTACACACAGCAATGTGAACAAATCTTGCGAACATGATAACCACACAGGAAGTAACATATGGCATGATTCCATGTTCAAGACCAGACCAAACATTAATGTTTACAGAAGGTATGCGTGAGTGAAGTGAAAGAAACCTAAATGAGAAGTGTAGTCATGTCCAGGTGGGGGAGGAAGGATCAGGACTAGTGGGTCTGCTGGGTCCCTACATGTCTATTCTCTGATGTCCAAGGCGATATAGTAAAATAATTCACTAAGTTTTCCATCTATATTTTATACTCGTTTCTTTTTTGCTGCTGGGTAACAGCCTTGTCATGAAGGAAGGCACTGCCAGCCCTTATACAGTGTTCCGATTGTGTGGCATACTTCACAGTAAAAAAGACTGAAAGCAAAGCAAAAGTAGAATTAATACAAAAGACAGCTGGTTTATGGTACAGCAGCAACTCAGGTGACGAGACAGAAAGCTGAGCCTCCTCCTCCCAGCCACGCTCCTTCCTCGCCTGTCTCTCCTGTTCCTCACACTTGCAATCTAGGCGCTCGGTCACTCACCCTTCCACCAGGATAAGTACATGGTCATTCAAGACATAACCTGGTGTCTCTCCCCGTTTTGTCCAAATTCTAGATCTGCCAATTTCAAGACTGTTTGACCTTTGTGGAAAAAAATGTCTTTTTTTTTTTTTTATTTAATCAAAGCAGTGCTTCCTTTCTGTTAATGTTGAGCAAATTGTTTTCTGTAGGATTCCTGCTTTGGCCAGGGAGCTTGGCTCTTGTAAATTGCATTTTAGTTACATACATCCTTTTTCCTGAGCACTTTAAGACATCCTGTCAGAAACTCCTTGCATTTTAATTACTTCCAGTTAGTTAAGCAATGGGAGCAGAGGGGTGGGACCTGTTGGGTTAGGGATAAAAAGGGGACAGCCAGCCTGCTCTGCATGCTTGCCTGCCAGATTTCTGATGGCAGACCCCTCTGTGGCAGTGAACTTTGCCAAGTTCCTTTGAGTTGTTGTCGTTATTTCTATGTGACACCCCAATGTCCCGAGCTATTTCAACACCTTGGTCAAAATACCTACCTCAGTTTCATAGCTTTCCCATCTATAAAACAGACTAAAAATACCTGTCTCAAGATTAGCTCAGTAATACAAGTACTTTCCTCTTCATTATCACCACCATCATCTCGACTCTGCTAACCCTGTCCCTGCTCCCATCCCTGACTTCCTCTGGGATCCCATGGCCTGTAGTACTGTTTAGTTCCTAGGTAAGCTTGTACAGATAATTAATTCCTGGTGCAGGGAGTAAACCTTCCTCCTCTACCTTCCAGTATGTAGCACAATAGCAGATGCTCAGTGAAGACCTGTGGAGCATAAGAGCTACTCAACTTCCAAGTTTGCCTGTCATACCATATGGGTCGTACTCCGCCCACGCCCCCCCATCTTCCTCACCCCCGGCCTCCCCAGCCTGAACTCCTTACACAGACAGGTTTCCTACAGCAGCCGCCTGAGAGGGGCTGCCTCCATGTATAACCAAGCCACTGCTCTAGAAGTCCAGGGTGAAGTGCAAGTGATAACTATGAAAATATCAAGTATGAAACTCCACTACTTCATTAAAACAACAGGATTATTGTGGAGTTGCAAATCAAGAAGGAGCTTCAAGAAGCAATAAAGAATTAACATGAACTGGAAGGTGTGGCTCAAGTGGTACAGCACAGGTTATGAGAAAGAATTAATGTGAAACTGCTATCTAATATAGTGTAAGGTAAGATTTTTAGTTTTCACAGTTAAAAATACCTCAATGTAATTTTCTAGTTTTCACATTTAGCCATTTCTCATTTGGTTATTACTTGCGCACGTGAATGTTGGCATCAGCATGACTCATGATAGCTAAAGAATGAGCCAACCTAACTGTCCATCAACTGATGAGTAGACAAGCATTCAATCACTCAGCAGAAAACTACTCAGCAATAAAAAAAAACCTGGTGTTCATGATTCACATCTATAATCCTAGCTACTCAGGAGGCTGAGATCTGAGGATTGTGGTTCAAAGCCGAACAGGGGCAAGAAAGTCTGTGAGACTTATCTCCTAGTAACCACCTGAAACCCAGAAGCGGAGCTGTGGCGCACAGTGGTAACCTTGAGCAAAAGAGTTCAGAGACAGTGCTCAAGTGCCCTGAGTTCAAACCATACCACTGACAAAAATACAAAATAAAAGCAGAAAGGAACAAACAACAACATAGATGGACCTTAAACACATTGTACTCAGTGAAAGATTACATATTGTATGATTTGACTTAAGTGAATTGTCCAGAAAAAAAAAAAACAACAAGAAGTTAACTAAAGCAGAAGTGGGAACAGGGCTTAACAGCAAACGGACAAGAAGGGGAGGGATGGAGGGATGGCTCAAGTGGTTAAAGCACCACCCTGTAAGGAAGAGCACTAAGCCCTGAATTCAAGCTCAGTCCTGGTCGCTCACACCCTTAAAAAAAAAAAAAAAAAAGAGCAGCAAATGGAGAAGAGGAAAATCTTTGGGATAATGGGAATTCCTAAAACTGAGTTGTTGTTGGTTATAAAATGTATAAAGTTAACTAAAAGTTTTGTAATTGAACACTTAAAATGGATGAATTTTGAGGTATGTAAATCACATCTCAATGAAATGGAAAAACACAAATATTTTGACACTCTTTCAAAGCCAGTTGTATGTCTGACATCTTTACAATCTTACCCACATGGCTGGTGAGTGCTTGCCTGGCATACGAAAGACTGGGTCTAATAATAATAATAATCTCACACATATATGTAGAACCAAGTTACACGGATTTGAAGTCCTCTTATAAAAATGTCATCTATGAAATACTTTGAAAACCCCAAACAAGCTGGGTACTGGTGGCTAATGCCTGTAATCCAAGCTGCTGAGGAGACTGAGATGTGGGGATCACAGTTCAAATCCAGCCTGGCCAGAAAAATTCCCATGAAACTCTTATCTCCAATCAACCTCAAAACTGGAAGTGGAGCCGGGCGCTGGTGGCTCACGCCTGTAATCCTAGCTACTCAGGAGGCTGAGATCTGAGGATCGCGGTTCAAAGCCAGCCCGGGCAGGAGAGACCGTGAGACTCCTATCTCCAATAAACCACCAGAAAACCGGAAGTGGCGCTATAGCTCAAGTGGTAGAGCGCTCGCCTTGAGCTGAAGAGCTGAGGGACAGCGCCCAAGCCCAGAGTTCAAGCCCCACGACCGACAAAAAAAAAAAAAAAAAAAAAAAAAAAAACTGGAAGTGGAGCTGTGGCTCAAAGTGGGAGAGCACTAGTCTGAACAAAAGAGTTCAGGGAAAGCATCCAGGCCCTGAGTTCAAGCCCCATGACTAACCAAACTAAAAAATAATAAAAACTCAAACAACATCTGGAGGGGTAGCTCAGTGGCAAAATACATGCCCTGGGTTCAATCTCCCAAACCAAACCAGAAAGCAAAACACAAACAAAAGCCAAACCATCTAATCCCAAACTGTCCTCACTTACAATCTTTCAATCGAGGAGCAGTAAACAGACATTGATAAACAGACTTTCATTGTCTTCTGACAAAACTGTGGTTTGAATTTAGCATCTTGTGCTTATTTGAGGGCATTCCACTGTTAAGACATACTTCCAGACCTTTTTTGCCTTATTCTTCAGATTAGGTCTTATATTTTTCCTAGACTAGACTCTGAAGGTGACCCTCTGACGTATCACCTCTAGTATTGCTGGGATCACAGGCACAGACTATCAAACCAAGTTTGTTGACAGAGATGGAAATCTTGCTAGCTTTTTGCTGAGGCTGGCCTCAAATCACAATCCTTATTGTCTCTGCCTCCCAAGTGACCATGATTACAAGTATAAGTCATCTTAACCAGTCTTATTATTATTATTTTTGGATAGGTCTCAGTATGTAATAGCTCAAGCTGTTTTGCATCCTGCTGCTCCTTGTTCACCATCGTTTTTTCATCCCACCTATATCAATCCACACTCTATTCCCCTATATCTACATTTACAATGGCAGAAATAAGATTTTTTTTTTGGGGGGGGGGGTCCGGTCGTGGGGCTTGAACTCTGGGCCTGGGCGCTGTCCCTCAGCTCTTCAGCTCAAGGCTAGCACTCTACCACTTGAGCCACAACGCCACTTCCGGCTTTTTTTCTTTTTGCTTATGTGGTGCTGGGGAATCGAACCCAGGGCCTCATGCATGCAAGGCAAGCACTCTACCACTGAGCCATCATCCCAGTCCGAAATAAGAATTTCTTAAACGGAAATTTTAATTTTTAAAAATAAAAACTGACATTTAGCATAGCGTCCCTTCTTTTTTTGTTTACTTATTTTTATTAGCATTTTAGAAAAAAAAGGGGTTCACTGTGACACATTCATACATGCATATGTTTTGATAAATTCATTTCCTCTCTTAACCATCTCCACTCATTTTTTTATCTCAACATTAAGCGTAAGGGTAAGTACATAAAGTATAATGTATAATGAGATAAAGAATAAAAATATATCCACAATAAACAAGATTTCTAAATAGGATTAAAGCTAACCTTGAGAAATTGACATTTTTTTTCTATACAAGTGTACTACAGTACTTTAGATTAAATTCTACAAGCCCTACAAGGCTGTCCAAATTAATCAGCTGAACTGGAGTTGCTAAATTGGATACTGCTTAAAGTAGGTCACTGGCTCGGCCATGCAAGTATTTGGTAATGCAGAGATCTACTTGCAAAGTCACCTGTCATAATGAGATTTCACTAAGACAAACAAGAGAAACCACTGGTGGGTGTCAACTGTCAGCTGAAATTTATTCAAATAAATTCCACTTTAGATTTATCTCAGAATCTTGGACAGTATTTCTTCAAAGAGTGAATCTGGTTTGAGTATTTAGAAATGCTTCTTTCGCTTCCTCCCTTTTGTCTTACACATCTACTGTCTCCAAAGCCCATTTATCTTTTTTTGAAACCCTTCTCAGCTTTACTCCTTTGTCTCAACTTCCACTCTGACAAGTATAGTCCAAATTTGCGTCTAGAGACACTGAAAGCAGGAAAACTAGACAAGGAAGGCAGCTGGAGACTGTTGGTGGGACCATGGAAGTGTATGAGCGATCTGGCCTGGAGCTGAGGCTCCCAACCTAGCTGAGATCATCATAGCAAGGATTAACAAGGCCTTCAGCCTAGGACTCTGACATAGGCTAGAGTATGAGAATTAATGGTTTTATCTAGAAGAGAAAAGGAAGGGGCCAAGGTAAGGGGATAAGCTGGGGACCTGCTAGGAATTTCTACCATAGTCTCTCCAATCTCTGGCCCACCTTGTAGAAAAATAACTCCTCTTCAAACTTGATCTCCAAACATCATTCATTCAGACATCAAATCTTCTACATCACTTAGCTAACCAGCAGCCTCCTCCCACTTCTCCTCCCCCGACCCCGCCATGTCTCTACCCAATGTGATACCAATCCTGTTGATTTCATGGTTGGGACTCGGGGAAGTCAAGAGGAAAAGAAATGTACCTTACATGGGAAATGATGATTAAAAAAGTGCTCCACATTAGTGAAAAAAGATGAATTAAACAAATGGTTTGTAATACTGAGGTAGTCACAGTGAGAGCGGAGAGCAGGAATTCTAATTCTAATTACTTATTCCATGTACCAAAATAAAATTTCAGATAATAATCACTCCACCAGAAAAACCAAACAGAATATGACAGTAGATAAAATTGAATGGTAGAATGTTTTTCTGAAAACACAATATAATTTCATTCCAAAGACATAAATTGCTGATCATTTAATTTTTGTTTCACTAATAAATTTTACACTACACAAAAAATTAAAGCTGGGCACCAGTGGCATGCAGCTGGGCAAAAGGATTGCTTGACACTGGACAACAGCACAAACCAAAACCCAAAACAAAGCCAGGTGCTGGTGGCTCACACTTATAATCCTACCTATTCAGGAGGCTCAGATCTGAGGATCTTGGTTTGAAGCCAGCCTGGGCAGGAAAGTCCGTGAAACTCTTAGCTCCAATTAACCAACAAAAAGCCCGAAGAGGAGCTGTGGTTCAAATAGTAGAGTGCTAACCTTAAGCAGAAAAGCTCAGGGATAGTTCAAACCCCAGAACCAGCATGTGTGTGCGCGCGCGCGCACACACACACACACACACGAAAAGGGTTAAGAACCCTGGCCCAAGTAGTAGCACACCTAACAAGTGCAAGTCCTTGAGTTCAAACCCCACTCCCTCAGTACTGCAAAAGATAAAGCAAAAATATATCTTTATAAATTAGAATTTTTATATTTTTGTAGTACTAGAGATTAAACCCAGAACCTTACCATATATAAGACAAGCACTCTAGATGAGTGTTCTACCACTGAGAAAAAAAGTTTAGTATTTGTGGGCTGGGAAGATGGCTCAGTGGTAGAGTGCTTGCCTTGCATGCCTGAGGCCCTGGGTTCGATTCCTCAGCACCACATAAACAAAAAGAAAAAAGCTGGAGTGGCACTGTGGCTCAAGTGATAGAGCGCTAGCCTTGAGCTGAAGAGCTGAGGGACAGTGCCCAGGCCCAGAGTTCAGGCCCCATGACCAGACCCTCCCCCCCCCAAAAAAAAAGTCTCCTATAAAAAAGTTTAGTATTTGTAATGAACTGGAAAATTGGCAAAGAAGACTGATACAGCAAAGGTATAGAGACAGAGGCGCCTATAGATAGTCATGGAATACAATGCTTCTTTATTGATGAGTTGGGTTGGAGTCTGAGGTGATACTGTAGTAGGAATTCTCAGTGGGTCCCAGGTTTTCATCTTGGCCTACCTATGCTGTGCTCTTTTACTCTTTTCCTATAGCACAATATGACAACAAACTTAAAATGTATGTTTCTTTGATATTGCAATTACACTTCAAAGAATGAATCTACACACACACACACACACACACACACGCACACACACACACAAAGCCAAAAATGTACAAATATATTTGGGAAAAATATTATTTGCTGCTGGTGGTATACTATGTATAATCCTGAACTGTAAACCATCTAAGTGTTAATCACTAGAGTTCTCTAATAGAAATAAAGTATTATGCAGCCATTAAAAAGGAAGCAAAGGTAACATGGAATATGCTTGCAATATCTTATTAAACTAAAACAAAAAAATCATTACTAAATATATGTATGATCTTGTTATACAGATATGTTCCTCATGTACATCACCACACATATGTATATATACAATATATAATAAAGTATATGTGCCATTAAAAGAAAAGATGAGACAGGTGCTGGTAGCTCACATCTGTAATCTTAGTTCCTGAGGAGGATGAGATCTGAGGAGTACAGTTAGAAGACAGCCACAGCAGGAAAGACTAGGAGACTCCAATTAACCACCAAAAAAGCCAGAAGTGAAGGTATGGCTCAAGTGGCAGAGCACTAGTCAGGGACAGTGTCCAGGCTTTGAGTCAAGCCCTAGGACTGGGACAAAACAAACAAACAAACAAACAAACAAACAAGACATAGGAAAGCCTAGCAAATATACAACAGCCTTTAAAATATGGACTTTTGAGGGATGGGGGAATGTTCTATTTTTCTACTTCATACACTGTAAGTCCTTTGCAAAAAACGTGAACTGCTCCTATAAAAAAAAAATCTGGGTAGCCGGGCACCAGTGGCTCACACTTGTAATCCTAGCTACACAGGAGGCTGAGATCTGAGGATCACGGTTCAAAGCCAGCCTGGGCAGGAAAGTTCGTAAGACTCTTATCTCCAATAAAAACCACTAAAAACCGGAAGTGACTCTGTGGCTCAAGTGGTAGAGCGCTCGCCTTGAGCTGAAGAGCACAGGGACAGCGCCCAAGCCCAGAGTTCAGGCCCCAGGACAGACCAAAAAAAGAAACCTAGGTCTAGGGATGTAGTTCAGTAGGTACAGCATTTGCCTAGCTTTTGTGGGGCCCTAGGTTCTATCACCAGAACTCAAAACAAACAACACACATACACACACCCCAAAATCGGACACACACACACACACACACACACACACACACACACACACACACACACACACACACACACACACACACACACACACACACACACACACACACACACACACACACACACACACACACACACACACACACACACACACACACACAAAATCGGATCCAATCACTCCTTTGTTCAAAAAGTTCCAGAGCCTCCCAGGCCCATGCACAATACAACCCAAACTTCCTGGTGAGATATGAGGAGGCTGGTCCAGCTTGCCCTCCTGACCCACTCCCCACTGGTCAGGAGGGCAAGTTCCCCTGCGGGGCAGGTTAGGAAAGTGTTGTTCTCCACCCTCCACTCTACCCTTCTGAACACAAGAAGGCACTACAGGGTCTCTAATGGGCACCCCTACAATCCCTTCTGCCTGTAGGAAAGCTTGCACATCAAGGAGCCAGCCCCTGGGTCCACATGCCAACTTGTTTTATTCTGAAGTGTTGACAGAGGTGCTCAAATAAATGAACTATGGTTACAGGAAAGTAAGCTGACATGCCAATACGCAGACTGATAACATTTGTTGTCTTTTACCTGATACCCTGTGTAATATATGGATAAAGAGCCTACCACTTGATCAGGATCAGGAGATTTTCCTAGAAGAGATGGCAGCAGAGCCAGCTCTGTGATATCTTTGTGGCTGGGTTGTGACAGGAGGAGGGTACAACAACTTGCAGGCCCACACTCACTCAAGCTGTCCAAGGTTTATCAACATCACATCACCTGTAAGGCTTGGGAGTAAAGCAATAAAAATACTGTGTCTTTGCAAGAAAAGCAGATGCTTTAAAACACACACACACACACACACACACACACACACACACACACACACACGCCTGCACGCACTGTGCCCAGCCTGTGCAAGGGCCTCACAATGCAGTGAGCCAGGTGTGCTGGAATAGGACAGAATTGAGAAGCTGAGCAAGGGGGTTGGGAGTTGGAATCCAGCCTGGGCTAAAAAATAAATAAATAAAAAGACCATGCTGGGGCTGGGAAGGTAGCTCAGTGGTAGAGTGCTTGCCTTGCATGCATGAGGCCCTGGGTTCGATTCCTCAGCACCACATAAGCAAAAAGAAAAAAGCCAGAAGTGGTGCTGTGGCTCAAGTGGTAGAGCGCTAGCCTTGAGCTGAAGAGCTGAGGGACAGCACCCAGGCCCAGAGTTCAGGCCCCACAACTGGACCCCCCCCCCCAAAAAAAAAAGATCATGCTGGTTTAACAGACCTTCTCCTCTCTGATCATCCCATAATAAGCAGAGCTTCTGAATGTTCACTAGATAATATATGAGCTTTATTCTAACCTATTCCTTACAGCTGACAATTGTCCTCACAGACCTCCTAATGACTGGTCATTTCAGAAGCTCCCTGTGAGAAAGATTGGAATGTGAAGTCTCATAAAATCTTGGCCACAATCCTAGGTTTAGCGATTTCATCATGGACATCAATTGTCCAATACAGCAGACAGTGCTTCCCCAAGTTGGCATCATGCTCATGATCATAGACTATCAAGCCAGAAAAACACAAATAGTTGCAATTGGGGGTGAGACAGTGGGGAGGAGCTCCACTGGATGGGAGGCCTCGGCTCAAGTCACCAATCACCCCATGATGACATGGGTAAATCACTGAAACTGTTGATTACATCTGCCTCTAGCATGGGGGACACAGGTTATAAACCTGAAATCGTTGTTATTGTGTTTTATTGTGTGAGAGATAGAGAGAAAGGGGGGGGGGGAATCCTTCTTTTTCCTATCCCATAATGACAATGCAATACTCCTGCCTCAGCCTCCTGAGTGCTGAGATTATAAACATATGCCAGCACACCCAGTTTACAATCTTTGTTTTAATATCCATTTCTCCCATCAAATGGGGTTCCTTATATTTATACATGGTACCCACAAGGCAGATACTCAGAAAACACTTGCTAAATGAATGAAGCTTGTATGTCAGGAAGTAAGACAGCACATGATAAACAAGCCGATGTTTATACTTCTACTGGGATCCAGATTCAGTTAGGAGTAAGCTTGTGCTTAAATAGGAAGCTCCTTTTCTCAGTCTTTCTCATGAAGAGGTGGCCACGTGGTAGTGAGACGAGACACACCTACTGTACCTTACCTGGAAGGTGTGGGGATGACTGAGAAATGACCTCAACATCATCAAGAGATGCCTACCAAAGAAATGATCAAAGAATCTGAGACATTCACAGTACTGCCAACTGACTGTATCCACCTTGGACTTCTTTGGTCTCAATTTTCTACTGCACAAGAGAAAATAAATCTCAATTTGGTTAAGGTAATGTTGTATTTTCTAATAAATTGCCTGATTTATTCCTCTCTTAAAAACACAGAGGTAAGAAAGAGATTGTCTTTCCCAAGCCAAGGAGTAGGAAAATAAAACTATGAAGTTTCAGTAAGTGGCATCCCTCCAGCAGCAGCACAGTGATGATTTGACTTGATCTAAAGAATCACAATGTTTGGACAGTGTTTATGCTTATATATACTCCAGCACACATTGCAGAATCATCAGCAATAAGACCAACTAAAACATCTACCCTCATAGGAAATTAGCAACAACCTCTCTGACTACACAGAAGTGGTAATCAAAACTAAGTGGCAAAGAAAATTGAAACACTTCAAAAAGCACCTGCTGAAGAAGGCTATTTCTGCTGCATATTAAGCTTCTGTGTCTCAAACATGTGCCACATTCAACATCTGGCTTTTCTCCATGCTGTTTCTACTAGTGTGATAGTGAAGACAAGTTTTTGTTTAAGTAACAGCCACTGGGAAATTTCAATCCAATTCAAGAGCAGTTCAGTTGTAGCTCACACTTACTACTGAAGAAAGCAAAGTAAAGCAGCTGTTTTCAAACCTTCAACATTTCACACCCCAAACTCTCCAGCCATGGATACTGCACGTGTACCTTAGCTTCCAACAATGCTCAAGTCATCTTTCAAGCTCCTCAGTGGTGTTCTCTCAAGGATCTACCGAATTCAAGTTTTTAATGGTATCATTAATTGAATACAAGAACTTTGCTTGTTTATTGCTTTAGTATGCTGTGGCTTTCTTTTCTCCTTTCCAATGTATTGGTTGAAAGAAAATTGAGTTGTACATCTTGTAGAGTTTTCCATTGTGTAGATTTTTCTGTCTGGACCCCATGGTGGGTTTTTTTTGCAGGGAGGGAGCTATGTTTATGTGTATCTCTGTGCACAAACACACATGTGAGTTTGTGTGTGCATGCTGGCACTTGACCCAGACCTTCCTTGTGCTAAGTATGTCTATTACCATGGAGCTATATCCCAAGTCCCTATAATTCTTAGAAATTAGTTCTTTGATCTAGAAATTGGATTCATTTGTGAAAAGGGGAGATACATGCTTAATACAACATGAGCAAGTTGTAATTCAATTATTTGTTTTATTTATGGTGGTGCTGGAGTTGGGACCCTGAGCCTCACACATGCCAAGCAAGTACACTGTTACTGAGTCAAATCCTGGACAGCTTGTTTATCTATATGAATGGATGTCTATGCATATATGTAAGTACATATGTGTCTATTTCATTTGTTGCAGAGTTGGTGAAGAAACCTAGTTTTTCATAAGTGATCTATCTCTGAGTTATATCACCAACCCAATTTTTTTTTAAATATCACTATTAATATTTTATTGGTATCCAAAATGTCCCATCACTGGTAAAAAGAAATCTCTTCATGTATACTCTTGAGCTGTCTTAATGGCTTCCCTGCTTTGTGGCATAGCCAGAAGTTCTAGGTTTGCCACATCAAAACCTGTTACAGACCTAGACCAGTTATTGCTCCAGAGATTTCTGCTTCCGTTTACTGAGCAATGGAATTTCAAGACAGTGGGACAGTAGGTTCACCCATTAAAACTGGGCTGGTCACTATTTCTAGGACTTTTCAAGTTAAATAAGCTACAAGGTTTTTTGTTTTTTGTTTTTGTCAAGGTGCTGTACACAGGGGTTACAGTTACATAAGTAAGGTTATAAGTACATTTCTTGTCCAAGTAAGGTAATAAGTACATTTCTTGTCCAACTTGTTACACCTTCCCTCATTTTTCTCCTACTTTCCCTGCCCCCCACATCTTCCCACCCCTCCTCCTCCTTTTGTTTGTTTTTAAGGTAAAGTTTATTGAAAATATATACAGAAAATTACAACCTAAAATCAAGACAATAAGAAAATAAACGAGACAGAGAAAACAGTGAAGATGGAGTCTAGCCGCCTTTTTGTCTGGGCTGGCCTGAAATTGAGATCCTCCTGATCTCAGGCCCCCAAGTAACTAAGATGACAGGCATGAGCCACTACACCTGACTCTTTTTTTTTTTTTTTTGGTCCAGTTGTGGGGCCTGAACTCTGGGCCTGGGCACTGTCCCTCAGCTCTTCAGCTCAAGGCTAGCGCTCTACCCCTTGAGCCACAGCGCTACTTCCGGCCTTTTTTTTTTTTAATGTGGTGCTGAGGAATGGAACCCAGGGCCTCAGGCATGCAAGGCAAGCGCTCTACCACTGAGTCACCTTCCCAGCCCCACCTAAGACTCTTAAGGTACACATCTCCTCCTATATTCTTATAAGCAAAAAGAATCTGAATTCAAGATGTAACTATCAGTTTGCCTGAAAATCAAGGCAGAGGAACATGTAAAACTCTCCATAGGGAAGCAATTTAAAAAATTCAGAAACTACAGGACTAATTTATTTTCCAGATGAATTGAGGGGAAGATGAGTGAGTGGGACCTACAAAGAAATCTAAGACACATAAACCAAACACTGTGCTCATCCCTTTGAAAGTCCTACTGTAAACAAACCAAATTTAACAAGAG
Organism: Dipodomys merriami; assembly: GCF_024711535.1. Lineage (NCBI taxonomy): Eukaryota > Metazoa > Chordata > Mammalia > Rodentia > Heteromyidae > Dipodomys > Dipodomys merriami. The sequence goes on along the minus strand of NW_027206124.1, from coordinate 3,397,717 downwards.
ATTAAAAAATAAAATCAGAATACTTTTTTGGCAATATTAAAGAATTAAAATTTTAGATGGGATAACTGTGCTGTCTTTCAGTTATATGCTACAATACTTATAAATGAAGCTCAAGCAAGGGCTGCAGTCTTCTGAAGGTCTATCTACGACTGATGGATCTATTTCTAAAATGGTGCTCACATAGTGGTTTTTGATATGTGTGTGTGAGAGAGAAGGGGGAGGGGGAGGGGAGGGGAAGGGAGAAAGACGGGGGGGGGGGGGGGGGAGAGAGAGAGAGAGAGAGAGAGAGAGAGCACTCCTCTACAGATAAGCCTTTCCACGGGCTACTTCAGCCTAGGAGCATCAAGAATTGAAGGTTTGGAGGTCAGCCCATATTACCTAGTGATACTTCCTTAAAAAACAAAATGAATGGATGGACCTAGAACAAAGCATATGAACTGAGGTAAATCAAGCTCAAAGAGATAAATGTTGCATGTTTTCTCTCTATTCAGAAGCTAGATCTAAAATATCTTGTCATAGTAAATTATACAGGTCTCTAGGCATTCACACATGGTGAGGCCAGGGGAGGATACTCTCAGCAGAGGAACACAAAGGTGCACTGCCTATGTGCATCTGATCATACAAAATAATATTTATCGAACTGAACTCAATGAAAGCAAAAGTTTTTTTTTCTTTTTTGCTGTTTTTGTTTTCTTTCCTTTTTGTTCTATATGTTCATTTATATGTCTTTGGGAGTGTAAGGGGAGGCAGAGAAATGGAGGGACAAAGAGTGAACAAATGCAACAATGGTACTCACTGGACATTGTGCTGAAGATGAACGATCAAACTTATAGGTGGGGGCAGAAGGGAAAAACTGGGAGAGAGCAAGGGAAGGGGCGACACTGTCCAAAAAGAAATGAACTCTTTACCTGACTCATGTTCATTATAACCCCTCTGTGTATCACCTTTATAATAACAATATTTCTTTAAAAAACAACAACAACAAAAAAGATACCATGGTTTCTGCTTCCTCATCTTACAATACTCACTGTGAGGGAAGCTGCAGTGTCTTCTGCGCTAACACTAGAGATTTCATGCCATCATTGCCACACTATCCCATTGGGTACACGGGTCAGCCCTGTTCAGCATCACAGAAAACCACAGGAAGTTCTGCTACAAGGAGGAGGCAAGGACTGTCCAGGCCTGGTAGAGGCTATCTGCTCCAAACTCCTGGCCATTGTTTTCCAACCTTTACCATCTGACCCCCACACACTCATTACTCTCACCTCCTGTCCTCCTGCCTGCTCCTGTACAGTAAGATCTAGCTTACCCGCCACCTTTCTCACACACAGCAAGCTTCTGCTCAAGCTTGAGCTTGGGCTGTTCTCTAAATATCACCTTACCACTCACAAATGTCACAAATGTCATTTTCCTCCTTCCTTCCTTCCTTCTTTTTTTTTTTTTTTTTTTTTTGAGGTACTGGAATTTGAACTCAGGGCTTAGCATTTTACGACTAGAATCATACCTCCAGTTCAAAGGTCACCTCTTTGTGTGTGCCCATACACGCTGGTTCTGGGGCTTGACCTCAGAGCCTGGGCACTGTCCCTGAGCTTTTCTTGCTCAAGACCAGTGCTCTATCACTAGAGCCACAGCTCCACTTGTGTCTCTGTCTCTCTGTCTCTCTCTCTCTTCAGTAGTAGTAGTTTATTAGAGATAAGAATCACACTGACTTTCATGCCTGGGCTAGCTTCAACCCATGATCCGCAGAACTCAGCCTCCTAAGTAGCTAGGATTACAAGTGTGCTGACCCTGCATTGAGAACTAAAAAGAACTAACAAGTGATCTGTTTTCTACCTGTGAGCAGTTCATATAATCTACCCTAGCCTTGTGTCTCTCTTTCTTCTTTCACCTAGTTCAAAAGAAGGGACCTACCTTCTAAAACAAACAAAACCCAAAAATCTACACTCCCAATCCAGCGCCTCTTCTCTACTCAAACTCCAACCTTTCAATCAGCCCTTTTTTCTCCTCCATCAACCATCACGTACTCTCCTCCCCATCTGCAGATGTCAGTGCTCAACAAGGTCCTGTTGAAAAAAAAACAAAAACTCCTTGGGGTCAGCTCTCTTTCCAGCTACACTCCATTTCTCTGCTCCCTCCACAGCCACACAGTCAAGTGTTAGAAGTCTTCAATCTGCACTTTCTCAGATCCCCTGCATGCTCTGTTCAAGCATTTCAATACGACTTCTGCATCCATCCAACAAGTAGTTCCAGCCTCTGGAACTCTCGCCAATACTAATTCTGTTCCCTCTGCTTCAAAAATTACTGAATGGCAAAGCCGTCACCAGGGTCTCTGCTAGAAGATTCTCGGGATTTTCCTTCCGCATTTAAAATTGCTCTTTCTTCTCCTTTCTCTTTCTCTTAGCTTATCTTTAAATGTTAACAATAGCTCAGAACTTGGTACCAAGCCCCATTTTCTTTACTCCTTAAATGGCATCATCCATTCCTAAGGTTTTAATTAGTGTTCTTATGTTATCATAAAACTTTCACTTTTATATACACAACTGGGAATATTCTTTCCCTTTCTCCCTCTCCCTCTCCCACCCTCTCTCCTTCTCTGTCTCTGTCTCTCTCTTATCTTTCTTCTCTCTCATTCACTCTCTCTCTCTCTTTGGTGCCAATCCTGGGGCTTGAACTACTCAGGGCCTGGGAGCTGTCCTTGAGCTTCTGTGCTCAAGGCTAGTAGGAGCCACAGCACCATTTCCAGATTTTTGGTAGTTAATTGGGGATAAGAGTCTCATGTACTTTCTTGCCCAGGATGGCTGTTTGAACCACTATCCTCAGATCTCAGCTTCCTGGGTAGCTAGGATTATAGGCATGACCGCAAGTGTGACTACTGGATACCCACCTTGGGAACTTTCTTTGTAACTTCAATTCTCTCATGTTCAATTACTTACCTGATATTTCTATCTGGATGCCTCAAAAGTATCTCAGACTTTAATACAGATCAAATTTTAACTCCTGACTTTTCCCCAAAACATTCCATCTGCTTTGTACATCTCAGTTAATTAACATGATACATAGCTTCCATGCTTGAAATCCATTCCACTGAATCTGTCTCTAAAATATATCTTGAATGTGTTCATCTCTCTCTATTCTAACAGCTTACCAACTGGCCTTTCTGTTACCCTTCTGTATACTTCCAATTGTTTTGATATACAGCTTTTAGAAATATAAATTAAATCAGCTTAAAAGTCTTTAACAGGGCTAGGAATGTGGCTTAGTGGTAGAGTGCTCACCTAGCATGCATAAAGCCCTGGGTTCGATTCCTCAGTGCCACATACACCAAAAAAGCCGGAAGTGGTGCTGTGGCTCAAGTGGTAGAGTGCTAGCCTTGAGTAAAAGAAGCTCAGGGATAGTGCCCAAGACCTGAGTTCAAGCCCCAGGACTAGCCAAAAAAAAAAAAAAGTCTTCAACATGCTGGGCACCAATGCTCAGCACTGGCAGCTCACTATGTACTGCTGTACTGTAAGCGCTAATGGGCCTTCCTTGCATGGTGTTCAATTCATGATAAATACTCAGTAAGTTTGTTCTCAGTGGGAAGGTTAAGAATGATTCTAGTAAGAAGGATGGCACTATTGAGAAAACTGTAACCAGAAGGGGAGAGTTCGAGGGCACTGAGTAATTTATTCATCACTCCACTCCCTGCCAGCCTCTGGGTGAAGGATTGAATTCCAGAGATAAATGGAAGAGTCTTAGACAAAGTCTGGTGCAGACAGATGTAACAGGTAGTACTTACTGAGGGCCGCCCATGTGCCATATATAGGACTAAGCTCCTCAGAGATACGGTTTCATTTAGTCTTCCTGATAAACTAGCAGAGGAACTATTATTGCTCCCCATCTTGTACCTAAGGAAAGTGAGGCTCAGAAATGCTAAGTTAATTGGTTTCAGGTCACAAGGCTATAAAGCAGTAAAGCCCCATGGAGTACTTGGATTCTTTACTTCCAAAGCCAAACCATCACACATTTGTATTTCCAGTTTTCATAGTGTCTTCCCTTCCCTCACTCTCTCCTACTCCCTCCCCTCCCATCACCACCCACAGTTGTGCAGTTCACTTTCATTAGTGTCCAGTGAGTGCCATGGCTGCACTTTTTTATCCCTTTTCCCTTGAGTTCTGTACCCTCCCCGCAACCCTCCCAAATGTATGATATGTATGGTGAATACATGTATGTATGGTGAATACACCATACATAAAGAAAAAAAAGAATAATCAACAATTTAAAAAGGAGATCTCTTGTTTCTATATCTTGGAGTTTTATATATATATATATATATATATATATATGTATGCATATATATGCATATATATATATATATATATATATATATATACACACACATATTTTTTCCTTCCTTCTTTTTTCTGTCATGTTGGCCTCTAACTCTTACCCATGATTGGCTAAAACCCTATAGTGCAAACAAGCAACTCTAGAAATAAAATTTGTAACTACCAGCTACCATAAAAAGGTCATCTCCAAAGTTAATCTAGTAGGGGTCAAAATGCCTAATCAGAATATACCAATAAACCCTGCAGTGTCTGGAAGAAAAAAAAAAGTCATTCAAATGGTACCAAACCTCTAAAAAGCTATAAACCAATTACTGAAAGTTCATGGGCAATCGTGTGATGTTTCATGCTGTAATCCAAGCTATGAAAGCAGTAGAGATGGGAGGATCATAGTTTGAAGCTGGCCCAAGAACCTGAAAAATAACTAAAGCAAAAAGGGCTGAAGGCATGGTTCAAGTGGTAGAGTGTTTAGCAAGCACAAGGCCCAGAGTTCAAACCCTGATATTGTAAAAAGAGAGAAAAAAAAAAGAAAAGAAAAAGCCTGGCATGGAAGCCCATGACTTCAGTCCCAGCACTTATGAGGCTGAGGCGGAAACAGCAAGTTCAAGGCCAGCCTGGGCAAGATCATCTGTCAAAAACCAAAATCTCGAAAACAACAACTTGTAGTGTGAGGGTGTGGTAAGGTTAGAGAAAGGTTCTGCTGTTAATTGTACTATCTCAGTTTTTACCTTTCCTTTACAAACATTTTTCATTTGTTTTGCAGTGTTGGAATAGACCCTAGGGCCTCACACATGCTTGGGAAGCACTCTACCACTGAGGTATATCTCCAGCCCATATAGAGTTTATTTATTTATTTATTCATTCATTTATTTAGTCGGTCACAGGGTTTGAACTCAGGGCCTGGGAGCTGTGCCTGAGTTTTTTCATTCAAGGCTAGTGTTCTACCATTTTGAGCCACAGTGGCACTTCTGGTTTTCTGATGCTTAATTGGAGATAAGAGCCTTAGGAACTTTCCTGCCCTGAGGTGGCTTTGAACCGTGATGCTCAGATCTCAGCCTCTTGAATAGCTAGGATTACAGGTGAGAGCCCAGCCTAAATTTTATTTTTTAAGCTACCACATTAGTTAATAAAGGAAAAGTCTAGAGAAAAGTGGCTGCTCCTATTTGATAAGGTATACATTATACTATAGGTATCTTGTATCTCTTTTCCTTGCTATTATTATCTCAAGGCACTTCAGAAAGAAGTGTGGAAAAAGCAAACTATGAGTCTTCAGCCAACTGCAGGAAGAATCCAGCAGGGTTGTCACATGACACAGACAGCTGCCTAAGGTATCAAGCTTTGTGGAGAAGTGTCCTAATTTCTTCTAACTGGCCTATACAGAACAGATTTAATCTCATATCCTGTTGAAGAAAAAAAGAAAGTAGGTTTCATTTTCTGAGAGTGACAAAAGCAACCAAACAGGAAAGTTAAGAAAGTAAACACAGTCTACATAATCCCCAATTCACATTTCCAAATCCAAACACTTCTCAGAACCCAAAGTTGCCGGCGATTCATTTGGTGGCAAAACTATGTGAATTTAACCAGCAGCAAAATCTGGCCTGAAGTAAGTCTACCCACTTTAGCAAGACAACAAGTTATATCTTGGCTGCCAAAATATTAATATATTTGATTATAAATTCTGCCCCTGAGCTGACAGGGGCATTATATATGTAAATATATGTCTTACGATATTAAAAAAAATCTGAATTCTACAATACATAGATAGGGTTCTTGGAGTATCCAGTAAGACCTAATTTTTTTTTTAAATATCTGTCAACATCCACTGGGATATATCACTTAAAATATTTGCATAAACTCTTTTCCTAAAACTAGTCAGTACTCAAATATCCTGTTTTAAAAATTTATAAGAGCCAGGCACCAATGGCTCATGCCTGTAATCCTAGCTACTCAGGAAGCTGAGATCTGAGCATTGCAAGTCAAAGCCAACCAGGGCAGGAAAGTCCGTGAAACCAGCAGAAAACTAGAAGTGCTGCTGTGGCTCAAGTGGTCCAGCACTATCCCTGAGCTGAAGAGTTCAGGGACAGTGCCCAGGCCCAAAGTTCAAGACCCACGACCAATAAAACAAAACAAAACAAAAACTAGGGCTGGGATATAGCTCAGTGGCAAAGAGCTTGCCTACCATGTAGAATGCCCTGGATTCAATCCCTAGTACCAAAAACAAGACCAAAAAAAAAAAAAAAAACCCAATTAAAAAAAAACACGTACTGTGCACCAGTGGCTCACACCCATAATCCTAGCTATTTAGGAGGCTGAGATCTGAGGACCACAGTTCAAAGCCAGCCCAATCTAGCTATTCAGGAAGCTAAAATATGAGGATCTTGGTTCAAAGCCAGCCTGGGCAGCAAAGTCTGTGAGACTCTTATCTCCAATTAACCATCAGAAAACTTGAAGTGGTGCTGTGACTCAAAAGGAGAGCACTCGTCTTGAGCTGAAGAGCTGAGGGACAACACCCAGGCCCAGAGTTCAAGCCCTAGGACTGACACAAAAAACAAAAACAAAAAACCAACAACAAAAAAAACACAGCCTAGTGCCAGTGCTCACGCCTGCAATCCTATTCAAGAGGCTGAAATCTGAGGATTTCAGTTCAAAACCAGACTCAGCAGAAAAGTTCCCATGAGACTTTTATCTCCAATTAACCACCAGAAAATCGGAAGTGGCACTATGGCTCGAAGTGGTATAGTGCTAATCTTGAACAAGAAGGCTCAGGGACAGAACCCTGACCCTGAGTTCAAAGCCCACAACCGACAAACAACAACAACAAATAAACCAGTGTTGGTTACTCATGTCTGTAATCCTAGCTACTCAGCTGAGATCTGAGGATCACAGTCCAAAGCCATCCTGGGCAGAAAAGCCCATGAGACTCTTATCTCCAATTAACCAGCAAAAAGATAGAAGTAGAGTTATGGTTCAAATGGTAGACCATTCACCTTGAGTGAAACTGCTAAGGGATTAATAACCAAGACCTAAGTTCAAGCCCCAGGAACAGCACACACACACACAGACACACACACACACACACACAGACACACACACACACAGACACACACACACACACACACACACACAGACACACACACACACAGACACACAGACACAGACACACACACACACACACACACACACACACACACACACACACACACACACACACACACACACACACACACACACACACACACACACACACACACACACACACACACACACACACACAGAGTTCAGGCTAATGGCAGAATACTTTCCTAGCAAGCAGGAGGCCCAGTTTGATACTCAGCACTGCTACAAAAAGTAAAACTTTTAATATTGATTTTTTTAAGTTGAAAATTCTAAGAATTAAACCATAATTTTAATTTATTTATGCTTTCCTTCCTCCTTGCTTCCTACTTCCTCCCTCCTTCCTTCTTTCATATTTAGTTTAGAACTCAGGTCACTTTATTCATGGTAGGTAAGCACTCTATCACTAAGCTAAACCCCTAGGCAAGAACCAAGTATTTGGTTCTAACAGGGGTGATTAGAGTTAATAGGATGCTAAGGTGATAAATACCAATACCTTGGAAAGAGAATTTAAGCTCTTCCCCTTCAAAAAAGAATTTTATCCAGTTATTTAGGTAGCATATAATGCTACCTAGCAAACAGTAGCAGTGTGTGTGGCAATTTACTAGGATCTAGGGCTATCTCTTGGTTAATAAGATAATGCAACCAAGTGGAAGACAGCTGTGTGAACAAGGCCATGCCATGATGTCTACGGTGTGCACAACATAGTAGACAAGGGCTTATGCTATTGCAATTAAAAGCATGATTTGCTTTTAATTAAACATGTGAAGGTATTAGTTATGTTCGCACAGGTATCACAAATCACTTTTACATGCTTTATGTCATGCAATGTATTTATCAGTGATCTTAGTTACCCTACACAGAAATTAGTTGACTATTGTTTTAATAAGCTTTTATAGTTAGGAGTAGTAGTTAAAAATATAAGCCTGGGGCTGAGAAGGTAGAGCGCTTGCCTTGCATGCCTGAGGCCCTGGGTTCGATTCCTCAGCACCACATAAGCCAAAAGAAAAAAGCCGGAGTGGTGCTGTGGCTCAAGTGGTAGAGCGCTAGCCTTGAGCTGAAGAGCTGAGGGACAGCACCCAGGCCCAGAGTTCAGGCCCCAAGACCGGAACCCCCCCAAAAAAAAGCCTGTTCAAACATCAGAGTTTATCATTAAGTGGAAAACCGAGTATATCATATAGCTATTTAGAAAGTTTGCTAACAAGCAGTTGAGAATAAGCTAGAAATAAAAACCAATGATACTAAATGTTTACCAGCTAATGTATAGAAATATTCAATGTGACTTCTCAAGGTGCATACTCCTAAGAAATTTTGTGCTTACATGAAGCACTCTGCAATTCCTGATTTATGAACTAGTTAAAAATCACACAAGGAAATCTGCATTACTTAGAATTAATTTTGGACCCCAAACAATTATCTAGATGAAAATATCATTCAATCAGACCCAAAAAGTGATTCTTACTTTCTCCCTAAAATAAAATCCACTGTGAAAGAATGAACATTTCCCATATGGAAATTCCAAAGATCATCTCATGTGCTCCAAGTGACTCCTGAAGAATTCTTCAGATGTTTTAAGAAAAGGCCAAACATACACTCTCAGAAAAGATGGAGCAACATATCTTTAGTTTTAAACCTGAAATAACTAAAAGCATGGTCAAAATGCATAAAGCAACAGTTTCAAAGGTACTGGACATGAGGAAGCATTGGACCACGATCCCTCACAGGTGGAAACAAGCAAGAGTTTGCCTCTTGGGAAAAATTTCCAGGTCAAAGAACAGTAAGGAGAAACTCAGGTGGAGCTCAAAGATCTCTTTTATTAAGGAGACAGAGCTGGACTGGAAAGGCTAAGCTGCACAGACTATTTTAAGGGCACAATACTAGACAGGAAAGAGAATCACAGAGAAAGCATTCCAGAGCTCTGTGGAAGACCCTTTGAGGATTCAGCTGAGTACCAAAACAGCATATGGATGTGAGAAAACTATCATAAACTGGGGACATGGTTATCTCAAGGATCAGAGAAAACTGATCCGAAGAACTCACACCAAGACAGGAGTACTACCTAATCTCATTAGCTAGAACACAAACCCAATGAGGTAAAATTTAGTGTTTGTCATCCAATTAAAAACAGTAACAACAGACATGAACCTTGATTAAATAAAAGAACAAGTCCCTAGGAAAATACAAACTACCAAACTGATTTAAGAATAGTGAGCAGGGTGCCAATGGCTCACACCTGTAATCCTAACTACTCAGGAGGCTGAGATCTGAGGATCAAGGTTCAAAGCCTGCCCACTCGTATTTCCAATAAACCACCAGAAAACTGGAAGTGGCACTGTGGCTCAAGTAGGAGAGCACTAGCCTTGAGCTGAAGAGCTAAGGGACAGCACCCAACAAGCCCAGAGTTCAAGCCCCATGACCAAAAAAAAAAAAAAGTGAGTGCCAGTGGCTCACATCTGTAATCTTAACTTCTTAAGAGGCTGAGATCTGAGGATTACAGGTCAATGCCAGCCTGCCAGAAAAGTCCTTGAGACTCTTATCTCCAGAATTAACCATCAAAAAGCCAGAAGTGAGGCTGCAGCTCAAGTGGCAGAGTGCCAGCCTTAAGCAGAAGAGCTAAGGGACAGTGCTTAGACCCTGAGTTCAAGCATCAGTATTAGTAGTAAATATTAAAAATTCAAAAAAAATAAAAATGGACATTTTAATAGGTCTATAATAAACTGAATTCATATTTTTTAATTTCCTATAAAGAAGTTACAGGACCAGATAATCACATTAGCATTCTATAAAAATTTTAAAGAGAAATTCTTTACTAACTCTTCAAATAAATTAATAAAGAACATTTTTCAACTCATTCTATGAGACTAGTATTACCTTGATAGCAAACTAGAAAATGATATCACAAGAAAATAAAACTACAGACTAGTATTTCTTATGAATGCAGATGAGAAAGCCTCAACAAAATACTAGCAAATCAAATATAATAATGTATAAAAAGTATCATTCATCCAGGTGCCAATGGCTTACTCCTGTAATCCTAGCTACTTAGGAAGCTGAGATCGGAAGATACAGGTTTAAAAGCCAGCTCAGTCCATGAGACTCTTTTTTAATTTTTTATGCCAGTCCCAGGGCTTGAACTCAAGACCTGGGTGTTATCCCTAAGTTAGTACTCTATCACTTGAGCCACAGTTCCACTTCTGACTTTCTGGTGTTGAAAAGTCTCACAGATTTTCCTGCCCTGGCTGGCTCTGAACCACAATCCTAGGATCTCAGCTTTCTGAGTTGTTACAATTACAGGCATAAACCACTAATACCCAGCTATGAGATTCTTTTTTTTTTTTTTTGGTCCGGTCGTGGGGCCTGAACTCTGGGCTTGGGCATTGTCCCTCAGCTCTTCAGCTCAAGGCTAGTGCTCTACCATTTCAGCCACAGCACCACTTCCAGTTTTTTCTTTTTTGCTTATGTGGTGCTGAGGAATCGAACCCAGGGCCTCATGCATGCAAGGCAAGCGCTCTACCACTGAGCCACCTTCCCAGCCCAGACCTTTGAAGTTTTTTATTTTTATTTATTTATTTTGCCAGTTGTGGAGGCTGAACTCTGGGCCTGGGCGTTGTCCCTCAGCTCTTCAGCTCAAGGCTAGTGCCCTACCACTTGAGCCACAGCGCCACTTCTGGCTTTTTTCTGATTATGTGGTGCTGAGGAATCGAACCCAGGGCCTCGTGCAGCCCCCAGCTATGAGATTCTTATCTCCAATTAATCACCAAAAAGCACATGGAGGTACAGACAAGTGGTAGAACACCAGGCTTGAGCCTTTTTAAAAGCTAAAGGACAGCACCCAGGACTTAATTTCAAGCCCCACCCAGTATAAGCACAGGCACACAAAAAAAATTAACATTCATCATAACTACTTGAAACTTGCAGGATACAAACAAAGGTGGTTTAATAATGAAAAATAAAGGGGCTGGTAAGGTGGCTCAGTGGTAGAGCGCTTGCCTTGCATGCATGAGGCCCTGGGTTCGATTCCTCAGTTCCACATAAGCAGAAAAAAAAAAGCCAGAAGTGGTGCTATGGCTCAAGAGGTAGCATGCTAGCCTTGAGCTGAAGAGCTGAGGGACAGCACCCAGGCCCAGAGTTCAGGCCCCACAACTGAACCCCTCCCCCCCCCAAAAAAGAAAAATAAATTAATACATTAAATTAATAAACTAACAACACTACTTGATTTATTTCCATAAACACAGAAAAGATACTTGAAAAAATTCAATACCCTATAAATTAAGGGTACTAAAACTAAGAATTGAATGAAACTAAGAAAGAAACTTCTTCAACCTAATTTAAAAAACCATCTTAGGAGCTGGGAAGGTGGCTCAATGATACTGTGTTCGCCTTGCATTCACGAGGCCCTGGGTTCGATTCCTCAGCACCACATAAGCAGAAAAAGCCCAAAGGGAGCCGGGCGCTGGTGGCTCACACCTGTAATCCTAGCTACTCAGGAGGCTGAGTTCTGGGGATCACGGTTCAAAGCCAGCTGGGGCAGGAAAGTCTGTGAAACTCTCATCTCCAATAAAAACTACTCGAGGGGCTGGGAAGGTGGCTCAGTGGTAGAGCGCATGCCTTGCATGCCCTGGGTTCGATTCCTCAGCACCACATAAGCAAAAAGAAAAAAGCCGGAAGTGGCGCTGTGGCTCAAGTGGTAGAGCGCTAGCCTTGAGCTGAAGAACTGAGGGACAGTGCCCAGGCCCAGTGTTCAGGCCCCATGACCGGACCCAAAACAAACAAACAAACAAACAAACAAAAACTACTCGAAAACTGGAAGTGGAGCTGTGGCTCAAGTGGTAGAGTGCTAGCCTTGAGCTGAAGAGCTTAGGGACAGTGCCCAGGCCAAGAGTTCAAGCTCCACGACTGGAAAAAAAAAATCTTAAAAAAATATCCATGCAAACATATTAGTGATTGACAGACTTAGTGGTACCCTTCACAGCTGTAACAAGAAAGATACTCAAGTTTGCCATTTCTGTTGGACACTGGACTGAAGGTTCTAACTAGATCGATAAAGTAGAAAACTAGACACAAATTTATGGACTTAAAGGAATAAAGTATCTGTTTATAAATAGTATGATATTTTTATATAGAAAACACCAAGAAATCTAGTGAGAAACTAATGGACATAATTGAATTCAGCAATGTTGCTGGATATTACATTAATATACAAAGTTAATTCCATTCCTACATAACAGTAACAAACTAAAATGAAATGGAAAAACCATTTTATTTAAACTATCATGTATGAATAGAACCATCATGTACGACTGAATATAAAAAAAGCACAAAGCTATGCTTTGAAGACACAAAACACTGCTGAAATTAAAGATAACTTAAATAAATAGGTAGCCATCCTAGGATCAGAATTTTACTAAGATAGCAATACTCACAAACTACCCAATCAGCATATTCTCTATCAAAATCCCAGTTAACTTCCATGTAGAAAGTGATAAACTGAACCTAAAGTTGAAATTCAAGGAATCTATAATAACCAAATAATTTTGAGAAAGAATGAAGTTGAAGGATTCACATTCCCTAACTTGAAAACTCACTCACGTCTACAATAATCAGATAGTAGTGCATGCCTATAGTCCTAGTTCTCAGGAAGCTGGATGGGAGAATCCCTTGAGCCCAGGTGTTCAAAATCACCCCCATAAGTTGATGAGACAAAAATCTCAAACAAAGACAAAAACTACAATACTCAATATGCTGTGGTGCCATCATAAGGATAAACCTTGTAGATCAATTTAATAGAATTGAGAATGTAGAAATAAACTCTCAGTTCCAACCAATTCCACCAAAGTGGCTAGACTTACATGATGGGAAAAGAATGGTCTTTTGAACAAATAATGCTTGAAAAATTAGCTCTCCATGTGCAAAAGAATTAAGTTGGACCCTTTTACACCCCATATGCAAAATTATTCAAACTGTTCAAAGATATAAATGTAAGAGCTAAAACTGTGAAACTTGTTGTTGTTGTAGAGCTTGAACTCAGGGTCTGGGTGCTTTCCCTAAGCCTACCTGTGCTCAAGGGTAGCAATCTACCACTTGAGCCACAGTGCCACGTCTGGTTTTGGAGTGGTTAACTAGAGATAAGAGTCTCACAGAGAGCTGGGAAGTTGGCTCAGTGGTAGAGCGCTTGCCTTGCATGCTGGAGGCCCTGGGTTCGATTCCTCAGCACCACATAAGCAAAAAAAAAAAAAAAACGAAAAAAAGCCAGAAGTGGCGTGAGCTGAAGAGCTGAGGGACAGAGCCCAGGCCCAGAGTTCAGGCCCCACGACGGGACCCAAAAAAAAAAAGAGTCTCACAGAGACTTTCTTGCCTAGGCTGGCTTCGAACTGTGATCCTCAGATATCAACCTCCTGAGTGGCTAGGATTACAGGCGTGAGCCATCAGAGACCAGCTCTATGAAACTCTTAGAACCAGAGTAAATCTTTGTGACCGTACACAGTCTTCATACATATGATGCCAAAAGTACAGACAACAAAAGGAAAAAGATAAATGTGATTGTGACCATACAAGTCTTCATACATATGACACCAAAAGTACAGACAACAAAAGGAAAAAGATAATTTGACTTCATCACAACTTGAAACTGTTATATACTGAAGTACATTGCCAAGAAACTGAAAAGAGAATCTAAGAACAAGAGAAAAAATTTCAAATACATCTCTCTTTTATCCACCCCCACCCCACCGCCCAACCAGTGGTAAGGCCTGAAGCAAACTACCATTGAGCTTCACCCTCAACCAAAAGCCTATATGAAATAAAGGATCTACATCTAGAGTATACCAACTTTTACAGATAATGAAACCAGTAACCTAACTTACAAATGAGCAAAGGGCATAAACAGATATTACTCCAATAAAGCCATACAAATAAACCAATAAGCACATAAAAGATGCTCAAAATCAGCAGTCTTCAACAAAATGCAAATCAAAATCACAAGTTTCCATTTCATATCCAGTATTATGGCTGTAATAAAAAAAAATGGGGGTGCTGGGAAGATGGCTCAGTGGTAGAGCGCTTGCCTTGCATGCTTGAGGCCCTGGGTTCGATTCCTCAGCACCACATAAGCAGAAAAAAGCCTGAAGTGGCACTGTGGCTCAAGTGGTAGAGCTCTAGCCTTGAGCTGAAGAGCTGAGGGACAGCGCCCAGGTCCAGAGTTCAGGCCCCACGACCGGACCACCCCCCCCCAAAAAAATGGTAGAAAATAAGAAGTATTATATATCGACAGATCTTCATTCGTTGCTGGTGGGAATATAAAATAGTTCAACCTTTTTTGAAAATGTTCTGGTAGCTACTCAAATAACTACCTTACAGCAAAAATAGTAGTTGGTTTGAGGCATGGCTCAAGTGTTCAAACCTTAAGATAGCAAACAACAACACTATATGTAGGTATTAATAACACATAAAAGCAAAATAAATAATTATAACAAAACACCTTGGAGTGTGAAATGGAGATATAAAGTATTTGACGATGCACTTTATTTAAAGATAGATTTTGAAGATGCATACTATCACTTAGTAAAATAATAAAAACAAAGAAATATAGCTAATTTGCCCAAAAAGATAAAAATGAAGGCTTGGGGATACAGTTCAGTGGTAGAGTGTATGCTTAGTATATGTAAGGCCCGGAGTTCAATTCCCAGAACTCAGAACCACTTAAAAAATAATACAATAGAACTCAATAAAAAGAAGGCAGATAAACTAGGCATGGAGGTGCATACCTGTAGTCCCAGCACTCAGGAGTCACAAGCAGCAAGATAGTAAATTTGAAACAGCCTAGGCTATGTGGTGAGAGCCTGTCTCCAAAGAAGTTAGAGGGATCAAAAAGGAATACAGTACTAACAGAATACAAATAGCAAGATAGTAGGTTAAAACCAAATCATATCTCATCATACCAAATGGAAATTATTTATAGTTCTTGCAGAAATATTTAAGAAGGTAATTTATAGCACTGACTACCTATGTCAGAACAAAGTTCTCAACTCAGCTCCTACCTAGAGAAGTTAAAACAAATGGAAATCAGGAGATTAATAAAAGAGTTGGAACTAAGGAAGTAGAAAACACAAAAATAGGAGGAAAGAAAATCAATAATGTTCTAAACCCATCATTTAAAAACCAGACAGCAAAGGTCACTCTGGTGAATAAAAGAAAAAACAGACGACTATAAAATTATCTTTAAAATTAAAAAGTAGCAGATATGCCCAAGGAATATTGTGGAGATTGTAGAGATTTAACTTCTATGAATCTTGTGATAGAAGAATGTGTAGTGGTGGCAAAAGGCAAGCAACAGAATAATACTGGAATGACGGAATTATGATGAAATAGAATCATCGTGTTCGAAGTCTTGGAATGAGTTTTAAAATGACTGTACTCAGAAGCAATTGAGAAAACTCAATTGCTTCCATATGTCTCCTTTCTACAGGTTTGTTTTACTATGATACAAAATCAGGTCATGAACATTTTCATATTAAACTGTTTTGTTAAATAAAAAATTAAATCAATGAAAGCAAAAACATTCTTTGTGAAGAAAAATGACATTAATATTTTTCCAGATAAAGCCAAAAATAAGAACCACAAATTACCAATATCAAGAGAGGGGCAATATCTCTACCTACAAACAGTACTGATATTAAAAGCCTGGTAGGGAGCTTGTAATCCTAGCTACTCTGGAGGATGAGATTTGAGGATCAAATTAGATTTAACATTTGTGTGCCAGTCATGGGGCCTGGATTCAAAGCCTGAACTGTGGTTTAGCCTTTTTGTTCTAGGCTAGTACTCTGCCACTTGAGCCACAGTTCCACTTCTGACTTTGGTGGTTAACTGGAGGTTAAGAATCTCATGGTCTTTCCTGTCCAGACTGCCTTCAAACCAAAGCCACAGCTCTTAGCCTCTCAAGTAGCTAGGATTACAGGCATGAAACACTGGCACCTAGCTCAACCAATTTTTTAAAAGACACTATAATGGGAATAATGGGATTAACCCAGGGGATGCTAGGTAACTTCAAAAGTTGTTTTTTAAAAATTCACCATATTAAATGACTAAAAAAGAAAAAAAAATCTCAACTGATCAGAGAAAGCACTGGATGAAATTCAGCATTCATTCCTGATTTAAAATAAAGAAGTGAAAAAATACTTCAGTAAGCCAGGTGCTAGTAGCTTATTCCTGTAAGCCTAGCTACTTGGGAGGTAGAGATCAGGAGGATCACATTTCCAGACCAGCCCAGATGAAAACTTCATGAGACCCCCCCATCTCAACAAAAAAGCTGAGTGTTACCACACATGCCTGCCATCCTAATTATACAAGCAAGATCTTTAAAAAATTATCTTTAAGTAGTTGTATAGAAGTTGCCATTCTACAAAGCAGTTTATGAATACAATATGTCTTGATCAATGTTACCCTTTTGGCATTCTCACCATCCCTCCCAACCCACCCATTCCCTCACTTTTCTTTTTCTTTTTCTTTTTTTTTTTTTTTTTTGGTCAGTCCTGGGGCTTGAACTCTGGGCTTAGGCTCTGTCCTTGCACTCTTCAGCTCAAGGCAAGCACTCTACTGCTTGAGCCACAGTGCCACTTCCGGTTTTCAAGTGGTTTATTGGAGATAAGAGCTGGCTTTGAACCTCGATCCTCAGATCTCAGCCTTCTGAGTAGCTAGGATTACAGGTGTGAGCCGTCAGCCCCCGGCTCCCTCAATTTTCTTAATTTTGTAGTATATACACTGGATTCTTGACTACACTCTTGCCCCTGCTCTTCACTGTCTACCCCACTCCTCTTGACCCTTTCAAGTAACTGTTTCCTGATTTTTATTTTATTGAACTTAGACTTTGCCATTCTAAGTGAATACAGTATTTGAGTTCTTCCTTGAATCTACCATATTTCAGTTAATACATTTGTATACACTTGCACACCACTGAATGTAAGTTTATAAGCTAACTCTAGCTTCCACATGAGGGAAAATATGAGCCTGACTTACTTCACTTCACATAATTTTTTCCATCTCCTTCCATTTCTTTGTAAATGGTACAATATCATCCTAAGGGATGAGTAAAATTCGTGTGTGTGTGTGTGTGTGTGTGTGTGTGTGTGTGTGTGTGTGTGTGTGTGTGTGTGTGTGTGTGTGTGTGTGTGTGTGTGTGTGTGTGTGTGTGTGTGTGTGTGTGTGTGTGTGTGTGTGTGTGTGTGTGTGTGTGTGTGTGTGTGTGTGTGTGTAGCTAGCTAGTTAGCTAGCTAGCTATCACGTTTTCTTGATTGTTTTCTTGATTCATTTGTCCACTGAAGGGCATCTGGGCTGATCTCACACCTTGGCTATGGTACATACTGCTGTTATAAAACATGGTTGTGCTAGTGACTTTACTGTATACTGGTTTATAATCTTTTGGGTAAATGTCCAGAAGTTGAACTGCTGGTCAGGGTAGTTCTTATGGTTAGTTTGTTGTTTTTGACAGTCTTAGAGCTTGAACTCAGGGCCTGGGTGCTACTATCCCCTAGGGTTTTTTTTGCTAAGGCTAGTACTCTACCATTTGAGTCATAGCTCCACTTCTTTTCTTTTCTTTTTCTTTCTTTTTTTTTTTTTTGGTAGTTTATGAATTTCCTACCCAGGCTGGCTTGGAACCCCAATTCTCCAATCTCAGTCTTCTGAGTAGCTAGTATTACAGACCTGAGCCACTGGCACCTAGCTTATGTTTAATTTTTTTGAAGAACCTCTATACTGCTTTCCAAAGTGGTTGAACAAGTTTATATTCCCACCAACAGTATATTGTGGTTTCCTTTGGGCCACATCTTCATCAGCATCTGTTATTGCTTTTATTTTTGGTGATGGCCATTCTAACTGGGATGAGATGGAATCTCAGTTTTAAGTTGCATTTCTTTTATGGCCAGAGATGCTGATCATTCTTCATGTGTCTGTCTGGCCATGTTTACATCTTCTGAGAAGTCTCTTTAGCTCCTTAATAAATGGGATACATTTATTAATCGGGTGGTCGGTTCTCTGAGGATTTAGTTTTTTAAAGCTCTCTGTATATTCTGGACAGCAGGCTATTATCTGATGTATAGCTGGCAAAAAATCTCCTCCCATTCTGTAGGCTGTCTTTTAAACTTGTTGGCTGTATCCTCTGCTGTGCAGAAACCTTTAGTTTGATGCAATCCCCTTTATCAAGACTTCCTTTGATTTACTATGCTTCTGGATCTTTACTCAGAAAGTTCCTGCCTGTACCAAGGAGCCCTAATGTTTCTCCTACTCCTTCCTATAATAGTTTTATGGTTACAGGTCTTAGATTCAAATCTTTGATCCATCTTGAACTGATGCTGGTGCAAGATGATAGGAATCCAATTTGTTTTCTGCATGTGGACATCCAGTTTTCCCAGCACCATTGGTTGAAGAGGCTGTCTTCATTCCAGCCTGTTTTTTGGCTCCTCAAATATTAAATGGCAATAGGTCTTTGGCTTTATTTCTGGTTATTCTATTCTGTTCCATTGGTCCTTAACCCTGTTTTTGTCCCAGTACCAAGCTGTGTTTCTTATTATACCTCTGTAGTGGAGCATGAAGTTTGTTATTGTTATACCTCTACCTCTACTTTTTCTGCTCAGGATTGCATTTGCAAGTGGGGTATTTTTGGTAACAAAGTTTTGGATTGTTTTCTCTTTCTCACTGAAGAATGATAGGATTTTGATGGGATTTACAATGAATTTGTAGATTGCTTGGGCAATATTACCATTTTCACAGTATTAATCCTGCCAATCCGGGAGTATGAAGGTCCTTCTACTTCCTTATGTCTTTTTCAATTTCCTTCTTCAAATTAAACATATGGAGCACTTCACGAATTTGCATGTCATCCTTGTGCACGGGCCATGCTAATCATCTCTGTATCATTCCAACATCAGTGTATGTGAGGACAAAAGCCAGATCATATCTCAAAAATAACTGAGGCAAAAGGTCTAGAGTCATGGTTCAACAGTAAAGTGTCAGCCTAGCACTTATAAAGCCCTGAGTTCGAACCCCAGGACTAAGAGGAGAAAAAAAAAACTCTCAATTAACTAGGATTAGAAAAAAGAAATGCTGGGGCTGGGAAGGTGGCTCAGTGGTAGAGCACTTGCCTTGCATGCCTGAGGCCCTGGGTTCGATTCCTCAGCACCACATAAGCAAAAAGAAAAAAAAGCCGGAAGTGGAGTTGTGGCTCAAGTGGTAGAGTGCTAGCCTTGAGCTGAAGAGCTGAGGGACAGCGCCCAGGCCCAGAGTTCAGGCCCCACGACCGGACCCAAAAAAAAAAAAAGAAAAGAAAAAAGAAATGCTGTGCTAGTTGTAGTGGTACATGTCTGTAATTCAGGACTCAGGAGGCAGAAACACAACAATATATAGTTCAAAGCCAAGCTAAACTACATAGCAAAACCCCGTCTGAAGAACCAATAGGCTGGGAATTTAGCTTAGAGGTATAACACTTACTTAGTACAGGTAAGGCCCTGGTTTCATCCTGAGCACTGGAATTCTGTAACATGATAGAGGGCAACTAGGAAAGACAGCTAATGTCATCAAACATACTAGATGCCGGGCTGGGAAGGTGGCTCAGTGGTAGAGCGCTTGCCTTGCATGCATGAGGCCCCAGGTTTGATTCCTCATCACCACGTAAATAGAAAAAAAAGCCGGAAATGGTGCTGTGGCTCAAGTAATAGAGCACTAGCCTTGAGCTGAAGAGCTGAGGGACAGTGCCCAGGCCCAGAGTTCAGGCCTGTGACTGACAAAAAAAAAACAAAAAACCAAACACCACCAACAAAAAAACTAGATGCCTTCCCCTAAGATGGGGAGGGGAAGAGAATAATCAACAATGCCACTTATACCCCTTCTATGCAGGATCATACTTGAAGTCCTAGCCAGCAAAATAAAATGTGTATGCTAAAAAGTACAAAATCTGCCGGGCACTGTTTGCCCACACCTGTAATCCTAGCTACTCAGGAGGCTGAGATCTGAGGATCACATTTCAATGCCAGCCCGGGCAGGAATGTTCCTGAGACTCTTATCTCCAATTAACCATTAGAAAAGCGGAAGTGGCATTGTGGCTCAAGTGGTAGAGCACGTGCCTTGAGCTGAAGAATTGAGAATAGCGCCCAGGCCCAGAGTTCAAACCCCACAATCAACCAAAAGAAAAAGAAAAAAAAAAAGAAAAAGAAAAGGAAACATAGGTTTTTAAAGAAAGAGAAAAGAAAATATTGGGTAGGAAATGTTTTCTGGGGAGCAACAAGAAGCAGCAGAAATGACAGAAAGCTACCTGAGCCATGTAGACATAACCTGAGGATGACTAGAATGCTAAACCATGCTGGGCATGGTGGCTCACTTCTGTAATCTCAGTGTTCGTGAATATCAAGAGTTCCAGGTCAGTCTGAGAGAAGAAAGGAAGATCCTATCTTAAAAAGAGTCCAAAGTCACTGAAAAAGAGCTAAGTGATAGGGAAGTATTTCAAGATCAGTGTCAGTAGATTTCAAAATTTAAGTATTAGAGGATGGGCTCCAGGACCATTAGTCACATGGAGGAAGATGAAGCAGTGCCCCCTGGAATTACCTTTCTGAAAAGCATCCTGAGCTTCCATCCCAAAGAAGGAGACTAAGTGATTAACGAATTTCAAGAAAATGACCCCAAGTACACATTTTTCAGGACAGGAAGTGCAGAGCACATCAGTTTCAAGGCAAACACACAGATCAGTGGAACCCTGGTAAGTTCGGGAAGCGTAGGGTGGTGTCACACAAAGTGCTGAGACAGAGTCACAAGCTGTGGTTGGGGCAGAGGGTCCCCCCTTTTAAAGTTTTCAACCCAGCCTTTACTGGCTTGAAATGTGATGTCTTGTGCATTTTCATTCTATTGGGTTTTGTTCTTTCTACAAAGAGCCTTTCACTGTTTGTTTTCTTTTTGTTTTCGGTGTTTTAAAGGTAACACTCCCCCGGGGCCATCTGTGTGCTACACAGTGGTAGAGTAAGACACACACAGACCCCATTTTCCATAGTCATTCACAACCTCTGCCCCTGCATAGTTGAAGCAGCAGTAATGACTGTGCTGCTTTAAGGGGACTGAGCCAAACTGCAAAATAAAAACATCCTAAGTGTTAAGCATACAGTGTAACAACACCAACTTTTATCATAGGAGGCAGATGTAAGAGAATCCACTGTCCACGGTTCACCTAACAAGAAAGTATATTTAGAAGTTCCGTGGAAATGTGCATCTGTGTAAAGATCTCCTCACTTTGCCAAAGGGAGCATGGAGCACACTGCAGGATCTGCACGGGAGGAACAATGCAGCTCCATCTTTTACTCAGCTCTCCCAGTTTCAGAACCTCAGAGCAGCAGTTGCTCAAGACCTTTCCCTGGATCTGCCTGGGGGCTGAAGGGGCGAGGGCTGGGGACTGAAGGGGGGAGGGCTGGGGACTGAAGGAGGGAAGGCTGAAGGGGGGGAGGGCCTAGGCCACTTTTACTTTTTGAGGCTCCCAGGTTATATACTTTTACAATACAGACATGCCCAAGAAATGCATTATAGAAATAGGCTGCATTCAGTACTAATTGTCTCTCTCACCTTTCTCAATCTAGACTTTAATCATCTACTCTCACTCCAGAAATACCAAGCAGACTTGCAGAGCTGAAAAGCACTGGGTAATCAATAAGGTATAGTGATCCCTTAACCTTTTGTTGTTATTCTGTCACTGGTTTGCAATCAATCAATCAAGAAACATGACTATGCACTGGGATTACTGGCATTACAATTGTTCTTAAAAAATAATTCTGTGATTATAGAATGAAAATAGCAAAAGATAGGATGGACTGGCAGGGAATGATGGTAGAAGGTGTTAAGAGTTTGAATCTTGAATGACCCCCAGAGGCCCCTGTGTTGAAGGCTTAGTTCTATTAGGAGGTGAAGAGCCTTTAGTAGGAGAAGGCTCTGTAGAGGGAAGTGAGGTCATGTGGATATGCCCTTCAAGAGGATATACTGAAACCCTGGCTCCTCCTCTTCCTGTCTCTTTTGCTTCCTGGTCACCATGAAGTCAGGGGCCCATTCACCAGGTGCTCCCACTGTCTACCATAATGTACAGCATTGCCATAAAGCCCAAAAGCAATGAGCCAACTAAGCATGGACTGACCCCTCCAAAACTGTGAATAAGCCAACTGACCAGGGATACCCTAACCTAAGTACTTCCTCTTTGTAAATCAGTTATAGTAACAAAAAGGTAACACAGAAGGGGACAGAAAAGAAAAGAAGTGTTGAAACTGAAGAGAAGAATAAAGAGCTAGATTTCCCTTCCATCTTTTCACCAACCCTGGTTAGCAGCCAATGAGACTAATTGCTACTTCAGTGAGTGACCTGGAAGCAGAACAGAGGCTGTGGGACACATACCCAGGAGCCCACAGTAGTCTGAGTATGTCCTTCCTGATTTAATCCCTTTCACTGCTGAGCCTCTGAGCCATATGAGATGGCATCAGCACGGCGGCAGGTCACCTAGAGGTCACTTCCTTCACTCTGCTTTGACAGATAAGCTGATGTGAGTCACCACATTGTAAATCTACCTGATATCATTTGCAGTTACAGGTACTCTTCTCAACAAATATATCAACTAAGCATGATGCTAGTTTATGATTATCTTCCTAGAATGAAACTTTAAAATGTCTTTGAGATCAAATACTATGCGCTAGATCATTACAAATAAAGTCATTTCTAGTTTCAAATGGGAAGTCCGCTCTTGGTCCTGGACGCTGATATCAGCTTCCTTTACATTGTTGCCCCATTCCTTGTACCATACGGTCTAGTATAGTACTTATCCCACCAAATGGCACCCTGCGTCCATGTCTATCTTGTGCATTTGGCTCTGAATCCCTCAGGAACAAAGATCTTCTCCTTTTCCCATCCTGGCAGTCCTGGCTTCTAGCACAGCATTCAGTACATGGTAAGCATTCAAATGTCCCAGAGTAATCACAAGCATCCTTAGCACGGAACAAGATGTTTAAAGGGACGACCATTGTGATTACGTCTACCAGTAAGAATTAAGTGGTTTACTCACTAAAACCTACAATAACTAAAACAAAATTTCAGACAAATTAAAAACTTCCATTACAATATTTTCTAAAATCTTTAAATGTTTACTTATTACAAGTAGTATTAAAGATAAGTACCATGGCTGCAGACTGAACATACTTTCTCACAAGTCTCATCGGGGCTGGGAAGTTGGCTCAGTGGTAGAGCGCTTGCCTTGCATGCCTGAGGCATGCAATTCCTCAGCACCACATAAGCAAAAAGAAAAAAGCTGGAAGTGGTGCTGTGGCTCAAGTGGTAGCGTGCTAGCCTTGAGCTGAAGAGCTGAGGGACAGTGCCCAGGCCCAGAGTTCAGGCCCCACAACCGGACCACCCCCCCCCCAAAAAAAAGAAAGTCTCATCAGGCCTGGGTGACTCACGCCTGTAATCCTAGCTCCTCAGGAAGCACAGATCTGAGGAGCACAGTTCAAAGACAGACCTGTCAGAAAAGTCCATGGGACTCTTATCTCCAATTAACCACCAGAAAACCAGAAGTAATGCTGTGGCTCAAGTGGTAGAGTGCTGGCCTTGAGCTGAAGAGCTCAGGGACAGCACCCAGGCCCAGAGTTCAAGCCCCATGACTGACAGGAAAAAAAAGTCCGAAACTCCAAATATGGACATATAAAATTCTTTTAAAATCCCACATAAAATATATCTGAACTCGGGGCTGGGAAGGTAGTTCAGTGGTAGAGTGCATGAGGCCCTGGGGTCGATTCCTCAGCACCACATAAGCAGAAAAAGCCAGAAGTGGAGCTATGGCTCAAGTGGTAGAGTGCTAGCCTTGAGCTAAAGAGCTGAGGGACAGTGCCTAAGCCCAGAGTTCAGACCCCTTTGACAAAAATTAATTAAATAAAATAAAAAATATATATATGAACTCCTCTTTCTCTGAAAATAATTGGTATTATAAAAATCCATTTCACATTTAAAATTTCATTCTTAGTGATGAGAATTTTGATATGTTTATTTCATCTTACATTAGCAATTAATAACTGCAATTATGGGCTAATTATTAGACATGAACAAATCAGGTGGCAGTTTGGGTATAATTTTTCTTTCAAAATTTTGTTATGTGTAAACAGACTTTATATGTTTGGTTTCCACAGCAAAGTCATAAGGTTATATTCATAGAGAGTATGAGATTGCTGACAATTTTCCCACATTCTGCTTTGAGTCAACTTTGCTGGTCTTACAATATCAGTATTTATAAGGGATGACATTGTCCAGAAAAAAATGTACTCTCTACCAGGCTTATGTAACTGTAACCCCTCTGTACATCACCTTTATAATAACAATATTTTTAAAACAAAAAATAAAGATAAGAGCAATATATAAACACATAGAAACATCACATTGTATACCATATAGGCATACATTTTTTTTTTTTTCGGTCGTAGGGCTTGAACTCTGGGCCTGGGCGATCTTCAGCTCAAGGCTAGTACACTACACCTGAGCACCACTTCTGGCTTCTTCTGTTTATGTGGTGCTGAGGAATCAAACCCAGGGCCTCCTGCATGCAAGGCAAGCACTCTACCACTGAGCCACCTTCCCAGCCCTAGGCATATAATTATTATCTGTCAATTGAAAAAGTAAAAAGATAAATATCTGGGGTATAACTCAGTGGCAGAATGGTTGCCTAATAAGCCCCAGATTGAATCCCCAGTGCTGCTAGTATCAACCAAACAAACAAACAAGCAACCTGGAAAGTCCCCCATATTTAATTCAACTATCACAACTGTTCTTTTTAATTTTTACTTTCTTGTGATATTGGGTAGAAACTAAATCCAGGGCCTCTCATCTGCTAAGCATGTGATCTGTCACTGACCTATACCTCCAGCCCAGGTTTTTAAAATACTGTTTTAACTCTGTCTTCCTAATTTAATTGAAATAATTTTGAAGGCCTCTCTACTCCACATAACACATGATGCTAGATACTAGTGAACAAGAGACAAAGTATTTTTATTCATGCAGCTGTTTTCCAGCAGGGTAAAGTAATATACAAATTAAGTGCTTGTCTTACAATTGTATTAAGTGCTTTTTTTGAGTGTTTAAAAATGGGCTCTCTCTCTAGGGTGGGGTAACTAGGGAGTTATTAATTAAAGAAAGGGGTGGAGGCATGGCTCAGGTGGCAGAATGCCAGCCAATGAGTGAAAGTATCCAATACCAAGTTTGAGTCACAGTCTTGGACAGAAAAAAATAAAAATAAAAATAAATGACACATTGGCATATTAACTGAGCTCTGAAGACTCAGGGGTATCTGTTCAAATTTGGGTGCCAGTCTTCCATCCAGAGGGAGCCTTATGAACCACACAGTACCTGAGACAGAAAGAATAGGCCTTCTGGGAACTTGAAGAGGACCATGTGACAAGAGCACAGGCAATCAAGGAGAGGGTGGCAGGAAATGAAGATGGTGGCTGGGTCTTCACTATGCACTCAGTTACTAGGACAAGAATAAGAATGCAGGTTCTTATTCACATAGCAGACACATCTGGGGCAGGTGAAAGGGCAGGTACTCTAGGTCTCATGAACTCTATGTGGGGGGGAACCATCAGATTTATACTTGCATGTTTTGGGGGTTTTTTGGGTCCCGTTGTGGGGCCTGAACTCTGGGCTTGGGCATTGTCCCTCAGCTTTTCAGCTCAAGGCTAGTGCTCTGCCACTTGAGCCACAGCACCACTTCCCGCTTTTTTCTTTTTGCTTATGTGGTGCTGAGGAACTGAACCCAGGGCCTCATGCATGCAAGGCAAGTGCTTTAACACTGAGCCACCTTCCCAGCCCACTTGCATGGTTTTTTAAAAATTGTTTTGTGTATGTGTGTGCACGTGCATGCACATGCAAGTGTACCAGTCCTGGGGCTTGAACTCAAGGCCTGGAAGTCATCCCTGAGCTTCTTTGTGCTCAAGGCCAGTACTTTACCACTTGAGCCACAGCTCCACTTTTGGCTTTTAGGTGATTAATTAATTGTAAATAAGGGTCTCTTGGACTTTCCTGCCTGGGTTAGCTTCTAACCACCATCCTCAGATCTCAGCCTTCTGAGTAGTTAGAATTACAGGTGTGAGCCAATGGCAGCACAGGCTGTTCTGTTTAGACAAAATCCTCCTGTGTATCCAGGCTGGCCTTGAAAACCCCCTCACCCTTCTGCCTCTGCCTCCCAAGTGATGGGATTACAACTACCAACCACTATGCTTGTTTTTTTGTTGTTTTGTTTTCATTGGTTGTGGGCCTTGAACTCTGGGCATGGGCACTGTCCCTCAGCTCTTCAGTTCAAAGTTAGCGCTCTACCACTTGAGTCACAGCACCACTTCAGGTTTTCTGGTGGTTTATTAGAGATAAGAATCTCACTGACTTTCCTGCCTGGGCTGGCTTTGAACCTTACCCTCAGATCTCAGCCTCCTAAGCAGACAGGATTCAGACGTGAGCCACCGGCGCCTGGCTATACTTGGTTTTTGAACAAATGTTTTATATTGAGATTGATGTAAAACATGTATAGATCCATAGTTTTCATTTTTTAACAAAAGATTATTCTCACTAAAGTTTCAACAATTCTCTAAAAGCACAGAATTCCCTATCTGCAAGAGAAAAAAACTAGGGTTCCATGAAACTAAGTAATTTATTTGGGGTATTTATTCAATCAAAACTTGCATGTCTACAGTATGTGCCTGGATATGTAGAGCTGAATGGTCTCTCATAAACTTACATTCTAGCAGGACAGACAAATCTAGAAGCATGATATGATGTAGTCAATAAGGAATAAGGAAGCAAGAGAGAAATAAAAACTTCCTAGGAAGAACTGATCATTTCACCTTCATGTTAGGGCTTTTAAAGAACATTTTTTTTTACTACAGTTTTTGAATTCTCAAGCACTCCTGTGCTTGGAACATAGCTGGCTCTCAAGCAAGTGTCTGCAATACAAACAAATGCAGAAATTTTGACTCCTAGACTTACTAGTAAGTCTCTCTGAACAAGGTATGCATGAATGCCAATAATTATGCAACGACTTTGGAGCTCTGATTTTGAAGCTGGTGGAGAGCCAGTTTCCAAACAATGAAAGAAAAAATGAGCCATTAAAGTCAAACTTTTTGTTTCTCATTTTCTGAGGAAAGATCTCACTAAGGGATACCGGAGTCCCTCCAAGTATTGATCCTCCTACCAATACCAAGATTATAGGTATACATCACCAGGCACAGCTGCAAAGTTCAATTCTGAGTCAACCTGAAAACTTGTAACAGTATCTAGTCAGCTATTCTTTTTTGTGTGTGAGTTGTGGGGCATGAACTCAGGCACTGTCCCTGAGCTCTTTTGTTCAAGGTTAGCACTCTACCGCTTTGAACCATAGGGCCACTTCTGGTTTTCTGGTGGTTATCTAGAGATACGAGTCTCACAGGCTTTTCTACCTGGGCTGGTTTCAAACCATGATCCTCAGATCTCAGCCTCCTGAGTAGCTAGGATTACAGGCATGAGCTATTGGCATCTGGCTCAGTTATTGTTTGATTTTTTTAAAGCAAATCTACTTGAAACATGTAAGGTACATAATATTCACAATTCTATACATGTTAATCTACCCTAATAAGATGAAAGGGGGGGGGGGATAGAAAGACATAAACGTACAATCAGTGGATGAAGAAACTATCCCATCAAGACAATAAAGAAAACATGCCAGAGGCCTTGGGTAGATAGCCCAGTGGGAGAGCAAGATGCCCAGCATGCACCAGGCCCTGAATTCAATCCTCAGGGCCATATACTCCTTCATAGTTCACGATGTCTGTCCTCAAAACAATTTTGATAATATACTCTACTTAAAATACTTACAGATTGCCTACTACAGGCTAGGTTAGATGCTTAGGGGACAAAGCAAAGGCCTGTTTCCAAGAAACTCAGGCTTCATAGGGAAGCAGACAACATACAATCGAGGACAATCAAGGTGTTTCACATACCCTCATTGAGGGTATGAGTGGTTGACACTGAGTCTAATTCACCAGACACCCATTCTTATTAGTCAATGTCTATGTCTTCTCAGCTGTAAATATAATAAAGATTGGTTCTGAGTAATGGACACACAAGTGTTATAAAAATATCACATGAAACCTGGAACAGTGGTGTCCACCTGGAAGGCTGAGGTAGGAGGACCACCGGAACCCGAGAGTCTGAGGTTGACTTGGCAATAGGGGAAGACTGTCATCTCAAAACAAGAAAAAGTTAATTATATTACAACACTACAGAAGAGATGGAAGAACACAAGTTTTTGGATGATCCTCGGGTCCCTGTGTTTCTCAAGGAAGGGTCAGTGTGCCTGCTCAAAGGTTATTCCTTCTTGTATGCTCAATTCCCTTACGTTGTACAGAACAGTAACTTCAGAGCCAGCCACCGCCTGATCTCCACACTTAGCATACTGGAATGATGAAGCTGCTTCAAGATGAAGTGAATCCAGTTATCAAAAGGCCAGTGGCTGGAATTACCATGTCTGGTAGTCCGCTATGCTGAAGGCATGGCTTAGGGCTGAGCTGTCCAACATGTTGGCTGCCACCTACCAACATGAGGCTACCCAGCAACTGAAATGTGGTTAGTGTGAGTTGAGATGGATCTGACTAAAAAACACATTCCAGATTCCGAAGACTTAACATAAAAAAGAATGTAAAGGGGGCTGGGAATGAGGCTTTAGGGATAAGAGTGCTTGGCACACCATGCCTGAAGCCCTGGGTTCGATTCCTCAGTACCACACAAACAGCAGAAAAAGCCAGAAGTGGAGCTGTGGCTCAAGAAGTAGAATGCTAACCTTCATTTCTTTTCTTTTTTTCTGTCTTTTTTTTTTTTTCTTGGTCGGTCATGGGGCTTGATCTCTGGGCCTAGGCACTGTCCCTCAACTCTTCAGCTCAAGGCAAGTGCTCTACTGCTTGAGCCACAGCACCACTTCTTAGAGTGCTAACCTTGAGCACATGAAGCTCAGGGAAAGTGCCCAGACCCAGAGTTCAAGCCCCGGGAGTGGCAAAAAAAAAAAAAAAAAGAATATGAAGTATTTCAGTAATATTTTATTCAGGGAATAAAATGGTACATATGTCAATTTCACTTCATGTGTATATGTGTGTTCTGGGACTTGGAACTCAGGGCCTAGCGCTTTTTCCTTAAGGCTAGCCCTCTACCAGTTGAACCATACCTTCATTGCTTGGCTTTTTGGTAATTAATTAGCAGTAAGAGTCTCACAGATTTTCCTGCCCAAGCTGGCTTCCGACTGCGATCCTCAGACTCCTGAGCCTCCTGAGCAGCTAGGATTACAGGCATGAGCCACTGGCATCCAGATCCTTTTTCCTTTTTTAATGTAGCTACTAGAAAATTTTAAATTATGGATGCAACTCACTTTTGTGGCTTGCTTTCTATTTCTATTAGACAGGAGTAGTCCAGAGAGTTTTAAATAACAAAATAAAAAGTGTAAACCTATAGACAATAAAACACCATTGAAAGCTTTCAATCCTAAGTGTCTGTGATAGATTTGGGAGGAGGGGGCACAGGAAAAATGAAGCATTCTAGCATGGGGGTAATCTGTAGGAACAAAATACTCAACAGTTGTCAATGTCAAAGACTGCCTATATCAAAGGACAAGCAGGCTGCTTGGCTGGAAAGCATACGAGGTGTCCAGACACACCTTGCTGGGTGGAGAGAGAACTCAAGAACAGGTTGAGACAAGAGAGGACGGACAGGTGCAAGTGCTGATGTCAGCCAGCATAACCAGAGTGCAATGCTCACCGGACCCACAAGCTCAGCACAGTTTAGGTTAAATCTAGTCTGGCTTAGTGATAAGTCTCACAGCAGAGGCTCAAAGCACATGAGAAAAGGACTGGCATTCTCTTCAGACATTTCAGTTCTATATGGCAAGCCCTCCATCAGCCAGGCTAAGTCACAGAGAAGCCCAGGCAGAGGGTGAGGCTACCACAGGATAACAATAAATAATAAAAGCAAAAGCCTAACTCATAATATAACCAACAACTATTTTCTAGGAGTCTGGGAGTCAGGCTGTATGCCTGACACTTGGGACAGGCTCTTGGGAGTGGGCCAACAAGTACTTGCTTAGGTAGCACACACAAAGCCCTAGGTTCAAGCCCAAGCCCTAGGGAAAAAATAAAACAAACAAAACAGGTCTGGTCCTGATCCACAAGTTGTGGTGAGAACTATGAAGAATGAACAGACACCCTGGCACAGAGGGTGGCTGGGGACTAATGGAACAAGAACATACAGAAGTTTCTCGAAGGATAGCCAATGACCTTGGCCTCAGGATTCTCCAGCTTTTCTTGTCTCTTATACCACTTGTAGCCCCACCTCTTTCTCCATAATCTCTTTGTAAGAGCTCTCTGCTCCTTATTTCCTCTGAAATAAGGAAGCAAAAAAATTAATTGAAGGAAAAAGTTTCTTCATAGATGTGATGGCATATGCCGGTATCCCACGGGGGAGTCTGAGGCAGAACGATCACGAATTTCAAGCCGGCCTGACAAGATTGTTTCAAAAAAAAAAAAATCAAACTCATTACTGGTGGCTCACACCTATAATTCTAACTGCTCAAGAGGCTAATATCTGCCGGGCGCCGGTGGCTCATGCCTGTAATCCTAGCTACTCAGGAGGCTGAGATCTGAGGTTCTCGGCTCAAAGCCAGCCCGGGCAGGAGAGACGGTGAGACTCCTATCTCCAATAAACCACTAGAAAACCGGAAGTGGCGCTGTAGCTCAAGTGGTAGAGCACTCGCCTTGAGCTGAAGAGCTGAGGGACAAGCGCCCAGGCCCAGAGTTCAAGCCCCACAACCGCCAAAAAAAAAAAAGAGGCTAATATCTGAAGATCACAGTTCAAAGTCAGCCCAGGCAAGAAAGTCTGTAACACTCTTTTTTTTTTTTTTTTTTTTTTGTCGGTCGTGGGGCTTGAACTCTGGGCCTGGGCGTTGTCCCTCAGCTCTTCAGCTCAAGGCGAGCGCTCTACCACTTGAGCTACAGCGCCACTTCCATCTGTAACACTCTTATCCACAGCTCTAGGTGGAGCTGTGGCTCAAGTGGTAGAACACTATCCTTGAGCAAAAAAGTTCAGAGACAGCATCCAGGATTGGCATGCGTGTGTGTGTGTGCGCGTGCGTGCATACACACACACATACACACACCAGTAGAAAAACAACAATAGTTTAGATGTACTTCTGTAGAAAATCTTGAATGAACTTAATTTAACCTTAACTTCTTCTGTTAGGCAAGGAAAAGGTAATCACTAGTGGCATTCTCCCTTTTCTTCTTCTTTTGAGTGTGTGTGTATATGGGAGGGATAGAAGTGGTACTAGCTTTGAACTCATGGCCTCAAACTTGCTAAGTGGGAGCTTTACTACTTGGGTCATGCTCTAGTTATATTTGAAATAGGGTCTCACTTTTTTCCCAGGCCAGCATTGACTGTGATCCTCCTGATCTCTGCCTCCAAAGCAGCTAGGATTAGAGGGATGAGCTAGGATTAAAGGCATGAGTCATAGGCACCCCAGATGACAGTCTCCTTTTCTACATTTTTAAATATTGGGGTTGAACCTAACTGAAGCCATGTCCCTCTCCAGTCTAAAGCATCCTGTCTTTCTTCCTCTGGATAATTTAAGAGGCAAATGAAACAAACACAGCTGTGAAACCATGCAGACTTCAAGCTTTTCCTCACTGCATGGCTCTTAGAGGCCTTTTTTGTACCCAGAACAGTGATGGCATCTATGCCACAGGTCTAAGTCAAAGATTAGGAAAATAAAGGGCACATGGTAAGCATGCCATAAATGTGAGCTGATATAATTATTGTCATTTGAATACATGGTATGGCTAATTTCAAAACGTTTTTAAGTGCTTCTATTTGAGAGGGCTTTTTTTTTCTGGAGTATATTTATGTTCAGAGAGACAAGCAGCTTAGCAATTTCTTCTCTTCTAATCCTACACTGAAACTACTCTGTTCAAACCAAGATGTTTAGGATTTTGTGTCCCCAAAATAAGGAAGTATACAAGCATCATTATTACCATCATTTCATCCTAAGTACAAGTCAGTCTGTCTTGTGTTTGGGATGCCCGTGAACCTAAGTAAGCACAGTGACTTACCTACCTGCGGCCAGGCCAAGAAGCAGGAGAAATAAGTCCAGTGCATGTTACCAGAAAAACCTAGGTCGTGTTAAAGGGAAGATTACTGATGTTTGGCCAAACTAGCAGGAAAACTTAACACTCCTGAAATCTTCCACTAGGGAAAAAAAATGACCTCTATCATTAAACACAGAAAACGCGACGATGTGGGATTTCTGTGCACCTTTCTAACTGCTGGGGACGTAATGATGCATTCACTGACTCTTGGTTGGCTTTATTCACTGAGTCAAAAGTAACAAAATAATCAAAAGATACATAAGAAAGCGAGAGGATCCTAAGCCCCAGGCCTGTGACCTGCAACTACCAGCATCCACGGAATGCAGGCTGGGCTGGGCTCCGAGGCGGCGGACCGGAGGCTGCGGTTCTGAGAGTCACTCGCCCGTCCCTCTAAATGTATTTTGCGGGATCCGGTATTTGGCCGCTAAGGGCTACTAACCCCCCAACCCTGGTTTAAAATCTAAAAGGCACCAGCCCAGGGGCAGGTGGCATCCGCTCCCCAGGGTGGCTTCGAACCCTGTCATCCCTCCAGCCCCTCATTTCCTGCCATCACCGCCTCCCCACGCTTCCACGCACGCAGGGGCCTCCGCCCGGTGACTCCATCACACAGATCCCGCACACAGGGCCGGACGCCGAGGGCCCCGCGGCCCGATGCTCCCCCGGCCTCCTCCCACCGCCAGGTACGGCAGGGGCCCGAGCTCGCCCGCTCCCCACCCCCCACCCCGGGGCCGGGAAGCGCCGCCGCCAGCCCACCCGGAAGCCCTTCCCGGGCTCACACCTGCCGGCGCGTGACGCGGGGCCGCGCGCGCGCCCCCGCCGGGCCGCCCCGCGCCACACGGGGCCCCGCGGGGCCCTCGCCTCGCCGGCTACCCGAGGCCAGCCCCGCGCCGCGCGCCTGGCGCCGCCGCCCTCGTCCACCCCGGCGCCCACGCCCCCCGCCCCGCGCGGCCCGCGGCTGCGGTGCGCGTGCTCGGCGGCGAGGACACGCACACGCCGCCCCTCGGAGGGCCGGGCCAGGCCGCGCCGCGCGCCCCCGGGCTGGCGTCCGGGCCCACCCGCGGTCGCCCCGCTCCGGCCCGGCGGTGTGCGGGGAAGAGGAGGGGGCGTGGGAGGGGGAGGGAAGGGGGGAGGACAGAGAGGGGGAGGGGAAGGACGCCGCGGCCCTCGGTCCCCACTCACCGCCGAGCCGCGCCGGCTTCCAGAGCGCGGCGGTCCGCTGTGGGGCCGGGCGATGACCGCGGCTCTCGCTTCTCCGCCGGCTATGGAGGCGACGTCGCTGAGGGACTGAGGGGCGCGGGGGGTCGCTCTCTCCCGCTTCACCTTCCTGAAGCACGGGGACCCCAGAAACTAAAAACAAAATAAACAAACTTTCCCCTCCGCCTCCCTCCCCCAAAACCACAACACAAACACTCGGGAGCCCGCCCAGAGCCCCACTTCATTGGCTGTGGGGAGGATGCCTCTAGATCTCACTGGCTGACGCTTGTGCCTGTCAACCTGCTGTTCCGCCCCTCCAATTTCTCGCGGCTGCTCTCGCCCCTCATTGGCTAAATGCTTCCCGTTTGACGAGCTAGGATTGGCCGAGCGGCCTGCGCCAATCATGCGGGGACACACCCCCTCGGCATCCCAGAGGCCGCTTCCTCGGTCGCGGGACCGGAGAGACGAAGGGGAAACTAGAGCATGATGGCGGCCGAGCTCGCTTTGCGCAACCATCCTCTTTTCGCTTTTCTTAGCTCATTAGTGCCTCTCCCAGGCCTAGTTTCCCCTAAGCTCCTCTCTCCATCCAGTAATGCGTAATAACGGAATCTATACGTGCCGGCTCCTTGGTTTATCCCCTGCGAAGGGCTGTGTGGGTTGCTTGGGCGTCATTGGACTGTCGGGGTGTCGCTCCGACTCACAGCCTCAGACTATTGGTGGATCTGACAGAAAGCCCGGCCAGCAACAAGGGCCGACGCCATTGGTTTGACTGCACCGACTTTTTTTTTCCTGGTACCTTATTGGGCACGTCGGTGCGTCGGTGAGACCCGGGCTTCGCGGCGGCGCGGGGGGCCTGTTGCACAGCGTGGAGCTTGGGGGGGGGGGGGGTCGCCTCTGCTTATTTGTGCAGAAGTGGGCGATGATCACGTCTGCTGCTGGCCGTGCGTCTGCTTTGTGCCGAGGACGGTACTGAGGTCTCTGCACTGGTCATCTGGCTAGATCCTGCTTGGTTTTTAGACGTAGAGGACAGACTCCAGGGAGGTCAGGAAAGGGGCCCAAGGTCACCCAGATCGGTGGTGGGCCTTGCATTGGGGCCTGGGTCTCTCTATCTGGCTATAGAATCTTCCCTCCTTGTAGTATGGTGTATTGCTTCCACCTTCGCTCATAATGGAACCACCATCTTAAAAACACTTCCCCCGAGGGGGGAAAAAAACCAGAAAGACGCAGTGCCCACGTGCCTCTGATCATATAATAGTTATCGAAACCAACTCCAAGAAATGGAAACGAGACTTTCTTTTCTTTGGTGTTATTTCTTTTTGTTTGTTCACCTATCTGTCTTTTGGAAAGTAAGGGGAGGCAGAGAAATGCAAGGCCAAAAGGTGAACAAATGCTGCAGTGGTACTTGGCTAGATACTATGGAAGATGAACTATATAATTTGAGTGGGAACCGGAAGGAAAAACTGGGAGAGCGAGGGAAGGAGTGACATTGTTCCAAAAGAAATGTACTCATGTAACCGAAACTCCTCTGTATATCACCTTTATAATAACTTATTTTTTAAAAAAGTTTCCTTTGGAACTCAAGCTCTTTAACTCCCGTTCTATCTTATTTTCCTTCTCAGCAGCCATGCATCCCCATTCATATTGATATTTCCTGATAAAAGCAACATATCCACAGCTGTGTTCATTTGTAAATGAATGTTGGTCAACCATTTTTTGTGTCTAGCTGCCCTACCCCTAACAACCCCCACCAGCCAGCCATCTTAGCTTGTCCCTTAGCTTGTTCCTCAAGAGTTGGAAACAAGGAGAAAAAAAATCTAGAAAGAGATAAAGAATAAATCGCCTTAGAAGTAAATAATTGATTGCATGCAAGTGGAACAGCCCTTCAGCTCCTGGAGCGCTTCCAGGGTAGCTGATGCCCAGCAAGCTGTGTTCTCCTGGCTCCTGGCCATGGGGTTCTTTCTCCAAGTGAACACATTTCAGCCAGGGGAGGGCAGGATGCTTTAGGTCCCAGTGCCACCCCCAAGCCTCTGGGGCTGCAGTGATCTCCAAGAGCCACAGTACTGGACTCTAGCCAAAATCCATCCTGCATAAAACATTTTACCATCCCCAAGCCCCATCTCATGTAGCTTCAGTGTGATCAGGGCCCTTGCTGTGCTTCCTGATCCTAGCCATTGTGTAATCCCATTGGCATGAATTTAATAGTGAAATAACCACTGTAACACAGTAATAAACCTCAACATTTATGGCCTTTCAGCAAAGAAAGAAAAGCTATTGCACAAATATCAATTGAGAGCAAATGGTAGGGATTCCTAGGACAATTGCAGGAAAAAAGAAAGATGATGAGACCAACTCTTAATAAAGATTCTATGGGCCTGAATCCTTATAATTTGACACACAGAGCACATGGTAACATTTCAACATGGGGATTTGGAGCCAGAAAACATGAAGAGAAAAACACTGAAGGTCCAAAACCTTCCCAAACTTCCATTGATGGCTTCTCTCTTAATATGGCTCCCCACCTCCCTAATGGAGTGATGGAGTTTGAACTCAGGGCCTCATGCTCATAACTGGTGCTCTGCCACTTGAACCATGCCTTCAGCCCTGCTTTTTTGCTGGTTATTTCAGAGGTGAAATTTCATGGACTTTCCTGCGTTGGCTGGCTTCAAACCTTGCTTTGGATCTTTCTTACCTCAGACCCCAGAATACAGTAACTAGGATTCCAGATGTGAGCCACTAGTGCCTGGCTGTACCTCCTAAACCCTCAATGAAGATAATGCTTGGTTGCGCAATCAATGGTTGGGTACATCCCTGGGAATACAGTTTCTTTTTCATCGTGCTTTTGTGTTGCTCTGATGATGAAAACTCCTGAAACAATTACTATGCAGTGAGCTTGTTAAACACCTTCATAAAGTACAGGGTTACCTCTGCCATTGAGGACCTCAGTCAAGTGAACAGATAAACTCATAACCATACTGTGATGCTACTGTATGCCCTCCCCCCCCACACCAAGCACATAGGACTCCATCTTGGAAGGGGAGGGATGGCTTCCTGGAAGAGGTGACAAGTAGAAGGAAAACCACAGGGCCAATGTAGTCAGCCAAAATGAGATTGTGACAAGTGGCAATATCTGCTCTCTGGGAGTTGAGAAGCAGACTAGAAATCTCCACCAATGGGCAAAAGCTGTTCTTCTAAGAATCTCTTTGTGAAGGTTCTTTAGCTGTTTGTCCTTTTCACATCATTCTGCTTACCTGCCCTCCGCTGGAGAAAAGTGGGAACCCTGAACCTCTGGCCTGTCTACCCACTCAGAATAGGAAAATAACTTCCAAATAAGATTGCTGCTTTCCTGATCAGAGAAATAACATTGAGTAGATATATCGCATTTGCTCAGCTCAGTATAACCATCTATATGCCAGACAGTTTAGAAAGTAACAAACAGAAATGCAAAGTCTATATTCCCACTCCTATAGCCACTCACCCATTAAGGTCTTCCTATACTCTTCTCCTCCTCTCCCCCTCCCCCCATTTCTTCTAATCAACTATGGGAGTTGGTGCAGGACTTTAATCTGGGCTCTAAGAACTCTCACTGCTCTGAACTGTAGCTCTGGACAGAGCCTATCCTTAGTTTCTGAACCCATAGGAAGGAAGCCAATAAATCAATTAAGTGTTTATGGGGTAAGCTGAGGATTTCAAAGCCTTATGACAGTACATGTCAAGATTTCAGGGTATTGGTCAGCCTAGCACGAAGGTGGAGTTAATGAATGGGGCCAGGGTGTATCCTGAACTCACAGCCGGAAGGACATCCTAGAATCCCCTGGTGGCTGCTGAGTCAGACCGTTCTGAAAGGCAGCACAGGTCACAGGATGACATACGATATTGTTTTTTTATGCGAGCTCTCATTTCCTTTCTGCAAGTCACTTGGGGAATATATATATGTGTGTG
Organism: Dipodomys merriami; assembly: GCF_024711535.1. Classification (NCBI taxonomy): domain Eukaryota; kingdom Metazoa; phylum Chordata; class Mammalia; order Rodentia; family Heteromyidae; genus Dipodomys; species Dipodomys merriami. Next base: position 3,359,958 of record NW_027206124.1, on the reverse strand, counting down.
TACAATACATGATATATGTTAAATTTACATACTAAACAAAACACACCTATATATATATATTTTTTTCCATCTCTCACACCCAGCTTTGCAAGTAGAAAGACTGTGTAAGCCGCGTGCACTGGCGTGCGTGCAGGCCACAGGCTCTGCATTGCTGGCGCGCTGTACGGCTAGAGCGCCGTCTGTGGGGCTCTACACAGTTGGTGTTTTGCTGGAAGGGAAGTCAGATTTAATGAGTGCTGGCTGTCTTGGATGGCTCCCAAAAGTGCTCCAAGTCACCCCCAAGCAACAGCCTTCCTTCCGGTCCCTTGAGAGATCAGCGTGCGCTCCTCGCTCTAGGCCTGGATGAGACCCAAGAGGATGAGAATTTTGCAAACAATTCTGCCGTGATCCACACGCGTTGGGGCCGCATGGCTGGCTGGCGGGGCTCCCGCGCTGAGGTCTGGGGTGGGGGGTGGAGGTGGGGCTCTCACTGGCTATCCTGCATTTGGCAGGGTGTACAAATTCTTGAAGCTCAGAACAATGGGACACTCTCCATAAAGGAACCTAATCTGAAAGACAGAGGGACAGCTGACAGCTGATGCTGCTTACTTGGGCAGGGGTGTGGCTGCTGCCAATATCCACAAGCAACAGGGAAGGAGAACATGCGAGAAGGTGTCGATTACCGAAGATATGATCATAGCATTTATGATGTGTCGTAGTATTTACTGCACAACAAAGCCCGGGAGAGAGACGCTGTGCTACTTTCCAATCACCTCTAGTTTCTTATGAGTATGCTTGCTGAGCAGCTACTCTATAAAGCACCAAACACTGACTGTTCCCCCTCCCCCCACCCCAGTGCAAGGCCTACAATCAGAAGGGGGGTATTAATAATCACCACCCTGCCAGGCTCTGGTGGCTCACACCTGTAATCCTAGCTACTCAGGAGGCTGAGATTTGAGGATTGTGGTTCAAAGCCAGTCCAGGCAGGAAAAGTCCATGAGACTCATCTCCAACTAATCACCAGAAAATCGGAAGTGGTGCTGTGGCTCAAGTAGTAGAGCACTTGCCTTGAGCTGAAGAGCTCATCAAGAGTGCCCAGACCCAGAGTTCAAGCCCCACAACTGACAAAATAATAATAATAAATAATCACCACCCTGACATGGACAGGGTCTGTGAGCAGTAGACACTGTGCTGAGGGTGATACAATTACCACAGTTAGCTGGGCGCCAGGGGCTCACGGCTGTAATCCTAGCTACTGAAGAGGCTGAGATCTAAGGTTTACAGTTAGAAGCCATCCTGGGCAGGACCTGGAAGTGGTGCTGTGGCTCAGGTAGTAGAGCGCTAGCCTTGATCAAAAGAAGCGCAGGGACAGTGGCCAGTTATGGCCATTTTCCAGACAGGAAAATGATGATACAGAAAGACTGGCTTGTTGCAGGTCACTGCGGGTAGTAATGAAACCCACACTCGAACCCAAGCAGCCTGACTCCCATGAGTGAGCTCTTGTCCATATTCCTGTAGAATTGTACAGTGAATCCAGGAATACAATGGGTTTATTTTTCCCCTAAAGACTAAACAAAAGAGGTCCACCTCTTCTTGGTTAAATTCCTGCCTCTGGCTGGGCGCTGGTGGCTCACGCCTGTAATCCTAGCTACTCAGGAGGCTGAGGTCTGAGGATCACAGTGCAAAGCCAGACTGGGCAGGAAAGTCCGTGAGACTCTCATTTCCAATAAACTGAAGAGCTAGAAGGGGAGCTTAAGTGGTAGAACACTAGCTTTGAATGAAAAAGCTAAGGGACAGTGCCCAGGACTGAGTTCAAGCCCAGGACTGTCACACACACATAAAAATACTGCCTCAATTGGCCCTTCTTTGCATCCCAGTGCAGATCTTGGGACCTGCTTCTCCCACCCTCTTCAAAACCCCTCCTTCACTCCTATTTCCTTTCATTTTTTCCCCCTTACCCCAGCTTCTTAAATAATGACTCCACCAGCATTTCTCTCCACCCACCTCCTCCGTTCTCTAATCCTGGCTTCAAGCCCTAACTCGACTGAAACTCATTTCTCTAAGCTCATCCATAACCTTGGCCAACATCCAAGAGACTTTCCCAGTCTTGTTTCCATGGCTTCGCCACTATGTTTTTTACTCTGAGAATCTTCTTTGCTTCCCAAAATAGCCAACTTTCCTCCTACCTCCACAATGGCCCCTGCTCTTTTTCCCATCATCTCGTGCTCCAGGCTCCTTCAAAGGACCTGTCTGCTCCTCCCTCCTTCAGTGGGCCTCTCAGGGCACTCATTCTCATCTTTGTGAAAATAATAAAGGCTAACATTTTAATACAACATTTCAAGCCAGATCACTACATAAGTAGTAGGATCCAATCTAAAATGGAATCATGAGGTTGTTAAACAAACAAACAAAAAACTCCTAAGATCCTGGTGCTGATGGCTTACAACTACAGGGTTAGCTACCTGGGAGGCTGAAATGGGGAAATCAGGAGGATTATGTATGAGGCCAGCCTGGATGCGTATGTGAATAGACCTCTTCTCAAGCAATAGCTGTGCAGTGCCTGCTGTCCTTGCTGTCAGGGGAGGCTGAGATCAGGATATTGATTCCAGGCCAGCCCAGGCAGGAAAGTCTTTGAGATTCCATCTCAATGGAAGGAGCTGGGCACGATGGCATGCACCCATCATCCCAGCTAATTCAGAAAGGGAAAACAGGAGGGTTGAAGTCCATGTGCATACCTAAGCAGGAGGCAAGAGCCCATCTCAAAAATATCTAATGCAAAAAAAAGGGGGGGCTACAGGTGTGGGGCTGCAGGTGTGGGTTTGGAAGGCAAGTACCTGCCTAGCAAGCACAAGGCCGGGTTCAAACCTCAGTACTGAAAAAATAAAAGAAAAAGAAAATTTAAAAAATGTCAAGATGGCGATGTCTGCGCATTAAACTCAACACAGACCCGTCACATTTGGAGTGGAGGGCCCTGCGATACTGCACAGGCTGCCTGACAACGAAGCTGGTCCTCACGCCAGGCACTGTGCTAGGCATTCATCTATTCATTCATCTATTCATCTGTGTTCATCTATTCATTCATCTATTCATCTGTGTTCATCCATTCATCTATTTATCTGTGTTCATCTAGTCATTCATCTATTTATCTGTGTTCATCTAGTCATTCACATAACAACCTTTTGAGGTAAGTCCAGATGAGAAAAGTCAAGCTGAGAAAGACTAAGTAACTACCCAAGGTCATATCATTTTTAACTGTTAAACAAAACAAAACATGCCGGGCGCTGGTGGCTCACGCCTGTAATCCTAGCTACTCAGGAGACTGAGATCTGAGGATCGCGGTTCAAAGCCAGCCCGGGCAGGAGAGACCGTGAGACTCCTATCTCCAATAAACGACCAGAAAACCGGAAGTGGCGCTGTAGCTCGCTTTGAGCTGAGGAGCTGAGGGACAGCGCCCAGGCCCAGAGTTCAAGCCCCACGGCCGACAAAAAACAAAACAAAATCCCTGCTTATTGGAGCTGAGGAGAGACTCGCAAGGAAAAAAGTCTGAAGAACGGCACTTTGCAGGAAGCATCCTCTTCTTGGTGCACATCTGCCATTTCTGCTGCCCTCCTAGCTCTCAGTGTGAGGACACAACAAGGCTGGGGAGAGGGGGAGGGAGGCAGATTCCTCACATCCCCCTCCGGAGCCGCTGGCTGGACTGGCAATGGGCACAAATGTTGAGTCTTCACTATGTCCACAATGCTTATAGGTCTCCTTAAAATAGTTCTGGAAGGGCTGGACACTGGTGGCCTGTAATCTTAGCTACTCAGGAGGCTGAGATCTGAAGATCTCAGTTCAAAGCCAGCCTGGGCAAGAAACTCAGTGAGATTCCTTTTTTTTTTTTTTTTTTTTTTTTGCCAGTTGTGGGGCCTGAACTCTGGGCCTGGGCGCTGTCCCTCAGCTCTTCAGCTCAAGGCTAGCACTCTACCACTTGAGCCACAGCTCCACTTCCGGCTTTTTCTGCTTATGTGGTGCTGAGGAATCGAACCCAGGGCCTCATGCAAGCAAGGCAAGCGCTCTACCACTGAGCCACCTTCTCAACCATCAGTGAGATTCTTATCTCCAATGAACCACCAGAAAACCGGAAGTGGTACAGTGGCTCAAGGGGTAGAGCGCTCACCTTGAGCTGAAGAGCTGAGGGGCAGCGCCCAGGCCCAGAGTTCAAGCCCCACAACTAAAAAAAAAGTTCTGGCTGGGCTCTGACCCGGCCTCACTCTCCCTTCCTCCTCTGGGGAGCCTTCCCTGACCTCCTCAGGGTGAAGGGTCTCTCTGAGCTCCCCCACTTTCTATGCTTCTGATCATAGCAGTGGCCTCCCTGGGCCCTTTGTTCCAATAAGCTGGGAGCATCTTGGGACAGAGCTCAGTTCTGTCTTATCACAGTGACAAGGATGCAGATCATCTTCAGTGAGTTTGTTTTAATGAACGAGTGGTATAGATATGAAAGACAAGTGCTGGTGACTCCCACCTGTAATCCTAGCTACTCATGAGACTGAGATTTAAGGATTGTGGTTCAAAGCCAGCCTGGGCAGGAAAGTCCATGATACTCTTAGCTCCAAATAGCCACCAACAATCTACACGTGGACACATGGAGCCATGGCTCAAGTGGTAGAACATTAAGTGTGTGTGTGTGTGTGTGTGTGTGAGAGAGAGAGAGAGAGAGAGAGAGAGAGAGAGAGAGAGCATGTATGTGTGAGAATGTGTGCACACACATGATGTGTGCACATGATGAAGATCCAACCCAGATCCTTGTGTCTTCTAAACACAGGCTTTGCACTGAGTTATACCCTCAGTTGGGGTTTTTACATTTTTAAATGACTGGAAGACAAAACAAAAAACTAACACTTTTGATAGATAAAAATTACAGGGATCAAGCCTTTTCTTTCTTTTGGTGCTGGTACTCAGGTGAGTCTGGGCGTTGTCCTTTAGTTTTTTGGTTTTTTTTCCCCTCAAGGTTGTCCACAGCTCCACTTCCAGCTTTTTGGTGGTTAATTGGAGATAAGTGTCTCATGGACTTTCCTGCCTAGGCTGGCTTCAAACCGAGATCTTAAAATCACAGCTTCCTGAGCAGCTAGGATTATTACAAGGGTGAGCCACTAGCACCTAGCTGAACTTCATATTTCAGTGTCCGTAGTTTTATAGTAACATTGGTTCACCTACTTATCATCTGTGGCTGCTTTCGTGCTACTGCAGTATCTGTGTACAGATGTCAAATGCCTGCAAAGCCTAGACTATTTACTGTGCTCCTTTATAGCCAAAGTGTTTGTTCACTCCTGGCCTGAGCTAGAGAAGTCTGCATTCTCCCATCTGGACACAAGGTGGCAGTCTTTCTCCATGGAGCCTCTGCACTGAGTGCTCTTCAGGGGCCTGACCAGTCTCTAGTGGGCAGAAAAGAGGAACATCAGGAGTTTGGAGTCCACACCTAGGGTACCGGGGCTTGGAGCAGGGCTGGCAGTCTTCTCTGGAGTACTCTGTTTCCTTGCTTTCTGTTTTATGTTTCATATTTACAGTATTCTCCATAGTAAAAGTATCTCACCGAAAATTATCAGAAGTTGCAGGCTGTGTGCAGTGATGGCAGCTTCTTCCGTCCCCTTTCTGAGAGATAGCAGCATGGTGACACGCAGAAGCAGCTCACAAATGGCAGCTCTGGCAAGTTTTCTCCACTGGTCCTTTCCAACTTGGGGCCTTGGGATTTCCTGCACGTGTCTGGCCCCCCTGTGCCAGTTGTTCAGCCAATATGTAGGAACAGGAAGGAGGGGACCCGGGAGAAATGGGCAGGCCCTGCCCTGGGTGCTCTGCCCAGGAGAGAGGTCACGTATCGCCTCATGTGGCAGATCACTAGCTATTCCATGGCAGCCCACACCTGCCCTGCCCTTTGTGAAGCCTTGTGCCTAGCCCAGCAAGCTGTGTGGCCTTGAGATCAGGCCTGGCCCCAGGAAGCATCCACTGAGTAAACAAACAAATGGACACAGCCTTCATGCGGCAGTGAGCAGCCCTTCCCTGCCTGGTTGTCTGACCTCCAGGACAGTTCCAAGAAGAGCCCAACCGACAAAGCTGCAAGGGGAAAACGTGCTCTGTAAGATGAGTGTGCAAGATTTTTGTACACCACCGGTTCTTTCCCCATAGGGCTGTAGGCATTATGAATGTGATGCCCATTTTTGATTTTGCTCTTCACAGGTTTCAAGCTCTTTTTTTTTTTTTTTTGGCCGTGGTGCTTGAACTGTGGGCCTGGGCGCTGTTCCTCAGCTCTTCAGCTCAAGGTGAGTGCTCTTTCTACCACTTGAGCCACAGCACCAAGTATTATTGGAGGTAAGAGTCTCATGGCACTTTCCTGCCCAGGCTGACTTTGAATTGCCATCCTCAGATCTCAGCCTCCTGAGTAGCTAGGATTACAGGTGTAAGCCACTGGCCCCTGGCTTATTTGGTGATTTCCTAAGGCAGATTCTACCTGGTCTGTCTTTCTGCAGTGCTGGGCTGTGAATTCTGGACCTCATTAGGTAGGCATTCTGCCACTTGAGCCACTCCACTAGGCCATCCTCTATTGGTTATTTTTGAGATAGGCTCTCTTATTGTGCGCTGGCCAGCCTGGACTCTGATCCTGCTATTTATGGTGTGTGCTCCCATGCCTCCTCATTACTAGAGATGGAGTCTCCAGAATTTCTGGGCTGTCCTAAACCACAATTCCCTGATCTCCACTTCCCAAGTAGCTAGGATTACAGGACTGCACCACACACCCATCCAAGTTGGTCTTCTATGAGATGTTCCTGAAGCTTTTTTTTATGGCTTCAGACACTGCTCTAACGTCACATGGCCGAATCCTGGAGTGGTGAAGTACAAGTACTCCCAGATGTCCACATAAACAGACTCTAGACTTTTCTATGACTTGATGGGTGGTGGGCTTTGGACAGAGCTCACCTCATGGCCCCTTTCCTCCTTGCTTCTTGCTTAGCCTTTGTAAAGCCTGACAGCAATGAGGGCATCCTTGAGAAGCCAGGGCCTGAAGCCAGTTTCTACCCAGTCTTGAGGGATTAGGAAGAAAGGACTATCTCAGGAGGGACTTTTGAAAAGTCCAGTCATTAAACTAAACAGCAGACAGAGGCATCGCTTCCTGACTTGCCTGTGTAGTGAGTCAGAAGCCAGCCTGAAAGGGTCATGTTCAATTCTGCAACCTCTTCACACAGCCTCGGTCTAATGGCTGGTTTATTTTCTGTAACGGAGCGGCTGTCACATCTTCAATCATTTAACGAACAGGTATTCATCAGGCACTGTAGTTGTGCCAGTGAGCCAGCTGTGGGGCTCACAACGCCTGGCCTCCTGGTCAACTCTGAAGGAAAAATGGTATCTGACGTCTGCTGCCTGCTGCCTGCTGCCAGAGCAGCAGCACTGGGACAGAGGCGGGAGGCGGGGCTGTGGGAGGCCAGTGGGCAGAGCACTGGGACAGAGGCGGGAGGCGGGGGCTGTGAGGGTCTGTGGGCAGAGCTTGCTGCTCTTTTGCCTAGGGATGCTCTCAGGTGTGTCCCTGGCCACCCTCTCCGGCGACACCACGGTGCTCAAAGTCTCGGTTGGATGCTGTTTTGTTGCAAAGCTCGGTGTTGCAATCTGTGACAGCTGCTGGGCCCGAGGGTGCCCCCTGCCAGGCGACAAACCACATCCACAGCGCCTGACAGACTCATCCCCCTTGCTGGCATCTACTGAGAATCCATCACCAGCCAGCTTGCCAGACCCTACCCTTGGCCCAGTGCGAGTTGGGGCTCTCTTGCTGTTAGCCTTTGATCCTTGGGGGGAAGAGGGGGCTCCATTGCTGGGTGCTTTCCGTGGAGGATGTGGGTGAAGGTAGGGGACCAGCCTGGGAGGCCTCCTGGGCTGGGGGGGGGAGGTGGGGTGGGCGGAGTGGAAGGAGGCCTGTGTGCGCATGCACATACACACACCTGTTCTGGGCTGAACATGGCAGTGAGGAGCTCAGCGAGGCCCAAGATGGACGATGCCACCGCCTAGCTGTGCCTTGGAAAGTGTCATCTCAGGCAGGCCAGCCACTGTCTCTGGGCCTAAGAGCCCTGGAGAGCTTCACAGGGAAGGCAGGCGCTGGGCTGAGGGTGTCCCCTCCCCCACGGGCATTTTGGTTGTCACATCTGGAGGGGTAGAACAACCCCTCTCCCAAGAGGATTATCCAGTGTTGGCCCCCAGTGCTGACGGCCTGGGGTGCAGACTGAGATATGATGTGGGATTTTGGGGGGAGAGCCACGGAGATAAGGCTCCCCCAGGGTTCACCATACAACTCTGGGGATTTTGTAAAGGGCTCTTTCCTGAGCCATTCTTAGTTTGAAAGCTACATCTAGCCGGATGACAGACTCAGAGCAGGTGCTCGCTGAAATACGTCTCAGTGCATCTGCCCACGCCTGGCCAGTTTCCTCTGTGTTTCTGGGCCTTCCTTTTGGCCTAGCCTTTCTATGAATTCTGCACCAGCACACAGTGTGGCTATCAGCAGAAGCCACTCCTCCTGGGATCCAGGTAGAACTAACCCTACCTGGAGGACAGACAGCTGACACCAGTCTAGGGAGTGTCCTCTGGCCTGCTGGGCTCCCTGCGTTTCCTGTCCTCCTGGGAGCAGAAACCCAGGTGGCAGCAGCACCAGAGCCTCAGCACTGGGTGGTCGGCCTTGCCCAGCACGACTGGAAACCCCGCCCGGACAGCCTCCACGAGTGAGCCAGGCTGGAGTGCAAAATGGCAGCTTGGAGCTCCCTAGTGAGCAGGGATGGTGAAGCCAGGGCCTGGCGCTGCGAATGCCCTTTCACCCAGTCCCTCTTGTATGGCCTCGTGGGGCCAAGAGCCCCCAGGGTGGCACCCAGCTGGGCAGGCCGGACGCACCCTTGGGATGAGATGGATCTGAGCCCCTCTCTCTCTCTCTTTCTCTCTCTCTCTCTCTCTCTCTCTCTCTCTCTCTCTCGCGCGCGCGCGCGCGCGCACGTGTGTGTATGTGTGTGTGTGTGTGCTGGCACTTAACACGGAGAAGCCAGGAGACACAGGCGGGGGTGAGGGGAAGGGGTCCCCTTTCCCCCCTTCTAGGAGATGAGGAAGCTGAGGCCGAAGGGGCGCAGGGCCCCATCTTGCAGGCTGGCACTCTGCCCAGCGCATCGAGTGGCTTTCTCTCTGGCATACGGTTCCCCCTTCCCTCCTACAGAAAGGGAGGACCCTTTTCTTGGCATGGGGGGGGGGAGCTGAGGCAGAAAGGGGCAGGGGTTAAGGCCTTGGAACACGCGACCAGCCTGGTCCCTCGGCTAAGCCACACGGAGGGCGAGTTCTTCCCACCCCTGCAGGGAAGGCGTCCTGTATCCTCAAGGTGACCACTTTGAGCTGGGGTGTAACTGCCCGCACCCCAGCCCAGCCGCCTTTCCTCCCCTCCCCCCAGAACAAGCCGCACAGCCAGGCCCCGGTGCAAAGGAAGCACTTCCCAGAAGTGTTTAATCCTCACAAGGGCTCAGGGAGGGGTGTGGGGTCCCTTCTCCCCCGCTCCCCCCACTGGAAGCTAACCAATGGCTGACAGGACATCCTCCCTCCCCTCCCACCCGCTGCCTTGCCAACAGCGGTATCCCCCCACCCCAGCCCGGGAGACTAGGGTTGCTTGAGAAGCCCTGGCTAGGGAGGGGAGCCCAGGTTCTCACCACACCCCGAACCAAACCAGGCTTTACACCAAGGCACATTGAGGGGAGGAGCAGGCCCAGGGAAAGGCACCCTGAAATCCCCGAGGCCTGCAGCAGGCCCCTGCCAAGGAGGCCCGGGGTTCTCAGGCTAGCCTGCTTGGGGGGGGGGGACGGGAGGGGCGGTATGTAGGAAAGGGAAGGGAAATGGCCTCTCACCCCCCCCCACTCAGGAGGCTGGGGCATCTTCCCCCACACCCCAGTCTGGTGCAGGAGCCCAAAGGGACTGGGCAGGAGGGCCAAAGCAGCCCCGTCTTCCATATGGAATTCTGGGAACAGAGCAAGACTGAACCTTGAACTTCCTGCCTCCGAGTCTCATCCCCTCCCCCACCCATCCTCTCAGGGGGACCAGAAAGCACCAGAAGCCCAAGGAAGAAGCCAGACAGCCGGAGCTGCCCTGGAGACTGTTCGTGAAGAGATAAGGAGGTGGGAACCTGCGGGGCGGGGCGGGGCAGAAAGGACCGCGGGCACTGGCGAACTTCTACTTCATGTAAACAAGGTGGCAGTGACCTTGCTGGCCACTGCAGTCCCGCAGTCCGGGGAAGGTGATGTTGGTCTTGAAGCACTGAGAATCCTCCCATCTGGGATTCTGCCCTGAGGTCAGGATAGAGGCTGAAGGATGGAGGCCGGGGCGGGTCGGGGTCTGACGTGCAAACAGGTGCTCTCTGGGCAGGGCAGGACAGGCAGGCCCCTGCAGGCCCACGGCTCAGGAAACCACACAGTTGCTGGGCTTAGCGGAACCCGGACTTGTTTTACCTGTGGAGACAGGGACCCGGGCAGGGAAGGACGTTATGTGAGCAGCGTGGCAGGCCCCCGTCCTGGGTGCTGTCTATGCCTGCCTTTGGGAGGGGGGACTGGGGTTTCTGTCACCCTCCTAATCTGTTGATAGAGGAACCAGGTACTCTGAGCTCCCAGGAAAGAAAAGACACTTCCTGCCACAGCAGACTCAGCAGGCTCCCCAGGGACTGGGACATTAAGCTGTCATCTCTGGCCACAGAGGGGCAGGGCTCTGGAGTCCCTGTGTCCAGCGACTTACAAGTCTTGCCTGTCACAGGCTCGAAGTTCTGTTCTGTTCAGCTCAGCTCAGCTCAGCTCAGCCCAGCCCAGCCCAGCCGAGCCCAGCCCAGCCCAGCCCAGCCCAGCCCGAGGTGTTCGGGGGGTCAGGCAGCCTGCCCTGGCTTGCCCATGGCTGGGTTGGAAAAGGCAAATGTGTGCCTTGCGCAGCGCGTTGTCCTGCAGCACGGGGTGGCCACGCTGCAGGAAGCTGGACGGATGGAGGAGCCGGGCAGGGGCTGGGGTGGGCGGCTCAGGCGGCGGCCCTCTCCTCCCCATCCTGGGCTCTGCATCCACCCTCCTGCCTTGGCCATCCCACGGGGGCTGGCCAGTGCGGTGGCCCACTCCAGCTGGCCTGTGTGGGTGGGTGGGGCGGCTACAGTTGGCCCCGGAGGTGTAGGGCAGTTGGAGGCAGAGTCCTCTCGGGAGCCGGCCAGCGCCTCTCCCAGGCTGTGGCTGGGTGATTTCCCCGCAGGGCAAGGGCTGGTTCCCTGGCTCACTCCACCTTCCAGAGCCCTGCAGCTGTATGCTTGACAAAGACGCCTCTGCCTCCCCTAGCAGAGCTGGACCTGGGGTGCTGGGTCTGTAGCGGTGTCCCCAACTTACCATAGGCCACTGTCCCGCCCATGGCGTGCACGAATGTCAGCCTCTGCCACATCTGTGCTACAAGGAAGCCACTCTGCAGGACTTCCCTGCAAAGCCCTTGAGTCCCCAGGTTTGGGCAGCAACTGCCTTGGCAGACAGGGGAGAAGGAGACAGGCCCCCTACACACACACACACGTGCATACACGCACACACACACCCCTGCACAGCGGCTGGTTGGATCTGTGGCCTGCTCTGCTAAGCAGCTATAGAGCTTCTCCCCAGAGGCCTCAGCGTGTTTTGGAGGCAGGTAAGCAAAACCCATCTCTAGAGCCAGAATCTGGGCAGGACCAGGGCTCGGGGTGGGGGTAGGGGGGTGGGGGAGAGGAGGGGGCAAGGAGGGCAGGAGGGCTCCCCAGCTCCTTCCTGAAGAAGGCTGTCCTCACATGACCTGCCACCTCTGTTCCTCTAGACGTGAACCTGGGGAGATCCTGGAGCTCAGAATTCATCTCCATGCCTCAGACAGGACACAGAAGCTGGCTTAGGTGAAATTCTTGGTGCTCCATCCATCGATGCTCATTTATCAGGAACCTACTGTGGGCCGGCACACCAGCACTCCGGCCAACGGGGAAAAAAACCCATGAAGGACACATTTGTTTCTACAGAGTATATGTGGCATGGGTGTGGGTGGCCCAAAGAAGGCTTAGAAGTCAGGCAGCAAAAGGAGGGGACACATGTCTGAGAGCTGGGTGCAGAGTGCAGGGAGAGGTCACTGAATGCAGGGGTGTAGAAGGAGGGGTTAGGGCATGATGCCCTGTGGCTGGGACATGTGAACCCCATGCAAGGCTGTGACAAGAATAGCCCCACTGCCTATAGCTTGCAGGGCTTCCTGTTCCTTTTATCTGGAAGAGTCACCCCTGATTTCCACATTGCCCCTCCTCCTCACGGCTTTGCTTGAATTCTCCCTGACCCGAGGCCTTCAACCCAAGGGCCTCCCCTCGCTGCCCACCTCCACAGGAGGGTCATTCCCCCTGCCCACCCAGGCCCTGCCAACCTCCTGGAGTGGGGTACCGTGCATTGTGTCCTTGGCTGCCTTAAAGCAGGGCCCCATACAGGGCCCACATTTCACAGACACAGACTTAGCGGATTCAGTGAATGAGCAGGTGCTGGTCAGCTCTTGGGGGACTCAGCCCAACACTAACAAGACAACAGCAGCTGTCCCTGGTGATGTGTGGGGCCTCACTCACTCAGTGCCCAGTGCCTTCCCGAGCCCCAGCCAGGCCCAGGTGACACAGAAGGGCAGGGATGATGACACCTGCCAGTGTGAGCAGGCACGGCTGGCTGCCTGGCTCTGGAGTTGAGTGGTTTTGGGCATAGCGCTCCTCCCCCCCCCCCTCGCTGATCACAGTGATGGGAATTAAGTGATTGACTGTGGGTGAAGTACCTGCCCCACACAGCTCAGGCAGCACCCAGATGTTTGTCAAACCCAGAATGGAGGCCCCGGGTTCTTAGGCAGCTCTGAGCCAGGGAGCACTTTCCCATCAGTTTATCCTTGACAGGAACCCCAGTTTCCAGATGAGAGACCACAGCCTCTCAGTTCCCTAAGATGACACTGAAAAAACCTGAAGTCCCCCAAACCAGGAACCCAGTGGCTTGGTGGGGGGTTGGGGGTGGGGGGGCACAGCATGAGATCCACCCACACACGAGTCAGGGGCACCCAAGAGAGTTCTTGAGGCATGGGCACTGAGGGTCACCTCAAAAGAATGCTGGGAAGTCCCCACGTCATTTGCTGGTCCGAGGACTCTCTAGTGGAAAACTACTTGGGAAAATCAGGGCTCTTGTTTAAAATGCAGATTTCTGAGACCACTTCAGCCATACAGTTTCTGTTCAGACATTTGAATAAGGCTGGGGATCTCGCCTGGATGGGTGAGCCCAGGTGGCAGGAAGGAGGGAAGGCAGGGGGTCACCTAGTACAGGAGCCAGGTCCAGCAGGGACAGGAGAAAGGGAATGCCTGACTTCTGCCACTAGAGGGGGCTCTGAGCCTTCAACTACCCACTGTTCCCTCACCCCAGCCCCAAAGGAAGCGGTTCCATTTGTGAGCCTCTCCCAGGGGCCATACTTGGGTCTGCAAAAATTTGCATGCTGTTTGACAACTATATATACTTCTTATCAAGCAATTTTGCAGTTGGCTCTTCTCTTTCCCTTTCTCTTTCATCCACCTTATCATCAACCCCCATTCTTCCTTGAGACAGACAGGACAGAGTCAGGGCAGAGTTACAATCAACTCAAAGGGATGAGGGAACCCCTCTTCGGTTCACCCTTCCTCTTCTGGAAGAAAAGACAGCCCTGGGAAGGGAGGGGTGTGTCTAGGGGGACAATGTGTCTTAAGCAGAGACCTTGCCATAGAAGCTAAAGCCATCTCCTCCCCCACTACAGCTGCAGGTGAGCGAGGGTCAGTCCCAGCCCCACCCCGGCCCCTCTGTGCTGTTAGGATCTCAGCTCTGAGTTGTGGGGGCCTGCATCCTACACGTGGAAGAAGGCGCTGCGAAGGCCTTGGGAAGGGGCTGGAGTCTCATCCTTGGCTTTGGGAAAGAAAGCAGAGGAAGATCTCCGAAGGGAGTTTGAGTTTCAGGGCAGGGTCTCTGGAACTGTAGGCCCCTGGGCTGTGTGGATGCGCCCTGTCCTCCCAAGCATGGAGGAGGAGGGGTTGACCCTGGGCATCCCCAGGGGCCGGCTGCCTGCGTGCTGCCCACTCCCGCGGCCAGGTGTGCTGGAGAGGGACTTCTATAGCCACATTGGGTTTGCTTGGCTTCTGGGCAGTTTTCAAATGTTCAGAGACAGGCGGCAGTGGTGGCAGATGACTGGGGCTGTGCAACACACACACTAGTGTCAGCATGGGGAAGGGACCAGACAATGGGCCTTGCGTTTCTATGGCAACAGCACCTCAGGATAAGGGGCAGAGGGAAGAGAAAGCTTCCACCGCACTTCCAGTCAAGACTTGGGAAATAGCCCCTTTGTGGTTGGGCTCAGCCCTCCCCTTCCCGGCCAGGTGTTCACCATGGCAACCCTCTTTCCAACAAGATGGCATCTGGTGTTGGGGAAGCCCAGGGGAACGGAACAGGGGCCAGCTATCCCTCTTTTGCCAGGATGTGGGCCTGGGCTCGGGCCTGAGTTTGAGGTGGTCCAAGACAGCTCTGAGACCACTTACTGCACCTCTCCCAGCTTCTACCTGCCACTTTGGGGCTCAGCAGGGTACAGTGGGGGGAGCAAAGACTATCAGGGCCTTCAGGCAGTGGGGGGGTGAGGCAGTCCTGGTGCACCCTCTGTGCTCATGTCACAGACCCCCCAATTTGCAGTAGGACGCAGATACATTCCTGAGCACAGCTGGGGCGGCAGGTTTGGAAACAGTGCTGCGAGTCGGTGGAGGGGAGGGGTGTGTCCTTGCTCTCCAACCACTCACCATCAAGTCAGAGCCAGGCTCATGGGATCGCACCTGAGTTCTGGGCCAGGGACAAGACCTGAGGCCTCACTGATGCAGAACTATGGAGGGAGAAATCCCAACATGGAAATTCTTCTGGCTCGGGAATGTGGGAGATGAGAAAGGCAGCACTGCCAACAAAGGTTGGCACCATCAGCCTCCTGGAAAGCTATACCAGAGCTTGCTCCAGAGAGAGGGGTGACGGCCAGGGCTTAGCTGGGTGCTGGTAGCTCATACCTGTAATCCTGGTACTCAGGAGGCTGAGCTCTGAAGATTTCCTGCCAGCCCAGGCAGGAAAGCCTATGAGATTCTTATCACCAATAAACTACCCCAAAAAGCTGGAAGTAGAGCACTCGTTGAAGAGGTAAAGCTCCAGTCTTGAACAAAAAGAACCTCAGGAATAGTGCCTGGTCCCTGAGTTCAAGACCCAAGATTGGGATAAAAAAAAAAAAAACCAAAGATCCAGGGCCTTGAGAGGATCCCAGAAAGATGGCCAGAAAGACATCTCTACCACCACCGCCACCACCACCACCATGTGCTTCCCAGAGCATAAACCCGGTTGTTAGATGTAGAAAAACCAAGTCTGTTCGGCACAGAAACAGGAAGCAGGGTCAGGGCTCACGGGGCACGGGTGAGGGTGGGTGTGCCTGACCAGGTTAGAGCTTGATGGTGGTAACTTGACAAGAAATGAGGTTGGCCACAAAGAGCCGGAGCGGCAGAGCCGGGGCTCAAGTCTCCGTCCTGCGCCTTGATGGGCTGGGCTCCTCTCTTGCCACATTTCCTTCATTTGCTCCAGTTTCGGTGAGGACTGAGCTGAGTGCTTGCTACTAGGAGTGATACCAGAGAACTGTGACAGTGACCCTGCTCCAGAGCAAGGCCTGCATTGCTCTCCCCTTGCACAGAAAAAGACAGAAACTCAGAACTGTGCTGACCTGTGCGGACGTGCTGGGGGCCACCAAGTACAAGAAGTCTGGAGCCAGACTGAAAGGTGGGGCTCTCTGACTGCCTGCGCACCCCAGGCCAGCAAGCTGCTGCCTGCCCATGTGAGGTGAAGCTCCTCCCTAGGATATGGGGGGTGGTGGTGGTGGGTGGCCCCAGGGCCCCTGGGGAGCAGGCTCACCTGAGACGTCGGCACTGGAATCCCCCGCGGGCCTCTTCCCTACCAGGAGCTCGGCATCCGTAAAGGTGTCTGTGGAGAGGGAGCTGGCCATGCTGTGGGGCACCGCCGGCCTCTTGGCCCGTCGGCTGAAGAACCTGCTGCCAAAGCGCTTGCCCTCCTTGGCCGGGGTGGCCTCCCCATTGGCAGCTTCTCCCTTGCCGTTCTGGGTAAGAATCTCTCGGGATTTTGGCCTCCGGTCTGAGTGCAAGTGAGAGCCCATCTTGGCATCCTTCTGGCTCAGCTCCCTCAAAGGAATGGGCTCCACGGTGGGCAACACCTGCTCCACCGTGACCAGGTCATTCAGGAAGTTCTCCAGGCGCCGGGCTGCCTCGCCACCGCCGTTGCCCTCCTCTTGCCCCACCGGGTTGCCACCAGTCTCCTGCTGTTGCCGGTTCGCCCAGCGCATCATCTCCCCCGGAGGGGGGCGGCTGCCTGCCACCAGGGCGTACTTGGGGTTGATAAGCTTGCGGGCCACGGTGGAGGAGTAGTTAAGGCCAAGTCTGCCTGCGCCTCCTGCCAGGCCCAGCTGCCGGTACAAGTTCACCTCCTCGGAGATGGCGTATAGCTCCCGGAACTCCACATCAAAGGGCTCCACGTTCTGCCCAGTCAGCAGGAGGAGAAGGTTCCTGTCTACGTAGGAGGAACTCCAGGTGAACCTGGGGATGTGGGGACAGAAAAGCCTCTACATGTGCTCAAGTCCCTCCACAGCCCTGCCAGGGGCCATTCAACACTCCGCTTCCTGCCTCCACCTGCCCCATCACTGCGGCCGATTTCCAGCACCTGGCAGAGAAAGGTACCTCCCTTCTTCCTGCTCGGCTGCTCTCCTGCCACTGACCTGCCACAGACAAAGGCAGCAGCAGACACAAGGTATGAGAAACCAGGCCTGGCTTCACACCAGGTTTCTACCCTTGTGTGTTGTTCAAAAATGGGGTTTATGGAACCCCGGATGCAAAACATCCCAGAGAGATCCCTGAACTTACAGTATGTGAGGACCGACTTATAAATTCACATTCAGACATTAGCCAAGTCCTTGGAACAAGCACACTCACTACATAGTGACCAGCTGCTGCTGAGGACTGCGCACCACTCCTTACTGGTTCTCTGAATTTCTGGAGCACTGCAGAAACCCATTACTTTAACCTGGAAAGAACTCGGGTCATTTATTAATTGTTACATGTGCTCATGTCTCTTTTCACCTAGATTTTAATTTACGTAGAAGAGAGAGGTTGCACACATACTGTCTCTCATATTCCTGGTAATATTTTTTACATTAAAATTCTAGAGAAGCTAGGCACTGGTGGCTCATGTCTGTAATCCTAGCTACTCAGGAGGCTGAGATCTGAGGATCACCATTCAAAGCCAGCCTGGGCAGGGAAGGCTGTGAGACTCTGATCTTCAATAAACCACCAGAAAACTAGAAGTGGCACTGTGGCTCAAGTGGTGGAGTGCTAGCCTTGAGCTGAAGAGCTGATGGACAGCGCTCAGGCCCAGAGTTCAAGCCCCACAACCAACAGAAAAATAAATAAATAAATAAAATAAAATTCTAGAGACATCCTTCCTTGCCACAGCTGCATATTCCATTCCCAGATCTGCTCCATTCTACTTTCGGCTTGTCCCAACTAAGAACCAGCTTCAAAATGCAACCAGCTGCTGAGGCCCCCAAGACGCAGGCAGTGCTTAATGTGTAGGACAAGTTGACTCTTTCCAGAACAATCCATTAGCCAGAAAGCTTAAGGGGAGGGATGGCTCTTTGGCATTGGGCAAATGATGCCTCTTCAAACTCTGGCTGTGGATTGGCCAGTGGAGCTCCTTCCTGAACAGTTACTGTGACTAAAGAAAGAAAGAAACGCCACTTGGAACCTTCTCTGAGCCGTTTCCACTCACCTATAAGATCCAGTGGCTACTTTGTCCCCGTCCACCATGAGGAACCTCGATGACAGGGTCCCTTTGATCTTCCCCATGGGCATGTAGAAGCCGACCCCCGTCACCGAGCGGACGCGGATGTTCTGTTGAGAAGAGGGGAAAGGCACTGTGGTTCTACCGGGGACAAGGCTTCGCTTCAACACAGGACGAGCCTCTTGTACTCAGACCCTGCCTGTGGGCTCTGCTTCACTACCATCCCTGCTTCCCCCAGTTGTACATAAAGAGTGCCATTGGGGGGAGGCAACAAGCTTGCTCCGGGTGTGGGTAAGTCCAGGGTTCCCCAAAGTTCCCCACAGCTCTAACTTGACCCTGACAGTGACCCCAGTGGCTCCGCAGGCTAATTACCCTACTACTGGGCCAAAGCTGCTGCTTCAGCCTCAGCAGCCAGGGGGTAACACTGAACTGGGAAAAAGAGAAGGGATATGAACTTTACCTGAGCCCCTAAGCTGGGCATGTGGGGGGTGGGCAGGAGGAGGAGCCAGAGGAAAGGAGTAGAAGGCATCTCCTGGCCATGCCCCATCCCCCATAGTACAGCTTACCCGGATACGGAAGTCAGTGAGCCCCAGGCCCTGACACATCTCCAGGAAGTACTTCACTCCGGCCTCATCCAGGATGATGTACACAGGCACCCGACGCCTAAAGGCAGCATCTACAATGTCTTGGAAAATGTCGCTATCGGTGAAGAGGTCCATGACCACAGCAATGACCTGGGCAGGGAAGGGCACTGCTGAGGCATGTCGTGACTACAGAACTTCCGAGACACACCTGCCCACACCTGGAGCACCCTGGGGGAACTCCAGCCTTCATGCACCACTCATGGGTTCTCCAGGCCCCGCCTGCCCGCCAAAGCATGCTGCATCAGGGGGTAGTGGAGGGAAATGAGCAGGCGCAAGGAGATGCCCTCTCTGAGATACAGGGAGGGTGCTCTGACCTCCCTGCAGCTGTTCAAAGCCCTGTGCTTCCCCAGTCCAGAGGCAGGAAGCCCTCCAGTTGGCTCGGCTGTGCCTCTGGCCTCAGGTGTCTAGCGCTTCCCTCCTATTCCAGATCAAGGACACTGCTCAGAGCCCTTCCCTGGCAAAAGTCAGTCCTGATGATGCACCCGGTGCAGGTCTTTGCAGGGCAGGGCAGGGCAGGGCAGGGTAGGGCAGACCTATCTTTCTAACTCAGTTGCTTTCATTCTCAGACAAATTCTAAGAGGCAACCTTAAAAATTATTTTTGTGGGAACCCTTTCCCTCATGCCCGCTTTGCACCTGTGCCCTGTGGCCTGAGCCATTCTCTCCTGCAGTCTCTGCAATCACACATCGGGCTCCAGGAAAGAAATGGATTTACCAATTTAAAACAAAAAACCATCTGTTCCAAAGAAAGAAAAAGGCCAAAAGCTTGGGAGGCGAAGTGTTGCAGGTGAAGTGATGACAGCTTCTCAGGAATTCCTCTGGGACAAAGGCTGGAGACGGGGCTTGGGACTGTCTTGATCCTGCATGCCTTTCTCAGCCCCTGACCCCAGTTTTCCCTGTTTAACCTAAGGCCAATGCCTGTATTTCCCCCACCCCATGGCTAAAGATAACAAATGAAAGTTGTCTTCCCATGGCTGTCATGTAATAAATCTCCTTTGTGTGTCCTTTGCTGGCATGGTAGCTAGACCTAAGGCAGGATGTCTTGAGTTTGGGCATGAGATCTAAACACCAGATTTGAAAACCACCCTGTGCTCTAACCATGAGATGCCAAGGAGAGGCCTGGACTCTGGTGAGAGACTCTGGTGGTCTCAACCTTGCACCCATCACTTTCTATTTATACTCTATACATTTGCCATGAGGATTGGAGAGAATGTCTGTAGAGCGGCAGCCTCATTGTCAAGGGACTTGGCATGCTCTCACACACAAAAGCAAGACAACCCTAGGGCAAACGCCTTGTTTACCAACTCTGCGCCTGCAGCCTCAGTGTTCCATGCCTCCTGGGCAGGAAAATGGAGCTAATAATAACACCTATCTCAATAGCACCTCACCTGAGTTGAGGACTTAGGAGTACACATATACTTAGAGCAGTGCCTTGCACAAGGTAACCTCCGCAAGCCCCCATCACCAGCATGGTCCAACACCGTCTTCACCCACATGCTCTACCACTACCACACTGCTCCAGGGTCTCCCTGCCCCCACCCTCATACAATATCACTTTCACTCTCCACAGTTTTCCCAGTGACTCATTAATAAGAGGGTGATAGTTTTGAGCCCTGCAGGCAAAGTGAGAATCTGAAGACAGATAAGCAATGGCTACCTAACTGCAAAATGCCCTGAGTCTCAAGAGGGGCAGGAATTATTTCCAGACAGGGCAGAATAGGAAAGACCTCATGATAAAGAATGGTATGCCCATGCTGGTGACTCACACCTATGATCCTAGCTAGTCAGGAGGATGATATCTAAGGATCAAGGTTAAAAGCCAAACCCAGGCAGGAAAGTCCCCATGAGACTCTTATCTCCAATTAACCACTCAAACACCGGAACTGGAACTGTGGCTCAAAGTGGTAGAGCACAAGCCTTGAGCAAAAGAGCTCAGGGATAGTGCCCAGGCCCAGAGGTCAAGCCTCATGACATAAAAAAAAATTAAGAACAGGGTGCCTTAGGGTGCCAAGTCAAGTGAACAGGGAGCAGGGAAGTTGGCTGGGCTGTCTGAAAAGAGGTGAGGGGGACTACAGGAGAGAATGCCTGCTGGAGGAAGCGATGATTTTTTTAATTCTATACACAGGTGCCAGGTGACCTAGCAGGGGCCTGAAATGCAAAATATTTAGCAGTGGCCAAAGCACTGTGATGGTTAATCTTATGTGTTAACTTGACTGGCCCATGATGTACAGACATTTAGGCAAACATTATTCTGAAAGAATAATGGAAAGTATCTTGGATGAGGTCAACATTTAGATCAACAGGGCTTCCAATAAGGCAGATTACCCTCCATAACATTGGTGGGCTTTGTCCAATTAGTTCAAAGATCTTCGCAGAGAAAAGACTGACTTCTCCTGAGCAAGAAGGAATTCTGCCAGCAGCCTTTGGACTCGGACTGCAACTCTTCCCTGGGTCTCCAGCCTGCAGTCTACCCTGGGATTCTGGACTCCCCATCTCCACAATCCCAGGGGCCATATCTTAAATAATCATCTCAAGCAATACCAAATTAGCACATGCATTCTGTCTCTGTCTCTGTCTGTCTGTCTGTCTGTCTGTCTGTCTCTCTCTCTCTCTCTCTCTCTCTCTCTCTCACACACACACACCTATTTCCTTGGAGAACCCTCACTAACTAATAAAGACACTGTGGATGGGATTGTCATGTACTAGATACTTTTTGTGTATTCCACACTAAAGTATTCATGAATTCATTCATTTACTTTAGGTGAATTTTCCAATCTGATTCTCACAGTTTTCCCTTTGTTATTCCCACTTCATAACTGAGGACACAGATACAGAGGTGCGAGGTCATACACCTAGCACACAGCAGAGCAAGAAACCTGGGTCCAGCTGACGGGAGTCCCCTCGTCACTGTTTCACAGCATGGGACTGCTGCTTGATGTGTTTAAAAACAGTGAATCACTCTTGAAAAAAAAAAAAAACACTAAAGGAGACATCTTGTGAGATGACAAAAGGAGATGAAAATATACTGACTGAAAAGTAACTATAGACATAATAGAGAGTTAAGAATGGCAAAAAGAATACTAAAATCAATTAATGAATTTGAAAATGCAAATAGTGTGGATAACACACTAAAAAACAAAATAAACAAAACAAACAAAAAATTAGGGCTAGTGGGGTGGCTAAAGTGGTAGAGTGGCTACCTAGCAAAAGTGAGGCCCTGAGTTTAAACCCCAGTCCCATCAAGGAAAGTTATTAGAAATGCATCCATTTAAGCATAAATAAAATAAAAACTTAGCTACTGTTCTAAGAATGTAAGGATAATCCAATATCAGAGAACACATCAGTTTCATTTATATCATGAAATCAAAATCATATATTTTCTTAATAATTTTTGAAGTATCGGACAAAGCTAGATCCCTAATTATGATTAAAATTCTTAGAAAGGACCTTTCTTTTCACATGAAATATTTTATTAATAGAAAAACTTAAAGTGTATTTCCTTTAAATCTCTGGCAAACCAAGGATACATCTCAATATATGCTATTGATCAGTACAGGATTAGAGGTCCTTACCAATGCGATTCAACAAGAAAATGAATAAGAGATGTGAGAACAGAAGACAAAACTGCCAATATTTAGAGATAACATTTTCATAGAAATCCCTGTAGTAGCAGGAGAAAAGCTATTAGAATAGAAGTGTGTGAGATAAAAGTGTGCCAGATAAAAGTAAAACTTCAAAGAATCAATAGCTCTCTTTTCCAATAGTAATCAACTGAAATACTGTAAAAAGGGTTCATTCAGCTGGGTGCCAGTGGCTCACACCTGTAATCCTAGCTACTCAGCCTCCTGAGTAGTACATGTTTTTGAGCCATGTAGTACTTCTAAGTTGAGGCAGAATAAAGAGGCACAAATAGCTACATCAATTTTGAAAACAAAAGCCAAAAGGAGACATGCCTCCTACCAGAAATTAGGACAGCGCTACAGTACTAACAACCATAGTACTGAAGTAGGAACTGACAAATGGACCACTGGAACAGAACAGTGAAATCACACACACACACACACACACACACACTTACTTTATGGTAGGGCTAGACTCACAACTCAATGGAGAAAAGATGCTGTTTTGTGGGTGCTATTGGTAAATTTGATTCATATAGGGAAAATAAAGGTGGATCCCTAACTCACACCATAGAAAGGTGAATTTCAGGTAAGCTGAAATGTAAAAGACAAAACTAATATGGAAAGTGATGAAATGTATAAAAACATCGTCATGACAAAAGGATTTGTTTTGTTTGGGTGCCAGTCCTGGGGCTTAAACTCAGGGCCTAGGCAATGTTCCCAAGCTTTTATGCTCAGGGCTAGTTCTCTATCATTTAAGCTGCAGCTCCACTTTCAACTTTTCACTGGTATACTGGAGAAAAGAGTCTCACCTTTGCCTGGTGCTGACGGCCCACATCTGTAATCCTAGCTATTCAAAAGGCTAAGATCTGAGGATCATGGTTCAAAGCTAGCCTGGGCATGAAAGTCCAATTTTTCCAATTAACTACCAGAAAACTGGAAGTGGCGTTGTGGCTCAAAGTGGTAGAGCACTAGCCTTGAGCAAAAAGAGCTCAAGGACAGAGCCCAGGCCACTCAACAACAACAAAAAGTGAAATAAAATAAAAAGAGTCTCACTTTCCTGACCAGGCTCGCTTTGAAGCATAATCCTCAATCTCAGCCTCCTAAGTAGCTAGGATTATAGATGTGAGCCACCAGTTCTGGGCTTAAGAAAGGATTCCTGCCGGGCGCTGGTGGCTCACGCCTGTAATCCTAGCTACTCAGGAGGCTGAGATCTGAGGATCGCGGTTCAAAGCCAGCCCGGGCAGGAGAGACTGTGAGACTCCTATCTCCAATAAACCACCAGAAAACCGGAAGTGGCGCTGTAGCTCAAGTGGTAGAGCGCTCGCCTTGAGCTGAAGAGCTGAGGGACAGCGCCCAGGCCCAGAGTTCAAGCCCCACGGCCGACAATAAAAAAAAAAAAAAAAAAAAGAAAGGATTCCTTAAGGTCCCAAAAATCACCAGCCACAAATCAAATAAAATTTAAAAGATGTAGTTGAAAAAATGAGGGATTTTCTGTTTAAACAAAGGTAGTATAGACAAAGGTGAACAGACAAGTGATGGGATTGCAATCTATGCGACCAGAAGGAATTGGCAATATTCAAAGGATTTCTGTAAATCAGCGAAGAATAGACAGAAAAATAATTAGAAAAGTGGGCAAAAGATCTGAAGAGGCAATTCCCAGGAGAAAGTGTCTGAATGGCTAATAAGCATATAAAGAACAGACTTCAAGCAATAATCAGAAAAATGAGAGAGAACTACCATTTTATAACTACAGATGAACTAAAAATTAGAAAGATGGAAAATCTTCAGTGTTGGTAAGTGCGGAAAGGAGAACTCTCATTACACTGGGAGGAGACCGTTGCCTGGAGCAACAGGCAGAATGTCCTGGATTTTAACATATGCATAGCTATAAGCCAGCAAAACCACTTTTAGCCCTGCACCCGAGAGAGTCTCTTGGATCTTGGCACAGGCCTAGAAGTGGGCGGGAAGAAAGGCATTCCAGCTTTCTTTGGGACAGCAAGGAGCTGGCAACCATTTAGATATCTTTCTCCAGAAGATTGGGTAAGGAAAATGTGAGTCATGAGCTAGGATGTTTTATAGCCGACAGCAGCAATGAGCTGGTTTTGTGTGTAATGATTTGGATAGTACTTTTAAAAATGGATAGTTCAATTGAAAGTGTTAGAAGAGCTACATAGCCTAATACAATTTATGTAAAACAGTCTTTCTTTACTACAATAATTCTGTATCTTTTCCAAGGATATGAATATGCCCATAGATGTATACTGAACACAACTGTGACTGCCTACATGTGGACAAAGGACGGGAGGGAAAGGGAAAGGAAATGAGAGGTGCCTGATGGGTTGGCAACTGCAGGGTTCTATGAATGGTGGCACATTCAGTCACACTTGAGTTCTCAAAAAGCCAAACGGGGAGGGGGACAGGGGGTGAAGGGTCAAGGGGTAGGGGGGGATGCCAGTGGCTCACGCCTGTCATCCTATCTACTCTGAGATCTGAGGATCATAGTTCTAAGCCAGCCTGGACAGAAAAGTCCTTGTGAGACTCTTATCTCCAATTAACCACTCAAAAACCAGAAGTGGAACTGTGGCTCAAAGTGGAAGAGTGCTAGCCATTAACAAAAAAGAGTTCAGGGACAGTGCCCAGGCCCCAAGTTTAAGCCCCGCCCCCCAAAGCCAAACCAATCACATGAATGAAACCCGTATTCATGTCCTCCGGATGGATAGGCCCAGTCCAGGGTGGCTATGGGTGGGTTGGGGGTGGGGGGCTGGCTCACGAGTTGCTTTTGACAGGGTACTACCAAGTTCCAGCTTCATTCCATCAGAAATGGGCTTCCCAGAGTACCAGCTCACTTTCCAACCACAGTCTGAGGCCAAGACCTGCTGTTCTCTCCTCTCCACTCTCTCTCCTACACTGTGGGACTCAAGTTGACTCAAGGACTGCCTGACGGGCGCCTGGCTGAGCTTCTTGGATTTTGCACTGCTAATGTTTATTTTGCAACTGAGAAAATGGAGGAAGCTGACCTCCTCCAGCCCCAAACTTTCTAAGTGTATGAGAGGTAGCAGCCGCCAGGGCCGGCTTGTAGGAGGCTAGGTCTGCACACCCTGGTGAGAGCCAGTCATCTGTGTCACTACCAATTAAACAATGAAATATCTGTAGTAGAAAAAAAAAATCAATTGCTCACTGACTCCTGCAATCTACTTGTGGAGAAGTGATAATTACCCTCCGCTTTGGTCTCTGAGGGCTTGGCTTGACATTCAGCTCTTCAGCATCAGGTCTGGGAAACCAGCCTCCCTGCCCCCCTCCACTGCGGCACCGAGTGGGTTCACGTGATTCCCCATGTCAACACTAACTTCAAGGCTCCCGGTGTACAGTAGATGCAAGGAAATTGGGTTTTTAAGAAAAGGACTTTACAGGCTCAGTAACACAGGGCTGCATCAGAAGAGAAAAATCCTGTCCCTCTCCTGGCTGACACCTTACCCAGCATCGTTCACCTGGTTGTCTATTGATGTGCGACACTGGGGGAGAGGTTAATTTGAGCTGGCAGTCGTTTTTAGAAGCTGTCGCACACACGCTGGCAAAGAGGCTCTGATGCTGTAGGACTTCTCCCGGGACGTTTTGTTAACTCATCATCTCGTTTGATAGCCTGCCCAGGTGGTGAGGGCAGAGGAGGGGGAGCCGGGGGGCGGGAGAAGTGTTAGGGAGCCCCAGAATGCCCCTCTATCTGCCATTCAACTTTAATTACACCGCCAGCTTTGCAGATTCTCTTTTGGGATTCCTTAATTGCCATTAAGAGAACAAAGATGGAGACAAGAGATCCACCTTGCCCTGCAGCCCTGGTGAGTTTGGATGACCTAGACTGTGCAGGACTCTGTCAGATGTCCACGCCCAGAGCGGGCTGCTGCTGGGGCATGCCCCCAGCCTGTCTCTTCGGCCCTTCCAAAATCAGATCTTCCCAGACTTGTCCAGAACCGAAGCCCACTAGCTTCTTTCCAGTCAGTCACTGAGTCAGCCCTGCTTGCCCTAGCCCTCTCAGGGTTAGCTCCTTGCTGTTCCCAGGAGTACTGCCATTTTAGCTCAAGATCTTCTCGTTTCAAGCTGAACTTGGGGAAAAGCCTCCTAGCTGTCCTTCCTGCTCTGCCTCTGTCCTCTGAATTCATTTTCCAAGCATTAGTTCCTTAAAACAAGTCTGAGGCAGTAGGCTCTGCTGCCCTAAAGGAGGTCCAAGCCACAGGACCTGGCTTTGAGGGGCCTGATGGCTGGTCCCTTTCTTCCCCTCTAGCTTCATTTCGGGCCATGCCAGCTGGGCCCCTCATTTTGGGTCCACACAATGGCCTCCGGTCACCTTAACACAGGGCTTGTCTACTAGCATAAGTGATTTTTCAGGGCTGCCTAGGGCTTTGTTGTGGAGGCTGCTCTGTCTGGCACAGGATGTTTAGCAGCATCTGTGGCTGGTGCCCACCAGTGCCAGCAGTACCACCCCAAGTAACTGGATAAAAGTCTCCTGTGAGGGTCAAATGGTGCATCCCCTAACCATGTGCACATGAGAGGGAGTTTCAACTCCTTTTGTTCTTGTTATCTTCCATTCCCCATGAAACGCTTCCATCCGTGGAGCAGAACTCAGTCCATTCTCCATGTTCATGGGAAGAAATTTCATGTCTACTGCTTTATTTGCAGTCTCACTCATTTTTCTTTCATTAATGGCAAGGCACTGGGGCAAAAGAGAATGAAAGATGTCAAGCAGGATTCCTGGTTAGACTGTTTTGTTGAAAGCAGAGTTGAAGTGCTTCCTCAAGGGTGCAGAGAAGGGGGCTGTGGCTCTGGCAACAGCTCAAAGGTCTGGTGGCTCAGCCTTCACTCTGCCCACTGAAAACCTCAAAGGAGCAGCCGCCCTGATGGAAGACAGACTAAACCAAGGGGAAAAATCCAAAGAAACCAGGCCAGGTGATGGTGCAAGCAGTTCACACAGCAACTGTCTCTACAAATCTTTCTGGGGATGGAGGGCCAGGCCTGAAAGTGGAGCTTGGCCGCCCCAGCCCCCTGGAAGCCTCCAGGCCTGCCCTCCTGCTCAGTGTGATTGTACCTGGCCTCTTACCTTTGAAGACATTGCAGACTCAAGAATCTCAGAGTAAAAAAAAAAAAAGAATCTCAGAGTAGTAAGAACCTCAGAAGGCATTAACCTATTCAGCTAGGTCTTGGGAGAGCTGGGACTAAAGCCTCACTTCTGACACCAGTTCTGGGCTTTTCTGTAATCAACAAGTTGTTACCCCCCAGGTGATAGGGACTTAGAAAGCTACTTGGTCAGATCAAATCTGGCCTAGAGCTCCAGGCTCTGAAGCAAGTACCAGTAAGATCTCAAACTCCACCCCTCCCTTATTCAGCAGAAAAAGCTAAAGGCTACAAGCCAAGCCTGTTGACCTGAGGCCCTGTTAACTCAGGAGGTACACGGTGATAGTCATCTGTCCTCTGGGAGAAAGGGAAAGGGTGGGGGGGGGGTAGTTTACTGCTGATTATGTACAAGAATGTGAGCCTAGGGCTTGACTTTGCTCCTCCCACACCTATCTGACAAGCCTCCCAGGTCTGTGCTTGTATCCCAGGGCTGTTGGAGGTTCAGGTGTGAGCACACCATCACGTCCCAGAGAAGGCTGGGGAGTTATGAGGGGGTCATTAAACTTGATTGCTAGCACTCTGGCAAAGACCTTTCTTTGTCACAGAGACTGCTATGGGCCCCCATCTGAATTGACTAGTCCTAAGTCCCTCAGGGGAGACAATAGGCCAAGCAGCTACTATGTAGAAAATAGTCACCTGTCCAGCTTCCAACAGGGTGGGGGAGAGCTGGTTTGTCTGGGGCCAGAGGACAGTCATTCCCTTCCCTTCCTACTGCAGAGAGTCATGCTAGGTCTGCCCAACATCTTTGACTGCAGAATCCCTTCTCTGAGAGTCCCCAAGAGGGAGCAAGGGCTACAGGACAGTGGGTTGTATGTAAAAACTCTCAATCACTTAGGGCCCTCAATTCACTTCTGAGGAAGAAATGAGAGGAGTGGCAGTGTGGGGCCACAGCTCCTGGGAGCCAGCCCCGAATAGCCCTGTGGTATACACTCATATAGAGACATTCTTGGGTCCACAAGGCCTAGGCAATGCTGTACCTAACAGGAAGGTTACAATGTGAATTAATTAAGGGGAAAGGCTGCACAGTTGAGGAGCCTGCAGCAGGCGGTTGCCTGATCAATGCTGAGCATCTACAGGTGCTCACTGAGCTCACACACACAGCTCTAAGAAAATGACTATCTAAGTCTGGCCATGGATGAGGAAAGTTCTCTAGGTACAAAACAAAGATGTTCTTTGAATAACTGATGGGCTTTAAGTTTCTCTTCCATGTAGCCTGAACTAAAGAGAGCCTAGCAGGAAGACCCCACAGAATACTACCTGCCACTGATCTCCACCCCTTTGCTTCTTTCCATCCTTGGACTAGACATATCAATCTCCACAGGTCCAAAAGTGTACTGCAGTAAGGGAAAGAGCAAACTTGGAATCAGACTTTCCACACTGGCTGTGTGGGGACCAGGTAAACCTCTCTGAAGTCCATCTATGAAGATACCACATGGTTCTTCAACTGTGATGATACCTTCGACCTAGGTAAGTGTAGCCTTTCCTCCTGACCCTGTCTGGCACATGCTGAGTCTCATAGTCGGCCTGATAGACAATCACTTTACCTGTCCAAGTGGTTCTCCCTCCCATCACGTAGATCCTACAACACAACCTTCAGCATGTCATTTCTCTGCCCATAGCTGATACGGCTCCTGACTACTGATAGAAACAAGTTGTAGGCCCTGAGGGAGAGCACTTGAAGACCTTTCATGTGCTTTTGTCCCAAAGATGTGTTCTTCCACCTTTCCCATGTTTGTGCTGCCTAAGGTTAGCCTGCTCTCCAAATACACCAGCAGCATGATGCCACAACTTAATGCTTCTCCAGCTCTGGGATGATGGGAATATTCTTTCTGCACTGACAACCTTGCTTTCCCCTTTCCAAAGCATCACAGGATTATCTGACAGCCCCCTCCCCCAGCACAAACCCTCCGCAGGTACATATCTGCTCAGGCCTATGTTTGTCAAGGCCATGGGTTGGTTGTCTTTCCATCTGCCCACGAGATGGTCGCTGGTCCTCACTCCTTCGGTCACCTGCACACAGCAGCTTCCTCCCATAGCAAGAGGATGTAGTTTGGGGCTGAATTCTGGACAACCAAGGAGGCAGACTGAGGCCAGGCTTTGACAGGGTCCTGTTTCCTATGTGGCTGCCAGGCTGCCCCCACCTGCCCCAGTAGGGCATCTGTGCTTTGTCAGCCGAGGTGTCCCAGCTGTCTGCAGTCACATTCTGCTGTTTTGGGCTCACTAATGAGACATCATTAAACACCAGGCTCCCTGGCTGCATTGGCAGTGGCTGTTGCCCACTTGGGCCCAGCCAGGCCACATCCTTCTTTGGATCCCTCAGCCTCAGTTCAGGGGCTTGGTTTCTGACCCTTCAGGTCATGTCCTTCTCCCCCTGGGGTTCCCATCCTACAGATCTGATCCTGTGAGGTAATCCTCAAGCTGAGACAGAGGTTGAAATGAAAAGGGACAGCCAGAGGAGACCAGCCTGATAGCAGAGAAAGAGGACAGATGTACGCACATGCACAAGGTCAGCTCACTCAGCCGTGAAGAAGCATACGTGACCCACCAGGGAGTAAGCATAGTAATTCTTTTTAAGATCGGAGGCCAGCTTTTCCCTGCCCCACGGCATGCTTCTGGGATGACTTCCCCTGCACTAAGTTGGTGTTAATTAGTGAAAATTATCTAATGCAAGCTCATTTTAACATTAGCTTAAAGCCAAACATAATTAGGAAGATAAATCAGCTGCTAAAAAAAAATCCAATAAAGATACACAAACGAGTTTTAGGATCCTTGGCTGGTTGGGGTTATGGCCTTGAGCTCTCGGCTCTGTGGAAGAGCTAGGCAGGGATCAAGACGTCTTGCAGAAGAAATGTCTCCCACTTGATCCATAAGGGCAGGGCAACTGGAGGTGACAGCTTGTCATCTCCGGGGGTAATGCCACCAAGGCCTGCTGATGGGCTCTGGGAAGGCTTCCCCGGAGAGGCAAGATGAGAGGGCAGGGAGGGGCCTGGTAGGGGAAGGTAGCTGGGAGCCGTTTGTGTGCAAGGAATAGGATGAGTCCACATGCCCCAGGTTTGTATATAGCCCCACCCTTTTGCCTGCTGTGGCAAAAACTGGCTAATTAGATTGTCAATTCCCTGGAACTCTATACTTGTGCCCAAGTATGGGAATCAGACTCATCTTGGCTCCTATCCAGCTCTACTATTTACCGGCATTATGACCTTATTTATCCTCTCTGACCTTCAGTTCCCTCATCTGTAACATAGAAAGCTGTTGGGTTGTCATTATGTTTAAATAAAATTGGCTAGTAGGGCTGGAGATGGCGCTCAGTGCTAGAAACCCTGTCTTGTCTCACATGTGCAGGGGCCTGAGTTGGATCCCCAGTATCACAATAAACAAACAAGCCCACCAATGAACAAAAAATAAAAGGTACAGCACTTCAATGCCCAATAAATAATAGCTAGCACTACTATACTGAAATTCATTTTCTTTCCCTTGAATCCTTTAGTCTTAAGGTAGAATTCCTGTTTTATTCATCTGTACCTGGCACACAGTAGGTCCTCAGTAAAACAAGCTGAGTGAGTACTGAAATGGGGGATCTTCTAGGCAGTTTAGAAACTCTCTTGGGAGGAGTTAAGGACATTCACAATCTGTCCTTGAAAAATTCCCAGATGGAAAAGTCCTGGTCCATGCTTCTGCTCCTCCACTCCTGACTCACTCACTGATGAAAAAAAAAAAAAAAGAAGCAAAAACCCACTAATCCAGAGCTTCCCACACACCCCACCAGAACCTCCAAAGCCAGGCAGAATGACCAGTGTACACGCTGTGCTGGAGATGGGTGTACAGGTCATTAGAGAGCTGGGGCCAGAGACTCATCATTACAAAAGCCATTGGCTCTTGGCCAGGTCTAAGATCCTGAGACCATTAGCGGGCCCACAGACCCACAGCCATCAGAGAAGAAAAAGGAAAGCTGGAGAAAGTTCCAGTGGCACATGGTGGTAGTGGTAGGGGAGACGGGAGCTTGGGCAGGGATGGCTCTGGTGATCGGCAGAGGAAAACCGTGCTAGAAAGGAGGCAGGTGATAGCTAGGGCCCGGCCTTGCACGTTTGTTTTTTGCCCTGCTTCCTCCGTCCCAGCTCTGCTGATGCTGGCCCCAGAACAGGTTCCACTTTGTACACTCCACTCCAAGGGCAGGCACTGGAGCTGGCAGCCAGCCACGGTGAGCCAGCATCCCAGAGCTGAGAGCATGGAGGGGTGGGGGTGGGGTAGGGCTGGGACTCCCCAAAAGATCTCCTCTACCAGTCAGGGAAGGGGCACAAACCCCGGGGTACCAGAAAGTGGCTACTGAAGAGGACAAAACAGGTTTTCCCAGAGCTTCCCACACTCTGTGTCCCCGTGTAACCTCCCCAGTACTGCTGGGCAGGAAGAACCCTCTGTCCCTCACTCCACCCAAGTCAGATCAGAGAACAGTCGCATAGTTGTATGACTCCAGAACTAGTCTGTGAAATAACCAGGGCCTGGTTGGGAAAAATATATTTGGCGATAAATATATTTTGAGTGTTTCTGGAAGTTTTTGAGGAAAGAGTTGGTTTCAAAGGCCAATTCTCAAGGGTAACCTGTGCTTTGCTGACACCTGGGTAGGATCTCAGTTCGCCAGCAGTTTAGGAGCTCTGTAATGTCATACTTTTCCTGAGACTCGGAGAAAATAAGGCATCCCTCCTAAGATGCGGAACTGCAGTAGCCAAAGGAAGCAAACACACACAACACTGTTTTCTCAATGGTAGAAAAATCCCTTTCTGTCCAAGATTTTCTCAGAGCCTTGCATTGGATTCTCAGCACAACCTTGTAAACACAAACAAGACAGCAAAAATGATCCCCATTTAAGAGATGCAGAAATAGAGGCCCAGCAAAATCAAATGATTTGTTCAAGACTGCCCAGTGAGCAAGGAAAACAGCTGGCCAGTACAGGAGTGAGGACTCCCTGGCTCCCAGCTACCGGCCCTAGACTCCTTCCTCTGGCCGTGGCCTCAGTCTTGTGAGAGCTTTGCCTCATAGAACTAAAGCTACCATGAAACCAACAGGTTCCAAAGAAGTTTCCTGAGGCTCTGCTTCCTCTGTTTGATCTCTGAGGGAACCATCCATTGTCAAGAGTTTCAGGATCTAATGTATAAGACTTCCAAGGGGCCAGGCCTATCCTCCCTCTTCAAGAAGAGAATGGCCCCAAACCACACTCTGGCACCACGCCTAGGCCCAGGTCTGGACAATGGGACAGGCCTACTCCAACGAAAGTGTCAGGTCTCCATCTCCTGAGTCCAAGGACTTGGGGAGTCTTTCCAGAGTGCCCGAGGCTCTGGCTGGGCCTGTGTAAGCTGCCCAGCAATTCTGAGGATCATTCTCAGAGGACTCTGGATTTAGGACCTGGGAAGCCTCCACACCCCTTTCATGTCTTATACCTCTGTGCCCATGGCAGATCCCAGAGAAAATGCTGGCATAGGGATTCGAGTGCCACAGGTTCCTACAGGTAGCTCAGAGGCAGATACATAGCTGTCCTCACCAAGTGTCATCAAATCCAGGCCAACAGATGGATTCAAGGAGAAGGGAGGTGGGCAGAGGTCTGAGGAGGAAACAGGAAGCACACCTGCCAGGGCCCTCCCTATCCTAACTTCCCAACTCTAACTGCTTGGGTGGGGCACCCCAGCTTCCTGGGAGGAAATTCAGCCACACTCCGAGAAAGTGGTAGTTATTTTCCAGACTATTACCATTTACATGCAGTATCCTACCTTTCATACCATTTATATTTTCCTAAAACCATTCAGAAACCTAGACATTATCGCCTCAATTTTACTAGTCTGAAAACACAGAGAAGGAAGAGATTTGCTGAAAAGCACCTAGCTAGGTTACATCAGGACAGAAACTAGATCTTTCAACACCACAGCCTGTCTTCTGTCCTGACCAGAAAGGAAGAGCTCCATTGTTCTGGATTCCCTGCTTCTGGGATCAATGATTCAGCAGGAAAAGGATGCAGAACCCCCATATACAAAACCATTGTTGCCAAGGATACCTGGACAGGCTGGGCAAGAACCCCGAAGGGCTATGTAGTCCTTATTCTCAGGAACTGGTCTGCATGGGGCCATTATCCACCAGCCTTATTGGGACCAGG
The DNA here is from genome assembly GCF_024711535.1 of Dipodomys merriami. Lineage (NCBI taxonomy): Eukaryota > Metazoa > Chordata > Mammalia > Rodentia > Heteromyidae > Dipodomys > Dipodomys merriami. Next base: position 3,326,512 of record NW_027206124.1, on the reverse strand, counting down.
ATTCCAGGCTGCCTGGTGCCTCCCAAATAAGGCCTGTGTGGAACAATAATTTGGGTAATGGCAGAAGAAGGGAGAGTGTTTGTGTGGGAGAAAGAGAGGGAGCTGCAGGTCCCCAGACTATTGAGAGGCCTCCTTTTACTCTGTGCATTTAAGTCACTTCTCAGATGCAGCTTAAAAGCTCCTGAAGCCACTGTTCCTGTGAGATGGAAGGGGAGAAGTGGGTACGAAGGGAGGGAGGGAAGCATCAGGAATAGGAACTGGGGCCAGCTCTCCAGCAAGGTGGTGAGGTGTGAGTGTATTGTCTGACTCTGATTCTATAAACCAGGACATTTTTTCAAATGTAAACCATTTAGAGAGAGGGTGGGTGTGTGTGCGTGCATGCGTGCATGCGTGCGAGCTTGTGTGTGTGTGTGTGTGTGTGTGTGTGTGTGTGTGTGTGTTTTATCTTGGTATATCAATGCCCAGCATCGTACCTGGTATAGAGGAGATCTTGCTATTCCTGGATGTAGCACACGAGTCCACTGAGGTTCTTCAGGAAAGATAGTGGCCTTACTCAGGACAAAGGCTGCCATCTTCAAGAGGGGTCTCTTGGTGAGGTGAACTGGTGACTCCAGGATTTTGCCACATCCTGTGGGGCACCATCAGCAGTCCAGATCTCTACCCAGCCTATGTCACCTGCTCTGGAGCTATTCTCCAGATCCTTCTGACACCCCTCCCCCTCTCCATTTAGAGCATGTCTGCCTCCTTCATGATGGGGACTAAAGGAACCCAGGTCCCATCTCCCACAGGCAATTCAGCAGGGAGGACTCCAGACATTTGCTTCCCTGGAAGGAACAGACCTGTTTTTCAAAAGGTCATCAACCCCCAGTGACCTGCTACCATTGTAGTCCTGCAAAAGTGACCCAGAGGAGAGAGTCTACGCTCTCAGCCAAGGAGAAGCAAGCCACATGGAAATTCTGGATTGGGAACATGATGAAATAACAAGGAAAAGGTAGCTTCTCAGCCAAACTAGGATAGAAGACAATCCCATGAACAGGGTGGGGATCAACTTGATTGCTCTCCCCCCTCCCCTTCTCCACTAAATAGTTAAGTCTATTCCATTACCTACAACAGGAATTTTAAAAAAGTTTCTACTTAGTAATAACCCCCTATCCCAGCAGCCTCTCTCCTCAGCTGTGCTTGTAAAAGTTTGTGGTGTCACAAGTAATCCTAACCCAAAACTCAGGGAGGCTGTGTCATCTCCTTGTCCTTAGTCTAGAGATATCACTGAATGTTTGTGGATCTCCCCTGATAAACAAAGGCAATACCTTGCCTAGCAGTTATGGAGACAAGCAAGGAAACCAGACAGTCTGAGGGGCTGGGTAGCTGGTGTGTTTGGTGGTAGGAGTCAAGCATCCATTTTTGAGGTGAAGTATATTTTTTTTCTTTTTGTTTGTTTGGGTTTTTTTTTGGGTCCAGTCATGGGGCCTGAACTCTGGGCCTGGGCGCTGTCCCTCAGCTCTTCAGCTCAAGGCTAGCGCTCTACCACTTGAGCCACAGCACCACTTCTGGCTTTTTTCTTTTTGCTTATGTGGTGCTGAGGAATCGAACCCAGGGCCTCATGCATGCAAGGCAAGCGCTCTACCACTGAGCCACCTTCCCCGCCCTATTTTTTTTTTTTTTTGAGTTGTCCACGGATCCTGGAGTGTAATAACTTGTTGAATCTACCGAGTAGTCTTTAAAAGAAAGGATGCTGCTGATCACAGGGAGCCGAAGCAAGAGGAAAGACAGAGGGCATGATGCCATCTCATCCTTCCTTCTGTGTTCAGACATGCAACTTTAAAGGCCATTCCTAACCTGGCTTAGGACTGGATGAGTGCCCTACCTGCTTCATGACATTCAGGCATTTATCATACTAAATTATAATGATGGGTTAGCATAGACTATTAAGCTACTTAAGACCCTAGGTGTGTTTTATATGTTGTCTTTTTTTAAATTAATGTATACTTAGCACACAGTAGATCTCCAAATCTTTGGCTGGTGACTAAAGAGATGCACACATAATCCTTCCCAAGTTGCCAGCCGGGTGCGATTACTGATGCTTGTTCCTCTTACTCTGGCTTTGCAAAAACAAGAACCCAGAGCATCCCAGTCCACAAGAGGTCATACCTGTCAGACACTCCCTGGCAGTTTCAATGATCTCTGCCTTCCCAAGCAGCTGCAACTTGCCCTAACACAGGCCAGGGCTTCACTCATGTGTGGGTCTCTAAAGGCCTCCTTTCTGAAGCTAGTTTAAGCAGATAAAGGACATCATTAAGTGGCACAAAAATAAACAGGTTTCTCAGGGGAAGGGAAATCTACCCCATAAGTAAATACTGCCGAATCTGTGGATGCTGGTTATCCAGCATCACAGCTTGGGAAGGACTTTCAGCCATTTCCAGAGAGTAGTACTTTAGACTCATCTACTCCAAGACCTTCCCTTCATGCCACCTTGAGAAAACAACCCAGGGATCTAGGTCTTTATCTAACCAGTCACATAAGCTTCAGATGAGCATCTTTCTTTCTCTATGCCTCAGTTTCCTTGCCTATGATACATAGACAGGAGGGGTAGTTATTAAAGGGAGGAGCTTAGAGGGCCTGGGAGTTGGAGGGACACAGACAGGGTTAGGGCTATTGTTTCTAGGGGCCTGCCTACCTCCACACCTGCTGGGCTGCTTTCCCACTGGCCACCACAGTTATAGCTCCTCCCCCAAGCCTCAACCATGTTTACAAAGTACCCCTTAATTAGGCCTCTTCCTCCTTGTCCCAGAGAAGCAGGTACAGAACGGCAGATCCCTTTCCAGGCTCTGACTGTGGGCAAATCAAGACAACTTCCTATGAACCTTAATTTCCTGTTCATCATTTGGGAACAAAAATGATAGCACCTGAGAAGGTTACTCCAAGGACTAAATGAAATAAAACCCAGATCTCTTTGGCACATACTTCTGCTTGCCTTCCACTGTCTCTACAAATAAACCATTTCATGGATGGCCCCACCCAGGCTCCTGGCAGCCGGACTCTCCCCAGGAACAAAGGAAATTCCCTCCCTGGGGGTGAATGGGGAGGAGGAAGACTCTAATTCCGTAACAGGGGAGGTTGCTTGCCAGCTGGACAAGCTGGAGTGGGGGAATGGGGCCAGGAAGTGGTCATAAGGTGCCTCCTTGAGAATACAGCCCAGGGATCTAAGTCTTATCTAACCAGCCATATAAACTTTGGACAAGCGCCTTTCCTTCTCTATGCTTGTTTCTTTGCCTGTGAAACAGGGTGCTACACAGACATGAGGGGAAGTTATTAAGAGCAAGAAGAGCCTAGAGGGTCCTAAAGGTGGGTGGGTTAGAGCTGTTGTTCCCAGGGGACAGTCCCATTTCCCCCGAAGTTCCAAACATACTCAGCTCCCACCTGGACAGCTCTGCTGCCAAACCTCCTGGTGTTTTCTAGAGCCAAAAAAATCTCACTCCTTTTCCAGGCCTCTTACTGAGAGATTACCCATCCCTGTTTCTTTCTCTCCTTCTCCAACACACTTCGCTTAGGAGCCTTCCCAAATTAAGTATGTTTGTCCTTAAAAAATTGTTTCCTTCCTCCAGAGTCCCAATGTTTGAGTAAACTTTGGAAGGGCAAAGGTCACAGCTTGGATCTTCTTTATGAATGATGCCCGGACTGCAGTAGATACTCGGGAAGTAACTCGCATTTAACATCTGGACTGGCTCACAACTTTTGAAATTTCCATTGGCAAATATGTAAAAAGTTGAGAAAATCCCACTCCCAGGATAGCCTTGTCTTCCCACCTGGGACTAGAAGCCCCTGCGGTCCCTTGTCCCCCTTCTTATAACAGTCACACATTCTGTGCCTCAGATTAGAGCCAGGTTAGCTCCATCCAAATTCCTTGCTTAATTCCACCGCACCATTACTTGAGGAAAAAAAGAGGAGCAGGGTAGCACAGTGGTGAAGAGCAAGAGCTTTTGTATGCGGATCCTGGTTCAGTCACTTACTAGCTGTATATGTAATCTTCAACATATACCTAACTCTCCTGGATCCCGGGTTCTTCTTTTCCAAAAATAAGGACAATACTTACCTGAAACCAGTGGTTGTGAAAAGCAAATGAGAAAATGCAGTCATTTGTGGCTGGCATATAACAAAGTGCTAAATAGAGCCTTTGTTAGTATTGCATCATGAACTTGACCCCTGACCCCAGCTGCAGCCTGATGCCCAGCATTGCCACCTACTTCCTTTTCCCTCTCCTCTATGTTCAAGCTTGTCTTTTTCTTCTACGAAGTGCAATATACAAAGAAAGCTCAGTCAGGCAAGGAACAATAACGGCAGAAGCAAGCATAGTGAAAAGTTAACCCTTCCTCTGGCGACCCATCTAGCAAACTACCTAGATCAAGCTTCCCAGGAAAAGGAATCTCACCCCTGCCCTTCCTAGCTTGCTTTTCCCTTCTCAGGCACATTCAGCCTCCGACAGAAAGGAGGCTCCAATCATACTTAAGAGAGTTGAATTAGACAAGATCGTACGTGTTCCTGGCTACATGGCCACAGACACGCAAGCAGCCTGGTGAACTCAAGCCTCCTGTTGCATATTCTGATCTGTCCCTATTTCTTTACAACCCTTGGTGGAGGAGCTTGGGTTAGCAAATAAAAATACAGAATGCTCCATTAATTCCCAGTTCGGATAAACAACAAATAACTTTTTTTCTTTGTACTGGTATGTGATAATTGGGACACATGCACACAGAAGAGCTGCTATTTGACATTCAACTTTAACAGAATAGCCTACGTTTTACCTGGAAACGCTACCCAGGTAAGGGAGGGCACCAAAGAAATCTTAAGTGGTCTTCTGCTTCACACACACTGGGTTAGAACACCATTGTTCTAACCAGCCACCCTGGAAACACTTCCTCCTTTCAGAAAAGCACAGAGGATGGGGCTAAGTGGAAGGTTTGTTGTTTTTCCTGAGTGGCAGGGCCTGTATCTTGTCATGGGTGCCCAGCATGTGTCAGGCCACAGCTGGCCCTTGCAATAGCTTCCTGCACTCATTCTAGGCTGCTTGAGCTTCAGTGTAGCCCCAGGAGAAGGTAAGGGTCGGGTCAGTGTCTGGGACTTGGACAAAGCTTTTGCCAAGAGCAACACGACCAAGCTGGGACTGAGGAATGGAGAAAATGGCTGAGGACCGTCGTGGGCTGCACATAACTTGTGCTGCAGACCTCCAAGAGGCCCATTTTACCACCGGGCCTCACAGTCCGTCATTCACGTCCATCCTCTCTAGAGGCCTCGACGGCAGCCGCACGAGGTAAGCGGGGAGGAAGTGGGGGGAGGGGTTGCGGGCCATTTCCTAGAGGTGAGGCGGCGGCATGTGCTGTGAGGTGAGGGGACCCCGCACGCGTGGGGGGCGAGGCCCGGCCTACCTTCTGGGCCTGCTGGATCATCTGCCTGACCACCTGCTTCAGGTGCGGGGCCTTCTCTTCCTTGGGAGGATGCGTGAAAAGGGTGACGCGGCTCACGCCGCGGTAGAAGCCGGTGTCGGTCCAGCCCAAGTCCAGAGGCGGCACCTCGGTGTCCGAGCGGTCCGGCCAGTAGGCCAGGGACTCGTCCGGCTCGGCGGGGCCCTTCGCGGGGGCCTTGGCCTTGCCCCGCGCGGGGGCAACGACGGCGTCCTCGTAGGGGACCCAGGCGGCGCGGAGGGCCTGGCGCTCCGGGCCCGAGAGGAAGTCCGGCAGCCGCTCCCGCTGGACCAGCTCGCGGTACGCCCGCTCGCCGCCGCCCAGCAGCGCCTCCAGCGCGGCCCGCCGCCGCTCGCAGTAGTAGAAGGCGGCCTGCGCCTCGGTCACCTTCTCGTTCACGTGCGCCTCGTCCAGGCAGCTCAGCTGGGACTCGGCCATGGCCCCGCGGACTCTGCCGCCGCCGCGCCCGGACCCCGGCGCCCCCGCCCCCCGAGGTCCCACACCACCACCACCGCCGCCGCCGCCGCCGCCGCCGCACCTGGAGCCGCCGAGGGGCGGGGCGGGCGCCTCACCTGGCCGCGAGGCCGGCCTCGGCCCGCCCCGCGCCCTCCAGCCCGCCAATCAGCGCGGGCCGCCGCGCGGGCGCGGCCGTCGGGCGGGGCGGGGCCGCTGCGCTTGAGTCTCCCGGGACCTCGGGGCTTCCTCGTGGGCGCGCCCCGGCCCGTGCCGGAGACGCCCCGCCCGCCTCAGGGACTCCCGGAGCTGAGGGGAAAGCGACTTGGAGCCGGACCTTTAGCTCGGGCCTGTCCGCCCGCCCCGGTCCCCCCCTTCGAAGAGGGACAAGCCAGTGAGCTAACCGAACCTTCTTCCCGCGGCCAGACCCGCACCCAGGTGTGTGACAGGTGAGCGGCAGGTGCACGCTCGCCCCGTCCCCTCCTCCAGGTAGGGCCCGGAGCGTGGGTTCCGGCGGGGGCGCCTCTGGGGCCGCCATTCGAACCCCTCTCGCGGGGAGGGTCGGCTCCCTCCACTCCCCCGCCGGCCGGGGTGGTGGGGGCTGTGGAGGGTGAGGGAAAGCTGGATGCTAATGGAATCCTTAGCTCCCCCCCCCATATTCATCCTGCCCCAGTTCTGAGATCTGAGGCCTGGGCCGGGGGCGGGGAGGAGCGGTCAACCCAACACCTCACGGCAAAAACTTCTTTAAAAACAAACCAACACCCCAACAGAAAGGATGCAAGCAGGCTGCGGTGGGATTTCCCCTTCCCGGACACCCCACTTGTTTAATTTGAAGGGGAGTGTGCGTATGTTTCTATGAGTGGGCAAAAGAGGCTGCCAGAGGCCTTGATTACTATATTAGTGATTCAGAATATATGCTTGAGCTCCAGGAAGGAAGCCGAGCACAGACACGCGTGCGTGCGCGCGCACACACACACACACACACACACATACACACACACTCACATTCACTGCCGGGAGCTCCGCCGTTTCCCATTGGACTGAATACAATCTTTAGTCATTAACATATTATTTTGTTCCTGTGCTGCTGTACAATTTTGATTCTCCACGTTCAAAATATTTTCAGATCATAGCAACCAAAGGGTTCACATTTCTCTCATTTTATAGCACAGCAGCTTAGAGCTGGAAGGAGCTTTAGAAACTGGTCCAACCCCCTCATTTTACAAATGAGGAAATTGAGGCCTAGAAACAAGTGCTTTTCTAAGAGTGAAAGGAGAGCTTGAGAATGGGGACAACGAGGCTGTGTCTAAGAGGACTTCCTTCTCCATCCTGGTCACCTTCGCCCTTTCTCCTTTTCTTGGGAAATGATACAAGGGTACTGGGAACCTAGTTTCCCGGGTGAGGGATGTATTCAATGACAAGTTCTAAGCATTCCTTTTTATTTTATTTTATTTTTCCTCACTGCTGGGGATGGAGCCCAAAGGTTCTGTACATGCTAGGCAAGTGGCTGTACCACTGAGCTACATTATCACTTCTTAGGCAGACCTTTCATGGGCCAGGAAAAATGAAGACTATATTTCTTTTTTTTGGGGGGGGGGTCCAGTCATGGGGCCTGAACTCTGGGCCTGGGCGCTGTCCCTCAGCTCTTCAGTTCAAGGATAGTGCTCTACCACTTGAGCCACAGCGCCACTTCCGGCTTTTTTCTTTTTGCTTATGAGGAATCGACCCAGGGCCTCAAGCATGCAAGGCAAGTGCTGTATCACTGAGCCACCTTCCCAGCCCCTGAAGACTATATTTCCCAACATCTGCAAACTTGGTGGCCAGTCGTTAGCTTTGGTGCCCTAAGTGATCCCCAAGATGGTTGGTATAAAGATGGTTGGTGTAAAGAGCCTGTCACCTCACTTTTTCTTTACCACTCATGGGAACGGGAAGGCTTACTTCCTGGTAACACTTTATGCACTTTCCATCTTTAGATAAGAGAGCATCAAACTTGTTTTCTAACGATTGGAAGCCCTGGAGACACAGAGGAGCTCAGGGCAGTGGGAGAGAGGGACAATCAAGGCTAACCCAAGATAACATGAGTGTCTTCAGGGTATTTTCAATACATGAAGTGAAGCTGGGTGTCATGACACACACCTGTAATCCCAGCAACCTAGAGGCTAAGGCAGGAGGAATCAGGCAGTCTGATATGTGGGACTCAATATTTACATGATCCTACTACTATGTGCCTGCCACACAATTCATGCTTGGTACATACTTCTTAAATAGAAGAATGAATGAAGGCCAAGAGAAAAGTAATTGCAGAAAGCTGTGGGGACTGGGAAGTTTGAAAAAGCAATTCATCTGCCCAGTGGGATGTGGCTAAGAAGGGCTTTGCCTAGCAGAAGGGATTTTGAGTGGACCCTGAAAGATGGACAGGGAGGACAGGGAGAAGAGAAATGGGTTATGGTTAGCAAGCACATCTCCACCAGATGTTCATGGATTCAGCCTTTCATCTGGAAAGTGAGATCATGAGGTAGGCGTCTCCTGACCTCCCAGGTTGTGGCAGGGGTTAAATGAGGTTACATATCATATTTAACTGGTACTTATGTCTGACTGGCAGAAGGTGACCAACAGAGAATGCCTCTAAGATTTTCCAGTACGTTTTCTAAGATTTTCCTCCACCCTGGGGGTGGAGGAGGGAGAGGGTGGTACAGTTCTGGTGGAAGTACAAGAGTCAGAATTCAAACCCAGACCATCTGACTCCAGAGCTTGCCTTCTACTCATGTTTTATACTGCTTCTTTTGAAAATGTTAGAAAGCAGACCATAGAAAGTATTCATCTCATTTAAACATTTAATCACTCAATAGCTGTTTGCTGAGTGCCAAGCATTGTGCTCAGTTGTAGAAGCCATTAACCAAATCTTGAGCTTCATTCAGCACAGGGCTCTGTTCTGGATTCAGACATTGAACTAGAGTGGATGAAACATGGACTTTGCTCTCAAGTGGACACAAATGTTAGGTGACATGGGCTGGGATTGGACAGAAAAAGTTAGAAGCCCAGGTGCTGGTGGCTCATACTCAGGAGGCTGAGATCTGAGGATCATAGTTTGAAGCCAATCTAAGCAGGAAATCCATGAGACTTTTATCTCTAGTTAACCACCCCCCAAACAGAAGTAGAGCTGTGGCTCAGAGTAGTAGAACACTAGCCTTGAGGGGGAAAAAAAAAAGCCCAGGGACAGCACCCAGGCCCTGAGTTCAAGCCCCACACCTGACCCCTCCCCCCCAAAAAAATAAAAGGTTAGAAGCAGAGTAGAATATTTTAGAACCAGTTCCCAGTTGAAGATCTCCCCTAGATAGAACTAATATGAAACACAACTATGGTCTTTTTATAATAATTCTTATTTACATACCAATGACTTATTCAGCCCACATTATGGGGGAGGTTAATGCGTGCTAGACAACATGATGGCTGACAGGAATAGAAAAGAGGAATCAGATATGAGAGCTCGGTTTAGCTGGAAGTCAAGCCCTCTGGTAAAGGGCTAGAGATGTAGCTCACTGCTAGAGCCCTGGCCTTGGGTCCCATCCTCAGCCTTGAAAATCAAACCAGAACAAATGACTCACAGTAATCTTTGTAAGATGGTGACACAGGACCAAGAGGTTGTACAGTTTTCTTATTTGACTCCCTCAAGTCTGCTAAAGTAGAATGAAGATACTAATTGTGAGACGTTACAGAAGAATAAACAGAGACTCTGGGAGGTGAAATGTCCCCATTCAAGGTTATGCTATTGGCTGCCAGTTGGAAATAGGGAGATACAAATTCATAGAGCCTGATACTGCTACCTACCACTCTCTTGCACAACTAAACATTCTGGGTATTACTAGTAATATATTTTTTTTTTGTCAGTTGTAGGGCTTGAACTCAGGGCCTGGGTGCTGTCCCTGAGCTCTTTTTCTCCAGATTAGCGCTCTACTACTTGGAGATTCAAGTCTCACTGAGACTTTTCTTCCCTGGGCTGGCTTTGAACTTCATATCTCAGCCTCCTGACCTATGATGATAGGCTAGAGCCAACAACACCAACTAATTAGATTTTTAAAAAGAAAAATTGCTTCCTTCCTTCCTTCCTTCCTTTCTTCCTTCCTTCCTTCCTTCCTTCCTTCCTTCCTTCCTTCCTTCCTTCCTTCCTTCCTTCCTTCCTTCCTTCCTTCCTTCTGAAGGTCTAAGACTAAGTCTCAAACTCAGTACTGATGCTTTTGCTCACTGGCTAGTGCTCTACCAACTGAGCCGTTCCTCCATCCAGGGGAAATTGATTTCTCACTTTGGTTCTATAGTTTTAGCTAAGTGATGTAGCTTAGTCTGGGCCCAGTGATACTCCTTGAGGCGGTGACACCTTAGGAAAGCCCCTGGTCTTTCTTCTCCTGGTCCCTCCGGTTTGAGTTGAGTTCCCTGGAACTAGGTGGGGCCCATACTGGCTGCATTTCCAACTTTAGAGGCCACCTTGCCCAAGGTGACTGCTGCTTTCTCCAGCAGGTCGCCTCCTGCTTCTTTCTCCCTCCTCCTTCCCCGAGGCTGCTGCCCCTCCCACCTAATTCACCTTCCTCTCGCCCTCCACAGCACACACTGCTGCCTGCATTCTGTAAAGATATGACACCTTATAGTTAACATTAATTGTAGCTGTGTTCATCCCTGCACGCGTCTATTTTCCCCAAGCCCTCCTGTGTAATTTGAGTCTCAAAATAGGCCAACTCATGATAAATTCTTAGATAAGTTTCCCAGGGGTGACTTTTTTTTTCTTCTCTATAGCAATTTGTGTCGAGAGCCTGTTATAAAACTTTGGGGGCTCTCTCACATCTCAGTTTAAAAAAAAAATTAAAAAAAATTTCTTGTTGCTTAGTTCCAGACTGGGTGAGAGGAAAAAGGAGAAAAGGTTTCTTGGGGGGCTGGGAAAGTGGCTCAGTGGTAGAGTGCTTGCCTTGCCTCAGCACCACACAAGCAGAAAAAGCCAGATGTGGCACTGTGGCTCAAGTGGTAGAGTGCTCACCTTGAGCTGAAGAGCTGAGGGACATGCCCAGACAAAAAAAAAGAGAGAAAAAGAAAAAGGTCTCATGGCTGCCAGATCTGAGGATGGAAGGGGTGAGGCTGCCTTCTCTTCTCACCTACCCCGCTGCCCCAAGGAACCAACCCCTGAGGTCTCCCACCGCTGCTTGGTGGCTTATCTAACCTTTCCATCTCTTCAGCTCACAGCTCTTTCTTGAGCACTAACTAGGTCCTAGACAACCTCACACCCCTGCAGACCTTGCAGCTCCAGGATTCAGTTCTATCTATAGCCTTGGAGACAGCCTACCCCTCCCCACCCATCTCTGATGGGGTGAATCGCTTTTTTTCCCCCCTCACCTCCCTGCCACTCACTCTGTGGGTGTCTTTCATCCACCCTGTATATGTCTGCTTCCTCAGGGCCTGCATGTCTTTTAGATCTGGCAGCGCCATGTGGTACCTCGCCTCCCTATGCTGGGGTACTTCTCATGCTCCAGTATCACCCAGAATTCCACCTCTCCCCACAACTCAGTATGGGTCCTGCTGCTCATCTCTCCTTACACAACTCATGGACCCCTCCGATTCATGTCCTGAAGGAATCTCATTATCTCCTTCCCTCATCTGGAATGGCACCGACATCTACCCTCTGCCCAGATGGAAGACATAGGCTCATGTGGAAGCCGCTGGGCCAGAAGGGATTTCCTCTGTGTTGTCCCCATCCCTCCCCTCCCCTCCCCTCGCTATCTCCACCCTGCATTCTTACAGATCCTCATGGCTCTCCCTAAGTGGAGTCTCCCCCTCTAGTCCCCTCGAAAGGGCAAATGTAATGGTGTCCTTGTCTACATAAAACTCTTCCATGATCCCCCCCACGCCCCATCCAAAGCTCAAGCACCTCGAGGTCACTGGTGATCTGAATCTGCTACACTGCTGGCATTTTGTGCCCTCCTTCCTTGGCATGGTATAACAAATGCTTTTATCTGTCGTTCACCAGAAGCTCTTCTGATCTTTCAATCCTCAGCCATGGCCGCTTCTTCTGAGTTGTCTTTCTCTTGCCAGCATTTAGGGCAAAAGTTCTTCTCTGACAGTTCCAGCACGTGAGTGCTTAGGCGTGTCTCAATGTGCCCATTGCTGTGAATGGCAGACAAAGGGGATTTCTTCAACGCAGCCACATGGGGAGAATAGATAAAGGGGTTCCATAGCCCCACATCTGTCTTTGGGGTACTGACAAGAACGTTAAGTTAAGTGGAGAACCGGGGCAAAGGGCCAGAGGTTTGCATAGTTTCAGCAGTCTCTCTCAAATGCAGTCTGGTTCATAATAAAATTTTTAAAAATGGATTGTGGTCGGGCACTGGTGGCTCCCGCCTGTAATCCTCCTGCTTAGGAAGTTGACATATGAGGATTGCAGTTCAAAGCTAGCCTGGGCAGGAAAGACTGTGAGACCCTTCAATAAACCACTCAGAAAACTGGAAGTGGCTCTGTGGCTCAAGTGGTAGACTGCTAGCCTAGAGCTGAAGAGCTGAGGGACAGTGTCCAAGCCCTATGACCAACCCTAAAAAAAAAAAATGTAGTGAGGTTGACCTTTATGTCAGGATTGGCCAGGTGGGGCCTGTCGCTCTAGGAGCCTTTGCTGCCTGCAAGGGAGATCAAGGATGTTTGTCCATCAGCCCTGTACTTCCCAGAATCCAGGGTGAGCTCATGGGAGGCTCATAGCAAAGGGTTATAAAAAGGCAAAAGTCAATCCAGGGAGGGACAAACAGAGTGAGTTAGGCCAGTGCCAAAGACCTTCCTTTCTCTCTTGGGCCTCCAAGTTTGGGTTAAATGCCTTCCCTCATACTCTGAGGGGATAGGGGGGAGATGGTTGCCTTCCCCAACAGGAGGCGTCAGTCAGAGGTAGCGCTGTTGAATTGTCTTAGTGCTCCCAGAAGTTACACCCTAACCACAAGACTTTTAACCCAGTTCCCTTCTCCCCTGCCACTACCAACTCCAAACTAACCAGGAAGTTCTTAAAAACAGGTTAGGCCAGGTGCTGGCAGGTTTGTGCGTGGCATCCTAGCTATTCAGGAGGCTGAGATCTGCGGATCATGTTTCAAAGCCAGACTCAGCAGACTTATCTCCAACTAACAACCCCCAAACCGGAAGTGGAGCTGTGGCTCAAAGTGGCAGAGTGCTAGTCCTGCACAAAGAGCTCAGGGACAGCATCTAAGCCCTGAGGCCCATGACAGACAGAAAAAAGGAAGAAAGAAAGAAAGGAAGAAAGCAAGAAAGAAGAACCTGGGATACAAAAGGCAACTCAATTGAATGTGAATCTTTCACCATTCAAGCCACAGAGGGACCACGTGTGTGTGTGTGTGTGTGTGTGTGTGTGTGTGTGTGTGTGTGTGTGTGTGTAGAGGAGGGTGCTGTGTGGCAAGGCACACTACACTGTAGGTGTAAGTTTCTGATTGTCTTCGAAGACGACATGAATTTCAATGTCCCCGTCCTCCTGTGAGGTACAGGGGGAACCCCCTCCTCCAGCTGATCCGAGGGGGTGGAGGGGGCAGTAAGCTTTGTGCTTCTGCCTTAGCCAAGGGATAGTTGTCAGAGTCAGCCAGTTAAGAGCTCCTGGGCTGCCTGACCCTGGAAAGTGCTGGCCACCGAACAGGTAATTGACCATTCGCTACAACCCCACTGGCTCTGGTCTTTTGTGACTTGTTCAGGCTACATTTACTGGCTGAGTAGCAGAAGGAGAGGACTCCTGATGAAGTAGATACTCTGGGACCCTCCCCCTCCCCCAGGTCCCAAACCAGGGCTTTGGTCATTCTCTTATCTCCTGCACCTGTCTCAAGTTACTCCTCGCTTAAGAGGGGGCTAAGAATTGGTGTCTCTCTGATGTGGGACAATTGCATGCCTCAGAGGTGATTGTTTTATCCTCTGGAATGTTACAATGGAGACATGCAATAACTGATAAAGATGAGGCTCAGAGAGGTTGAGCAACCCAATCAGGGTCACACAGCTAAAGATTCCAACTCAGGTCCACCTGCCAAGTCCTAGGGTTCCCAGGGTCCTGCATGAACACAGACACCAAAGAGGGAAAATACAGGGCTAGGTTCAAGGGTTGAGGTTCACCCAGTCCACCTGCCTCCACCTAACATTTTCTGGATGCAGCTGGACCTCATGCTGGGCAGGGCCGCATCCCCACGCAGCCTGGCACTCTCAAGAATAATTGCCAAGTATTCATGAAGCTCTGGGTTGGATTCCTCAGTACCATATAAACAGAAAAGGCCAGTGTGGCTGTGGTTCAAGTGGTAGAGCGCTAGCCTTGAACACAAGAGGCTCAGGGGCAGAGCCCAGGCTCTGACTTCAAGCCCCAGGACAGGCAAAAAAAAAAAAAACAAAAAAAAAAGGAAAAGAAGAATTCCTTTACTTGGACATCTGTTAAAGAAAAAAATTATTCAGTGATACTTGTCAAAGTGTGATAAGGAAGATTTAACTACATAGATCCCTACAGCGGGGTCTTGCAAGAGACTGGGCTCCCACTCAAATGTAGCACAGGCCACAGGGGATTTATAGCCAAGGAGCTGGGGGGAGAGGGGGAATGTAGAATGCAAATGAGTAAAGAAGGGGAGGGAAAAGGAGGGGCTCTTCCAAACCAACCTATCAGATTCTTGTTGAAGGAAGGCTAGGGTGGCCAGACCGCACCTGGGGCTCGGGGGAGGTAAGAGATCTGATTTGACTTGGAGGATGATCAGATATCCAGGGTAGGTGGTTCTGGCTACTTGGACGTAGCAGGGTTTCTTTGCCAAAAGTGGATTTTACAAGGAATTGCACAGATGGGCCTAGCTATAGATCCAGATGCCTGACTCAAGTTTGGCCAAGCAAAGAATCCTTGTAGACTCTCAGTGTTTGGCCCCATCACTGGCCTGGCGGGCACCACAGGGGAGAGGTGGGCGAGGAGGCAGGGGCACGCTCTCAGGTTGATTTACTGCATCAGCTCTAGTGTGATGGGTGCAAAGATTAGCCTGAGAGGCAGAATACAAGCCAGGCCAGGTTTTTTGAGGGGAGGCAAGCTTTTCAGCAACACTCTCATTCCTCACTAGGGTGTGGGGGGGGGGGGGGGAGAGAAGGAGAGGCAGGTTTGTTTCTGCCCAAGTGAAAATGAAAAGGGGTGTGTGTGTGTGTGTGTGAGAGAGAGAGAGAGAGACAGAGACAGAGACACAGAGAGACAGAGAGAGAGAGACAGAGACAGAGAGAGATAGAGACAAAGACAAAGACAGAGAGAAAGAGGGAGAGCAACAGAGAGAGAACACAAGTGGACAGGGAAGATAGCATGCATGAGATAATCAGAGAGCTCATAAGCCAGCAAAACCCTTAGAGAAGGCTCCTGTTTCTTCTCTCCCATGCCCTGTTGTTTGGCCTGGGCCAGAGAAATAAAAAGACGGGGGAGAAAAATAGCACCCCATCCCATTTTGTAGGACCTTACGAAGTCATCCCTCTAACTGTTTGTTCCTGTATGGCTGTCTGCTCCTCGGGATGACTCATCCCCAGTTCTCTAGATGGCCTCAGTAGCAAACAGGCTCACACTGTGAGTGGGAAGAGTCTGTGCTGGGGCCCGGGTCAGTTTGTCTCCAGGCTTGTGCTTTTTCCACATCAGGCAGAAAGGGACAGGAGAATGGCGGATGCTTAGAGAGGAGAGAAGAGGCTGAGGTGCACAGTTCAACAATGGGGCTTTTGGTGTGGGACTGGAAGGTTCTAAAATACCCCAGAGCACAACTGGCAGTTGAGAGACTGTTACTACTTGAGCATAACCTGACACCCCCACATTCTCATACCCTATATACAAGATAAAAAGAAAATCTTTCTTCTACTGCCTTTAGCCATAAGGAACCTCCATTTGGGAGGTAAAGAAAGTTCCCTGACCTCCCCCCCCCTTTGGTCTCTCTCTCTCTCTCTCTCTCTCTCTCTCTCTCTCTCTCTCTCTCTCTCTCTCTCTCTCTCTCTCTCTCTCTGTGTGTGTGTGTGTGTGTGTGTAAGAAGGCGAGACTTTAGAGAGGCAGGGTCCCAGGAGGAGGAAGGAGACTGATCTGCTCCTGGGAGTACAATGGGCCTAGTCTTTCTCCAGAGCCACACAAACCTGGGCAGCTGACAGGTCAAAGTCATCTGAGTGCTAAGGGGTGGAAGAACAGAGTGGGGAAGGGAGCAGCAGCCCCTCAGTGTATGGAGGTGCAGGTGGGCAGACAGGCATAACCCCAGCCCGTATGGGAAGACTTGGTCTGCATCCTAGGGAAGCTGGTGGGACAGAAGCAGGGGAGCAAAGAGCCAGGTTCTGCAGAGAGCCTAGCACTAGGGCCTGGGCAGGGATCTGCTTGTGGGAACAAGGGGAGAGGGATCTCAAGTGGGACTGGGTCTCCTAATGAAGCCGGGATGAAGTAATACACCCGAGAAGCTTGTGCAGAGGCCTTCGTTGGAGGATTTGGGGTCACCCTAGAGAAGGCTTGGTGCTAGCTCAAGTGTTTTAGGAGCCAGTGCTGTGATTTTATTCCCTGTGGAGTTTAGGTTCAGGAAGGGACTTAGAGAGCCCCAAGGACTGGTGACTTCTCAATTCCAGAATCTGAACTTCTGCCAGCAGAAGGGAGAATTGCCACAGCTTCTAATTGTCTTTAATGGAAATAAAGCTTGCTGATGCCTTTTAAAAATAGCAGACTTAATCCACTCCCTTTCTGCACCCATTCTGAGTTATTGCTTCTCGAGTAGGGGTCAGAGGGTCAGACTCCATTTATTTAGGATATGCCAATTGTCTGCATCAGGGTCTGATAGCGCAAGAAAAGACTCAGCTACTCCTTCCTCCTTTTACTGCTGAGGAAACTGACAAGGGGGGGATGGGGACAGGGTCCAGGCTGCTGTTCCCTCACAACGGTGCTCCCTTTCCTCTGCACCCCCACCCATCTGGACTTGCCATGGTAACTAAGCTCCTCTAGCGTGGGAAGCAGTTACCTAGCAACTCCCCATAACCAGGTCAGAGCCCAGGGAGCCAGACGCCCCACGCTGCCTGCCCTGGGGAATTCAGACCATGGAGAAAATGGGGTGGCCACACACAACCCTTCCTTCCTGGGTCGGGGCATCTTTGGCCAGGAGAATCAACGTGTTGCTGGGATGGTGACACAGTCCTGGCCTGGCTGGGGCCTCTGTCCTCACAGGACCTCCCTTGGTGTGGCACCCATTCTTTTGAGTACCCTGGAACCTGTTCCCCTGACTTGCTGGCTTACTGTGGGTGTCCATAGAGGAAGGCTGACAGAGGCTGTGTGTGTGTGTGTGTGTGTGTGTGTGTGTGTGTGTGTGTGTGGAACCTGTTCCCCTGACTTGCTGGCTTACTGTGGGTGTCCATAGAGGAAGGCTGACAGAGGCTGTGTGTGTGTGTGTGTGTGTGTGTGTGTGTGTGTGTGTGTGTGTGTGTGTGTGTGTGTGTCCCCATATAGGCATTTCCACTTGCAGGGGGATAGGGGAGGGGGCTCCCTCAGGTTGTTTTCTTATTCTTTAATTGTGTCGGACCAGATCATAAAATGAGTCTTCCTCAAATGCTCCTTGTATGTTGGGTCTTGTATGTTGGCCACTCCCCACACCCACCTCATCCAATCTCCTTCCTGCAGCATCCCACCCATTGGTCTAAGCCAGTAGCTCATTGGTGGGTTCATTCTCCTGGAGCTGGTTGGGATCTGAGGAATGGCTACTGAGGACATTCAGCAAAGGTTTTCTCACAAACTAAAGTTGGGAGGGAACAGGCCTCTTCTCCACCAAGCATCAGCCAATCTGCATTGACAATGGGAACTGCAGTGGCAGTTTCTGATGCCCACTTGATGGCCTTACTGAGAGTCTGACTTCAGTGAGCCAAGAACTGCCCAGCCTCTGAACTCCTTATTCTGGAAGATCCCAAACCCCTCATAGCTTCAGTTATTTTCAGGGGAGCCTCTGTCGTCACACCTCAGGCTCATTCATTTTCCACTAGTCTTCAGTGGCCTGGCTCAGTAGATGCCTGGACATGTATTGGTATTCAAGGTAAAGGACCCAAACAAATGTCCCTCTGAATAATGCAAAGTATGACTCCCCAGTCCTTTGTCTTCAGCACCAGAGCTGAAATCTACCTGCAGCTGCATGCCCAGCTTCTTTTTTTTTTTTTTTGGCGGGGGAGAGGGGGGTCCAGTTGTGGGCCTGAACTCTGGGCCTGGGTGCTGTCCCTCATCTCTTCAGCTCAAGGCTAGTGCTCTACCACTTGAGCCACAGTGCTACTTCCAGCTTTTTTTTCTGCTTATGTGGTGCTGAGGAATCGAACCCAGGGCCTCATGCATGAGAGGCAAGTGCTCTATCACTGAGTCACCTTCCCAGCCCCTGCATGCCCAGCTTCTTGCAGATGTGAAAGCACTTCTCCCTGAAGAGCCCAGAGGCTTCCCACACCCGGCTCTGGTGCTGGGCACACCCCATCTGCTCTAGAGAGGCAACATGTGCATCTACTCCAACTTCAAGTTTTGTGATATATTGGTAGCTACAAGTCAGCCGTCGTGATGTGTGTGTGTGTGTGTGTGTGTGTGTGTGTGTTTGTGTGTTTGTGTGTTTTGCTTGTACGGGGCTTGAGCTCAGGGCTTAGGTACTATCCCCTAGCTTTTTCTTTTTCTTTTTGGTTGGTTGTGGGGCTTGAACTCTAGGCCTGGCCACTGTCCCTCAGCTCTTAAGCTCAAGGCTAGCACTCTACCACGTAAGCCACAACGCCACTTCTGGTTTATTGGAGATAAGAGTCTAATGGACTTTGCCGACCAGACTGGCTTTGAACTGCAATCCTCAGATCTCAGCCTTCTGAGTAGCTAGGATTACAGGTGTGAGCCACCAGCACCTGGCTCCTCTAGCTTTTTCTCTCAAGGCTAGTGCTCTACTACTTGATTCACAGTTCCACTTCTGGCTTTTTGCTGGTTAACTGGAGATTAAGGGTCTCCTGGACTTTTCCTGCCTGCTTAGATTGGCTTTAAACTTTGATCCTCAGATCTCAGTCCCTGAGTAGGTAGAATTATGGGTGTGAGCCACTAGTGTCCAACTTAAAATTTTCTTTTTTAAATAGACTTTAGTCCTTTGGAACATAAGATAAAGTTCCTTTATAACCCCACCTGGGCTCATGCATAGTCGGCCCCACTGTCAACATCCTGCAAAACAAAATTAAAAAACAAAGTATATGTGTTACAACTGATGGCTTACACTGACACATCACAATGGCCCAAACCACAGCTAACGTTGGGGTTCACTCTTGCTGTTGTATATCCCATGAGCTTTGAAAACTGTATAATGAGGTGTCCACATTCTGGCAGGGTAGTACCGAGCTCTATACATCCTCTGTGCTTGGTTGGCTCCTCCCATGCTTCTTCCAACCCTTGGCAGCCTCTGGTCCTTATTTGTCTTTACAGTTTTGCCTTTTCCAGAATGTGACGCAGTTGGAACTGTCGCCTTTTCAGAGTGGTTTTCTTTACTCAGTGCTGTGCATTTATGGTGCCCCCGGGTCTTCTCATGGCTGAGTGGCGTATTATTTACAATACCAAGTAAAAAAATGTACTCATTACCTGACCTATGAGTCAAGTAACTATAACCCCTCTGAATATCACCCTTATAATAAACATTTTAAAAATAAAATAAAATACCGAGTAATATCCCACTGCCTGTATGTGCCACAGTTTACTAATTCTGAAGTGCCTCTTGGCTACTTCCAAGTTCTGGCAATCTGAAAATAGCGACTAAAACATCAGTGTGGAGGGTTTTGTGTGGATATAATTTTGAACTCCTTTGGATAAGTGGCAATGAGAGTGACTGCTAGATTATACGGTAAGGGTGTATTTTGTTTTCATTTTATAAAAGACCACTGAACTGTCTGTGCTGTGTTGTGCCATAGAATGGACATTCCTGTGGCTCCACTTATTTATTTATTTATTTATTTATTGTCATGGGGCTTGAATTCTGGGCCTGGGTGCTGTCCCTGAGCTCTTTTGCTCAAGGCTAGTGCTCTACCACTTTGAGCCACAAGCCCTCCTTCTTGTTTTCTGGTTGTTCATTGGAGATAAGAGTCTCATAGACTTCCCTGCCTAGGCTGGCTTTGAACCATGATCCTGAGTAGCTAGAATTATAGGTGTGAGCCACTGGCGCCCGGCTGCTCCACTTTTTTAAGTGCTCTAGGGTATTTGTGTAGTGTTAAGTCACTGTTGTTTTAATTTGAAATTCCCTAAAGGGGCTGGGAAGGTGACTCAGTGGTAGAGTGCTTGCCTTGCATTCATGAGGCCCTGGGTTCAATTACTCAGCACCACATAAGCAGAAAAAAGCCAGAAAAAGCAAAAAAAAAAAAAAAAAAGCCCCCCCCCCCAAATTCCCTAAAGACCCGTGGTGTCAAAATATCTTTTCACATGCTTATTTTCCATGGGTATGTCTATTCAAGTCTTTTATCCATTTTTAAAAAACCAGGTTGTTGATTTTCTTATGATGGAGTTTTAAGAATTCTTTTTATCTTTCCAGTAGTAGTCCCATGTCAGATTTGTCTTTCAGCTAAACACCAGTGGCTCATTTCTGTAATCCTAGCTACTCAAGAGGCTAGATCGGAGGATGGCCATTTGAGGCCAGCCCAGTCAGAAAAGACCATAAGACTGTATCTCCAATTAACGAGAAAAAAAGCTGGACTGGAGGCGTGGCTCAAGAGGTAGAGTGCCCATTATGAGTGAAGAAAGCTGGAGTGTGAGGCTCTGAGTTCAAGCCCCAGTACAGACCTCCACAATTAACTTTTTGCAGAGGTTTTCTACCAGTCTGGGGCTTGCCTTCTTATTCTCTTGCCACAGAAGAGGAATATTTTCTCCAGAGGATTGGTAAGTGATCCAAATCAGGGCCTTCTCTCAGAGAGCCAATGGTTAAACCTTGACTGGCATACCACTGCCAGTGTCAACCTTTTCTTGAGGACGTTGCTTGCCTTTCAGCCCCTCAGTAGAGTGGTCGAGGCGGGCCAGCAAATCACAGCGCATGTGCAGGACTGTGACCACAGCAGCGCCTGGGAGCTGCTTTGGAAATACTTGCTGACTTCATGAGTGAGCTGTGGTGGAACCCACCTACAACTCCTGTGCTGAGCCCCTGAGTGCCATCTACAGCACAAATGAAGGGAATGCCAGAACATTCCTTTTCAGCTGAGGGAGAAAGGGGGAAGAAAGGACAGATGGAGAGGAAGGTTAGCACCCATGTCTCATCTGACAGAGAGAGGGCCTGGGTGACAGGGGGCTAAGCTGTGCTCCTGGAGGATGATGAGGCACCCTGGGCACTGGCAATGGCTTTCAGAATTGGGAGCAGGCCATTCTCCAGCCCACCCTTCTCCAGTCTCTGTGCCACATGGACTCCAGGGCATATGGAACACAGCCTGAGTAGGAGACCTAAGTAGACCAGTGCCTAAACATGTGAGAGAAAAAAAAAAAAAGCCTCTCTCTTTTGGATTCCTAGAAGGGAATCCAGAGGGGAGAATCAAAGGGCTATAGCAGCTTTTTAACCACAATGGTAATATTGCTTTCTTTGCATCTAACCGTCGGCAAAGCCTGAGCCATGTGGGCCACAGAAGGAATGGACAGCCGGGTACCAGTGGCTCACACCATAATCTTAGCTGTTTAAGAGGCTGAGATCTAAGGGTTGAGGTTCAAAGCTAGCCTGGGCATGAGACACTTGCCTGTAAAAAGCCTGGAGCTGTGGCTCAAGTGGTAAAGAGCCAGCCTTGTGGGGGTGGAGGGAAGCTCAGGGCTAGTGCCCAGGCCATGAGTTCAAGCTCAATGACTGTCATACACACACACACACACACACACACACACACACACACACACACACACAGGAATGGAGAGGTGAGATGAGGCGGCTCTTATTTATTCATCAGACACATACCATTGAACCCCCGAGGGCTGTGCACAGTGCTCGGTGCTCAGCATACCGGCTCACAGAGCACAATGGAGCCCTGCTACCTGGGGCTTACAGTCTAAAAGATGCACAGCCTGGAACCATTTGTCTGTGTATGCACCACTAGCAAAAGCATGGAGTTCCTGAGCTGTCTGAACAGGAAGTTCCATTTTAGATTAGGAGTCAGCAAGGAACTGTTTGAGGAAGTAACGTTTAAATCCAGACCTAAACAAAATTATCAGGTGAAGAACAGAGGGATCTGAGGCCTTTAAGACTTGGGGGTGCATCCTCAGGTCTGTGAATGGGAAGAAGAATGGTGCAGACCACTCTGAGGTCTATGTGGAGAATGAACTGGGGAACAGTTGGAATGCAGGCAGAAGAATATGGGAAAAGGCCAGGTATGGTAGCTCATGCCTATATTCCCAATTACTCAGGAGACAGTGATCCAAAGGATTGAAGTTTGAGCCATCCCAGGCAAAAAGTTAGCAAGACTTCATCTCAACAAACAAGACTGTGTGGTGAGATATGTGATCCCAGCTATGTGGGAGGTGTTGGTAGGATTTTGGACTAGCTCCATGTGAAAATTGAGACCCTAGCTAAAAAAAATAACTAAAGCAACAAAAGACTTGGGGGTGTTGCTAGAGTGGTAGGGCACCGCCCTAGCAAGCTTGAGGCTTCAAATCCAGTAGTGCCAGCAGAGGGGGAAAAAAGGTACAGGTAGGGTAGGGTAAGGTAGGATAGGGAAGGGAAGGATGGAGGTAGCATGGCAGTGAGTATGATGTGGAAAGACTGAAGGAATATCTTTTTAAAAAATTGAGACAATAAATAATTTTTTTTACTCGCTTGCTTTGATACAAAAGGGTAGACATGCTGACTTTAGACAAGGCTGCCAAAGTATTCTGGCCACGCCAATCTATCTGGTGTGGGCTGGTTTCCAAGACCTAATGCTCCTGCCTCACCCACGGCCCAATGTGATGGGTGTCAATTTTCTGTTTAAAGATTTCCTGAGAAAGCTGTCACAACTTTTTCTGTTTATGTTTAAAAGAATTTCTGCTCATGTTTAAAAGAATTTCTCCTAGGAAATTCTTGTTTGTGTTTCATCAGAATGCTTGTCTCTCAAAAATGATTTTGATTCCAGATAGAGATGAAGATTTAAAAAGAACAAGTCACTGGGCCATCAAATATGAATGATGTCATAATGACAGCTCTGAATCATGTCTGTCCCCAATCCAAAGTGACTTGTTCATTAGCAGCGAAGAGAAATGGCTGAATATGCCCCAGAAAAAGAATGCTGACGAACTTACTACCAAGTTCTTAGCCCTCACTCCTCTAGATACAGACCTAGCAACAGTACCTGGGTGCTAGTTAGAAATGCAAGACTGGAAGCCAGGCATTGGCGGCTCATGCCTATAATCCTAGCTACTCAGGAGGCTGAGACCTGAGGATCATGGTTTGAAGCCAGCCCAGGCAGGAAAGTCTGTGAGGCTTTTTTTTTTTTTTTTTTTTTTTTTGCTAGTTCTGGGGCTTGAACTCAGGGCCTGGGCACTGTCCCTGAGCTTCTTTTGCTCAAGGCTAGCACTCTATTACTTGCCACAGCACCACTTCCTGCTTTTTCTGAGTATGTGGTACTGAAGAATTGAACCAGGGCTTCACACATTCTAGGCAAGCACTCTACCCCTAAATGACATTCCCAGTCCCTGTGAGACTCTTCTCTCCAAACAACCACCAGAAAACTGAAAGTGGAACTGAGGTTTAAAGTGGTAGAGTACTAGCCTTGAGCAAAAGAGCTCAGGGACAGCGCTTGGGCCCTGAGTTCAAGCCCCATGACTGGCCAAAATAAATAAAGCAGGATTGGATCAGAACCTGTATTCATTTTTTAACATGAGCCCCCTGACAAGTCCTAAGCCCTTGAAATGTTGAGACTCATTGGTCTTAGATCACCTAGAAACTATCTTCAGCTGGGTAGACAGTAGCAGGTGCCAGGCACTGTGCATGCCGGAGCTCAGGTAGCCATTTGGAAAATCCAACGGGTCCAACAGGAACTGGCTTTGCTTTGGATGCTCCCTGCTCTGAAGTCAGAAGTCATGCAGAATGTGGCAGCCCAAATCAGAGAAAAGGAGCTGATTGCTGGTGGTGTGGCTGGGAGAGGTGCTGAGACACTGATAGGTGGAAACCAAGTGGGTAGGGAATGGAGACAGGGAAGCAACTCCTCAGATACCCTCCCCCCGCCGCCACCGTCCCAGTCAGCACCTTCTGAAAGGTGTCAGTTCAAGCTCCCAACAGAAAGTACCCCAACATTTTCCCACAATGCCCCTTGCTTAGGCAGTCTCCAGGTCCAGGGGTCTGGGAACTCTGCGCCTACCTCTACCCCACACGGTCAGCTTCTCCAGGGCTGACATGCTGGTGGCTACAAGCCCCCTGAGGGCTGAGCCCCCTCCAGCACCAGACAGAGGAGGGCAAGATGGTGCTCCTTGCTTTATTAGTGCCTTCGTGCCAAGTGTTTTAAGGAGCAGGATGTAGACTAGAACTGAGTCATGTGTCTCTCTTAACCAGGGCTGGTGGAATCCTCCCACGGAACCAGACGAGGGGCTGGAGGTGGTGGGCTGTTTAAAGCATATGGCTTGCAAATACTATAAATTTCAACATCACTTTTGGCTTTTATTTACTGGGATGTGAAAACATTACCTAGCACCAGGATAGCTGACTGGGTCATCTGCATCTCGGCTCCCTTTCTCCCGTTTCTTTTCTTCCTTGCCCTTCGCCTTGCTCTCACTTTCCTTCCCCCCACCTGTGCACCCCTCCCTCCCGTGCAGGCCATCCCTGGCCACCGCAGTGGTCCGCTCTGTCCTGTCCAAGCCCTGCTCCCTCTCCTCCCATGGCCTCGTACGCACCCGTCCATCCTTTCCCTCTCCCTGCTTTCGTTTCTGATGCTGCGGCTTCTCCTCACTCACGCTCTGCTTCCCCTCACACTGGAGGGCTATTTCCCCTTCCCTCCCTGTGCCTCCTGTGCCCACCATGCAGTCCCCTCCTTCCCTCTTTTCCCTCAAGGGAACCTAGAGAATTGGGATGGAAAGGGATCAGAGAATTGCAGAATCGGAGTCCTAAGGGACACAGAGTGCTTCTGAGTCACTCTCCTCCTTCATCCTCTCTGGTGAGGGCTGTTCCCCACACTTTCCCCAAAGCCAGAAGGCCGGGGAGGGGGAACAAGGGGCCCCCACCATGCGCTCTCACCGGTGCTTTCACCCCAGCTCTTCATTTCCCATCACAGCCACTACACATACACATGCATATAAGCATACATGTGACCACACATCTGTACGTGTGTACACACAGTATGCGTACACACACACACACACACACACACACACACACACACACACACACACCCTTACAAGGGTTCTACATACAGACATGTTTGCTCCCGGATGCCACAAAAGCACTGAACTTCCTCTCCATCCTATGTCCTGGTGTCCTCCAGCCAAGCCAAGCTATGGGCTGGGCACCAGGACACACAGTTCTAGTTTGAGGTGACAAGAAGGGACAGTAAGGGTAGGGTTGTTCTCCCTCATGAAATTCCTGGTGTGGGGGGGGAGTGGAGTCCAACAGTCAGATTGAACTGATATTCATTTCAAAGCCAGCTCCTGTCCTGGGGCATCTTCCATCCATCCATCCATCCATCCATCCATCCATCCATCCATCCATCCATCCATCCATATGTCCATCCCCAGTCAATTTCTTGCTTTTCCCTGGACTACTGGGCAGAGCATTTTTTGGTGTGTCAAATTCAGAAAGTGAAGAGCAAACCCGAGCACTGTAGGGCCACCCTGTAGTCACAAAGCCATGACTTTCAAATTCCACACTCAGCCAGAGCTTCTTAAAGCACTTTCCTGAAGCAGGGATTCTGTTTGCAGAATCAAGGAATCGGAGGTTAGTTACACCCAGGGAGCCGTGGGGCCCGGGAGGGGCGGGCAAGGGGGAAGACGTGCAGCTAGGGCAGATCCTCTGCTCCCCAGCACTTGGTGCCTGCGTTTTCTCTTTTGTCAGTCACAGGGAAGAGGACTGAGATGAAAGCCTGAGATGAAAGACTAGAGGCCAGCCTTGGGGCCGGGCTCTCCAAACTGCCACTCCTGACCTCATCCCTGCCTGCTCCCTGCTCACTTGCCTGCTGCCTATGGCTCTGAACCTGCTGCCCTTATGTTCCCAGTAGGGCAGTGCCACCCTTGGGGAGTTGGAGGAAAACCCAGCAGGTGAGCTGCAACATGCCTGGCCACGTCTACCCTACCCAGTGTTCTGCGTCCAACGCCGGGTGTGGCCTCTGCGTGGCTGCTCTCTGGGAAGACTTCCCAACCAGGAAGGCAGTGGGCAGGATCAAGGGCAGGAAGAAATCCCCTTCCATCTCCCTGTCCCCTTCCTACTCCCCCACTGCCTCTTCTCTCCCAAGAAAGAAGTAGAAATATCCTTTCAACCTGATTTCGCTCTCACATCAGCTAATTGGCCAACTCAAATTGTCAATAATTTACTGTAATAAAATGTATTCACGGGGCTGGGAAGGTGGCTCAGTGGTAGAGCGCTTGCCTTCATGCATGAGGCCCTGGGTTTAATTCCTCAGCACCATATAAAGAAAAAAGCCAGAAGTGGTGCTGTGGCTCAAGTGGTAGAGCACTAGCCTTGAGCTGAAGAGCTGAGGGACAGCACCCAGTCCCAGAGTTCAGGCCCCACGACCGGACCCAAAAAAAAAATGTATTCACGCATTCATATTCATGTATATATGTACACTTGCACGTAAAAATACTCATTAGGTCCAGCTTTTTTTCCCTGGCCACTTCTCTTGTTGGTGTCCTCAGCCAGAAAGTCCCTGGCACCCCCAGAGGGATTCATCGCATCAGGGGGGCCACGTAGTTGGCAGGGAAGAGGCCCAGCTTGTTGTGCAGGCGGCCGGTCCACCAGGATGGGTTGGAGCTGTCCAGAACCTCGACCACCTCTCCGCTGTGGAACCCCAGCTCGTCGTCCTCCTGGGCTTCAAAGTCGTACAGCGCCCGGGCCCAGCGCACACGCTGTGGGGAAGCGAGGGACACTGCTGACCACAGGCATAGAGAAGCCACTGGCTGCTCTGGCCACAGGGTCCTCAGAACGGGTGTGCAACCCTCCCTGGAGGCTGACACAGGACAGGTCTGTTCTGTTCTTGGGGTGCTGGGGATGGATCTCAGGACCTCACATGTGCTGGATAAGTGCTCTACCACTGAGACTAAGTGCCATCTAGTCCTGATTACAGTGGGTCATAAAGAAAGGCCACTGGGCTCCCAGTGCTAGAACTAGAGCCAAGAAATGGATGTGAACAGAGTAGGACCGGACAGCCTCGCTGGAGCTACTCCACACCGTCCTCTTCTACCTCCCCTCCCCCGTCCTGGCTCACTTACCCCTGCCATTTGGAGTTGCACAGGGTCTGTGTGTCTCCGATGCATGAGGGCAGCATTCATTTCGCTGCCCAGGCCCATGACACAGTGCCGGTCGTTTATGTCCAGGCTGCCTCCACGGCGGTCCTAAGAGCAGATGCAAGCAGGCACCCATCATGGTGGGGCATCCCTCCCAATGTCCAGGAATATCTGCTGGGCATGGCACTGGGTAATGGGCTGAAGGGGAGGAGGATGAAGGGACCCTAGATATTTTATTTGTGGAGTTGCTCGCTCCCAGGTCTCAGGCCTCTAATACATTGTTTTGTTTTATGAGAGTGTCTGGTTCTGTAGCCCAGGCTAGGTTCAAATGCTCCTGCCTCAGCCTCTCCAATATTGGCATTACAAGCACATACCACTACATCTAGTGTGTGTGTGTGTGTGTGTGTGTGTGTGTGTGTGTGTGTGTCTGTCTGTCTGTCTGTCTGTCTGCCTGTCTGTCGGTCTGTCTATGTGTTCTATTAAAATAAAACAGATATATTTACCAGGCACCTGCCTTGTGTCTGGTATTGTACCAGGCACTAGGGATACACTGCTAGAAAGAGAAGGGCCCTGTCTCCAAGGAGTTTCCTTTAGAGATGTATCATGCATATTAAGGGGCTAAGCAAGCAGAAAGAAGAGGGTTTAGGTCAGCCTGGGTAAATCAGGGAAGGCTTTATAGAAGATGCAATTCCTGAATACCAGCATTGGCCAAGGACGGGCTGTTCAGGCAGAGGAACAACTTTTAACAGTCCACAGATGAGAGAAAGTACCGTGGGCCCAGGTAGGGAGAGTGGTGCAGTGTGGCTGCCACGTGGCTGCTAGTGGGTGGGGGTGAGGGTGAGGGGGAGAGCGGGCTGGGGAAGTAGATATGAGCAGCTCACAGCGGGCTCTGTGCCCTGCTAAGCAAGTTAGGACTGATGTTATCCTGTTGTATTGTCCATCTCCATAAGCTGCCCGAAATCCCATCTGGAATAGGTAGGGGATAAATAAATACGCAAAGCTCCATCGCAGGAGTTAATCCTTTTTTTTTCTTGTCCAATTCCACAGCCAGATGGGTTAAGGGGCATGAATAGACTTGAAATTCTGCTGATAGGAAAATGAAGAGATGATTCATTGAGTCCTCAGGTAGTTTTTGTGTGTGTGTGTGTGTGTGTGTGTGTGTGTGTGTGTGTGTGTGTGTGTGTGTGTGTGTGTGTGTGTGTGTGTGTGTGTGTGTGTGTGTGTGTGTGTGTGTGTGTGTGTGTGTGTGTGTGTGTGTGTGTGTGTGTGTGTGTGTTCAGGCAGGAAGCCATTTAAGTACATAGAAATTTGGAGGCCTGGTAAACTCTGTGAGTGCCAATGAGGCTGGGCCTAGCCTGGGGTGTGGTTGTAGGGGAGGAAGGGCAGGCCCTTGCATCTCGAATGTATGTACCCCCATACCTGATGAAAATGGTGCTGTGGCGGATACCGTTGTGGAGGGGGCTGTGGCTCCGGGGGGCCCTGTGGGGGCTGGTGTGGGTGGTACTGGAAGGAAAGGGAAGAGGGGTGCTCCGACAGCTTCCTGTTCACTGAAGGCCTGACTTCCTCTCCTGCAGCCCCGCTGGGGTATGGGCTGCCCTGGGACCTCCGGTCCAGGCTGCCACCACGGTGACCCTGGAAGAGAGAATAGGCACCATCCAGGCCCTGTCTTCTGGCAGCTTCTGGACTGCTCATAGCTGAGCATCCAAGAGAAGCCATGGTGCCCACCTTTATACTTGAGAATGTGGCCACTGGGAGTCTCAGACTTGCCCAGTGTTTCAAGTTCAGGCCTCAGCATTAACAGATAAGCACTGTGCACACAGCACCCATTCAGAAGGCCATAGCTGGTGGCTTTGTTTTACTCTGGGTAATCAGGCTTAAATATTCTATTTTATGGACACAATGCCATCTCTTCTTATCACAAGTTGCCATGCTGCTGGATATCCTACCACCCCAGATAAACCCTGCTATTGACAACTTTGCCTGGTTTGAGCTGCCATTCACAGCTTGGTGATAGGGACACGGGCAACAACAGTCTGGCAGTGTCATGGAAACCAGGCCCAGAGCTGGGCATGGTGGGAAAGAGTGAAGCCTTTCTACATGCTGTGACAACCTGTGAATCAGAAATGTTTTATTGTTGTTTTTATTAGCAAACAATGACATAGAGTCCTGGGTTTCGGCGATGCTGGCATTTTACAAATATTAACTCATTTAATCCAGTTGAATGCAGTTTTATATTGCCTCTCTTCTCTCTTGAGCACACATCCTACCTAGTAAGTTAATATTTCTGTCCATGTCCTGGTTAGAAATCACTCATGATGTCTTGGGTAAGGTCTGTTTTCTTTTCTGGACTGCGCCGTGTGACCTGGTGGGAACACCCCTTCTGAGACTGTCACTTCCCAGCCTGAAAAACTGCTGGTGGCTTTTCTCTACTTCCCCAAAGCGCATGTGGTTTTAAACAAATCACCTGTCCTTAGGATTCCAATTATGCTAGTCACTGCTTCTGCCTCTCGTTTTAAAAATGATGATGATTAGTCTAATTAGCATACATTAGCTAGACAAGGGGGGATTTCATTGTGACATTTCCACACATGGATACAAAGCATTCCAATCAATCTCTACGCCCCCTATAATACCTGTCTCATATAACCAAGTCTTCTCCACTGAAAGATTGTTTAGATATTGAGTGAGTGTTTGTACATGTGGGTGTGAATACACTTATGGGAGCGGATGCTGTTTCCTCAGTGCCTGCCATGGGCCACGTTCAATGGCAGGGCTGTGACTACCATGTTTAGCCCTCACGGGAGCCCTGTGAGGGAGGTACTGCTGGCTCTCTGTGTTCTACAGCTGAGAAAACCCACTCAGAAAGTTTCTCAACGTGACCAGGGAAATATGGGCAGTTAGTAACTAAATTAGTATTTAATTTAATGTATCTACGAACAATCCTCTGTATTCTAAACAGTTCTAAGAGAAATAATTCCAGGTCTGATTTTCTCTTCCAGTGTCTCCCCAACCTACCCCAGGCTGTCACAAAGCCCCATCTGGTGCTTTAGTTCTGGCCCTAGCCTGCTCTCTAGGCCTGCAGCCCCCATTTCTACTCTTGGGCAACTCTGGAGCATGGCTGAAAACTGATATTGTAATGCCCACGAATAACAGAATAACAGCACTCCCAGTAAGAACTAATTTTTTTTTGGGGGTCCAGTCACGGGGCCTGAACTCTGGGCCTGGGCGCTGTCCCTCAGCTCTTCAGCTCAAGGCTAGTGCTCTACCACTTGAGCCACAGCGCCACTTCCGGCTTTCTTTCTTTTTTCTTATGTGGTGCTGGGGAATCGAACCCAGGGCCTCAGGCATGCAAGGCAAGCTCTCTACCACTGAGCCACCTTCCCAGCCCCAAGAACTAATATTTATGGAGTATTTGCAGTATAATTAGGATTGATGCAGGAAATGGGGGTATACTCCATTCTGTTACCTTCACACTGCCTTCCATGAGGTGGATATAACCCATCTTGTGGATGAGGGAAACTGAGGATCTGAGAACTTTCCAGAGCCACAAAAGACTGAAACTGAGATCTGGTTGCAGTTAGCCTGTCTTTCAGAAGGTCTGCCAAGCAGACACACTTTCCTGGTGGTTTATGTGGGAACCTGGACTGCCTCCAATCTCTAGATCGGGTTCGACTGGGATCTGACTTGTACCTGATCTTCTTGCGTTCTATCCCGCAGGAAGATCTGCTTCTGCTTGGAGATGGATGTTGTCCTGTAGTAGTCCACCAGCTTATTTAGGGATGGAAACTTCTCAGTCCACAGGAAGTAACTGCCCTTATTGTCTCGCATGACTTTGAAGTGCTGAACGTCATCCTCGTGCCTGGAGAGCAAGGCAAATCCAAGCTGTATGTTACGTGGTGGCTGTGTCCCTGCCTGCAGGGCTGTTTGCATGCAGGGAAGGTGGCAGTCTGATGGGGCAGGAAGTGTAGCGATGGATGACTTGCCTATCAATGGGCAGGCAGGCAGGAACATGCAACACCAGCGGCATGAGAGGCAACTTCCCATCAGATGAGCTGGAATCTGCCTTGGACAGTGGAACCATTTACAAGAAAAAAAAGCGTTCAAAGAGTCTTGAAGACTATGTTATCAAAGACCTTTTCATAATGTTTGTTTGAAACAAGGCATTGCCAGAGTCCTACACGATGCTAAAGATTCTGCAGCAAGCTGGTGCCGGTGGCTCACACCTATAATTCTAGCTACTCAGGAGGCTGAGATCTGAGGATCAAAGTTCAAAGCCAGCCTGGGCAGGAAAGTCTGTGAGACTCTTATCTCCAATAAACCACTCAGAAAACCGGAAGTGGCGCTGAGGCTCAAGTGGTAGAGCTGCAGAGCTCAGGGACAGTGTCCAGGCCCAGAGTTCAAGCCACACAATCAAAATAAAGGAAAAAAAAACAACAAAAAACATTCTGCGGCAAAGGGTGCTTCAAGTCCCAGTTCTCTTTCTGACATCTGAAACACTTTGAACCATTTCCTTTAAGTCTAATACCAATGGTCTTAAGAGAATTTGTCATAATTTTTCCTAGTCCATCTTGATAATTTCTTGATCTTCATTCAAGTTTTGCATAACTAAGATTACAGAAGCATTGTGAGCTTTCAGGGATATAGAACTGTAGCATTTAATCAGAAAGATATTCATGATTGTTTTCCTATTTCAGGTGAGCATGTTGAAAGCTCAGAGAGGTGCAGGGGCTTGGTGACGGTCACTGTGAATTAGGGGCAGAGTCGAGGCAAGAAGCCCAGGTCTGCTTCTGATCATGGGAAGGTATTACTTTCTTTTAGATCAACACTGGGTTTGACTCATCTAGACAGAGGCAACTGGACTTTGCCTGTCAGCTCCAGTCTTATTCCACTACCATGTCACTTTGTGCTGGATGTGGAGTTTATTTTCCAAACAGTCACACATTCTGTCTAAAGATATACTGGCGCTGATGCTACTGATAGCCTGATCTAGCAGAGAGGGCAAGAGTCAAGAAGGTTCTAGAGATTCAGAGATGTCTCTGAAGGCTAGTGTAGGCTCCTTAGATGTGGGTTTAGGGGTCTGTGCTTGGAGGAAAAGTTCTGGCCTTCATTCTCATCTGCTGGGCTGGCCCTGTTCGTAGCTTAGTGCAACTAAAGGCTATCCAGTTACCTCGTGCCCAAATGTTTGGGTAACTGGGTCTTGCCTGAGTTTTGGTCACTGACACAGGTTTCTCCATGATCCATGGCTTGATGTATAACCATTACTACAGCTGGAGGAACTATTCCTTCATGCTATAATTATTCAAAAGCCACAGGGGAGGAGACACATGGGGGTTGCCAGTGCAGGTCTGTGGACATAGTTCTGAGAGGAGAATAGAAGAGATATGGCTCAGGGGCTCAGGGCTCTGATCCAGTCTAGAGTTTTCTATCCTCAGTAAGTGCTAAGTGATGGGACCACACTACGTTCTTAATTATTTGTACCCATGGCAGAAAGCAGATGTTAAAATAAAAAATACTTATTTTGGCCAGTCCTGGGGCTTGAACTATGGGCCTTGGCTCTGCCTCTGAGCTTCATTTTACTCAAGGCTAGAGCTTCTGCCTTTTTTTTGGCGTAGTTTACTGGAGATAAGAGTCTCATGGACTTTCCTGCCCAGACTGCCTTCAAACTGTGATCCTCAGATCTCAGCCTCCAGAGTAGCTAGGGTTATAGATATGAGCCTGTGCCCAGCAAACAAATGATTTTTCTTTGGAACAGATGGTGCTATAGTTCTGCAGAAGATATAGAGACTACAGTAATAATCACCCTAAGAGCTGCTTGCCTCAGTACTTGAACAGACTTGGGGTGAAGACAAGGTTGGCCTTTAACAGAATTTGTTTCGGTCAAGAAAATAGAAGCTGTAATTCCTAGCTACAAAGTCAGGGTCAAGGTCATTAAAATCAAAGGAGCCCAGAGCTTCCTTTCAATCTCATGAACTACTTGGTTTATAAACTACTAGTTTCTAATAGGGTCTTTAAAAAATAGACTTAAAGTTTTTTTTGTTTTGTTTTGTTTTTTTCTGGGTCTGGTCGTTGGGCCTGAACTCTGGGCTTGGGCCACAGCGCCACTTCCAGCTTTTTTCTTTTTGCTTATGTGGTGCTGAGGAATCGAGCCCAGGGCCTCAGGCATGCTAGGCAAGTGCTCTACCACTGAGCCACCTTCCCAGCCCCAGACTTAAAGTTTTTTAAAATAGAAAAAAGGTTCATTAATTAGGATCTTTGAAATTTAGAATTTGTGATACATTAATATTGACCTGAGCTAAAGCTGACCATTGCCTAAACTACACAAACAGGTGTGTGTGTGTGTGTGTGTGTGTGTGTGTGTGTGTGTGTGTGTGTGTGTGTGTGTGTGTGTGTGTGTGTGTGTGTGTGTGTGTGTGTGTGTGTGTGTGTGTGTGTGTCCATCCATCCTAGGCTTGAATGCAGAGCCTGGGTGCTGTCCCTGAGCTTTGGTGCTCAAGGCTAGTGCTCTACCACTTGAGCATAGTTCTACTTCCAGCTTTTTTGGTCATTAGTTGGAAATCAGAGGGCTGGGCACTAGTGGCCCACGTGTAATCCTAACTATTCAGGAAGCTGAGATCTGAGGATCACAATTCAAAGCCAGCCCTGGGTAGGAATGTCTGTGAGACTCTTATCTCCAACTAACCACCAAAAAACTGAAAGTAGAGCTGTGGTTCAAAGTGGTAGAGCACTAGCCTTTTGCTGAAGAGCTGAGGGACAGCACCCAGGCCCTGAATCCAAGCCTCATGACTGACAAAAAAAAAAAAAAAAAAAAAGAGAGTCACTGGCACCCAGCCACAAAGACTTTTAGTTAAGGAGAAATAAGAATTTAAGCAAGACTACAAGAGCAATGCTAAAAGGGCAGGCTATTTTCAAGCATTCTAGAGGTGCATGTACATACAAATGGTTGTAAGTCCTTATCTATATGTCCTTTGTTCCTATGTTAAAATATATCTATCCTTGCTGGTGTGGTGGTACAGGCCTGTAATCACAGGTATGTGGGAGCATAGAAAAGAGGATTATAATCTGAGGCTGGCCCTGAGAAGAAACAGGAGACTTTATCTGAGAAAGAACTAAAAGCACAGAAGGGCAAGCGATATAGCTCAAGAGTAGAATAGCTGCCTAGCAAACACAGCCCTCTGAGTTGAACTCAGTACCACTCAAAAACAGAATGGAATGAAATAAAAATGTATTCTTTCTCCATAGCGAAGTTGCTACCATTTATTACCTGAGATTAGATTTTTAAATTGGAAGCAGTAAAGAGTGTGCCTTCAAAATCTGTTAAAGGACAGGGACCTGCGACAGGACCCCAGGATCCTGTTCCTGTGGGATCACAGGCAGCAGGCAGGAGGATTTCACAACACAGGTTCTTCTCTTCCTCCCTCTCCGCCTCTACTGTCAGCTGCACTTCCTGCATGTTCACGGGTGCTCGCCAAGTCTGACTTGTGATCGATCACAAGTCTGACTTGTGATCGATCGATCGATGGTGGACATACTGACCCCATGCCCCACACTCACACCTGAGGCCTCTGCCTGGGAGTCACTTCTCAGGTTACCCCCCTCCCAGACCAGTTGAGCTCTGCTCTGCTCAGCTCTGCTGTTCTCTGCTCGGCTCTGCTTTCCTATGTTGAAGCAGCTCATAGCAGCCCACAGCAGGGACTGGGTTCTATTTTTCCCCTGCCCTTTTTCAGACACACATGAGTGGTAATAGAAAAGGTTAAGATTTAAACCCCAGAAGGGTATGGGCAAGAGGGAGTTCTCCTTGCCTTCCTCATCCTCTCCATCCTTCCACAAGTCCTTCATGAGCTGTCTGAAGGGTGCGAAGCTCTGTGAAGTGCACAGAGATGGAGTAGATAATAATCCCGCTCTTCCAGGAACACCTGGGCTATGGTATGGGGGGGGAGGGGGGACAGGTGACTAGATATCGAATTTTGAACACGACCCAATGTACTGAGGTGCTGAGGACACATGTTCAGGAAGTGGACAGCAAGCACGGATGATAAGGAGGCAGCATGCGCAGTCCCCTTGGCTTCTGCTCACTGGGGCCTGTTTGAGGGGTTGCCTCCTGGCTTCAGCAGTCTGGGAGTTCCAGGCTAAGAAGGTGAGGGCAGGCTGGGGGTGGCCCATACCTGACGGAGATGGAGAAGTCACCTGGTGAGCTCTGGCTGGCTCGGATGAGGAAGAAACCAACGTCCTTGCCCATGAGTAAGTGCTCTGCCTGGTGTCGGGAGAGGCCTTCGTGAAACCACCTACAGGGGAAGAGAGGACAAAGGATCTTGTGAGAACAAACTAGTGGAGGGGGAAAACAGAGACGGTCCACAGCAGGGAAGAGAGGCCAGGCAGGGACCCTGCATAGCACAGGGCAGAGAGGGCACCTCAGGGCTCCAGGCTTGCTCTCAGCAGTTCTCTGGAGAAGCAAGCGAGTATTCCTCAGCTCTCATCCTTTTGTTCCTTCCCTCCAGGAGAAGCGGCTCTCCAGTCTGGAAAGCGTGCATCCTGGCAATGTGCCACTGCACCAAAATGGGGCAGTGTGGGAGTGAGTCACCGAGGAGCAGCCGCCAGCTGCAGCTGGGGGGAGGGGGAAAGAATGGAAGGGACAGAGGATGGGGGAGGGCGGGCTGCTGTGGACACTGCAGTACAGGGCCTGGGACACTCACTGCCTGGCCACCAGGAACTCTGTTGAGTGGAGATACTTCCTGGGGTATCGGAGGGGGAGTATGCATGGGCTGCTCTGGGGTGCGAGGGCTCAGAGCCCTGCACACGCTCCAAGAAGAGGGAGGCTGGCAACCAGCTCTTTTGCAGTCATTTATGGGTGATTCCTAGTACTTTGGGGCCCTCTACTTTAAGAAGCAAACAAACACACAAAAAACAACCCCAGCCTGGAAACTCATCTTTACTGTCGAAAGAAGAAACAGCCAGATCTGTTGTCTCAGGACGGCTGCCACAACAGGCAGCAGAGAGGGCAGGGTGTGCGTGACCAAGTCAAACACTTACACAACGCAAGGCAAACAGAGGCTCCCTCAGGGCAGGAGGCCAGAACCTCCCTCTATCCCTGAGAGCGAAATGAGAGTTTGTAGCCAAAGGTGGGGCAGGATCCCAAGGCTTCAAGGTGGCTGCTCTAACTGCTGCCGCAGATGGCTAATACTCTGCATGTGGCTTGAACACAAAGGCCCAGCAGGCCTCTGCCCTGAATCCCTTTGAGGGCCACTGAGCATACCCTCCAGATAGAGACTCTGGACTAGAGACAGGGAAGATAGGAGGGATGTGCTTATTACAGACCACTGTCAAAGTGGGGAAAGCTAGATTGTCCCCAGAGACAAGGCTAATGGAGGTCTTGCCAGAGAATTTGCCACCCACCCCTTCAGGACGCACGTAGGAAATGCAATAGAGAAGGGGGAAGAAAACACCACGAGTTCTACAATAGCCACAGCCCTGAGGAAATGTTAAATCAGAGGCAACAGGGGATACAGAAAGTAGATTTGTTCTCCAACTGGAGATTTCCCCACATTTTTGTATTAGACCTGAACGGCCAGGATTTCAATATTCTGAAGCATTCCAAAGCTACGCATGTGATAGCTTTTGTTAGTACTTCGTGCACAGTCTTCTTCTCGGTGCTGGGAATAGGGTGTGGTGCAGATCAACAAGCAACCCTGACCTTAGGGAAGTGACGGTCTTCTCATTGAGGACACACACAACATCGTAATGTACAGTGTGTCAGAGGAAGATAAGCATATGGAAAGAAATGGAAATGGGAGAGAGGTTGTAGGTGATGAAAGTCACTTAAAATATGATAACTGGGGATATAGCTCAGTGGCAGAGCACTTGTGTAACATGTGTGAGCTGCTGGGTTCAATCCTCAGCACTGTGATACATACATACATACTGTACATACATATATACACCTATGTACGTATGTATGTATGTATCACAGTGCTTCACTGAGAAGGGAGCCCTCTAAACTGAAACCTAAAGAAGGGTGGAGGAGGTGAGGAGAACCAGCAAAGGAGACTAGGGAGGAGCACTCGGGAAGGTGGGAAGACCATAGGACCCACAGAGTCCATATGGAGAACATGTCTCAATAGGAAGAAGAGATACCTAGGTCCGTTTGTGCTGAGATGATGGCTGAGAATGGGCGGCTGAGGCCTGGCAGGAAGGTTCAAAGGAGTCCTGGGGGCTTCAGGGAGAATGGGGGGGGTGAGAGGTTGGAACTGAACATAAGCAATGCTTTTAAAGAAATAAAGCAGTAGCTGGAAAGCACTGGGGGCCAAGTCTCTTGGTTGTGTTTCTCTTTTGGTAAGATGATGGCAGAGATGATTGTAGTGTGTGTTTGCCGACAGAAGTGTTCCAGCAGAGGGGGACGGAAAGTTGATGTGGGAGAAAGGGGGTGGGGATTTCTGTTAGAAGCACCCACAGTTCCTTCCTGACAGCTGTAGGAAGGCAGAGTGTCTGAGTGGGGTTGTAGGAGGGGGAGGTGTGAGGACAAAGGGAGGGAATCGGGAGCTTCTCTCGGGTGGCTTCTTTGTCCTTGCATACCTGAGATGAGGAGGGGGCTGGAAGGTGGAGGTGCAGGGAAGTACAAAGCAGCCCCCCAGCAGGTGGTGGGACAGTGGAGTACCTGGGACAGGGCAGGTGCAGGCGTGCTCAGGGATTGTTCTTCTGGTTCAGTGGTCAGTAGTGGGCCACTGAAAGTGTTGCAGCCACACGTCACAAATCATCAATACCACTCTGGTTTTCTGACAAACCTGTGCTCTTGGGGTTAGACTTTGGCTCTGAGACAAGATTAGATTTCTATCTAACCTTTGTGGTCCATTCTTGATACTAACAGCGTAATCTCAGCGTTTCACTTCCTCTTTCTGGAAGGAATTTCCCCCTTTCCCTACCCACTGCTCTGAGGGGGAGTACAGGCTTTAAGGAAGGCAGGGGTATCCGTGTACCCGCCACCCCCCCAACCCCCCATTAAGGGCCAGGCTGTTTGGGCTCCCTTCAGAGGGTGGAAAGTGAGCTTGGGAGGTAAATGGAGAAGTGCCTTGCATTTGCAGCAGGGGAGGTGAACAGCGCCCCCTGTGGATTTTTTGGAAACTGCTAGTGCAATCATTACAGGTGATTTTAATGTAAAATTCCTTTTATATATATTAAAAAAAAAATCTTAAAGCAGGCGATCCAAGCACATGGTGTAGACTTCAAAAGGGAATGAAATGAAATGCAAATCTTCCTCCCACCCCTGGCCTTCCACTGTGTGGCTCGGGAGGCTCTGAAGGAAGATCTCTAGAGGCAGCCACTTCTGACAGTTTCTTGGATATGCATGGATAATTTTAGAGACGACTGAAAAAAGTAAGAACGTGTGTGGGTAGGCCCATCTCAGCAGGCTGGAAATACTTACTCAGGAAACTGGATGTCTATAAAATTCTTGGGCACGTATCCCTCTTGGCTCCCAAGCTCCGCCTTGAACCACTCCTCCTGGTTGCTTAAGATCTACATGGGAGAAAACAGGACGAGGATTCTGCAGGGAGACTATCACAAGGCAAGAGGAAAATAAGCCCAAGGAACTAGAGAGTGGCTCTGCAAGTTCCCCCAGCAGAGGAGGAGGGAGCACAGCTGCTCTGTCTTTGGGGTTTGGCTTCTCTCAACCGCTAGTAATTTCTGTCCACTTGTACCACCTATCTATGCCACCTCCTTATAGTGTGGCCTCCTGACCCAGCACTGAGCGATTTCTATCCTTCTCTCTCTCCTTCTACGATGGAAATTCCCAGATCTCAGCACCTTCAGCTCCTCATCTGGCCAGATGGTAGGAGGTGGTAACACCTACTCTGTGGCTTTTCCTTCTTTCCTAGGTAACCAGGAAACCAAAAAGAAAAAAAAAATGGACTTTTTTATTTTTAAACAAGAGGATTAAAACTTACAGGTCTAACTGGGACCAGCTTTCAAAATAGAGACTCTCTATATTCATGTTGAATGTTTTACAAATAGTTGGGATGATTTGCTTGCTGAAAAAGTCAGCTCACAAGTAAACCCAAAAGTTCCATCTTGTTACAAGGTAAGGTCCTGTGGTGGCTGACACTGTTGTATGGTGAGAAAACAAAGAAGCTATTTTGAGGGGTTGAATCCCCAAATGAAGTAGGGATGCTGAATGTAACTGGCGCCATCTTGGCCACATGGTGGATGATAGGGTATTAGGTTTGACTGACACCATCTTGTTTTCCTGGTGGAGGCAGGGAAGTCCCACCTTCCAGGTGATGGGCATGCCTGAATTTCTAGAGGCAGGGGCGGGGACTTGGATAATAGGTTACAATGCCAGTCTTGGGTCATGAACTCTCAAGCTCCCTGTGATCCCACCCCCTGACCTGACCCTATTTAGGCCTGGGCCAACACAGGCACCATTACGTCATGCCACATGTCTCCGTGTGCATGTCCTGTCTCCTGTCTCCTGTCTTTTCTCTGGTCACCGTGGCATTCCACTTCAGCTCTCCATTGGAGCTGATCTGGTTTGTTGGTATTGTTGGTCTGCTTTTTCTTTCCTCTCCAGCTCTCATGGCTCAGTTTTCTGACAGGCTTAAGTGTACTCACGAGGCTGCAGATCTTTGGGACAAGAGTCCATTTGCAGACACCGGCCTTTTAATAAAGACTCTCCATTCTACCTCTAAAATATGGCTTCTCTGTTTTCTCGCTGTACAACATTACCTCATATGTTGTCACCTGTCTTGGTTCCTCATTATCCACCAACCCTGGCTCTCAACTGCTCCTTGTTATTTCAGATAATGAGATTCGCTGCTAAGTATTTGCCACCCCCACCAAGAATGTTTCTGAACAATTCTAAATGAGGATGGTAGAGCAAGAGATGGAAGGGACCCCGATGAAGTAATCGCATGACAATCCTCCCACTTGTGGCTTTTGAGAAATAATAACTCATTATTGCCTAAGCCATATTTAGTTTCCATTTCTTGTAGCTGAAAATGTCTTCATAGATGGCAGTACTTGGAGAGGAGGGGAAGGCAGGAAATGGGCAGGAAGGATGCCTTGGAGAGGCTAGCTGTCCAAGCAATGAGAAAAGTCAGTTAGGTGGCAGAGTCAGAACTACATCTAGGGTATGAGAAGTGTGGTGCATTCTGGGAGCTAAGTGCCTCAGTATGGCTGGGACTTAGATGATGAATTCTGGAGGAAAGCCAGGAGCACCCGGCCTCACTCATGTCAAAGAGGTTGGATTTTATCTGGAACTTTGTGAAGAGCCACAAAAGGAGAGAACTAACAGTAAAAATAGGAATTAAGGGGATCCGAATTTTGGAGCGTGAAGATAAACAAGGGGCAGGGTAGAATCAGAGCGGGGCCAGGAGGAAGGTGAGTGTAGCTCCCCCAGGCTAAGAAGACTTGAGGATGTATTTTAGAGGAATGGAAGAGACAAGACAGACAGGATTCTGTAGCCATTTGGGGGCTCTGAGGAAGAAGGGGATTCTGGGAGACTCTGGGTTTCTAGCCTGGGAGACTGAGTGGGTGAAGATGGCTTCACTGGAATAGAAAGGAGGAGGAGGAGGGGCAGGAAAGGCTCAGATTGTACGCGGGTGAATTTGAGTTGAATTTTTCAACTGAGATATAAAGCTCAGCTAGCAGCTGATATGTGTGTTGGACTCAGGAGCGGTGGGCTGGGCACTGGGGTTTGGGTTTCATCCACAGTGGGTGGGGTTGAAGTCAGGGGTTTCTCTCTCCCAGAAACACAAAGGTTGGGAAGAGGAACAGGAACTGTAGAGAGCAACCTGCTGGAGAAGCGATGGTGACCTATTTCTACCATCACTCCGGGGATGGGAGAAAGGGGAGAACGCCATGCATGTGGAACGAGAAGACCTGCTTTCTAGCTCGTCTCTGTCACTAGCTAAGCGACGCTGGGCAAGTCAATTAGCCATCTAAAAACTGGGGATAATAATAACCCCCTGCGCCTCAGCGCCAAGGCGAGATCAAATGAGCCCTGGCAGCTGCAAGTGTATGCTGTTGTCAAATATAATTCTGCCCAATGTGATGTCCTTACAGGAAGGCCTCCAGCTCTGGAGGGTGTGGAAGGGCTTCTAGGTTCTTTAAAGCATTCTATGTGTGTGTGTTTGGAGTATAATCACTTGTTCTGAAGAAATAAAAGCATGTCCCATATTTGAGTTTGAGAATTGCTGAGAAGAGAGAACGATACAATCTCTAACATCAGATGTGACTGTTGGTATCACTCAAGCTGTGTGTGTGCATGTGGATGTTGGAGGGGGCGGGGGTTGCTGAAGAGAGAGCCCAAAATCTAGGTCAGGGGAAGAACTACAAAACTCAGCACCAGTGCCTTCTATCCACTTGGAAGATATCCTCATTTTCCTCCATGTAGCTGCTTCTGGATTTTCAGCTTTGGAATCACACCGAGACATGATGTTTGCCCGGGGAGAAGATTCAAGGGGGAAAGGTCTTTTGGAAACTAGTTTATCAAGGTTGGAGCCACATTTGGCACCTGGTTCTCTGGCCTGAATCAAGCCATGATCTTAGTAACCATGTCTCATATCTACCTAACCACCTCCTGCAGAAAATGAAACATTATCCCCACAATGCTGGCCATTTGTCTCTACCGCCTGGTGCCTGGCCTGCCGGAGGCTGAATTTACAGGCTTTTTATGGTAGAGAGAAGACAAGGTCTTAAAAAAAAAAAATCTCATTTTCTGCAAAAAGAAAAAACAGTACTTGGCAGGAGGAGGGGACAGTTTCCTCATGCTGTTGCAGGCTCAGAACCCATAACTTCCTCTTCTCATCTCTCCATCAATTTGGTTCCCCCTATCTCTTGTACCCATCAAATAAACCTGAGCAAAGTGTTCAGCCTAAACACACCGAATTTTACACTGAAATTGCTGTACCTTACTTCTTAAAATGTTCCCTAGGAGAATAATTTTCTGGGTTACATGGACTGAGAATAAGTTGGACGTGGGAAGAGAAAGACCAAAAGTACAGCTGGAGAAAAAAAGTAAAATTGGATGGAATTACAGCTCTTAGAGGCAGAGTAGAAAGCTGAAGCACCAAGGAAGGTAATTATGTGGGATTAACTCAGTGCTTTCAGGTCACCCTTTTAGGAGAAAGAAATGGGGTTGAGTTGGACACATTACAGACGCAGGTAGAAATGACTGGGTCAAGAGACATTTTTCAAAGCTCCCGGCAAATTCCAACATAATTCCGATGATGTGGGGATCTACAGGTCTGAGGTGTGACGTGCCCACGTGCCTTCTGAATATTCTTTCCTGGGAGAACAGAGATCAAGTCATTCGGCAGAGGTTTCTTGCCTACAATCTTGTTTACTAGCCCGGTCAAATCAACATGTAGTAAGCACCTGCTGTTTGCAATTAGCTGCTTGGAATACAGAGATAAGTAGAGCCTTTCCCCTAGGGGAACTCACTGTCTGAGGGTGGTTGGTGACTGAAGATTCTTTTTTGTTCCTGTTTAATGGAAAGTTCTGTTTCCTCTTTAGCACTGAAGGCCAGGAAAGAGCCAAGAGGACCACAAAGTGAATTGTTGGGATAGCCACCAAGTGCCAGCTTTAAAGTGAATGTAAGGGTGGGGTGGTTCCCACTTCAGGCTGAGATAGACCCCTGCTAAGATGACACATGAGAGCCAAGACATGGTGCTAAGGCTACCGTGGAGCAGTCCTGTGGGTTCCCTGCGGGTGCTCTCAGCATCAATGGGCAGAATTTGAAAAGAGAGAGAGAGTTGGTCCGATAGAATTCTAAATAAGGCCTGTCGCCAGTGGCTCACACCTGTAATCGTAGCTATTCAGGAGCCCGAGATCTGAGGATCATGGTTCAAAGCCAGCCCGGGCAGGAAAGTCCATGAAACTCTTATCTCCAATAAACCACTAGAAAACCAGAAGTGGCGCTGTGGCTCAAGTGGTAGAGTGCTCGCCTTGAGCTGAAGAGCTGAGGGATAGCACCCAGGCCCCAGAGTTCAAGTCTCATGACTGACCAAACAAACAAACAAAAAAGAATTCTAAATAAGCATGTGGAAACATGATTTGGTGATTTAAGAAGTTGATACTGAATGAAAAAGAGGTAGATACTGGGCATCTAGTTAAGGCTGTGACTTGTGTTGAATTTTAGGAAGACATAAAGATGATCCTTGCATGGTAGTATTTCTTGTGAAAGAATTTACCACTCATTTACTTCACAAACACTATGGAGGACCAACCTCGTGCTTTTGGAAACATTTGAGGTAGAGACGGTCCTGCCCTTAAAGAGCTTCGGCCAGTAGGGTAGCAACATGGAAATGTGTAATTAATCCCAAGCACAAGGGCTGGGTATGGTAGCTCACATCTGTCATTCATCCCAGCACCTCTGAAGCTGAGAGCAGGAGGATTGCAATTCCAGTCAGGATAGGGAAAAACTTAGCGAGAACCCCCTATCAACCAGTAAGGTGGGCATGGTAGTTCCCACCTATGATCCCAGCTTCTGGAAGGCATAGGTAGGAGGATCAAAAGAGTTCAGGCCAGCCATGGGCAAAAATGCAAGACCCTACTGCCTAAAATAACTAAACCCCCAAAGGGACGGGGTTGTAGCTCAAGTGGTAGAGTGCTTTTGAACAAGGGAAGGCCCTGGATGTGAGAATCTCCGGTACCACACTTATACACCTGCACGTTCCCACAGACAGATACTATAGAACCAGGGTGCAGTAGTGTGAGCCCTATACAGCCTATCTATAAACAGCTGCCATGCGAAGCAAGGTGAACATGTCCCAGAATGAAGTGTATGAATGCCAGGGAAGAGCTGAAGAGGGAGG
This sequence comes from Dipodomys merriami, assembly GCF_024711535.1. Taxonomy (NCBI): domain Eukaryota; kingdom Metazoa; phylum Chordata; class Mammalia; order Rodentia; family Heteromyidae; genus Dipodomys; species Dipodomys merriami. The sequence goes on along the minus strand of NW_027206124.1, from coordinate 3,282,436 downwards.
AGTGCCTAGCAGAGCCGGTCCAGTGTGCACAGTGTGCACAGTGGGGACGAGGACACATAGATTGGGGTCTGAGCTAGGGCAGTGTATGTGTGTGTTGCAGTGGAACCTGGGGGCAGTATGTGCACAAAGATGTGTGTGTGTGTGTGTGTGTGTGAGAGAGAGAGAGAGAGAGAGAGAGAGAGAGAGAGAGAGAGGAGAGAGAGAGAGAGACGCCTGTAATCCTAGCTACTCAGGAGGCTGACATCTGAGGATCGTGGTTCAAAGCCAGCCCAGTAGGAAAGTCCTTGAGACTTTTTTGTTTTGTTTTTGGTTGGTCGTGGAGCTTGAACTCTAGGCTTGGGTGCTGTTCCTGCGCTCTTCAGCTCAAGGCAAGTGCTCTACCACTTGAGCCACAGTACCATTTCCAGTTTTCTAGTGGTTTATTGGAGATATGAGTTTCACAGACTTTCCTGCCCGGGGTGCCTTTGAACCACGATCCTCAGATCTCAGCCTCCTGAGTAGCTAGGATTATAGGTGTGAGCCACTGGCGCCCGGCGAGTCTTTTGTTTTTGGTCAGTTGTAGGGCTTGGTCTGGGCCTGGGTGCTGTCCCTCAGCTCTTCAGCTCAAAGCTAGCACTCTACCATGAGCCACAGCACCACTTCTGGCTTTTTTGGTGTATGTGGTACTGAGGAATCAAACCTAGGGCTTCATGCATGTTAGGCAAGCACTCTACCACTAGGTCACATTCTCAGTCCTTCTTAGAGACTTTTATCTCCAACTAACCACCAGAAAATGGGAAGTAGCTGTGGCTCAAAGTGGTAGAGTGCTAGCCTTGAGCAAAAAAGCTCAGGGACAGTGCCCCAGGCCCAGAGTTCAAGTCCAGAGACCAACAAAAATAAATAAATAAACAAATTACAGTGTGTGTGTGTGTGTCTGTGTATGTGTATGTGTGTGTGTATCTGTGTGTCTATGTGTGTCTGTGTGTGTGTCTGTGTGTGTATGTCTGTGTCTGTGTGCCTGTGTGTGTGTACAGCATGAGATCAGATGATATGGTGGAGCCGGATGGTTTAGATTTTGAGTAGACAATATGATCTGGTTTGCCGTCTATAAAAAGCCTCCTGGGACCAGTATGCAGAATGCCTGAAGGAGGGAGAGGCAGGAGGCAAAGAAGTTAGTGGAGGGGTGGTGGAAATCATCTAAACAGGTAGGGACAGCAGAAATGGACACTGTTAATACAGTGACCATTTATTGAGAAACTGCTTTTGGCCAGGACAATTACCCCTAATCCTTTCCTGGACCCCGAGGGATAGACAGAGGAAAACACTGAAGCTCAGAGAGGGCAGGCAACTAGGCCCAAGACCACACAGCTAGTAGGGTGGGAGGCTGACCCACAGCTATGTGGATTCAAGGTTTGTTTTATTCCTTGTGTACTGCTCCTGCTTCTTTCTAGTGAGAGATATGAAGGAAGCATGTCCATGTTGAGAGAGAGAGAGAGAGAGAGAGAGAGAGAGAGACAGAGACAGAGACAGAGACAGAGAGAGACAGAGAGAGACAGAGAGAGAGAGAGTTTACACTGGACCTGGCTTGGTCAGCGTCTACTGGTGTGACCCTGGTCTCGTGTAAGTTTTACTCACTTGAAGACTTGTTGATGGGGGAGAAAGCAGTCTCTAGGCTTGCTGAGATGAGGAAGGAATGCCCCCAAGCCACTGAGCCAGGTCTGACCCTAAATAGGAACTCAGTGAGTGTCAGCTCAGTGTCCTGACACCAGGATTCAGTGAGGGAGGTGGAGATGACCTACAGTCCAGGCCGCTGGAGACAGGGCCAGGCTCCAGGAAGATGCTCAGAGCCCCTCCCCCTGGGGCAGTGGTCATTAGTGTTACCTATACTCCAGATGGGCTCTGGAAGGGCTTATGTTCTTTTGCAAAAAAGCAAGGGCTAACTCGCCGAATATGTGAGCCGGAGCCTGCAAGGTGGAAGTCCAAGGCCACTTGAGTTCTGCAAGTGGCCACTACAACTCAAGGGCAGGCTGAAGGCAAGTTTTAAGGAGGCTCTGAGCAGCTCCAGTGCAGGGCCTTTGTTTAGTCAAACCCCGGGCTTCCTATCCACCCCCTCTTGCCCCTGACCATTTCCCTGCATCCAGCGTGACTTGGTACTTCACTGAGACCCAGACTCTGGACACCCATGCCACCCGCTCCTCCAAGCCCCCATCTTTCATGGTAGCCACGTGTCCCCTCACCTGAGCTCTCTGACACCCCAGCCAGAGCATCTGCATGAGCCCATCTGTGCCAGGCCCAGCTCTTTCTTGTGTTTTTCCCTCTCAGGACAAGGATAATGACTTAGGAAACTCTGTTTCCATAGTGCAGCCTGGTGTCTGGCACATGGGTACCTAGAAGGAACTTTCTAGAAAGAAATGAACTATTTTTCATAACAAACTGTTCAGTTCTTGGTATGGATGGTCAGGTGACAGTGGCCAGACTCACCCCCCCCCCCCAAGACCTCAACTCCCCAACACCTTGCCTACCTTCAGGACATCTCCAGTATGAAAGCTCAGTTCGTCTTCGCCTGAGGCTATGAAATCAAACTTGGCGACAGCTTCCATGTCGTGAGGTGGAGCTGGAAGAGAAATGACATGGTCATTGTGTCTTTCTGCCAGGGAAGGACCCCAGGACTGCAGAGCAGATGGCAATGCCTAGCAGTCTCTGCAGTAGGCAGGAGAGCTGTTGACAGTGAATGTCTGCAGGCCTGACCGCAAGGCTCAGGGAACAGCGAGGTCTGCGCTGCGTGCAGGATGAGAACTTATTTCTGTGGTTCTTTTTGATTCTTTTCTTTGTGTTATTGTTGTGGTTGTTGTTGTTGCTTTTTAAAGCAACAGCTACTAGAACCTTTGGGATCTGGTGCCCAGGATCGTTTTTGTTTTGAATCCCCAGAAACAGGGAGCAAGAAATTCAGCTGGCTTCAGCCTTTCTCCTCCCCATCCAGCTCCCTGGCCTGCCCTGGCCAGTCCCCACTTCTAGGTCCTCTCTGTTTCCAGCTGATAAGCACTGTAGGCTTGCTATCAACTGGAACGCGAGGCCCGAGGGGCTGAAGGCTGCTCTGTAAACACTGTCCCCAGGCTGTGCCTTGGCAGCTATATTTAACCAGGCAGTGTTAATTAGACAGATGCCATTTTCCCTCTTATATCTGAATCATTTAAGAGAATTATCCAGCATTGGCCAGTGGGGAACTCAGCGTCCTTCTGCATGGTTTGAGAGTAGGAAGTATTTTTTTGTTGTTGTTGTTGTTTTATTTTTATTTTTTTGAGGTGGGAGATTTGGTTAGTTAAATAAATTATTTTATTACTATAGGGTAAACCAAGTTCATTTCAGACATTTCTATTTTGATATTTCTAAATTAACATCTTGTTCCCCCTCCCCCTGCTTTTTTGGGCTGGAACTGGGGCTTTCTCACTTTTGTGACTGGCATTTTACTAATTCTAGCTTTCTGCTGGTTGGTTGGGGATAAGAGTCTCCAAGACTTTTTTTTTTTGCTTAGACTGGCTTTGAACCAAGATGTTCAGATCTCAGCCTCCTGTGTAGCTAACATTATAGATGTGACAGACCTATCCTTTCTGGCAATGCCCTGCAAAAAGGTCAATGCTGCTGGTCCAGGTACTAAATTGAGGGTGGAATCATTTGTTGTTGCTGTTGTTTTTAAGGAGTTAATCTTAGCTTTTTTTTTTTTTTTAGAATCTCTGTCCCCTGGCACTCTATCCCTTGAGCCATGCCTATATTTTAAAGAGAATCTTTTGGCATGCATCTTTGCCCAGTCAAAGCAGCCTGACCAGGGAAGTTTTGTCTGATATAAAAATTTCTCACTGAAATGTGACACTTAAGTCTTAAAAGACTATCAAATCATTCAATTCCCTGCTAAGACAGATTAATGTCAGGGCAGAATCTGGAAGGCTGTGGTTTGGCATTTATGTTTTTTTCAAAATTTCCTTAAGTCTCAAACCCTTTGGGTGAATTACTAAGTAATCCTCAGACCCAGGGCACTTTCAATCATCAGCACACTGGGGCCACAATTGTCCTCTCAGTGGGGCTTTCTGTCCCAGTAGACAAGATTTGGGTAAATAAGGAAGATGGCAGCAGGTGGCTGGGTACAGCTCAGGGAGCTTGGAGGATTAAAGGCGACTGTGACTGGTGATAGCAAGGGGCTCGTGGCTCTGATTTCCTGCATTTGCTGGCTTTCCCAAAGATCATTTGTAGAGTTGAATATTCTCAGCCCAAAGGTAGATATTAAACAAAAGTTGGCTCAGGAGCCTAATAAAATGTCATAGTTGACGCTGAGCTTTTTCACCAGCCACACTTATTTCTAAACAGGAACAACATAAGTACAGGCTCTGTGCACTTTCTTCAAGCTCCGTCCATCTAAGGCAAGCATTTTCACAGCCCACATCACCCTCTCAGTGGGACCAGGATGCTGCCCTCCTTGGTCCATGCTAAGCGCCTTTGCTGACTTGATTCACCTCCTTACATTAACACCAGAAACTTCTCCTAATTAAGGCCTTCATTCTGATTTGCAGTGGGGGTGGGGGTGACAATGGCTTTTGTGGGTCACTCTCCACAGTAGGACACTTTCACTTTAGGAGATCAAGAGTCAGGTGACATGTCCTGAAAACCATGCCATTTCCACGCAGATTTACCTTGAGAGGCAGAACAGAGACAGGGGAGGGCAAATCCTCCCCCTGCACAAATGGGGGGGGGGCGGGAGAAGAGTGGTTTAGATATAACCTTGGGCTGGCATCTCTGACATCACCCGTGACACATGACTCTAGCTCAGGCCTGGGCACTTGGTACAGGTAGGCTGGAAATTACTTGGTTGTGAAGCTGAGGCAGGAATAAAATTGCTTCTGAATAGCGTCACTTTCCCTCAGGAGGCAGGCAGTGTGGCAAGCCAGTGACACAGGTACATCACAACTCCCCAGCTTGTAAGAGGGATCCTGGCTCCCCAAAGCCAATTAAACAAGCCTACTCTTCACAGAATGTATTTGCTCCTGTTTTCATTTGTAAAGTTAAATCTGTTCAGCTGCCAGAACACCTCCTTCCCCTCCCCCTCCTCTACCAGGGGGCCACTAGGGGCAACATTCAAGGTAGGGTGGGGATTGACCAGACCCTCAACATCCTCTCTCCAGTAGCAGAGAATGATAAAGAAAAATTGCACCCCCCAGAAGTTTGAGTTTGGTCTGCACGTCAAAAGTCATTCACATTTATATCCTTATTCCTCTTTATCCATTAGTGTTAATTTTGAGAAGTTTAAAAATGACCACCTGGGAGAAAGTAAGCTAAACTAATATAGTTGATTCAGTATGTATTGATCTGTTTTATAATCTGTATCTGCCACCAATACATATTTGGTCTGGGAATATATATATATATATATGCACACACATATGTACATATATATGATTATTATTTTGGTGGCAACAAATTTGGGCTGGGGGAAAGACACAGAGACAGGGACAGAGAGGAAGCATACGGCAAGCTGAATTCAAGAGTGTGAATGAGTTTGTAATTTCTATGCTTCCGGCCTCTGGGGGAGACCAAGAGAGAGACCCCTTTTCAGAGAACATCACAGATGGAATCAGTGTGCTTTTGCTGCCACGGAAATGCCACCTACCCCACAGTGTAAGAAGCTGCAGCCTCGGGGGCAGCCTCAGCCTGCACTTCCAGCAGCCTCCTCCCACCCCAGCCCTGTGGAAGATGTCATTTGTGGGGCTCTAATGCCAGCTCGCCTTTGCAATGCAGCCATTATCCATTAGCAGCCCTGTGCCTGAGATCTGCTTCATCAGAGGTTAACACCACATAAGACCCCTCCGACAGAATCCCCGCTCCCCACTCCACCTCCAATTTCCACAAAAGCATCTCTTACCGTCAGTAAAACAAAAACAAAACAATTCTGAAGATATTCAGGCTATAGACGAGGAATACTGGGCTATTTCTAAAATACAGTCACTACAGAAGGTGGAAACCAAAGGCAGGAGACAGCTCTTTAAAATAGCCTCCATTTGAAAGCCAGATTAACTGAATTTGTTCTGAAACCTAGTTACCATCAAAATGGCACCAGGCAAGAAACTTCTTGAATAATTTCAGCTCCTCCTAAATTGACTATGAATAGCCAAGGTTTCCATTTCCTATACCCCTTAAAAAGAGCAATTGCATAACACCATAAAGCTAGGCTAAGATTCAGGCTCCCATCTGAATTGAAAGGGAGATGGACCCTAATTGAATCAGCCATACCCCTTCCTACTTTGCTGGGAAGAGCTAGCTCTATTGTGAATACTTGCTCCATTTATGTGGGAATGCTGGTAACATAATGTCTTGCAATCTTAAGGGAGAGCCTGGTATCTGTGGCTCATGCGAGTTATCTTAGCTACTCAGGAGGCTGAGATCTGAAGATTGTAGTTTGAAGGCAGACTGGGCAGGAAAGTCTGTGAGACCCTTATCTCCATTAAACTACCCAAAAGCCAGAAGTGGAGCTGGGGCTCAAGTGGTAGAATGCTAGCCTAGAGCTAAAGAAGCTCAGGCCCTGAGTTCAAGCCTTAGGACTGGAGGAGCATGGATGTGAGAAATCTTTCTTTCTTTCTTTCTTTCTTTCTTTCTTTCTTTCTTTCTTTCTTTCTTTCTTTCTTTCTTTCTTCCTTTCTTCCTTTCTTCCTTTCTTCCTTTCTTCCTTTCTTTCTTTCTTTCTCTTTCTTTCTTTCTTTCCTTCTTTCTTCCTTTCCTCCCTCCCCCTCTTTCTTTCTTTCTCTCTCTTTCTTTCATTCATTCTTTCTTTCTTTTCCTCCCTCCCTCCCTCCCTTCCTTTCTTTTTTGTTGGTCAGGGGGCTTGAACTGAGCCTGGGTGCTTCTCTAAGCTCTCTTTTGCTCAAGGCTAGGTCTCTACCACTTTGAGCCACAGTGCCACTTCTGGTTTTCTGGTGGTTAATTGGAGATAAGAGTCCCACAGACTTTCCTGCCTGGGCTGGTTTGAACTGTGGTCCTCAGATCTCAGCCTCCTGATAGCTAGGATGACAGGTGTGAACTGAAAGGATCCATTACATCCATCTCAGGGGACTGTGCAGAGGCAGGCAGGCACAGGAGAAAGATTATTACAAGGTTTATTAGAGGATCCAAATTTCCCCCAGAAAGGGAGCACATGGCAGCCTCCACTGTCCAGGTAGCAGCAGGGTCTGAGGGTCGGAAGTGAGGTAGATGGGAGCTCAGGTGGTATGGGAAGAGAGAGGGAGTAGTCAGTTGTATGGTGGGAACTCCAGGGCTGGGAGAAGCTCAGGTCTGGGTGGAGCCAAGGACCAAAGGTGGGCATGATGCTTACTTGAACCACCAGTGCCCGGCTTGAGATTGCTTTTTTAAGTACTGCTGGTCACATATTTATCAGGACATTAACCACAATGTAATTTTTATTACTTGACTTTGTGTAGGAAGTGAAAAGAATAATGATGACTATCACTTAGGACTTTGCATCTACCAAGAAGGGCTTAGCAAAAAATGGAAAATTATATCAGCTACCTAATGCGATGTTAGGTTCACACTAAAACACACACAGACTGTTACAATCCACACTCATCCTTTTTGAGCTAGGGTCTAGCTATGTTGCTTAGGTTAGCCTCAAACTCTTGGGCTCAAGGGATCCTTCTACCTCAGCCTCCAGAGTGCTGGGACCTGAGGCACACACCTGTGTGGCTAACAGACCCATGGGCTTCCTGCTGGCAGGGGAAAGCTCCTGGGAGACAATTAGGCAGAGCGCTTCCTCCCCAGGGAACTGACAAGGTCAGTTCAATTACTTTTTAGAAGTAGGAAACCTTACACTACCAGGGGGGAAAATGGTGATATCTAAGCCTCACTGTACACAATAGGAATATTCTTGAAAAGTTATTATGAATAGAGTATTTGTAAATGGAATCATATTAGCATGTATTATGGAGACTCACTGTACAAAAGAGCCCTGTGGCGAAGCCCTTTATAAAATAAAAAAGAAAACTTTGTTATGCAAATAACTGCCTTTTACTTGATCTGTTTTAACGTCTGGGCTTTTAGGTGCAGAATCTTAAAACCAAGTACACCTGTAAGTCACCTCTGGCTTTTCACACTGGGGGTAAAATAATATTAGTTCCCCTTCTTCTCAACTCTCAGAGCCCTTTAAAAACTTGCTACAGATAGTTTATTCCACCTTGGAGAATAGGCCAAGGCTTGACGAACCTTCTCTGTAAAGGGAGGAGAACACGTATTTTTGGCTTTGGTCACCAATATCCTGTTGAGCTGTTGTAGCCAGGAGGGCAGCTTTAGATAATAAACGGATGGGCATAGCTGGCTTTCAATCCAACTCTATCGAACATAATTTTTACAGATTGACAAATATTATTAGTCTTGATGCCTTGCCTCCAGCCATTTAAATATGTAAAAACCATCTTAGCCTAACCAGCTATAGTTGAACCAATCCCCCTCCCTCCCCCCCCATATATGTCCTATCTCCTCCAGTTGTTTACAGACTTCTTGAAGGGAGGGCCATAGCTGAGTGGAAAAAGGGTGGATTAGATGTCCATGGACCTGGATTTGAATCTGCTCATGCCACTTATGTGACCACTGGTAACCACTGGTTATCCCGTTCATAAAGTGAAAGCAAGCATCCTTACTGAAGTACACATGGATGTGTAGAGCCTAATAGGCACTTAGTAAACATTTGTTGGTGAGTAAAACTATGATAACTAAGGGCTAGGGACTTAGCTCAAGTAGTAGAGCATCTTTCTGGCAGGCACCAGTCCTTGAGTTCAAACCTCAGTATCTCCAAAAGAAAAAAAAATACAACAAAACAAAACAAAATCTCTGATAAATGACTTGCCATCAGAATTTGGGAATTCCTAAGAAAAGGGATGGCCGAGAAACATTCATTTATAAGGATCAATTAATTTCCCACTCAAAGATACTTTTTGTTGTTGTTGTTGTTGTTGTTGTCGTCGGTCGTGGGGCTTGAACTCTGGGCTTGGGTGCTGTCCCTGAGCTCTTCAGCTCAAGGCGAGTGCTCTACCGCTTAAGCCACAGTGCCACTTCCAGTTTTCTAGTGGTTTATTGGAGATAAGAGTCTCACGGACTTTCCTGCCCCGACTGGCTTTGAACCTCAATCCTGAGATCTCAGCCTCCTGAGTATCTAGGATTATAGGCATGAGCCACCGGCACCCCTACCTCTTTTTTTTTTTTGTCCCTCAGCTCTTCAGCTCAAGGCTAGTGCTCTACCACTTGAGCCATAGCACCACTTCCGGCCTTTTTCTGCTTATGTGGTGCTGAGGAATCGAACCCAGGGCCTCATGCATGCAAGGCAAGCACTCTACCACTGAGCCACCTTCCCAGCCCCCATTTTTTTTTTTAAAGAGCAAATCCAACCAGAGAATGAAACAGGCACCTTCACTAAGAAGTCTGATTTATCTGATCCAACAGAGGGCAATGGTGCACCCCAAATCAACGTTTGTTCTTGTAACTTTTCTTTGCCTCTTGAAGCCCTATAATCTTTATCTAGACAGGTTTGCTGATGGTTGTCGCTGTCCCTTGTGAGTTTTCAGACACATAAACACGAGCATTTCAGGGTCTAGAGCCTCTAAAATACAGAATTGCTTAGATGGGAGAGAATGAGAAGCCGCCTCTCAAGTTCCTTCACTCTGCTTTTCTGGTTGTAAATGATCTTGTGTCGAAATTCCTATTGTTTGGGTTTTCCCCCTCCAACCATATAGCCTTGTTTGGATTCTTTGTGTCTTTATGAGCATCAGGGATAGACACAGGAAACACAAACAGGTTTCAGATGTCCTTAAAGATTCCTAAGCCTAGGATGTGTTACTACCTCACAGCTCACCCATTAAATTACTGCTTAAATATTTTTTCTAGAGACCCAAACCAATCTATTCTGGAAGCGTTGGGGGCAAAGAGGTGAGAGAGAAAGCTGGGCCTGACCAGGGACTGGCTTTCCCTCATTTTAGACGCTCTAATAAAAACCTTTTTGGATGCCAGCAGAATCACTGTCACAAGATTGCTCCTCATCAGCTGACGGTGTTGAAATGTTAACCTTGCCAAGAGTCTGACGCGGCTTATATATTTCTTTTGTGTGTCTGCTCTCCAATTACCTCTAACATCCTCTGCAGCCTGTAAAATAGAGACCCTCACACCCTTTTCTAGAAAATTCCAACTTCTGCTTTTCTCCACACTTGGATCCAAGGCCAGGTATAGAGGGTGAGGTTAGAACTGCAATTGTGCCAGTGTCCTCTCCACCTTCTTGGCCTTCCCTCCATCAAGGCTGAAGGGAGCCAGGAACTTGGGGGTGGCCACCAGGTCCTCGGAGGCAAACAGTTCTTCTGCCGAGCTAGCCCTCCTAAGTCAGAGACCCAGGGCCATTTCTTTCTGGAGACCCAGGGCCATTTCTTTGTGGTTCAGGATCCCAGGAGACGCAGCAGCCTTCTCTGTCGGACAGGGCCCCTCTCTGGGGATATAAACATTTCTGATTTTATGGCAACCCCCAAAAGCAAAGATTAGAAACCTATATTCCACCAAAGGGTTTCTGGCTAGTTAGATGAGAGATGTTAGTTCCCTTGAAAAGGCTCGATGTGAAATGGTTTCACACATACAAGACATTCTTATTTTTTTTTTCTTGTCCTCAGGTGACTCATTATTTTTCCCCCAGCTAAGCCCCAGGAAGGCACAACTCCCCCATCACGACCGGCAGGGCCGAACACATGGAACTACAGGGGACTCTCTGCCCACTTGTCCGAGAACAATAATTCATCAGCGCCCATCTGCCAGTGCCAGTCTTGGAGACCACAAGGAAGGGGCTTATGAATAGAAGTCACCAGGGCGCTCGCATCTCCCATCCATTCCCGTCCTAAGCGCAGGTGTGTTCCCTGAATAACAATTCAGCCTCTTGCTGCTTCTCCTCTGCAGAGAGCCACCAACAGAGCTGTCTCCAATGACAGGCAACTAATGGGTATCTGGATCTTGAGTGAAGCACTGAATGTGGGCAGGGGATGTATTGCATTCTCCCTCAGGTCTGGAAGGGGCCCGCACTGAGCCCATCACCAGTAATGGGAGAAGAGGCTTTTCTGGCCTTTCTCCTATGCCTCTTTCCTGGCCCCTCCTGCAGGCAGACCCTGGCTACCTTCCTAAGGCTTCAGTCCTACCCAGGACCCCCCAGGATCCCCTAGGAGTTGGAAGCCAAGTAAATGCAATATTTTCTATACCTACAAACTTGACACAACTGGAGAGTCCCTGATATCCTTATTTAATCAAATTGCTATGCTGCTGTCCCCGTCTGTCACTGAGGATTATGGAGATTTCACTGGTCTCCAGGATGCTTTCCTTGTTTTTAATTAGCTCTTTTTTCCCCCCTGCTTAAGTTGTTTTTTGGGGGTGGGATGGGGGAGGGGGTGACTGAGGAAGAGGAGAGAGAGGGAGAAGAAGGGAGAGACAAGGCAGGGGACTCCCCGCCAGAATTTGGGTGCAGCTCTAGACAAAGGGAGCAGCATTTACTCTTAGACTGCCTGCTCATCACTGGTCGTCCTTTTTAATCCACTCCAGCCCTGCTTAGAAGACCAAACTCCCTTTTAGCTCAAGGCTTATCACACACAACCACATTCATCCTCACTCTTTTTGTAAGAAAAACAAAGCATATGTGATTAAACATAAAGCACATATTCTACTAAACTCAAGCACATCCCTCTAACTTGTCATGTTTAGGAGACTGTCCCAATAGAAAGGCGGCTCTCAGAGCAGGGAAATCAAGACCTGTTGTTCACTTGGTGGCTGGAGAATCTTCTCTCGCTCTCTCTCTCTCTCTCTCTCGCTCTCTCTCTCTCTCTCTCTCTCTCTCTCTCTCTCTCTCTCTCTCTCTCTCTCTCTCTCTCTCTCTCTCTCTGGTGCCAGAACTGGAGCTTGAACTCAGGGCCTGGGCTCTGTCTCTGAGCTTTGTTGCTCAAGGCTAGCACTCTAGCAATTGAGCCACAGTTCCACTGTGGCTTTTTTGGTGCTTAATGGGAAATAAGAGTGTCATGGACTTGCCTGTCGAGGTTGGCTTCAAAATGTGATCCTCAGATCTCAGCCTTCTGAGTAGCTAGGATTACAGGTGTGAGCCACTGGCACCCAGCTTAGAATCTTAATTTTCTATGCCTCAGTTTCTCTTACAGGAATCAGATGACAACAACCCTCTGGCTTTCAGGGAGGGGCTGCAGAAAGCTTGGCTTGGCCCTAGGGTTCCAGGGTTTAATGTCTTTCTCCAAAGTGTTTTTGCATTTTAGTACTCTATCAAATAGACTGTAGAGAAAAATGAATGTCAAAGTAGCTTTTTAAAAATGTGAATCTGCCAGGTTCTGATGGCTCACGCCTGTAATCCTAGCTACTTAGGAGGCTGAGATCTAAGGATCATGGTTCAAAGCCAGCCCAGGCAGGAAAGTCTGTGAGACTCTTATCTCCAATTAACCACCATAAAAGCAGAAGTGGCACTGTGGCTCAAGTGGTAGAGCACTTGAGCTGAAGAGCTTAGGGACAGCGCCCAGGCCCAGAGTTCAAGACCCATGACCAAAAAAACAAAAACAAAAACAAATAAATAAAATGTGGATTTACCAAGCATATGCTCCTGTAGTTTCAAGTCTCCATTTGTCTTCACTTCTATCTTCTACTTCCTGGCAATGAGCCCTGGCTGAACGAACAATCTGTAGTGATGGAGAAGGCTCAAGAGGAAGGGAGGGCAGGTAGGGCAGCCAAGTGGAGACACCGATTTGGTGTCCGCTTGCAGCCATTCTCTGAGCAAGGCCGATGTGATGTGTGCTGTCTTTAAACGGGAAGTACTAGGACAGCAAACAGGGAACTTACCACCCAAGCTTTGCCAATGCCTGGAAACTCCAGCCAACCGAGAGCAAGCTACCATTTAGGGCCCTGGCTTCACTTGTGCCAAAAGCTTTACAAATGGGCATCCTTTGCGAGATTTATGATTAGTAGAGGCTTTCACATTTTACAGATAGAAAGTGGAAGCAAGCGGTTAGAGTACATGGCTGTCTGCCTCTAAGGCAGTGTGTTCTGTCATTCTGCCTCTACTGGTAGTGGACTAGCAAAATCACAGAAGTCCTGCTACTAGTTCAGGATAATAGCATAGGACTCCTGAACCTTCCCAGGTGGCTGTCCTTCAGCCAAGAAATTGACAGCAATAATTCTCACATACCCTTGAAATTCAAGCCCATTATGTCTGGTCAAAGAGCAAAGACTGCAGTGAACCCAGCTGACCTCAGACCATGTAATCATGTGCTTTAAGGCAATTGGAGAAATGGGACAATGTCAGTTCATAAACTTACAAGCCACAGCCCCCTCTTCCTCTTTCTCCCCTTCCTCCTCTTTTTCCTTCTCTTTCTCCCTCCCCCCACCTCTCTAACATTTCTTCCCCCACAATATAGTTGGGGGTTTTCAAATTTGTTCTTTCTCCTGGAAATATTAGTGACTTACTATGACTCTAATTAGAATGTATTTACAATACTTTGTTTTAAATTACCCTACCCCTTTCTTCTTAAAATGGCATGATGAACAAATCCATCAACCCAAAAAAATCATAAAGAACACCCCCCCATCTTCCTGCAGCCCCTTGACACTCGAGCATCGGTTTACCCTTATTATTTCCTGAAGCCATAGCAATTGTCTACAGATACTCCATGAACCCCACTGACTAAACCACACAGAAAGGAAGTATTAAAACTACCACTCCACTCAGAAATCACGTAATGAGCTCTGTCAGGAACTCGGGTGGGGGTTAGCGGCAGGGTCTACGAGAGGAAAGGGCAAGAAAGAGGCAGACGGATAGACAGACGCTTTGCAAAATCCGGGCTTTATGTATTTGGTTTCACTTCCCATTTTCTATTCACATCATGACTTCCCTTCAAATATATGGCCAGAGTTTTATGTTCCTTCATTGTTCTCTTTTCTCTCTTCCCTTCTGTTTACTTCGTGGGTTTTTTAAAATTTATTTTTATTGATTTGGGCCCTGAAAGCTTGTCATATTTATCACACATTGCAAACCTCCATCTTCTTGCTCGGTTGTCACTAGGGGCGGTGACTTTGTTCACAAATGCAGCAAATGTGCTTCCTGCCCTCAGTTCCCCCTTCCTTGCTGCCTGGGCCTGGGCTGCTTTCAGTCTTATTTGGGCAAAGCTCAGAGGGTAGAGCGGATGACTGAATGACTACAAAAATCTTAAATCTTTCTTGCCACTTTTGCTGTGTTCCCAAACCCCCGTTTGCTATTGGAACACTGGTCATTTCTTAGTGCACTGGTCTCAATGTTTATAAAGGGGACATTAATTCAGACAGTGGCTTAACTGGCTTTATTCAATAAATCTATTGTTGAAAAGTTAGAGGTAATGACATTTTATAAAAATAAATAATTTTAGTTGGGCACTGGTGACTCATGCCTGTAATCCTAGCTACTCAGAAGGCTCAGCTCTGAGGACTGCAATTCGATGCCAGCCCTAACAGGAATGTCTCTGAGGCTCTTATCTCCAAGTAACTACCAGAAAACCTGAAGTGGCTCTGTGGTTCAAAGTGGTAGAGTGCTAGCCTTGAGTGAAAAGAAATCAGGGATAGTGCTCAGGCCCTGAGTTCAAGCCCTACTCCTAACAATATGTATAATTTTATTGTTAGTATTAAGGGGTTGTACAGAGGGGCTGCCATCTTATAAGTCAGGTAATGAGTACATTTCTTTTTGGATGATGCTATCCCTTCCTTTACTTTCCCCCAGCTAATGACATTTTTATGTAGCACATTACCTGGGAAAATTACTAAAATTTGTCAAACAAATATTAGCCATTCCTGGTGATGCACACCTATATCTCCATACTTTAGAGGCAGAGGCGGGAGGATCTTAAGTTCCAGGCCAGTCCAGGTTACATGGTGAAAGTCCTTCTCAAAACTAAAAACCATGGGAAAAGTAGATTGGAAGTTTGTGGTCTAGGTCCTCCCTGGGCAAATAGTGACTCTCTATCCCCCAAAATAACCAGAGCAAAAAGGGCTGGGGGCAAGGCTCAAGCCAGCACAAAGTCCTGCATTCAACTCCCAATCCCACCAGAAAATAAAAACCAAGTAAAATCCCACAAATGAAACCAAAACTATGTCTAAAACAAAGGGATGATGTTGTGAATTTTACTCACCTCACGAAATTTCTTAGTTTTGGAAAATTCAGATCTTTGTACCACAAATCCCAAGTTCTTGTTTTTAAAGTTTAATATCCTGGGGCTGGGAAGGTGGCTCAGTGGTAGAGTGCTTACCTTGTATGCTTGAGGCTCTGGGTTTGATTCCTCAGCACCACATAAGCAGAAAAAGCTGGAAGTGGTTCTGTGGCTCAAGTGGTTAGAGCACTGACCTTGTGCTGAAGAGCTGAGGGACAGCGCCCAGGCCCACAGTTCAGGCCCCACGACCAAAAAAACAAAGTTTAATATCCTTAGGGTCCTCTACCACTGTACCTCTCCATGCCCTGGTCATTTTCTGATGGTTTCATCTCAGTCATCCACTGTCCTGTTAGCTAAATGTAAGTCAGTATTTAAGATGGGGCCTGAGGTGGGCTAAGCAGAATAGGATTAAATTACTGTATCAGCCCACCAGTGTTCTCTAATTGTATTCAATCTTTAGCTGAACCTGAGGTAAAAACCATAATAAGAACTCAGGAACATGGCCAAGCCAGGCCGCTCTATTACTGCAATGGAGTGTTGGAAACCTGAATTCCAGACTTCACATCTTGTTTTGTTCCTCTTGTTGGCCAACTGCTCAGCTCTGCCCATGGGCAGGATTTCTGTGCCTCACCTCCATTTACATCTTGCAACCCCCCCACACTTTTTTTTTTGGTCAGACATGGGGCTTGAACTCTAGGCCTGGTCGCTGTCCCTGAGCTTTTCTGCTCAAGGTGAGTGCTCTACCACTTGAGCCACAGAGCCACTTCCAGTTTTCTGATGGTTAATTGGAGATGAGTCTCACTGATGTTCCTGCCCAGGCTAGCTTTGAACCATGATCCTCAGATCTCAGTCTCCTATGTAGCTAGGATTACAGGTGTGAGCTACCAGCACCTGGCTTGCAATTCTTTTCTCATTAAGTAAACTCAGGACTTTTCAGTCTTTATTTCATAACAGGACATGGACTTTGGGGCCAGGCACAGTTGGGTTCATTTATTACCTATGTGACCATCACCCAATTGGCCATCTCTATAATTCCTTCTTCCTTCCTTCCTTCCTTCCTTCCTTCCTTCCTTCCTTCCTTCCTTCCTTCCTTCCTTCCTTCTCTCCCTCTTTCCTTCCCTCCCTTTCTTCCTTCCTTTGTTCCCTTCACATCTTCCCTTTCTTCCCATACTGGGGATTGAACCCAGGGCTCAAGCATGCTAGGTAAATGCTCTACTTGAGTTATACCCCCAGACCTTTTGTCTTTTTAGACAGGGTCTTGCTACTACGCTTTGTGCCCAGGGCAGCCTCAACCCTCCACTTCTGCCTCCTTCATAGCTGGGATTACAGGCAGGTGACCACCATGTCTATCCTAAACTCAGTTCCTTTACCTACAATCTCCTCCATGTTGACATTAAGCTGTTCTGTAAGTATGATCTACAAACCCACCAGATTAAGTTGTTTGGCCTGGCTATCTTCATTTCCTCCTCTAGAATCTCAGAAAATGCCTTGTGGAAGCCCACCTGAGCCGGGCCTGGTCCTCCTGTGCATGCCCATGTGACCACCCCGGAAAAGGACATGTGCCATCACAGGGTCAGCTTCTCCCAGGGCCTCACTTGGGGGAGATACCAAGTGGCAGAAGTTCTCTTGCTGTCCTCTCCTGTCCTCTTTCTTTTTGTTATGTCAGAGGTGGCTGCTGGTGCCTCCCCGTACCCTTCTTCTCCCTCCGCCCTTCTCCTCCTGCTTGACAAAGACCTGTGTGCTGAAGCTTTGCAAGGATCATTTTTCCATTCAGAGTCTGTCAATGTCACCTTGTCACGGGTCCTCCCACATCCGCTCAAGCCTCTCATTGTCATGTCAGGCCTTCAGCAAGCTCTCTCATTCTTGTCTTTCAAAACTGACTTCAGAATCTTGCCCAGCCTTGGTAAATGGCTTCTCTCTGTTTCTGTGGGCACCCATGTGCATCCTCGCCTCTGCCTGGGTCCTCCTCCTGTCATTGAACTCATACCACTACGTGTGGTTGTGCAGGCTGATGGTGCATCCAGGTCCCTGGATGAGGCAGTGATGGGGACTGAAGTCCATCCACTGCTCTTCTAATCAAGCATGGAACTTCATTTGTCTAGATTTAGGGGCTCTTTTTTTCTTACATAAACCAGGTCTAACACCAATTGCCTTCCCTTGGGGCCTTCTCCCATGACTTCCTGTAGTCTCACGCTCTCTTGATGGCATGGAGAACCGGATACATCTATCTCTTGCCTAGTGCTGCCCATTGTGGAGTAAAGAAGCCAACACATGGGCTTCAGAGTCCTGCAACCATAGTGCAAACCCTAGCTCTGCCAGTAGCTCTCCAGAGCACCCAGAGCAAGTGGCCAATCCTCTGAGCATTAGTTTCTTCACTTTAAAAACATGGGTAATGGTGTTCTTGGGAAGAAGATGCAATATAGCCATCTAAACCACTTAGTATGGAGCCTGACACATAGTAAGTGCTCAGCAGTTGCTACCTATTATTACTTTTTTCTTTTTGTCAATTATTAGACTTGAACTCAGGGTCTGGGCACTGTCCTTGAGCTCTTGCTCAAGGCTAGTGCTCTACCACTTTGACTCATAGTTCTACTTCTGACTTTCTGGTAGTTTTTTGGAGATAAGAGTCTCACAGACTTTAATGCGTTGGGTTGGTTTTGGAACATGATCCTCAAATCTCAGCCTCCTGAATAGCTAGGATTATAGGCATGAGCCACCAGTGCCTGGCTGTTATACTTTTATGACAGAAAATATTTATATTTCCCAGTGTCTAACAGTGGTTGAAATATGTTTTAGCTTACAGGACAGAAAATGTATACCCCAGTAAGTAGGGTTGCCAGGTAAAATACAGAATACCCAATTAAACTTACATTTTAGATAAATAATATTTTTAGCGTATCACAATGTCCATATCCCAAATGTCCTTCTCTATGGAATCTCCAGTGATATACTGGATGTTGTTGAGAAAAATGGTATAAGGAATCATCTGCTCCTTGGTGCCCCCAAACTCAGCTTTCTACCCCTTACACAACACCTACCCCTGAAATCATTTCCACAAAAATTGGAGAGTTAATTAGCCTTTGGGATCAAGTCTGTAGTCCCAGAATTAAGTGCCTTTCCCTTTCTTCTTTCCCTCCCTCCCTACCCCTCTCTCTTGCTTTTCTATTTTTTATTTTTTGCAGTGCTGGAGATGGAACCTATTGTGTTGCACATAGCAGGCAAGTGTGCTGACCCTGGCTAGACTTCCAGGTAGGTTGTGGTTTGCACACATTGTATATATTCTCATTCATGCATCCTGCATACCTCCCATGTCATAACTCCTATTTTTTTTCTAACTTTCTTGTGTGATTTGTTGCTTTTAGTATTTTTTTTTTTTTTTTGGGTCCGGTCATGGGGCCTGAACTCTGGGCCTGGGCGCTGTCCCTCAGCTCTTCAGCTCAAGGCTAGCGCTCTACCACTTGAGCCACAGTGCCAGTTCCGGCTTTTTTCTTTTTGCTTATGTGGTGCTGAGGAATCGAACCCAGTGCCTCATGCATGCAAGGCATGCGCTCTACCACTGAGCCACCTTCCCAGCCCTGCTTTTAGTATTTTATTGGTCAAAAGTGTGCTTTAGCCATTATGCATTCTGTAGTATTCTGAATTCTTTATTTTACAGTTAGGCTTTATTGGTGTTTCTGTTCTTACAAGAGACTTTTTTTTTCTTTGCAATCCATATTTGAAGTAAAGCAGGAATCCTCAAAGCCCTCTTAGGCATTCAGAAGTGTATTTTGTCATTATTCTGGCCTTTTGCATCATTATTCCCAATTTTACTACCTATAACTTGTCCACATTTTCCATGTTTGGCTTTTTTACCACAGTACAAAATTCCTGGGCAGTAGCTTCAATAAATTATTAGTAATTCTACCTCATAATTGTCAGATTGACATTCGACTATGTCACCTGGGTAACTTGTCCTGATGACAAATATTCCTTGAATCAGTTGATTATACCACATTGTTTATGTGATCTCAGTCTTCCTAGAACTGCATTTCTTCCTAGAACTATTTTAGAGGAAGTTACTAAGCCACCAGCAGCACCAAATGTTGTTCTGTTTTTGTCATGATCTTTTTCACTTCAAATCCTCCATCATTGATTTACTTGTCTAAGTCCAAATCCTTCCTTTCCCTTCCTCCCTCTTTCCCTCTCTCCTTCCCTCCCTCTTTCTTCTTTTCTTCTTTGTGGTGTTGGGGATTAAATTCAAGGCTTTTCACATGCAGGGCAAGTGTTCTACCACCAAGCCCCATCTCCAGCCCTCCTTTTTCATTTCCGACCCCCTCTCTACCACCAGGAAATGGCAATCTCTCCCCAGGTTAATTATCAGAATTCCTGCTGCTCGATTTCACTGGCTCCTCACTCATCTATCTAGAATATGCATCTACTCAGCATATGTTGGGCTTCACTCTGTTCCAGCACTGTGCTGGGCCTGGAGCCTTGGAGTAGACTAGAGAACCTATTCCAGACCTTCAATAGGCCACAGAATTGGTGGAAGTGCCAACAAGTCCACCAAGTATGTGGTAGCATGACACTAAAAGAGCCAACCTCAGGTGGTGGAGGAGGTCAAAGGAGAGGCCCCTAATGCAGTCTGGGATGGAGACAGGTGCAGAAAAGGTTTCCCTGCAATCGGCAGTATAAAGAGCAGTGAGTATGACATACATACACAGAATGGTGTATGCAAATGGGTGGTGGTGACCAACTAACCAATTACAGTTACGGTGGACTGTCAGGAAATGACATTGGTGGTTGGGGTGAAGTCAGGGCGTGAGACCTTTGTATAGTGTGGTAGGAGCTTTGGACTTACTGGAGACTTTGCTAACACTTGCTTTGGGGATGTGTGGGCTGGAGGCAGTGCCTGGAAGGCAGGATGAACTAGAGGTAGGAGAAACACTGCAGTCCTCTTGGCTATTAATGATGAGGGGTACACCGTAACAGGGTAGACTGCCCTATATTCAGTGCTTTAGACATGCTGTCTCATTTAATGCTTGGCAGAATCTGAGAAACATGATCTTCAGACTAGCAAAAAAAAAAAAAAAATCTAGGAACTATTATATGTAGCCAACCAGTGAGGCAGCTAAGGTTCAAAATGGTTCTATAACAGCCTATGTTGCCATGCTTAAAAAATAGGTACAGCTGGGCGCCGGTGGCTCACACCTGTAATCCTAGCTACTCCAGAGGCTGAGATCCGGGGATCACGGTTCAAAGCCAGCCCAGGCAGGAATGTCCGTGAGACTCTTAACTCCACTAAAACCACTCAGAAAACCAGAAATGGTGCTGTGGCTCAAGTGGTAGAGTACTAGACTTGAGTTGAAGAGCTGAGGGACAGCGCCCAGGCCCACAGTTCAAGCCCCATGACCCCCCCAAAAAAGTAAACCCTAGATTCAAAGTCAGCCTGTGCACCAACATCACTACCTCCTACAACATCATCACCATCTTCATCATTACCATCATCATCATCATGATCATCATCATCATAGTACTCATGGTTGAACTCAGGGCCTCCTGCTTGCTAGGCAAGTTTACTTGAGCCACACCTCCCTCTCCCTTCTGGTCCATTTTATTTTTCAGATAAGAGTCTCATGCTTTTGTTGCAGTTAACCTTAAACCATGATCTTCCTACCTAGGATTATGAGTATGTGCCATGCCTGGCCCTTTTCCTTTCCTTTTTGATTTCAGAGAACTGCTGTAAATTAATGACTAGTTGCAAGTGGCTAAAAGGCTAAGAAGAGCCTGGAATGGCATCATCCTGAAACATGAGATGAAAACCACAAATGAAAGACATGTGCATAATTTTATGTGTGTGACACATTAAAAAGTAAATATTCTGCTGGGCACAGTGGTTCACACCTGTAATCCTAGCTATGCAGGAGGCAGGGACCTGAAGATCATGGTTTGAAGCTAGCCTGAGCAGAAAAGTCCATGAGACTCTTATCTTCCATTAACCAACAAAAAGATGGAAGTGGAAAAGTGGCTCAAGTGGTAGAGCACTAACCTTGAGCATAAAAGCACAAGGACAGGCTCAAGCTCTACGCTCAAATGTCAGGACTGGCATGTACGCACATGTGCACACACACGCACACACACAGAATATACGAGTGGCACACTGAAAAGTATAAAGAAATGATCTTTAACATATATATATTTTTTGTGCCAGGCTGATCTTTAGTATCTTATTTTACTTAATTCAGTGCACCCAAATTATCACCATTGCCATGTGAGATGAATATAAAAATGTACATTTTGCATTTTCCCCCTAAGTCTTTGAAATCAGGTATATATTTTACAGTTCAAGCACGTTTCCATTTGGACTAGACATACTAGAGGTACCCGGGATAACAAAGCTCTGAAATGAGTCTCAGATTTCTGCTGGGGCCAATTTGGTAGAGGAGAAAAGGGAAGAGAAGGAGAGGTGATCCAGGAGGAATTTGAAATGCTTGTGAAACACCTAGGCAGAGACTCCCCCTAGGGGGTTAGACATGTAGGTCTACGTCTTAGCAAATAGAAAAATTATATTACAGATATAAATTTGGGGACTATTTTCAATATATGCAGGTGGCTGTTAAAACCCTGAGTTAAGAGTGAACCCAGAAAGCTCACACAGCAGGATGTAGCCAATGGGAGCAGCAGGAAGGGTGGGGACAGCTCTGGGGGCGGGGTTCATTGGCTGAGCAGGTAGGCTTCTCCCCTTGGCTAGAGGAGGAGGACACAGGGAGCATGGATGCTGAGGTGAGTGTGTGTAGGTAGGGAGGTAATTGAGGTGGGAGAGGTTGACTTGTTTTCTCTTTTTTCTTCTATTCCTTAGAAAAGGAAGCTCTGGCTTTCATCCCTGGAAAACCTACATTACAAACAAAATATAAATATTTGCTCAGCCAGTGACAAAAACCCAGACCACTTCTGTCTTCTAAATGTCACTCCAACTCATCCTCTTTCTTCTTCCCTCCATTAAACCTCTTACTTTGAAGTAATTACAGAGACACAGAAAATTGTAAATTCGGTGGAGAGAGGATGCCTGTACTCCTCACTCAGCTGACATCTTCCCCTCAATGCTCACATCTTACAGCACCAAATACTACACCAACAAAACCAAGACACTGAAGCTGGACTTCCACTTCCCCATTTACTTCTTCCTAGCTTGAGGCATACTGAGTAAAAAGAGTCCAAATGAGATAAAATGTAAGGTTCAACCAGTCTAAGAGCTTTGCCTGTCTTGGGTTGGGGGGTAATGGGGGTACAATGGCAAGCAGCACTAAACTAGATGTCCCCTAACCATGCACATGAAAAGCACCTTCTCATGACCACATGTCATTGAAGATACATTCAGTTCTTAGCCACCTGTCTGATTTGCTATGATTATGGAGGAGGGCAAAGATGAACACACAGTTCTGTTGCTCCCTCATTATCTACAATGAGGAAGGTAGGGCTTGCTGACCTCAGAACTCAAGTTGCCATTAAGACCTTTCATTAAGCTTGGTGCTGGTGGTTCATGCCTGTAATTCTAGCTACTCAGGAGGCTGAGATCTGAGGATGGCGGTTCAAAGCCAGCCCAGGCAAGGAAAGTCCATGAGACTCTTAGCTCCGGTTAAACACCAGAAAATCGGAAGTGGCACTGTGGCTCTGGCTCAAGTGGTAGAGCTCTAGCCTTGAGCTGATGAGCTTAGGGACAGCACCCAAGCCCAGAGTTCAAGCCCCACTACCGACAAAAAAAAAAAAAAAAAAAAGGACCTTGCATTAGCTGTTGGTAGAGGGTTATCATGTTCCATCGATGCAGCAGGCACCCACCAGATGAGGATGGGCTAGCATTCCAGGGAGGGCCCAGGCCCATCTAAGTGGGGAGAATAGCAAGGAAGCCAGAGCACCCTCACTATAAGCTCCTCCACAAATGTCAGGAATTTAATCAAATGTGATTACTAAACAATCAGCCCCACAACAGTCAGGCCCATTGCTCAAAAGCAGAATTGGACCACGTCAGAACCCAGAAAGGTCTCTGCTTCACAGAAACAAATGCCAATGACAGGCACGAAGCCAACTTGAAGGGAACAGTAGTTGTCAGCCCGACAAGGTTCAGCCAAGGTGAATAACCCTTAGTTAAGAGAGTGAGAGATTTCCCTGCATTTTTACTTTAAGTGGTAATTTGTTAACAGTAAATATAGAATGACTTTCTTTTTCCCTTGGAGATAAATGAGCTGGAATTCTCAAAAACCAATATCTGGCCATGAAACAAAAGCATTTGAATAAAAGAAGTACAAGAACCAGGTGCTGATAGCTCATGTCTTATAATCCTAGCTACTCAGGAGGCTGAGATCTGAGGATGGCAGTTGCAGGCCAGCAGGGCAAGAAAGTCTGTGAGACTCCTAACTCCAATAAACTACCTTCCCCATCCCCACTCCCAAAAAAAGCTGGACGTGGAGCTGTGGCTCAAGTGGTAAAGAACTAGCCTCAAGCAAAAAAGCTCAGTGACGGAGTCTAGGCCCTGAGTTCAAGTCCCAAGACCAACACACACACACACACACACACACACACACACACACACACACACACACACACACACACACACACACACACACACACACACAAATGGGAAAAAAAGAAGCAAAATAGATATTGCATCCATCAAGATTTGAAAAGTGAAAGAATATGTCCTTTTGGTAGCTGGGTGGGAGGGGGATTAGCTTTAGCAGTTTCTGAACAAAGGCAGAAAAATGTAGCTGGGATAGGCTGAACTCAGGTGGCCAATGCCTTTAGGCAGTGATCCTTGTAAATGACTTTTCTCCTACCTGAGCACCTTATTTATCTTCATACTGACATCGTCATGTCAAATCCAGGAAGACAGGCCAGAGAGCAATTTGCAGTTATAAGGAGCAAGTATAGCTGAAAGGGACATGGAACAGAAAAGGGGCTCCTTGACTCTTACTATTGGGAAGGGTCCTTAGCCTTCATCAGGGGATAAGAAAAATAGCACATGTAAGGCAGGGACAAAGGAAGTAGAAGAAACTTGTAGTCATGGTGGTTCATGCCTGTAATCTCAGCTACTTGGGAGGTTGAAGAAGGAGGATGAACCTTTGAGGCCAATCCACACACAGCTGTTGAGATCCTATCTAAAATAAATAAATAAATAAAATACAAAGGGGCTAGGGATATAGCTCAAGGAGTGGAGTGTTCAAGTGTGAGGCCTTGGATTCAATCCCCAATCTCTCTCTCTCTCTCTCTCTCTCTCTCTCTCTCTCTCTCTTCCTCCCCTCCTCCTCACCCCCTCACACACACAGAGCTGGATTATCAATTTAGCTCCAGAAATGACTATTATCAAATAGTTAAGGGTGAGAAATGTCATGCCTTTGATTGACTAGCCTTCTATGACATGAGTTTTTGTCAGTGACATCCCCCATAACCCTACATTGGGTCATTTGTGTCTGCCCTGGGCTGCAGTCTGCGTTGAAATCTGTACAGATGCCCACCAGAGCCTGCTCCCCAGTCTGATGCCAGTAATGCCAGCAGATGTGACTGATCTGTGCCTTCTTTTTCAGCTGTTTAAATTCAAGAAATTCCTCCCAAAGCTAGCCCATGTGGGAGACTATTTTTATCAGCCTTTCAACCCCCACCTCCGAGACACATCACAAGTATTTCCACAAAAGTTCCACAAGTCAGCAATGAAATAAACACAATGCTGCGGGGACTGCACGCAGAACGACATTGTGGTCTGGCTGCAGGGGGTGGTGGGCTCCTTGGGGCCATGCTCCCTACAGAGCAACAGGACAGCATGAAAATGTGCTCAATGTGACATCTGGTTTCTCCTCCTTTTCCAGTGATCACAGAAGTGAAGATGAAGAGCGAGAGAGACAGGAGGGGGTGGGGGGAAGCAAGGAGGTAAAATAAGGAGAGACAGACAGGACCCCTCATGGAAAAACAGTTTTAGCCCTAAATTCTCAACTGTATCTTCCATCTCCAAAAGCCAGGGGCCACCACTGCTGAGCCCTGAGTGACATGCTGGGCTTGATCCTGGACAGGCAAAGGGGAGGAAGGGGGAGAGCTTCTGCCTCAATCTTTTTACAGTCTCCCTTCCCCATTCCAATCACGATAAACATATTTATACTCACTTGATTATGTCAGCCAGACAATGCTCCCCTAATTGGCAGTGATCAGGGTTCCAGAATTGCTTGGGCGAACCTGCTGTCTCTCTATCAGGCAAAGCAATAAGGGGCCGCTAATGCAGTCCCCATTAACAATTTCCAACGGAATAAAAAGCAATCCCCTGGCTCGTGCATGGCAATGAATTTTCCAAACAGCTCCTAAGAGCCAGCTCTTGAAGAACTCAGACTTTTTACAAGAACCTGCCCAGCACAGAATGCTTTTATAAATCTTCCCTACCCTTGGCCCCAACACTCAGAAAAACAAAACAAAACAAAACAAAAAAAAACCCCAACCAACTCCCCAAACCCAAAAACAGCCACTTCCTTCTGCTGGAGTTTCTTTTGTTCTTTTGTGTTTTGCTTTTTCTCCTTTTTTTTTCCTTCGCTCTTTTGCTAGGCTTATGGAGCTAACTGTCATTTTTGGTTCTTGGTTCTTTGTAGATTTCAGGGACATCTGGCACACGGTTTACTGCATTTGCTAGCTCTGGTATTTGTAGATACACATGCTCGCTACTGCGCGTGCACGTTAACACTTCACACAGATAATGTATGCATGCATAATTTAGAACTCGAGTGCATAGGTTTATTTTGACATTTAAGTGTAACTCCATAGTGCCAATCACAACTAATTGCTCAATAAATATTTATGGAAGTTTGAATGAATGCACCAAGACGGTGTACATAGATTAGATTCATTCATTCCTCAGATGTATGAATGCCTGGTAGCTACCAGAAACTGCCAGATGCTAAGTATTCAGTTGTGTATACCCACAGTCCCTGCCCTCAGGGAGCTCACGGTTAAGATGTGGGAGGCAAAATAATCAGGCAATTATTTTATTTTTGTTTGAGTGCCAGAACTGGAGCTTGAACTCAGCACCTCACCCTCCTGCTCAAGAGATGGCACTGTAGCATTTGAGCTACACTTACAGTTCCAGCTTTATTTTCCCACCCCCACCCCAACTTGGTGATTAATTGGATATAAAAGACTCTCACTTTTGCCTGCCTGGGCTGGCTTTGAACCTCAACCTGAGATGTCAGCCTCCTGAGTAGCTAGGCTCATAGATGGAAGCCACTAGCTCTGGCTTAATTAGGGAATTATAAGATTCATGGTTGGGGCAGGACATGATGGTGCCTGCCTCTAATTACAGCACTCTCCATGTTGAAGCAGGATGATCTCAAGTTTGAGGCCTGCCTGGGTTACATGGCAAGATCCCATCTCAACAAAACAAAGCAAAAACAAAAGAGACACAGTGACAGAGCCCCATGTGGTTCTGGGGGTGGGCGGGGGTGGGCAGCACTGGAGCTCTAAACAGGGAGACCTCAGTCTACCTAAGGGAGGGGCTGTGGCCATGAAGGAACTCCTGGAACGGCACAACCAAGGACAGGATGCAAAAAAAACCCCGAGAGGATGAAACCAAGAAACACAAAGTACTGACAGAGATGAAGTGGGGGACAAAGAAGGCTGGGTGGTGCACAGCCATTACAGGGACCTAAGCCATGTCCAAACTGTGGCAGATCTAAAGGGAACGGGACTAGTCATAAGCCAACAACAAGCAGTATGTCAGCATCATTGTCTTGCCCGGCTTGTAGGCACTTTGAGGCATAATGTTATATTAATCCTTCAGTAGAAGAATGGGGGTACCCCACAGTCCTCAGCCTGGGCCAGGGTCTTGCTATCTCAAAGATGAAATAGCTCTAATTTAATCCCTGTCCCATGTAGTTTTATGTTGCTCAGCTCCCATCCTTCCTGCTTATTTAACTGAGTTCTACGTCCTTAGAGAGGTGCTCAAGGTCATCTCCATCTGTTCCCAATCCTGCCTGCCACAAGCCCACCTCATCCTGGTGGGACACCTAGTACCAGTGTCCATGACACCTAGTACCACCACTCTCCATTGTTTCATTCCAATGCCCCCCCCAAAGGCTGAACTTGAAGTTCAAGTCTGTCTCCTTTAGGAGAGCTGTCTGATTGCCTGTCCCCTCCTGAACCCTGTGTTCAAATAGTTCATTAGTGGCTGTTAATTTTACTTTGTGTTCTCCAGCTAATCTGTAAGCATCAGAGAACAGGAACCAAACAGCATCCCCGCATCTTCCTGGTAACTATTTGCTGAGGAAAAGGTTTGCTACTGTTGCCTGTGCGAGATTAAAGGGCACAATTCATGGACAGTATGATCATGATTGATTATAATCATTCTGCTATCATCATCACAGTGCAGCTGCCTGACATTCTTCTACCCTCTTCCTGGAGAAAAAAGGAACCTTGGAGACAGTGGTTTGATGCGACCATTTTGGAGTAATGAGAATATGAAGCATTTCACCCGTGAATCATAAACAGTATTTTACATGCGTTTCTTGGGAGCTTAAAGTTCACCCAGGAATGAGCTATTTCACAGATCAAAAGCAGCATATGTGCAGTCCACCAGGGGGAATCATCACGCTGCTGAGTTTGAAGGGAGAGTGATTGAACATTCTAGCCTGAAAGTAGAAACGGTTTCCTGTCACCTGGCTGCAGAGAAACATGAGTGACTTACTTAATTTCTGGCCTCCAACACTGAGTTTTTGTGCACATGTGCCATGAGCAGCACACGCGATTTTTCACCAAAGAGGAACTGGCATTAAATCAATGAGGAAAACCACCATTTCCTTACTGATCCAACAGCATTTAAGGAAGTGGGATCTGCCAATACGTACAACTGGGTGGAATTTGTAACTGGGCAGTTAAAACCACCATCTAAGCTGGCGGCTGAGAGTCCCCTCCCCTCTCCCCCCTTCCCCCCCAAGTAGAGCTGCTGGGAGAAAGATAGCTTTGAAGCTACAGCTCCATTTTTGCAAATTGGATCTTTTTGTGAAAAACTGTTTTAAGCCCAGTTTTGTTTGTTGGTGGTGGTTCCCTCCCCCCCTTTTCTTCTCTCATTAGTGAAGCAAATGACTGCTTCATTTCATGCTGATGGAAATCCATTCATTTACTCAACAATATTATTGAACTTCTCTCAGGAGCCAGATACAGAGTTAGGGGCAGGGGATGCAGGCAGGAACAAAAGAGACAAAGTCCCTGACTTTAGCACGTGTGTGTGTGTGTGTGTGTGTGTGTGTGTGTGTGTGTGTGTGTGTGTGTGTGTGTGTGTGTGTGTGTGTATGGGAAAATAAGTAAATATAATCAGATAACTGAAATGCTCCTAATATCTTGCTGTATTTGAAAAATTAGTATCAGAAAATTAAAAATATTAGGTCTCCTACATAAATATTACCTTACTTTATATATGGCATGTCTATTAAGGGGTATATTAAAAGAAACTACAGCCAGGAGCTGGTTACTTATGCCCGTAATCCTAGCTACTCAAGAGGCGGAGATCTGACAATCATGGTTCAAAGCCAGCTAGGCAGGAAAGCCTATAAGATGCTCCTCTCCAATAAACTACTGAAAAAGCCAAAATAAATTAGAAGTGGAGCTGTGGCTCAAGTAGTAGAGTACTAGCAGTGAGCAAAAGAAGCTCAGGGACAGCATCCGGACCCTTAGTTTGCAGGTGCATGTGTGCAAGCGCACACATAGTGCCTGATGGGAAGACATTTACCCTATTTTTTTCCACCTGTCTTCCCTCCCAAGCTGTAAACTCCTCTAAGCAGAGCATATTACATGTAATCTTAGAGCATTGCTCAGTGCCTGACACACATCACATATTCCATAGATGTTGAGTGAATGAATCATTTGTGTTGGCTTGTGCTGAACATGTATTTGGGAATTAGGTGGCCTAGCCACCATGACAGAATGAAACCCACTGGCCCATAGGGTAAATAATTTAACTGTGCTCTTTGAAACAGAGAGTTTTAAACATTTGAGCTA
Organism: Dipodomys merriami; assembly: GCF_024711535.1. NCBI lineage: Eukaryota > Metazoa > Chordata > Mammalia > Rodentia > Heteromyidae > Dipodomys > Dipodomys merriami. The sequence continues at coordinate 3,253,250 of NW_027206124.1, read as the reverse complement.
ATGGTCCACAGATGATAAGGAATTCTAGCATCACACTATCTTCCATAATGTTTTTGTGTATGCTGCATGTGGAGATGGTTAAGAAGTTCAAATAAATGATCAAAGCATGCAAAACAGACCCATTAAGTAATCTGCATCATTTCCTGCAGAAGTAAAGCTCTAAGAGACTTAATAATGGCTTCTAATGAAAGGAAAGATTGTACTCCAAGGATGGCTAAACATCTCCTTCTTCATAATCACAACGACAAAAAGCTGAGATTAAAGTGCTTCCAAGATTAAAGGTAAAAACAACAACAAACCCACTGGTTTCCTACTGGGATGTGTGGACCCATTTCAAGTTACTATCAGAAATAACTCACCTCTGTTAAGAGCTAATTTGAAATTAGACACTGTTATTGAATTTGATCTCTAACTTTTACAATGAACTCTTGTGAGTTCATTTTAATTTCATCATTCCCATTTCACAGGTCAGGGAATGGAGGCCCAGGAGTAGCTAAGATCACACAACTGGGACATCATATAACTGGCACTAAAATCCAACAGGCTGGTTCCTCCACCCTTGCTCTTCCCTACACTGTGCACTGCCTTGAACTGAGGCAGAGATACATGCCAGGCTTCCATCTCTGGAGGCCTGAAGCTAAGCTCAAGAAAGTTCAGTACATTCATAGGTTCAATTCAAACAAGAAAATCCCTAGTTATACCAGTAGTTCATCATTGCTAGGGCACCCAGCTCTTTAATGGTCTTCATTACACAAGGGTGTGTATGTGTGTGTGTGTGTGTGTGTGTGTGTGTATAAAAGACATAGCACCCATTTTTTGATTCTTCCTTTTTGTTGTGACAGGTCTTCCTGCATAGCCCAAGTCTGCCTTGAACTCAGAACTCGTGGGCTCAAGTGATCCTCCTGTTTCGGCCTTCTGAGTAGCTAGGATTACAAGCATGTGCCATTGTGCCAGTCTCATTTTTCTAGTCTTTATCTTGGTGACTTGTCCTACCAGGTCATATCTTGCTAATGAGACGGTAGGTTGTCTTGTTTGGTTTTGCTTTGGGCTTCAGGGCACCCACAGTTTTGGCATCCACATGTGTACATGTGTTTATAAGACCTGACATAAATCGAATCATATTTAGATATTATGATTTTTACCTCCAGAGTGATGGCATTTACCCTGGGAGATTGAAGAGCCAGCATTTTCTCTCTTGTTATTTTTGTGCAAGGCGGCCTTGTTTAGCTTGCCTTGGGGGCATTCGGAGTGGGGTCACAGTTAGCACAGAAGAGGGCAGCTGGCCATATTACTCAAGGCAACTCCAGTGCCTGGGCAAGGAAAGCCAGCACTTGGTCGCTGTGCTGGGGTGCTGCACTGGGTTGGGGCTGTGGCTGGCTGCGGGGAGCCTGGGGCTGCTTCAGGAGAACCAGGGCTCCAGGCAGGAGCTGGTGAGGAAGGTGTGAATGAGTCATTGGACTTTTCAGGTTGACTGAGATGATTTGTGTAGATTTTCTTCGAATTTAGATGTGTTATCAGCACTCACGAGTTGGGCATAACGGGAAGAGGAATCATCATTTTCTTGATAGAGCCTGGGCCTCAGTGATAAGATCTGGGGTAAGATACGGACTCTGCAAGAATAGTTCCTGCAGCCATGCCCTCCAGTGTGCACAGAGCACAGGGGTGGGGGTGGGGTCCCTGGAGCACTGTGTCCCTTCACATGACACACAAGGGGCCTGAGCTGGTATTTGCTCTCTCAGGGCAGCAGCAGGTAATAGAAGTTTGTCACACTTTTGAGTTCATGGTCTTGGGAAAGCACTTTTTTTTTTTTTTTTTTAAAGCAGTGATGGGGCTGGGAAGGTGGCTCAGTGGTAGAGTGCTTGCCTTGCATGCAGGAGTCCCTGGGTTCAATTCCTCAGCACCACATAAGCAGAAAAAACCATAAGTGGCACTGTGGCTCAAGTGGTAGTGTGCTGGCCTTGAGCTAAATTGTTCAGGGACAGCGCCCCAGCCCAGAGTTGAAGTCCCATGACTGCAACCCCCCCCCCAAACAACAACAACAACAACAAAAAACAGTGAGACCCCTAAAATAAACAGATAAATTATTGGTCCCTTGGTTTCCAGAAATTCACTCAACCTCTTGGGCCTCAGTTTTCCTCTTTAAAATGGATATAACAATGGTACATAATACACATCAAGACTTGGACAATATCTGGTAAAGAGTCTGCATTAGACTCATATTAACATATATACTTGTATCAACACAACTTACTCATTTCCAGATGCTTGCTCAAAATAGGTGCTTGGTAAATATATGTTCAATGTTAAAAGAACCAGAAGAAAATATTTAGTGGAATACATGTATAGTTACCTATAATTTAGGAGGTGGTTGGCAAAAGTAAGTGTTTCTAATCTCCATGAACCCATTGACAAAAAGTAGCATGGAGACAGGGTCTGAAACTAAAGAGAATCGAGAGAAACATCTGACACAATCAGAGACTTTAAAACTACAAAAGTTGAAGTGTGGATTGAGTGGTAGAGCACTTACCTAGCAAGCACAAGGCTTTGATTTCAACCCCTATTATTACAAATAAGCAACCATACAAAATATGTTCCTTATCAGTCTATAAAAATAACTAAATATAAAAAACAGAAGTCTAACTTCTAACCTCTGCTTACTTACTAAGTAAGTGCCAGCTGTTGTAATAGTAACTTTAATTTGATATGAACCATTTAGTTAAAAAAAAAAAAAAGGAGAGAAAGAAAGTTCAGGAGCTGTTAACTTTATGTTCGGTCAAATCATAAGAATTTGTCACTTTTTGGGTTAAAAAATGGTCAGACTTTGTCAGTTCTATACAGTTCAATGTAATATATTGAAGTTAATTGTCACTAAATCCAAACACTTAGATTATCTTGCCTTTTATTTCCTTTTAACTGTGACCATAAAATGAAATTGGCTAATTTTATGTCGTAGCCTTCCTGGCCTTTCAGAGTTTCTATATAGTAGATACAAAATAAAGGTTCTGTTAATTGAGTGGTGTTTTCTGTAAACTTCTCTCAGAGTTAGGTCTCTGCTTAATTCTGAGACTGTTCTTAAAATATAATTATTGAAGTGTTAGCTTCATTTCACATCTCATGATTTAGATAAAACCTTCCTGTTCCTTGTTTGGACAGCACTTGGAAGCTAATTAATACATTATTAATATATTATAGAGGCAAACAAGACTCTGCTTGCTCATGCAGCTATGAGGAACATAAATTCAGGTCAGAAATATTTTTGCAATTAAGGGGAAAATGTTATTATAATAGTGAAGAATTATTGTTTATATAATACAACTCTGCCCATTAAAATACATTATAGACTTACAAACAAGGTGAATAGCGGTCAGGCAATCTCTTTCTGGAAAGTTCCAATTACGCAGAGCCCACTTGGGGCCTCCAAAATGCTCTGCAATGAGCTAGAAAAAGATAAACCTTGTGGGATCCCAGGGATGAAGCACTTCGCTATTATTCATAAAAGACTTAATAATATTTGGGATTGATCGCTATTATTCATAAAAGACTTAATAATATTTGGGATTGAACCCAAACTGAGGAACAAGTACTGAAATAACTGAGCAGGCAGGAAGAAATGGATTTCAGTTCAGAAAATAAAGAGCTCCTTCTATGATGCAAGAGCAGAGAGATGCTCAAAGAAAGTAAGAACAGTCCATGTGCTACAGCACCTCTCTAAGCCTCCGTTTCCCCCTATTTCTTAATCACCTTCTAGGGAATATTCATTTTCCATTTTGTGAGGATAAATGAGATACTGTTTTAAAAATGTGATGCTTTTGGGTGGGGAGGGCAGCACTAGGGTTTGAACACAGGATTCAACATTTGTTGGGCAGGTTCTCTACCACTGAGCCATTCCTCCAGCACTGCTCTTCACTGGGTAATTTGGAGATAGTGTCTTTCCCAAGTGTGTGCCTGGACCACAATCCACCTATTTTTGGCTTCAAATCATTACTGGGATGACAGGTACACACCATATGTTTAGCTTTCCTTTATTAAGATGGTATCTCATGAACTGGAGCCACTTGTGGCTTTCCTGCTTATGTGGTGCTGAAGAATCGAACCCAGGGCCTCATGCATGCAAGGCAAGCACTCTACCACTGAGCCACCTTCCCAGCCCCATGAACTGGTATCTCATGTCTGAGCTGGCCTTTAACCGAAATCCTCCCATTTGCAGACTCTCAAATAGCTAGAATTACAGGCATGAGCTATGGGCTCCTGTCTGATATGCATTTCTTGGTTGTTGTTGGTTTTTTTTTTTTTTGGTCTGGTCATGGCGCCTGAACTCTGGGCCTGGGAACTGTCCCTCAGCTATTCAGCTCAAGGCTAGTGCTCTACCACTTGAGCTACAGCACCACTTCCGGCTTTTTTCTTTTTGCTTATGTGGTGCTGAGGAATCGAACCCAGTGCCTCATGCATGCAAGGCAAGCGCTCTACCACTGAGCCACCTTCCCAGCCCCATGAACTGGTATCTCATGTCTGAGCTGGCCTTGAACCAAAATCCTCCCCTTTGCAGACTCTCAAATAGCTAGAATTACAGGCATGAGCTATGGGCTCCTGTCTGATATGCATTTCTTGAGTGGGGAAAAACCAGAGACAGAAGATGTATTTGGGGTTTGGTTGACCCAGAGCTGTGACAGCAGCCGCATTGCATAAGCAGAGTCCTGGGAAAACACGATTGCTTTCATTTTTAACACAGAAGTACCGTGACACCTTCTGCATTTGATTCCTTAGACAAATCAAACCATGGACAAGAGAGAGCTCACAAAATCACCAATTCTGCCTTTTCACTCAGTGCTATGTGTTTTTCTTGGGAGATGTGTTTGAGCATGGAGCATTCCCAATTCTGCTCGATTTGTGCCTTCTAATGAGATCACAGTCCCCCATGCAGCCATGCTAATTACATTTGAGAACAGTTAGGGCAAAAATAGTTCCAAACATACCAGAGGTAATAACTAGTCAGCCAGCCAGAAGGTCAACAGTGCAATGAAAAAGAGGGGAAAAAAAGAATTAGCATATCTTAAGAACAAGTTCAAGTGGCTTTGTACAAGTGCTCTTATTTAAGTCTACAAGGATATGAAAATACTCACAGAGCCAGGTAATTCTATATTTCCCTTTGTAACTGGCTGGGAGCTCTTGATTTCAGAGGCACAGTGTATGAGACTAAGAAGCAGCTGGCAGGTGAAGGGAGAAGGCGTGTTGTGAGGGAAATTGGCTGGGGTTTGCGATGAGGGGTCTGTGCCAGGCCTGTATCGCAAGGAATTTTCTAGAGGGGGCCTTGGGCTGCCGAGGAAAGGGCAGAAGCGATGCTCAAGAGCTTGGCGTGGGGCAAGGGCTCCAGGCCAAACCTGTATTACAGTAACAGCACTGCTTTAATCCACCACAACAATGAGTCATTCAAACGGGTGTGGACGGCGTCACTGCACACAACCTGCTTTCCACAGAGCTCAGTGCCGTTTCCATAATAGTGTCTGCCCCTCCAATTTTCCACTAAAAAGATGATTTCTAATAAGCATCAAAGGAAAGCAACTGGAAACCATATTCACTGCTTGCTGTTACAAAACACTGACGCTATCTTTTGTATAGAAGTATAGTCTGTAAAAAAAGAAAAAATGAGTTGCAAGGCACCAGTGGCTCATACCTATAATCCTACCTACTCTGGTGGCTAAAACCTGATAATCATGGTTTGAAGCCAGCCTGCCTGGGCAGAAAGGTCCATGAGATTCTTATCTCTAATAATCACCAAAAAAGCTGAAAAGTAGAGCTGTGGCTCAAGTGACAGAGCACTAGCAAGCAAGCACAGGGACAGGACCCAGACCTGGAGTTCAAGCCTCATAACTGACACATTGGGGACGAGGGTGGGGTGGTGGTGGTGGTGGTGAGTCATGGGGCTTGAATTCAGGGCCTGAACACTATCTTTGAGCTCTTTTGCTTAAGACGTGCTCTACCACTTTGAGACACAGCTCCACTTCTGATTTTCTGGTGGTTAATTGGAGATAAGAGTCTCACAGATTCTCCTGATGGGGTTGGCTTTAAACCATGATCCTCAGATCTCAGCCTCCTGAATAGCCAGGATTACAGGTATGAGCTACCAGAGCCTGCCACATTTTGAGGGGGAGGGAGGTGTATGACCTCTATTATGTACTTAGCAATAGTTCTTAGTTCATATGTTTAAAGATGATTCCTTACAATCCAGTAAAAATTAGTAAATCAGTTTGAGATTTGTTCGTTTTTTAATTTAGGATTTTGAGATTAGGGGCCCATTCTGGGCTAGGCTCAAATTACAATCCTACCCAAGTATCCCAAAGGCTGGGATTATAGGTGTGCACTATCACACATGTCCATGGATTTTTATTTCTAATGCTCTCAAAAATGGTATTTTTCATTTTTCAATACAACTTGCACTGCATGCAATACAGTCTCAGAACTTGGGGTCACCTGGGGTTCCACAGTCAGTAGATTATTTACAAGCAGGCTGGGAAGCCAAGATTTACTTTTATCATTCCAGCTCTAATACAATTTGTAGGCTGAAAATCAAGTTAAAAGGAAACAGTCATTTTATCCTTAAAAATGGATGTTTATTAAAAATATAGCCAGGTGCTTCCAGGAGCTGGTGGCTCATGCCTGTAATCCTAGCTAGCTATTCAGGAGGCTGAGATCCAAGGATCATGGTTCAAAGCCAGCCTGGGCAGAAAAGTCTGTGAGACTCTTATCTCCAATAAACCACCAGAAAACCAGAAGTGGCACTGTAGCTCAAGTGGTAGAGCACCAGCCTTGAGCTGAAGAGCTGAGGGACAGCACCCAGGCCCAGAGTTCAAGCCTCACAACTGACAAAATATATATTCACAGGTGTTGGTATCTCATATGCAATCCTGTCTACTCAGAAGTCTGAAATTCCAAGGATTATGGTTTAAAGCCAGTTCAGGCAGAAAAGTCTGCAAGATTCCATCTCCACAATATCTAGTTGGGGTTGGAGGTGTGGTTCCATTTTTAGAGTGCTAGATAATGAGCAAAAACATCAGGTCCTGAATTTGAGTCCTGGTCTCAGATCAAAGAGAAAGAGAGAGGGGGGAGGGAGAGGGAGGAAGGGAGGGAGGGAGGGAGGAAGGAAGGAAAGGAAGGAAGGAAAAGAAAGAGAAAGAAAGAAAAAGCATAGTATCCAGCAAGAAGCTAGGCTGGAGATGTGGTTCAAGTGGTAGAATGCAGTAAGTGGAGTGAGCACAAGGCCCTGAGTTCAAACCCTGATACCAGCAATAAATAAATAAAGCATTTCAAGTGTACAGGAAAATACAGGGATAAAACGGATTCACAACTGGAGTTTTTTCTCTGTAATTGAGCTGCTGCTTCCATTTGCTTGCCTTCAGGATGGCCCAGGCATCACTATGGGAGAAGGGGAGGGGCTGTGGCAGGTGCTAAGACTGCCGCTACCAATCAGAAGCTGGTTACAGAGAGGTCCATACCCCCTGAACAATTCTATGATGAGGCTGACAAGAGTGTCAGGAGAAAGAGATTCTCCCTCCCCCTCACCTCAGGGAAGAGTTGGGAAGAAAATGTAGGTTTGAGGCTAGTCCTTGAAGGCTATGTGGGATTTGAGAGGCAATGAGAGGAACTGGGGAGTTCAACCAAGAGTGAAGGCCTCTGTTCCTGAATGGTGAGCAGACATGGTCCTTGGAACAGAGTGTTCTCAACTCAATGGGCACACTTTGGTTGTAAAAAAACAAACAAAAATCGTTGAGAAGCCTGTATCTTGTTGATGAAAGGGCCAATGCTCCAAATTCTCTTATTTTTTTTTTTTTTATTTCAACGGTGCTATGGAACCTTACTGAATTTTTATATACCACCCAGCTGCCTTTAAACCCTAAAATCATGTAATGCAATCATAACTTACTTTCGGAGAGCATGTTGCAGTTTACAAATTGCTTTTTTATACCCATTATTACATTTGCTCCATACAACAGCCCTGTGACACCCCAGGCTCATCTCCGCAAGACCTTTTCTTCAAAAGTAACCAGTAGTGACAGAGCCTACCAGCTATAGAAATCAGAAAATTTTTCTACTAGCAGGCCTTATTGTGTTAGAAGCACAGGCTGGCAAGAAGTCAGCAATTCAAGAAAGAGAGAGAGAATAAAACAAAGGAGAGGGCCCAACATAGAGATTGAGAATCTGGGAGGATGATGAGATTGTGGCCTTACAAACTGAGAGAATGGAGCAGACAGACAGATGTAGGAGGGATACCTGGAGGGAGATGAGAGACCCTGCTTAGCATGGGAACCTACTGGGTACCAAGTGCTTGTCCAGCCATCAGTGGGGCCTGAAACATAATCCAAAAATTCTGGATCATGGTATAGAAAAAAAAAAGATTTTTCTTTTTCTGTCAGTTGTGGGGCCTGCACTCTGGGCCTGGGCATTGTCCCTCAGCTCTTCAACTCAAGATGAACACTCTACCACTTGAGCCACAGTGCCACTTCCGGCTTTTTCTGCTTATGTGGTGCGAAGGAATCGAACCCAGGGCCTCATGCCTGCAAGGCAAGCACTCTACCACTGAGCCACCTTCCCAGCTCCCAAAATAAATATTTTTAAAACAATAGAACAGACCCCTCCCCAGGATGTGAGAAGGGACCAGTTGCATCTCGTGTGGCATATCTGCCTCCCTACATCCCATTTAGCATGACACTGGTAAGCTGTTTCCCCCAAAGCCTGTCCTAACGTGGAGGACAGACTCTGACAAACGCAACACCATTACGGTTGCAATTTAGTTGGAATAAATCCTACTGATGTTGCAAGCATCAACACATCCATTTAGCCTATGGTAAACCAGTTTACATTCCTACTTAAGAGACATGTGAAATGAAATTAATCCCGTTGCAGCAAAGAGAATGAATTCAGTTAACAAATCCCTTTGCAGTTCGTTTGAAACAAAACCCACACTTTCAGAGTATCATCTCTGGAATGAACAAATGCCTGTATCCATTTTCTTTACAGTTAAATTCACATCAGAGCTATTTTATATGATCATTATTTTATATCCTTTGTCCTTAGGTGAAGGTCACAATGTAAACACTTACAGGACAATGGAAATGTTTCGCTAGAACTCAGCCTCAGGACTTAGCGCTTTGACTTAACTATAAGCAGCCAAGATCTCCAAGATTGACAGCTCCTTCGAGAAAGAAGAGAGCGATAATAAAAACCAACAAAGCTGTGAATATTCTTTTATATCCTCCCTTCTCTGCTCTCCATGGCCTCAAGAGCAGTTCACACACAGGATACATTTAATAAACACATTTTAGTGGTAATGATCACCAGCAGGCAAGACATGGGGCAGGTCCACAGGATTACCAAGGCTGGAAAAGGTTGGAGAGGGAAGCGCAGGGTGGCTAGCTAATGGAACTGTGCTCGTCTGGCCTGGCAAGGGAGGCTTGCGTCTGGCAGGCAGAGGAGGGCGGCTGAAGGCACAGACCATTAAGGAATGTTAAGAAGCCCATCCTGTCTGGAGGGTGGGAGAAAGCTGCTATGTCCCAGGGAGAGGATGTGGGTCAGTAATGGGGAAGTACTTGTGACTTAGATTAGAAAGCACTGTCGGTCCTTAGGAAATGTTTCTCTGGAAAATTTCAACTTAAAGAGTAGAAAATCTTTCTGAAATGATTTAGATGCCCTGCAGGACAGAAATGACCTGGAGGACGTCTCTGGTTCTATTCCCATGCTGATCCTGTGGCTGTACGGTGGCCAGGGTCAGGGCTTGGCTGGCTTCCTGGGCCCCTTTCTCCACAGCTGGCAGCGCCTGACCCCTTGCAAGTTGAGCAAACTGTGGACTCAGCACTAAGTCTCTTCTGGGCTAGGAGGGATTTAAGGAGCTCACTGGAGCTGAACGCTGGCTGCTGGCTGCTCTCAGCTGCCCCTTCACCAGGTCACCCCCTGCTGCTGGCCTGGCTCCCAGCTGTCCCAGTTCCAGCAAGTGGGCTTCTTCCCTGCTCCTAAGTCACTGCTTAATCCATTTACCTGAAATCAGTCCCACTACTTCCATGCTAATGTTCGAAGTGCTTTCTGGCTTTTCAGGTCTTACATAGGAAAAGTGAATCTGACTGCTTCTCTCCCTTTCTCTCCATTTCTCTCTCCATTCCTCTCACCCTGCCTCTGCTTTCCCTCATCTGTCTCTCTAGCCTCCCCTCCCCCTCCCCTGCCACTCCTGTAGCTCTCAGCAGGTGTCCAGTCTCTGCCCAGCCCTGTTAAGCCAGCTGACCACCCAGCCCTGGTGACTGCCTGTGCTAGATGTCTCCTCTGGCCTGTGGCAGGCTTCTCCACGCCCGCCCCTCTCATCACCAACCACTCTTGGTCATTGCTACTTTCTTCTTTGCCTGGCCATATCGAAACACCATATGGCTCCATTTTTCTACAGCACTGTCCTTTTTATAGCTGTACCTGAGTAAAGTTCCTCTGTAGAAAACCATATGCATTCTCCCAGGGCTTCTCCACATCTGGGGCAAGTCCTTGTAGGGACATAGAGGGTCCTTAGCGACATCACTGGTGTCTACTGGCAGATGGTTGGCCAGGCCCTAATGGGACCACTGAACTATGTCATGCTGCTGCCAGATGTCTTTCCTGGTGGTGAGGTAGGAGGTGTCGGGCGTGGCAGAACTGCTCCATGAGGAGGCAGAATGGCAAGAGGACCTGAAAGCTGGTTCTATGTGCTTTGAGATAGACCTGGATGTATAGTGAACTTTTCAATCTGGTAACATCTTAAACATCACTCTTAACTATCACAGGTGACTTTATACATTTTGTATTAGCACATAGGCAGAAAGTAAGTAAAATGGATGAAATCCCATCACCCTAGGTTAGTTCTTCCTAGATTTCATTATAAACAAGAATCACCAGGAAAACCCCCCTCCACCTCCCCCAGTTTGAACTCAGGACCTAATGCCTGCCAAGAAAGTACTCTACCATTTGATTTTTGTTTTTTTTTTTGGGGGGGGAGGAGGGTCTGGTTGTGGGGCCTGAACTCTGGGCCTGGGCGCTGTCCCTAGCTCTTCAGCTTAAGGCGTGCGCTCTACCACTTGAGCCACAGCACCACTTCCAGCTTATTTCTTTTTGCTTATGTGGTGCTAAGGAATTGAACTCAGGGCCTCAGGCATTCAAGGCAAGCGCTCTACCACTAAGCCACTTCCCAGCCCCATACTCTACCATTTGAACCACACTCAGCCATAGGAATTTTTTTTTTTCTGGTTGTGGAGACTGGGGTCAGGGCCTAGGCACTGTCCCTGAGCTCTTTCATTCAATACTAGTGCTCTACCACTAGTGCTCTACTACTTCCAGTTTTCTGGTGGTTAATTGGAGATAGGAGTCTTATGGAATTTCCTGTTGGGCTGGTATCAAATTGAGATCCTTAGATTTCAGCCTTCTGAGTAACTAGGATTATAGGCATCAGCCACTGGCCCTCATATTTTTTTAAAGTTCAGGTTCTAAGAAACAATAAAGTAAAGGTCCTAAGAAACAATTCTTCACTCCCTAACATAATAAAAGAACACTGTATTTTTTTCTATATCATGATCTGAAATTTTTGAATTATGCTTTACAAGGCCTCTCCTTTTATTTATTTTTATTTATATTTATTTTTATTTTTTTGGTGCATTGGCTGAGAATCAAGTAGATTATATATCCTCTTTTTTGTTGTTGTTGGTTGTGGCGCTTGAACTCTAGGCCTGGGTGCTGTCCCTGAGCTGTTCAGCTCAAGGTGAGCCACAGTGTCACTTCCGGTTTCCTGGTGGTTAATTGGAGATAATTGGAGACTTTCCTGCCCCGGCTGGCTTTGAACCGTGATCCTCAGATCTCAGCCTCCTGAGTAGCTAGGATTACAGGCATGAGCCACTGGTGCCTGGCTGATATCCTCTTTTTAATTCAATTATTTTTCTGAAGACAACAGCCTCACTGTGTAGCCCAGGCTGGCCTCAAGCCCTCCATTCTCTTGTTTCAGCTTCCATGCTGGGATTATAGGCATGAATCACTATACTCAATAAAATCCTTATTTCTAACAGGCTCCCAAGAGGTTCAAGGGCTACTAGTCCTGGATCATACTCACCAAGCCAGGTACAGAGGCTCAGGTCCCAGTTGCCAGTGAGGGGGTGAGAGAGGGGTAATGGACTCAGTAATCACAAGATCACAAGAACAACAGGAACTTTTTCATTAGAATGATAAGACTCAAGCTCTTGAGAGAGTCCCTGCACCTTTCTGTAATGAGCAAAATGGATCATGGGGAGGTTTTGAAATATGACATTTCTATTAGCTTGAAATGATACATACTACAGGAATTCCCTGGGAGCTCTGCTTTGGCCATGGAGATGTACAAACTATTGGTTTGGAGAGACTTTCAGAGGGCTCAAAAAAGTCTGAAGGTAACTTAAAACTTGAAAGTCTTTGTGTTACTAAAGGAAAAGGGCGGGGCAGGGGTGAGGATAGAGTGGGGGGTGGGTTGAAGAGAATAGAGCCACTCAGTTTTTTTAACTTAATCAACATCTTTCTGTAGTATAGTTTGAGTGTTTTATTGCTTAAAGACTATGCAGTTTCTTTACTTTCCATAGTGATCCAACCACTAGGACGCATAAAATCCTTGGATGTGTTAAGGGCTCTCCAGAAACTTGTAAATTTAGATGAAGAATAGGAGTGAGATTGTGGAATAGCCCTGATTCTACTAATGTCATCCCAATTCTCTGTCTGTCTGTCTGTCTGTCTGTCTGTCTGTCTGTCTGTCTGTCTCTCTCTCTCACACACACACACACACAAACACACACACACATACAATTTGACAACCACACTCAATGGATCTGGCTAAGAAAATAACACCTTGTAGCATGTATGTAAACTGCAAATAGTTTTACCTAAAAATTGTAATAACACTGCATGATATTACTAGAACCCCAAATCAGACAACCTAGGCCTAGCTTGCCCAAATAAATGCCATTAAATGTAATAGAGTAATAAAGATGATCATCTGTGTGTGTGTGTGTGTGTGCGCGCACACACACACGCGCGTCAGTTCTGAGGTTTCAACTCAGAGCCTGGGCACTGTCCTCGAGCTTTTGTGTTCAAATGGTAGAGTGCTAGCTCAAGGACAAGTATTTAAGGCTAGTGATTTACCAATTGAGCCACAGTTCAACTTCTGGCTTTTTGGGGTAGTTAATCAGAGATATGTGTCATAGGGTTTTCTGCTCCAGCTGGCTTTGAACCTCGATCCTCAGATCTCAGCCTCCTGAGTAGCTGGAGTTATAGGTGTGAGCCACCAGTACTAGATTTAATCATATCTTTTGCAAGCTGTGATCAGAGCCTGAAATAAACTTTTCCTCTTCTCAGGTACTACTGCCACCAAGGAACACTTCTGGTTTATACACACATAGCTTACTGTTGTATATCTTTGGGGAGGAAACGACCATTCATGTTTGTGCCTTTTTTACAGTGAGGAAGACGGAGACCCACTGGTTTGTTGGGAAATGCAGATATCTGTCCAGGGCTGCAGATGAGTTGTGCACAGTGAAGAGAAAGTAAATGTGTGATCCTCTTGAGGCCAGGGATCCAATATGAGATTAGTTACACTGTGATAGCATAAATAGGCCTCTCATATGCTGGGAGATAGAGCTACTATGCAAGTTCTAGAATATTCTGATAGATTGTTATCAATCTGATCAAGAGTAATTGGGATAAATGTCACTGTGTTAAATCTCTGTGCCTAGACAGTTTTCTTTAAAGCCAATAATGTAAATATAGAATAAGTGAGATCTATCTGGCTTACTAGTAGCTCATGGGAAATTCATGGGTTTTAATTGACCACAATTTTAGTATGAGTCAACAGTATGACATATATGCCAACAAGACTAATACAAATCTGGGCCATATTAATAAAAGGATAGGGTATAGATGGAGGGAGTACAGGCATCCTTCACTATATCGTAGTTCATTTATTGCAGCTTCATTATATTGCAGGTTTTAAAAAATATATGTAAATTGTGATCCCTCCCCTCTCATAGGAGTTCCAGAGACCCCCATGATGGGTGAAAATCTGCAAAGCAGCAGTAAGTGAGCCACAATATAGTCAGAGACGACTATACAATGTTGCTACTTCAAGGATTCTTCACCTATGACGGGGGCTCGGGAACATAACTCCCACAACATGGGAGGGACTAGTGTAGTTGTTCCATCGTGGTCTACATTCATTGTTCGAGTACTCTTAGAGAGCTCATCCTGTTCTGGACCCTATGACTGAAGAGGGGACTTGAACTGGAGTCTCTTCAGAGGGGAGCACTTAAAAAAACAATATTGCCATGAAAATCTGCATCATATAAGGTGGCTAAAAGAACCGAGAATTTTTATGCTTAAAAAAAAAAGGCTTTGGGCTGGGAAGGTGGCTCAGTGGTAGAGCACTTGTCTTGCATGCATGAGGCCCTGGGTTTGATTCCTCAGCACCACATAAGCTGGAAGTGGCGCTGTGGCTCAAGTGGTAGAGCACTAGCCTTGAGCTGAAGAGCTGAGGGACAGAGCCCAGACCCAGAGTTCAGGCCCCACAACCAGACCCAAAAGAAAAAAAAAAAAAAAAAAGGCTTTGCTGGGTGCCAGTGGCTCACATCTATAAACCTAAGCTACTTAGGAGGCTAAGATCTGAGAGTCATGGTTTGAAGCCAAGCCTGGGATGAAAAGCCCATGGGACTCTCTTACTTCAGATTAATTAGCAAAATGCTGGGAGTGGAGGTGTAAATCAAATGGTAGTGTACCAGCCTTGAGCAAGCAAGAAACTGCAAGTTCAAGCCTAGTAATGGTGTGTGTGTGTGCACACGCACACACACACACACACACACACACACACGCGCGCGCACGCACACACAGACAGGCAGGCAGGCAGGCAGACAGACACACACACACACAGAGGGCTTTGAAGGATGTGATTGAAAGTAGGAAATAGTCTATTTGGAAAAAGAGCCTGAGGTAACACTTTCCAGGGGCAAAAGTTTAAATGAGAGCAGAGAGAGGAGGGAGATCATGAGGGCCTATTATCTTCAGCTAATAAGACCCAGATCCTCCCATGAGGTATAAACATTTCTGGCTGCGTTTATGCCTCTTTGCTAAGACCGCACCTCTGCCTGCAGGTGAGCCTCCTCCAGGAAGCCAGCTCTGAAAATCCTCACCTGGAGCCATGTGCCTGGGATCTCTGTCAGGAGCTCTGCACTGCAGAGGCATTTTTCTTTTGTCTGTGCTAGTTTCCTAAGAGATTATGAGGGCCTTAGGGAAAAGAACTTTATGATGTTTTTGTTTTTATTAGCCTAAATGTTCTCAGTACATCTGGATATTCATCAGCTAGAAATTGAAGGGATTTCTGCGGATGGTAGCCAAAAGATGAATTAAAGTAACCAGACAGGTAATTTTTGTAGCATCGACACGACAAAGCATTACAGCTACTCTCTTGATGATAATAACTCTGAATTGACCCTTCACTTTTTGAAATAATTCGAGCTGACAAAGTTGGCTGTGTAGTGAGTCTTAGTTCCTTACAGCTTCATTTCAGTGTGGAAGATGTGCACCCATGCTGGAAACAAACTAAGTCCATTTACTGTCTGAAAGCTACAGTACTCTGGTTTCAGAAACTAGACATTTCTCTCCAGTGAGGGGATTCCTTGACTTCACACCTTTTCTTTTATTTGAGTGTTCACAGAGTTCCAATATCATGTCACGATATTATAACAGTCTATAAAATGAAGCATAGTCTAATTTAAAATACTGATCTATGGGGTAACGGCACCTGTGATCCCGGCTACTCTGAAGGCAGAGGTGGGGGGATTGAGGTATGAGGCTGAGTGGGCAAAAGTGCGAGACCCTATCTGGAAAAAAAAGAAAAATAAATAAAAACAAACTAAAACCAAAAGGATTGGGGTATATCTCAAGTGGCTGAACATTTGTCTGGCAAACAATAGGCCCTGAGTAATGCCCCCCCACCCCCACCAAAATCTAGAAAATCCAGATTCTACAGAATGAGTTTGTTTAAATAAGAAAGCATCATGTTATGTATTTTTCAAGTGAGATACTGCATGTTGCTATTACATCAAAACTACAAATCATGTAGGGTGGCCAGGCATGACTCTTCCTGGTCTCCAGTGGGCTCAGGGACAGAGCAGGGGCTGGGACGTGTGGGTCACCCAAGAGGCTGGGAATAGAAGACAGAATAAGAGAGCCTGTTGGTGCCCCACCATTCCCATCACTGGACCACATCACCTTCCACAGCCCGAGGACCCTGACACGATGCAGAACAAATTATACTCACACATGTAAGAAGCAGACAGGACCCTACTCTTCAGACTAAAGCTCACTTAGAAAACTTCATAAGCAAAAAGACTGAGAATCAGGGCCCTGATTTCCTTATTCACAGGCTCTCCTGGGAAATAGGGTTACTCCCTGCCTATGGAGGTAGCCAGTTATCCAAACTAACAGCCCTTGGGGGAGATATTGTTAACTTCTTTGTGAGTCTCAGGGTTCTGCATCTAGAGTTCTGGGCTCATTTCAGGGACATTGAAGGATATCACTGTTATGAAAACTTAGGGTGGAAGGCTTTGTGTCCTTCAAAGGGAGTAACCTCTTTAGAAGGCAAGGTTCCATCAGTCGTGTGCAAGTCCATCAGCATTATTTATTTCTATGTTGCACTCTGCACTGCCCAGGAGGGATTTAAAATATTGTGGTTTGGCTGCTCGATGATGAGCACGGGGTCAGAGGATAATTGCTAGGAAATAGTTGGCCCTGCAGCAAATGAGGCAACCAGCAGACCGACCCAGAGTAGCCCACACAGGCACTACTGATATTTATAGTTCTTAACAGGCCTTAGACCCTGCAAAGGAATCTGTCAGGAACTGGATGCCAGCGCTCATGACCCACAGGGAAGGGGGAAGGGGCTCACCATCTACAAGAGAAAAAGTTATTCCCCAAGTTCTCGATGGATTGTTTGTCTTCAGCAGAGATCTAGAGGACTTCAGAAAATACTTGTGACCTCTCATGTTAACCAGAAGGAAACTGAGGCCCAGAGACATTACATAACGTAGTCAAGGTCACACAGGTAGTTTTTCATAGAGCACAATTTAGAGTTGCAGAATCCCATCATGAGGAAGGGGATGGGGGGAGTAGGGGTTGCTACAACATAGCTTGGGTGCCGAATCCTACCAGACACTAGCAAAATTACTCTGAGGAAGTCACTTCAACTCGTTGAGCTTCACTCTTTTCCTTTCTGCAAAATGAGAGGTAAAATATGTGGTCTATGTACCTCAAAGATTAGAGCTAGATCAAATGAGATAAATGTGTGAACCCCCCTTTTAAGGCTCTATTGGGTTCCGCATAGACCAACTGCATACAAAGGGAAAACATCCTACTGCACATTTATGGACTGCAGGGAAATTTTGTGTAAAGTTGTAGGAGGCTGAGAGCTGAGCATGGGGATTTTCCTCCCTAGGTATTTTTTCTTTCCTTTCTTTCTTTCTTTCTTTCTTTCTTTCTTTCTTTCTTTCTTTCTTTCTTTCTTTCTTTCTTCCTTTCTTTCTTTCCTTCTTTCTTTCTTTCCTTCTTTCTTTCTTTCTTTTCTTTCTTTCTTTCTTTCTTTCTTTCTTTCTTTCTTTCTTTCTTTCTTTCTTTCTTTCTTTCTTTCTTTCTTTCTTTCTTTCTTTCTTTTTTCTTTCGTGCAGGTACTGGAGCTTGAACTCAGGGCAGGGACAGTGTCACTTAGCTTTTATTTTTTCCCTCAAGGTTGACACTACTGCTTGAGCCACAGCACCACTTCTAGTTTTTGGTGGTTAGAATTGGAGATAAGAGTCTCATGGGCCAGGTGCCAGTGGCTCACGCCTATAATCCTATCTACTCAGGAGGCTGAGATCTGAGGATCATGGTTCAAAGCCAGCCCAGGCAGGAAAGACCGTGAGATTCTTACCTCCAATAAACTACCAGAAAACTGGAAGTAGCACTGTGGCTCAAGTGGTAGAACGCTAGCTTTGAGCTGAAGAGCTGAGGGATAGCACCCAGGCCCAGAGTTCAAGCCCTAAGACTAACAACAACAACAACAACAAAAAGAGTCTCATGGACTTTCTTGCTCAGACTAGTTTCAAACCTTGATCCTCGGATCTCAGGTTCCTGAGTAGGTAGGATTACAGGCATGAGCCACTGGCACCTGGCTCCTGGGAGAGTTTTTGGGAAGTATTCATTAGTTTCTCATGTATGTCTGTGACTCTCTGCTCCTCCACATGCCAGCACCACAGAAACCCACGTGCTGTGGGCATCAGCATATTTACAGTCAATTTAAAGAGTTGATAGAAGGTATTATAATTTGAGCAGCTTTTCTTAGACAATGTACCACTGAGCTCCTCCTGGTACTGTTACTGATGCAGTGATCCATATTTTTAGAACATTCTATCTGGGGGAGGAGAGAGAGAGCCTTTTTTTAGCTGACTGCACATTTTGTCTCCTAAAAGGCTTAAAATCTATGACCTATAAAGTAATAAACATAAATTTCAAATCATAAGTTAACCAGGTTTTTGTTCATTGTATACTTTCCTAATGATATTTCCTATTTATTTAAAAAGATTTTTTCTTTAAAATCACATTTATGAAGAGAACTACTTATTATTTACTGAGTTCCTACGGTATTCTCAGCAGTTTATTTCTAATATTTTTCCCATAGAACTCCCATAGACAAAAGAAACAAATCAGAAACCATTTGTAGACTCGCACAAAGGCTGAGAGGTATAGAAGAAAACAAATGAGAAAGTATTATTTGTGACCAATTGATCAACTCAGCTGAGTTTCATTAAAAAACATGAAAAGGCAAAACCAATTTAGCAATGACTGTTAGGAACGCACAGACAACATTATTAATGCTGGAATTTTTTCCTCACTTATTTTTAGTTCTCTTTAGAAAATTACACTTGAGGGCTTTCAGTAATGACAATTTAAGGAGCAGAAAGACTTGGCACAACACTGGGACCCTTTTGTAATGCTAATGAAGGGGCATGGGCCAATCCGCACTTGGGAGGCTTTTTTTCTGGATACAGTTCTGTTTTTGAAGCTTGGGCTGACTTCTGGAATAGCTGGGCATATGAAATTACAATCCAGAGAGATTGCCTACTAACAACAGTCATCCATCATCCCATAAGGAAACCCAGTGTGGTCTTTTATAAATCTGACAAGGTTTGTACTCTTGTGTTTTAGTGGTAAAAATCTTCTGGAGTACAGGAGCATGAAAAATGAGAAGGTTTTTTTCCCCTTCTATCTTGACTCTATCAAAATATCATCTTCTGCCTTGAGGCTCTGAGGTCTCGTAACTCTGCTCTTGTATTATTTCTTTCGATTTTTTTCTTCCTAGTTTTATTCTTCACTTCCAATGGCTTTATATTTTAAGTTTCTCATACAGGGCCTTAAGCTATGTAAATGAAATAAGTATAATTAGTTACCTATGCTTAATAGAATGCTGTTCTCATTCATCTGAATAGACCAGAAGTAGATTTTCAATAACTCCAAACTCACAGGGAAGGAGTAAGGGTGGGGTGGGAGTGGATTCTTCCAATTTCACATCATTCCTCTTTCCTGGAGTATTTTTCAGACAGAATGTTCTGGAATTCAACTGCCCGGGTTCAAATTGTGGCTTTATAGTATATTAGTTGAGTGACTTTGTGCAAAGTACTTGAACTCTTTGCACCTCAGTTTCCCCATTTATGAGGAAGGATACCAACACTTCTTTCATGGTGCCAGGAGACAAGTGAATGATAAACACTTGCCAAGTGTCAGATTAGTGCATTGCTAATGATGATGGCCATGATGCTGATGATGAACGGAACACACACTACTTTAGGGGACTTGTGTAGATTACTTTTCAAAACCATGCCACAAGACGGGTACTATTAGCACTCTCATTTTGTAGCTTAAGAAACAAACACAAAAAGTCTGTGTTCTTTCACTCCTCACAAAGTGGAGGGCTGGGTTCAAACTCAGCAAATACTCGTTACTTATCATACTTATAACTACTTAATACTTACAACCAGCACTGCTGATAATGGTGAATTTGCATGTTTTATCCTTCTTCAAAGTGTATAAGGCTGGCCAAGGTGGTGCACACCTTTAATACCAGCTACTTGGGAGGCACGAATCAGGAGGATCCATGGTTCAAGGCAGCCCTCCCCACCCCAGGGGGAGAGGGGGGTAGTGAGATTGGGAAACTTAACCAGTCCACATCTCAATCATCCAGCTAAGTATGGTGAATATGCCTATAATCTCAACTATGCTGGGGCATAGGGAGAAGATTCTTAACCCAAGATTGGCCCTGGGGGAAAAAAACCACACAAGGCCCTATCTTAAAATATCTAAAGCAAAAAAAGGGCTGAGTGGTGCGGCTCAAGCAGTAGAATGCCTGCCTAGCAAGCATGAGGCCCTAAGTTCAAATCTCAATACCCAAACCACAGTGCATTAATATATATCTATATATATGTATGACCATCAAAATAAAAGTTGATTCAGGCAAGGATTATCACCTAAAACCATCAAATAAAAGTGTTTTGGAAATAGAATATACCATGCCTTCAGATCACTTGCTAATTGCAAAAAGGAAAGAAGTTCCTTTATAATAGGAGAGATCCTGCAAGTCTTGAGCAATGATGGAACTTAGTACCACGACAACAACAGCCAGCACGACTCACCTGCCAACGAGACGCGTGTGCCAAATGCCCTGCAGCACCTTGAAAACATGTCCAACTGAAACCTAACGGTGCTTTTAGTCCAAACTCACCATTTATATGAAATGCAGAGGGTAAGGAACAAATGAACCAGAAGGCAACAACCAATTCAGAAAGTGGGGCCTTCTATAAGACACAATAATCCAATAATCCAATAGAGATAAAAAAAGCCAACTGCAAAACAGGTGTTTGCTTTTGAAAACTAGATCCTGTCTTTTAATGCTATAACAGACTTGTAAGGAAGGTGCTGGATGACACTGAGCATTACTATCCATCTTCTCAGGTTTGATGATGGTTTTATGGTTCTGTGGTAGAATGTCCAGATTCTGAGCTTGGACCTGAATTATTTAGCAGTGAAGTGCCATTTTATCTACCACTTATAGGTAATTCAGAAAGAAATTCTTATGTAGGGAACAAATATGACAAAAGGTAGGTTTTGAACCTAGGACGTGAGGACAGATGCATCCACCACACTGACATTTCAACTTTTCTTCAGATTTGGACATTTGATTTACCATCTTCCTGACACATGCCCTCTACCTACTTTGGAGAGCATTGAAGACCTTTCTCATCTTGTACTTTGTAATAGTTTCACATAATTCTCACATAATTCTTGGCCAGCAGGTACATCTTGAAAAAGAGAACTGCTTTTAAAAATAATTTACTGAAGTCCTATTAGCTCAAACTTATTGAAATCTAACATGGCATTGTGGGAGAGATGTCAGTGCCTAGCACAGGTATGGCTCATAGCATTGACACACAGTCATCGTTCAACAACCATCTGTAAACTGTTTCTAATATGGGGCTATGCTTTCATAAGAACTGCCAAAATACTAAGGAAAGAAGAAAAAGAAGAAAATGGCAGAGACACAAGGCTCAGCTGCATCTTTGTAGATGGAGATTCAAATACTTCAGGTGGATAAAATGGAGCCTGATCTGTTCGTGTGTGTGTGTGTGTGTGTGTGTGTGTGTGTGCGTGCGTGCGTGTGTGTGTGTGTGTGTGTGTGTGTGTGTGTGTGTGTGCCAGTTGTGGGGCTTGAACACTGAGCCTGGGTACACTGTCCCTTAGCTTCTTCATTCCAAGCCGGCACGCTACCACTTGAACTCTACGTCTGGCATTTTGGTAGTTAATTAGAGATAAAGGTTTCAAGGACTTTCCTGACTGGGATAGCTTTAAACTGATTCTCAGATCTCAGCCTCCTGAGAAGTTAGGATTGCAGGTATGAGCCACTGGCACCAGCTTACTCTATCCTTTGATTCAAGTAACTGCACTCATGAAGATTCCTGAACAAGTTCTGAGCTTTTATAAGCGCACAGACATGAAGGATCTCCCTAGGATTCATCCAGCAGCAACTGTTACTTATTTAATAAATCCTGATGGAATTGTGCTTAATGACATATTTGTGAACAATTGCAGACTTCTTGATCCAGGAAGAGAGGCAAGCTCTGCTCAAGTTCAGGCATGAGTACTTTCAGCCATCAACACCAGCAGGTGTTATTCTCTGGGAATCAATAAATATGTGGGAATTAGGATCATTGTCAGCGTTTCGGAAGGCAATGGGTTCTAGAAGAAATGGCTTCAGCAGCAAGAGAAGTGCATTTAGAAAAAGAGATGGAAAGAGAATGATCAAGATTAAAAGAAATAATTAATAATGATATCATCTTGCCTTCTTAGAGTGCCCTTTCTCTGAGGTGCTTTATATCTATGTTAGCTTGTTAATTCTTACAATGTCCCTGGGAGGTAGGCGTAGAACAGTTGAAATAAAGAAGAAAAGGCATTTTCATGAGACCCTAAGATGTGAGGATATTCAAAAAAGTTATTATATTAGCAACAGAGTATTTCTTCATATTGAACAGCTCAATCACCTCCTCCTTTGCTTCAGTCGAGTCATTTTTGAAAGAGAAAAGCTATTACAATTTAGAGAGAATAAGATTACAGTTTACTATGTGGGGAATGCTCAAAGTTTGATGTAAAATGGTAGTTTTACTCAATGATACAAGGGTCATATCTTTTTTATATTAAAGTTCCCAGAAAAGGGCAGAGATCAGAACTTTTTCAGAGCTAAAATGCAAATGCATTTAAGTGGTTTTCTATTTATATTGTATTCTTTATTTAATAGTGAATGCTTTTACAAAGAGAACCACTTTAAAATTACTCTATAAATGGGATGACTTATATACCATACCAAGTTACTAACAGAGAATGCCTTCATTTAAATATGCTTTCAGGAATAAAAAATTAGGAAGGAAAAAGGGACCCACTAAAAATTAACAGCTTATGATAAATTGCAAGAAAATTGGTTCAAATGAAGCCTCCTATACTTTGTAACATGAGCACATGAATTACCACCGTCCCCCGCTGTATTTTTATATCCTAAACATTCTCCCTTAATTGATCTAGACTTGCATATTTTCAATAATATGCAAATTCATTTACATATCCTTTATTAACCAGGCCTAATTTGAAGTATATAAATATAGTAATTTTTCAGTTAGGGAAAACTTTGGTGTAACTTCATATTCACTCATGTTCAGGCACATTGGGGACAAAAGCATAAATCTAATAATCTAAGCATAGATTAGATACAGTCATAGGGATCTAGGCTAGCTATTAATGAGGAGACAGGCAAACAAGACCTTCTCAAAATAGATTTCATCATAAAGTTGTGTTTCATTATAGGAGCCTCAAGTGGTGTTCTTGGTAAAGGAAACACAAATACTAGTAGAACTAGCAATTTGAGCAAAGACAGAAACCCTGACCCTGGAGTGTGGGAGTTCATTCTCTGCTGAGAGTTCTATCACAATTTGGCTTACATTCTGATGACAGTAAGGTGGAATTTTATTTCTGTGACCCTAACATCTAAAGCCTTTTCCTGAGATAGATCTGAAGCCAATTAGAGAAGGTTTTTCTTAGGAGTTGAGTAAGGACCAAGTCTTCAGCTCATCTGATGGAAGTCCGCTTCTATCACCACAAACACTGTCATGACAAACGACCTAAGAGACCTTCACTGATGGACTGAAATATTAAAAGCAATATTGAGAAAGCCCATGGGATTCTTTTTAATTAGACTTGACTCATAGAGGATCATTCTGTAAATCATACAACTGCTCACGGTTTTCAAAGAATGTGTACTGATGTTGCATAACAACATACCTTTAAGAAGAGAAGAAGTTGAGTTTATGTCTTGGCTCTGACACCGAGTTTATTAGAATCTTCTCTTGCAAGAAGGAAGATGACTTCAAACATCAAAATTACTGCATTTCAGAGTACAGATCCGCCTTTGCTCTCTTCCAAGTGCCACGCTGAAAAAGGGTGCAAACTTACAGGTCCATCTGTAATATTTCTTCCTCTCTACTTCTTGCTCTCCCCTCCAAGCTGCTCCAGCTAGCCTGCTGTCTGTAGGCAAACCACACAGGAACTAGCAGATATGGGGCTGCCCAGAGCTGGGTGTGAGCCTTAGATGCTGTGGTTTTGTTTTCTGGCTGCCAGAGCTGAACTAAAAATGCAGGAGGCTCACTGAAACACTTTTGCTTCTTTATGTTGGTTTCAGTTTTAACAACATCCCCCCCTTGAACACTTATGTTCGCATAAGAAAAATTTGAATCCTGGACATGGTCCATCAGAAAGCTGCTACTGGCCTTAAGGAAGCCCTTCTTTTTCATCCCAGCATGTAGGCAGAGAGGAAAGCTCCTTGGGGAAACTTATTGAAACCTCCCCTTACCAGTCATAATGCTAAATCTCAGAGAAGATGTTCTCTTAGTGCACTCAGATGACAGTGGTGCTCTGCTTATAGTAACTCTTGAGTTAAAAAAAAAAAAAAGAAAGAAGGAAGGAAGAGAAAGAGAGAGGACGAGAGGGAGAGAGAAAGAGAAACAGAAAAAAGAAAAAAGAGAGAAAGGAGGAAAGAAAGGAGGAAGGAAGGAAGGAGGGAGGGAGGGCAGAAAGAGAAGAAAGAAGAAAAGAGAAGAAAGAAGGAAAGAAAGTTCTCTGAGTAGGCTGAGTTCTAACCTCAGGTTTGTTACAGCATGTCTGAGGATTAGTCTTCAGATTTCTGGGGCTTCTCTTGAGCAGGTTCAACTGGAGGCTTTCTGGCATTTTAGGACCCAGTTATGAACTAAATCTTGTTACCTTCAATTTCTTTAGATCTTACCTTCGACTTTCTAACTTACCCTTCTTCCCATATCACCTGCAACCAGTGAAGGCTTCTTCCTTTTACTCTTGC
The DNA here is from genome assembly GCF_024711535.1 of Dipodomys merriami. Taxonomy (NCBI): domain Eukaryota; kingdom Metazoa; phylum Chordata; class Mammalia; order Rodentia; family Heteromyidae; genus Dipodomys; species Dipodomys merriami. Next base: position 3,228,268 of record NW_027206124.1, on the reverse strand, counting down.
TTAAAGATGGATTACCAATAGGGATCTTTCACATGCAGTTAGGCATATGGCTGCTTGCTAACTGGTACCATCAGAGTTTGGAGACTGAACCCAAGATCAAGAAGGGTGGTCCTGGCATTAATTCTTAAGAGTGTCTAGAAGGATGGTATCATTTAAGATTCAATTATTCACTATTTCTGCATTGTGAAACATTATTCTTTTCCTCTTCTCCCACTCCCCTTTTGATATAACAGTATTGAGGCTTAAAATGAAGGCCTGGGTGCTGTCCCTTAGCTTTTTTTTTTGGCTGCAGGTTAGCTCTTTACAACATGATCCACAACGCTGCTTCCAGTGGAGGGGGGGGGGGAGAGACACAAAAAGAAAAAAGAAATCGTACGGACTTTCCTGCCCGGACTGGCTTTGAACCATGATCTTCAGATCTCAGCCTCCTGAGTAGCTAGGATGACAGGTGAGAGCCACCAGCGCCTGGCTTTTTTTGTTTTTCTGAGACAGGGTTTTGTGTAACCCAAGCTGACCATGAACTCGTGATCCTTCTGCCTCCATCTTTGGGGTACTGCAGTTACAAACATGAGCCAATATGCTCAGCTTGAGCAACATGTCTTTTTTTTTTGGTGCCAGTCCTGGAGTTTGAATTCAGGACCTAAAAGCTCTCCCTGAGCTTTGCTCAAGGCCAGTGTTCTACCACTTGAGTCACAGTGCCACTTTCAGCTTTTTTTGGTGATTAATTGGAGATAAGAGTCTAATGACTTGCCTGCCTGGGCTGGCTTCAAATGGTGATCCTCAGCCTCCTGGGTGGTTAGGATTACAGGTGTGAGCCACTGGTGCCTGGCTTGCTCAACATTTTTGTTGAAATGAAAGAATCTGTTATAGAATCAGCTAAATATCTTATTCATGACAAGTGCTCAGAAACTATACATCAAATGAGTCATCTGCTGCTCCAATTCTTTAATAATGGGCTTGCTTTCTACTAATAGAAGTTAGTCTAATTTTCTTAAAAACAGGTTACATCTGAATAGGATATCCACTATTTCCACAGAAAGACAGCATGTTACTAATTTTAAAACAAAAATATCTTCACCAGTGGATACCAGTGGCTCACGTCTGTGGTTCTAACTATTCAGCAGGCTGAGACCTGGGGGGTTTACAGCCCCAGACAGCCTGGACAGAAAAGTCCATTTCCAACACATGAGTAGGAAGCAGGGCTCAAATGGTAAAGTGCTAGCCTTGAACAAAAAAGCTAAGAGCTCAAGGCCCTGTACTGGCACTCACACAAAACCAAAACTAACAGCAACAAGTCCAATAGTATCTTAACATTTGGCCTCGGAGCTCTTCAGCCTTTGTGACTTTCTTGGACTTTCAAGACTTTCTTGGATCCTATTACATTGAATAGCTCCATTGCCAAGTTTCCTTATTATGAAACAGTATCCAAGTCAGAAGTCTGAAGTAATTAAAACAGTGACTGCTTTAACTTCCATAGCCAGGGAGTGGGAAGGAAGGAAAATCTTTAAGAATGCTATAGAGAAAGTGTCAGGACATTTACAACTTGTCATCTACTATAGAAAATACTTCTCCACTATCCCCCAAGGATCAGATTATAAACTCTCTCTTTCCAAGCAAGGGCAGAGGGCCAAACAGAAGAATCAAGGAGAATTCATTTTGGTTGTGAGTTCTAGAAGGCAGATTCTGGTACACAGTGCACAGGGAGGAAAGCAGGCCACTTTGGTGGCTTATTTCATAACAGCTGTGTCACTGAACAAATACAAAGGCAGGACCTAAGAATAAAGACCCTACTGTGAGAATGTCAGTCCTTCCCATCAGGAGACACTCAGGAAAACAGCAGCTACAGGAGGACCCCGCAGCATGCCCACCATGTAGACCATTAAAGCATACTTGTCTAAACAGATTTTCAGCAATTCCTCCTTGAAGGGTCATTGTAAACAACAGAACCTTTTTATACACAATTATGCTTAATTTAACTTCCTAGTAAAATGGATACTGTGGATTCAACACTGTGAATTCAGATACTCCCTTTTCGTTCATTCAATTGATTGAAACGCCTTCTCTGGGTTAGGCCTTTTTTCTCCAAGGACAGGCTGGGCATATACCAGCGAGCATCTCCATGGATGATTGTTCATCCTGGAGAAAAAGTACAATAGGGAAGAGCCATAGGAAATGTGGCTTGACAAGGGTGAAAAAGAGGGGGGAAAACACCAGGGTCTTTCTAGCCATGGCAAGGATTTTACTGTGAGATGGGAGCCAATGGAAGCAAATGGAAGATTTGACAAGATCTAAGTTAGCATTTAAGTTTTACAAGGATTGCTCTGGCTGTTGAAACTAGATTATGTCAGAAGAACAGAAGCAAAGACAATAGGATGCTACTGTAACATTTCACGTAAGAAAGGATAGTGGGTTAGAACTGGGAAATGGAAATGATGGGAAGTGGCTAGAATCAATATAGAGGTTGATCAATGTTTAGGTCTGGCTCAAGTGGAAGAATACTTGCCTAGAAAGCACAAGGGATTCATTGTTTAATCACTTCAAACCCCAATACCACCATAACCAAAAACAAAACAAAACAAAAACCCCAAAAACAGAACACAAAAATTCCAAACTGGTTGTTCAAGGTCCAAGAAACTAAAAGAAAGAATGTGTCATGTATTGAGACAGGAAAGATTATGAGAGAGCATATCTGGAAGACAAAAATCAAGTTTTTTTTTTATATATTGAATTTAAATGTTTGTCAGACATACCAGTGGGGAGGTCAAAAGAGACATGAGTTTGGAAGTCAAGAGAGATTAGGGCTGATGATAAAGCCTTGAGAGCGGCCCACTGTGAAAGGGATCGACAGCTATAAGAACTGCACCACACAACCTGGAGAATGAATACAGACAGAGATGAGCATCTGGAGACACCTCCAAAGCTGAGGGACTGGAGAATGAGAAGAAATGAACTAAGGTACTTAAAACAATGGATGTCTGGGATACGAAATGAAGCAAATTTTGTTCATTTTTGTACGACTGAGTTCAAAGAAAAATCAAAGAAAAGCAGCCAACAAAGTTGGTGGATTGCCATGGTATTGCAACTAAACTGTGCTCCTAAAGCAGATCAAGAAGGGTGCCCTTATCAAATTTCACTTCAATGGGGTTAATTCCACTAGGTTAGTAACACCAACTTTTTTTTTTTTTTTTGTCATGGGGCTTGAATTCTGGGCACGGGCGCTGTTCCTGAGCTCTTCAGCTCAAGGTGAGCACTTTACCACTTGAGTGCCACTTGCAGTTTTCTGGTGGTTAACTGGAGTTAAGATTCTCACAAACTTTCTTGCCCAGTCTGGCTTTGAACTGTGATCCTCAGATCTCAGCCTCCTGAGTAGTTAGGATTACAGGTGTGAGCTACTAGCACCTGGCATAATACCAACCTTTGTTGAGTTTAACCAAGTTCCTGAGTACTACTGGCTGCTCCATCCTTACCAGGCCTGCAGCACTTGATCTTGCCCTATCTTCCTTCCATCTGTCTTTTCAGTTACCTTTCATACGCTGATTACTCTCAGGTCTGGTTCTCAAGTCTGTGAACCAAGACCCAGCTGTTTCCTTTATTCTAGCTCTCTGTACTCTCCTGTTTACTCGCTTGGGCATCCACCAACCCTAGGCTCCTCATATTCAAAATGTCCCAAAGCAGAATTCATCATCGTTTCAGCCAAACCTGCTTCTAAGACCTGGTGAGAGTCACCCAAAAAAGAAACTTGAGAGTCACTGTAGACTCTGTTTTCTCTCATTCCCACATTTATTTGGATCCAAGTCCAGTAACTTCTACCCCTCACATTAAATGTAAAAGTACATGTGTCCAAGGAGAGTTAGTCCAATAGTGTGTCATGCCATGCCATTCCAGTTGTTCCTCTTATCTCAAGAATGCGTCCCAAGATGCACAGTGGATTCCTGGAATTGTGTATGGGACTTAACCCTATATGTACTGTTTAATATTTTTCCTAATTTAATTTCCTACATTTTCATACATACCTAGGGTAAAATGTAACTTCTAAATTGGGCAAAATAAGAGACTAGCAGTAACTAATAACAGAGTGATTATAGCAATATTCTACAGTAACAATAATGTAAATGTGGTCTCTCTCAAAATATGTTATTGTACTATGCCCAGCTTTTCCTTCTTGTGATGATATGATAAAATGCCTCTATGGGGAAATGAAGGGAGATGAATGACCTAGACACTGTGACTACTATGAAGGGTTATGTTCACAAGCATTTCAATAATTCAACTATTCATCTGACATCCAAGACAGCTGTTAAGTGACTTATACAGTGTGTATTTTCTTGCAAAGGGGTGTTTCCTGTCCATAGAGGAATAGAACAGGAGATGAGGAATGTCATCCATGCTACTTAGAGTAGCATAAAATTTAAAATTTATGAATTATTTCTGGAATTTTCACTTACTATTTTTGCTCTGCAGGTATCTGAAATGGATAAATTTGAAACTGAATAAATGAGAACTTATGGTCTTCATCACTCATTGCCAGAATTACTGTAACATTCTGTTCTTCTTCCATTTCCTCTCTTCTGCTTCCAATATATTTTTGACCACATGCAGACAGGAATATGTTCTAAAAGAAAAAAACATTAGAAGCTGGGCACCAGTGGCTTACTACTGTAGCTACTCAGGAGGCTGGGATCTGAGGATCACAGTTCAAAGCCAGCCTGGGCAAGGAAAGTCCGTGAGACTCTTATCTTCAATTAACCACCAGAAAACTGGAAGTGGTACAGTGGCTAAAGTGGTAGAGCGCTAACCTTGAGCTGAAGAGTGCAGGGACAGCGCCCAGATTGATTTCAAGCCCCATGACAGAAAGAAGGAAAGAAAGAAAGAAGGAAGGAAGGAAGGCAGGCAGGCAGGCAGGTAGGCAGGCAGGCAGGCAGGCAGGCAAGCAAGCAAGCATTAGATCTCTGTCTTCAAAATATAACAGGTATGTCTGTGATTGAGGTATCTATGGATCTTGAAATTAAGGGCCAAAAATTGATCCACAGAGTAGAGGGGAAAGAGCATAGAATTGGTCACAAGAGATTTGAGTTTAGGCCCAACTAAATAATTGGCTCACTGAATATTCTGATCAATTCTTATTACCAAGTCATTTTATAAACTCAGTTCAAACTCACCTCCTCCAGAAAGCCTTTTTCTCATTGTACACTCTATGCCTGCTTTTCTAGTGTCAATTTACTTATACTTCTTGGTTTCTTCTGGTTTCCATGATTAGATTCTTAGGACTATCATTTCCTTGTATTCTCATGGCTTAGTATAATGCCTAGTACATAGCATATATCCAACAAATACAGAATCTATGCTCATTTCCCTAATGCAACTTCTTCACATGTGAAATAGTATACGATGCCTATGCTTCAGCATTCCTTTCTAATTTATATGATGTATGTTAAAAATCTTCATTAAGGTTTGATATAGAATAGTTCATACTGGGCTGGGAAGGTGGTTCAGTGATAGAGTGTTTGCCTTATATGCATGAGGCCCTGGGTTCAATTCCTCAGCACCACATAAGCAGAAAAAGCTGGAAGTGGCACTATGGCTCAAGTGGTAGAGCACTAGCCTTGAGCTGAAGAGCTGAGGGACAGCGCCCAGGCCCAGAGCTCTGACCCCATGACTGGCAAAAAAAAAAAAAAAAAAAAAAGAATACTTCATACTGAATGTATAAAATGCTTCTCTGTCTCCTACTACTTTATTAAATAAAATCCAAGTATCTTAGCATGGCATTCATGGCCCTACCAATCTGTTTGCTAGGCCTCTCTTTCAATTTGCCTCTTCTTACTACTACCCTATTACTTTATTAGCCAACAGAATAATATTTCAAACACTCCAACTTCTCTCATACTTCATTTTGTATTGTGCTTACCCATCTACATGTCAATATCAATAATGTTGGTTTTATCAAAATTATAGCTGAAGTAGAAGCTAAAATCGACATTACTTTTGACTACTAAGCATTTTCCTATCCAAAAGTCTCTCCCCCTATCATTAATATTCTGCTCAGTCACCAACATGTTTTAAGACTTGGACTTGATTATATTTTCAATGTCTGCAGGATAAAAATCACCTGATAATTCGAGCAAGGTTCTTCCCGATCTGACTTCCTTCTTTCACGTCATCTCCCTCCACTGTTCCACTAATAGCCTTTGCAACAGCCACAGTCATACAGCACTTGCGGTTTTACCCAAATAATAGCTTTTATGCCCTTACAGGTGATGTGGCCTCTGCCTCTAATGTCCTCCTCTACATTGTCTAGCCAGTGAACTCCCTGTCATCAACTCAGATTTAAACTGTTCTGCAAGACCTGCCCTATTAGGCTATATAAATCTTGTCACAGTATTCCATGACAGTGCCCATCACCTCCACTGGCCTATAAACCCATCCAGCACAAGGCCTTCAGTTATCTCTGGGTCCTTCCTGCCTGGCACAAAGCAGGTGCTCACTGAAGATCAGTTAACTATATCAAAGACGACCCCTTAGTACGTGGCACCGTCTGTCTCTCCAGGCATTCTGCCCCTGCCCACTGCAGATAACAACGCTCTTCATCTCTCTCGGCTGTTAAAGTCTTGAATTCTTCATCCTTGGAAGTGACAACCAGAGCTCACAGGAGGCTTTTCTTGTTTTGTTTTTGCTGGTCCTGGGGCTTGAACTCAGAATCGGGGCGCTGTCCCTGAGTCTCTTTGTGCTCAAGGCGAGCACTCCACCACTTGAGCCACAGCGCCACTTCCGGTTTTCTGGTGGTTTATTGGAGATGAGTCACACGGTCATTCCTGCCCGGGCTGGCTTTGAACCGCGATCCTCAGATCTCAACCTCCTGAGTAGCTAGGATGGCAGGCCTGAGCCACCTGCCTGGCTGTTTGTTTTCCCCGTTAGATTACATTATTAACATAAATTGTAAAATAAGCATAACATAAATAAGCCTTTCGAAGGACACTGCGGGTGGTGTCACAGAGGAAAAGCTTTTGCCATTCTCTGGCTTGATACCCTCCAGCGGGGCCGCTTTGCCTTCCTTGACCCGCCATGGCAGAGGCAGGCGCTGAGGAGCCGGAAGTGACAAACCGGAAGTGAGGAAGCAGAGGCGGGGCCAGGAGAGCGGAAGTGGGGCCCGCCGTGGGCGCTGGGGCCTGGCAGGCCGCGGAGTACCCTGAGGCGACAGAGGCTCAGAATTTGAGCGGGAAGAAGCCCCGGCTGGCGGCGGGGCCTTCCTCTCAGGTAATGGCCGCTGCCATGGGAGTGTTATGACCGTGCCGGGTTCTTGCCGACTCCTGACGGGCTGTGGGGGGGGGGGACAGGCCGACGGGAGCGCGGAGAGGCCGCCCCTGCGTGCACCACCGCTCCCCTCCACCTTCTAGAAACTTCCTCATGGCTCCCTGTGTGCCGCCATCCCTCCCTCTTGCTTCCTCATCGTTCCTTGCGAGGCCACACTCTTTCTAGAAGCTTCCTCTTGGCTTTCTGCAAGGTCGCAGCTATGTGGCGTCACCCCTCCCCTCCTAAAAGCTTCCTCATGGCCCCGTAGCAGGCCTCACCTACCTAGCACCACTTCTTCCCTCCTTCTAGAAGCTTCATCATGGTCCCGGCCATGCTCAGCTGTCATGGGTCCGTTTCTCTGTGTGACCCAGCATCTGGCACAAAGTGCACTTGGTGCACAGTGGCCATTCCCAAGGTGGAAAAGAGATTGTCGAAAGACCGTAGACAAGAAGTTGGCTCTCTCTTAGCCTCTGCCCTCTCAAATTCTCCCCAAAGCTCAGAGAACTTGTTAAGCCTTAGCTAGAAAAAAGGCAAAGCACGGGACTGGGAAGGTGACTCAGTGGTAGAGCGCTTGCCTTGCATGCATGAGGCCCTGGGTTCAATTCCTCAGCACTACATAAGCAGAAAAGCCGGAAGTGGTGCTGTGGCTCAAGTGCTAGAGCGCTAGCCTTGAGCTGAAGAGCTGAGGAACAGTGCCCAGGCCCAGAGTTCAGGCCCCACGACCGGACCCCCCCCCCCCAAAAAAAAGGCAAAGCAGGACTCTCCTCTCCCTCTCCCTTCCTCTCTCCCCCTATCTCCCTCTCTCTCTCTCCTTCCCTCCCTCCCTCCACCCCCCCTCTCTTCTTTTCTTTCTAATAATTAATGAGATGAAACCAGGTGCTTGTAGGTCATGTCTATAATGGAGGCCGAGATTTGAGGATTGCAGTTCGAAGCCAGCCCAGGCAGAAAAGTTTGTGATATTCTTTATGACCAATTAATCACCAAAAAACTAGAAGTGGTGGCTCACCAGCCTTGAGCATAAAAGTTCAGCAACAGGCCAGGAGCCAGTGGCTCACGCCTGTAATCGTAGCTACTCAGGAGCCTGAGATCTGAGGATCGCGGTTTAAAGCCAGCCCGGGCAGACAAAGCCGTGGGACTCCTATCTCCAATAAACCACTAGAAAACCGGAAGTGGTGCTGTGGATCAAGCGGTAGAACGTAGGGACCGTGCCCAAGCCCAGAGTTTAAGCCCCACGACAGACAAAAAAGAAAGAAAGAAAAAAAAAATTAAGGAACAGCACCAGGTCCTGATTTTAAGCCCCAGGATTGGCAGTAAATAACATGTGAAAGACCAGATGTGGGACATTTACTCCACGGGGTAGGGACTATGTCTTGTGCGTCCAGTTTTTCCTTTCATAGGATGGAGGTGCCACATAATAAACTATTAAATTGTTAGCTGAATAAATAAATGAACACACAGATGAGACTCAAAAAATATTTGACTCTTAAAGTATTCTTTTCATCAAAGCAGTAACACCCCTAATGTCATAGACACTCCTAATATCATAGTATTGTCTATAATTGTTCTCCCTTAACAGTCTCAGCCAGAGCTTACTTCTATCTCAAACCCAAACTCAAGGCAGAACTTGCACAAACAAGAGCAGATTTATCCTCATGGCACTAAGTGCATCTTCTTGAGAGCCTGTGAGCATGATTAGGTGCCATTATCACAATTATCTCAAGTCTTTGGATAGTCCATCTAGTTACCATAAATCTTGTTCTCAATCCTAGAATCTGAAAAACTTTGAAAATCAATTTTTCTTTCTAACTCAGTAGTTCAATCTGAACTGAAGTGAGGACATTAATAGTCTTTTTTTTTTTTAATTGTGAAAATACTGTTCAGAGGGTTTACAATTACATGGGCAAGGTAATGAGTACATTTCTTATCAAGCATTGTTGCCTCCTCCTTTGTTTCCCCTACCCATCCCTTCCCATCTCCCCCCCCCGTGGGTCGTCCCCCCCCATTTATAGTCTTTATTTCAACTACTTAGTATATTTTTGTTACAGATATGTTGATGGGTTTCATTCTTATCCATGCATCAGCAACTCCACTTCTTACTATAGGTGGGTTACTATATGGAACAGCACGGTGGTACCTTTCAGAAATAAAAAGAATTCTACAACTCACCTAGTCTCAAAGGAGTTGTATAAGAGATTGTGGGCCAGTAGTTTGTCACCTGATAATGTGCTTTCTTATTACGATTCAGATAAAGTGGGGGAAGAAGGAAATAGCATTGTGGAAGTGACCAGATCTGAAAAGGAAAGAAAACTAGGAGATGTCTTCTACCATCTAATTGTTTGCTTTAGAATTATTCAAGGGATAAAGTTCCTTAACCAAACGGGAAATTTTTAAAATGTAGATACCCTGTTTTACATTTCTCCACAAACCTATATAAATAGTAGGTTCTCAAGAAATATTTGTTGATGGATTTGAAAATATTTGCTCAAATTCTAGAAATTTACTTGACAGTTACAAGAACTAGATTTTATTTTTTTAATGCCATTTTATTTTTCAAAGCTGTATAATCATTGTAGGTCTCTTCCCAAGCAGAATAATTCAGTAATTTGTGACCTGAAATAACTTCTTTCTTCTATTTGTCATATTATAGTAATGTGGGTAGATAGACCATAGAAATTCAAGTGTGGAAATTTACCTCCTTGCCACTAATTTTGTCTCAGATGTTTTATCACTATGTAGTATGTTATGCTTAATAGCAGGGACATATTCTGAAAATTATACCATTAGATGCTTTTGTCATTATGCACATTGTAGCATTGTCATTCAAATATAGTATACTTAACACAAAATGGCTATGATGTCACTAGGTTATATAATCCTGTGTGACCACTGTCATATGCTACGTATCTTTGAAATGTCATTATGCAGCACATGACTAATTATAATCTCAAGGTTATTTGATAGTATGAGTAAACTTAGAATTTGTCTTTAGTGTCTAAAACATAGTGACTGACATAATTTACAAATAAAATCAGTTGAGTCCCTGTTAGTCTGAAAGACTCTGCATTTCAGAATGATGGTGGTTTATATGTGGTTCTATGTTCATATTACAAAGTAAAGTTCATGTTACTATATATGAGTAAGGAATACTAATTTACCTATCCTGACTTTTCTGTATCTAATAATAGAGTGTTTAATTTTGGTATGGTGTTAAGCACATCAATTTTAAACTGTTTTGGATTAGAAGACTTTAATTTTTTTTGTCAGTTGTGGGGTTTGAACTCAGGGCCTGGGTACAGTCTCTGAGCTTTTTCACCCAAGGCTAGCACTCTACCACTTTGAGCTGTAGCACCACTTCCTATTTTACTAGTTTTCTGGGGGCAGAAAATGTGTTTAAGAAAACACTTCAAAAATTTAAGACTGCAGGCTAGAGAACACAGAGAAGCCTAAAAATTAAAATTGATTCTTCAAAATATAGATACTGTAAAAAAGATTTTAACAACTGTTGTTCACTTTCAGCAAGTTATAATTCTAACATTTTTTTAAAATAGACTTGTGAAGAAACAGATCAATATTTGTTGCTCTAAGCCAATGTCATGGTGCATCTCAGTATTGAGTGATTTTTACTAGAAAAGAAAAATGGACAGTAGAAATGGAAAATTTTAATAGCTTATTGAAACATATAAATCAAGTTTTTACTGCAAGAGAGAGTTAGATTCAAATGTCTATATTGGAAGTACAAACGAGAAAATTAGGGATTTGTTGCTTTCTATGGCTGATACTGTCTCTGAGAAGTGTGTGTGTGTGTGTGTGTGTGTGTATATGTCTGTGTGTGTGTCTGTGTGTGTGTGTGTGTCTGTGTACATAGTCCTGGGGCTTGAACTCAGGGCCAGGGTGATGTTCATAAGCTTTTGTGCTCAAGGCTAGCACTCTATTACTTGAGACACAGCTTCACTTCCAGCTTTTTGGTGCTTAATTAGAGATAAGAGTGTTACGGATTTTCTGGCATGAGCCACTGGTGCCCAGCTCTGAGAAATCTTAAATGAACACCATAGTCTGTATTGTTTATTTGAAGGTGCATTGTATTTTAACCTAACGGTTAATTATCTCTATTTAAAAAAGAAGTGAGAGTTTATTTAGGATGTATCTGAAAATTCATGTCTTCTTTCAATATGCAAATTAATTGGACCTGAACAAGTAGCTAGGCAGGGAAACAGTACTGAAAATAACAAACATTTGTTATGAATATTATTTTTCCTTTTGTATGTGTGCAGTTTCTCTAGTAAAAATCTGATTATAGTTGATCTTGGCTTCATTGGGTCTGGATGTTCATCAGGGCTTGAAATCAATTTGGCACGCTGCCTTGGTAGCCATCAGTGTTGAATCACTAGAGAAATTGCAAACGAACTGACTCACCTTAATGCAAAGTAATGAATAAGAGGGAAGGGAATAGTTTCATATAAATTACGAATGGATAACTTACAACTATCATTTAAAATTTTGGGGTTGCATGCCTCCTATAAGGTTTAATGTATTTTTCTATCAACTTAAATAGGTATCTACTTATATGTACTTATTTTGAGGTCTGTGAGACACATATTGATCACTCCATATTTCAGGGGAAATCTTTATACTATTTGAATCCTACTTTGACACAATCCTAACCCACATTTCTTTTAAGAAAGGTGAGTAAAGAAAGTAATTTAACCTTTCCCTCTAGTTTACTAGCTACTGTGGAGCCTAATGAGATTGAAGTATTTAAGTAGTTGACCCTAGAAACCATCTTATTTAGATCTGATTGTATAACTTGTAGTTTAATGGAAATATATCATAAAGGCATTCAGAGATTCTAAGATTCAGTTTTCACCACTTTTATTATTTTTGGAACACAATAGTTTTTTTTTTATTAATGTCAGAGTGCAAGTCAAATTCTCTTTTTAAATACGGACTTTTCTACTGTCCATGTAAAGTTTCATCGTGATGTATTGCTGGTCAAAAAGGTTCGACAATATTTTCTGCAGAAGCTTAGAGGACTAGCAAGACCTATTTATCTAGATCATATAGGCCACTCTCTTACGAGAGATTTTCCTGTTCCCATCCTCACTTATATGGTACCCTCTATTTTAGCTGAAGAGTTGATTTAGAAACTAAATCTAGATTTTTCAGTCTGACTTGATCTTCTATAGACATTAAGAAAAATATTTAACTCACTTTTTTTTTACTTTCCTTGCAGGAAATTTATACTTTATCAACATGGAGATTAATCATTTGTATCTGGGAGCAGCAGTACTGGGGGCCAATTGCCTGCCAAAAGTTCTATAAACCAATCATTCTTATTCCATTGCTCTTATCCTGCATCTCACCCTCAAATTCGGCCTACCTATGGCATTCAGGAGGCAAGTGAAAAACTTTGTGAAAAATTACTCAGATGCTGAAATAAAAGTCAGGGAAGCGACTTCTAATGACCCATGGGGGCCCTCTAGTTCTCTGATGTTAGCTATCAGTGACTTGACTTTCAACACGATTTCACTCTCAGAGATTATGAATATGCTGTGGCAGAGACTCAGTGACCATGGAAAGAACTGGCGCCATGTGTATAAATCTCTTACCCTAATGGATTATCTCATCAAGAATGGATCAAAGAAAGTTATTCAGCATTGCAGAGAGGGCTTCTGTAATCTTCAGATGTTAAGAGATTTTCAACACATAGATGAAGCTGGAAGAGACCAAGGTAACAGTTAAAGAAGCTTGTATAGTGTGTCTGAGGATTAGGAGGTCAGGGTGGTTCAGTTAAAACAGGGATCTAGGGAAAAAGTTGTTCTTAAATGAACCAACTACCTTTCCTCTAGGGTAGTTATGATTCTAGTTTAATCCTCTGTGTTTACTATTAAGTCATGTTGGTGAACAATATGATTGTCTTTTTTGTTTGTTTTGTAGTACTTGTACTCTTTTTGTGTATGTGATTTATTTGTTTCTTACTAGAGATTGCACCAAGGGCCTCATGCTTGGCAAGCACTCTACCATTGACCCACTTCTTCGATCCTCTTAGATTATTTTTTAGAAAAGATCTGTGCTTTTTTTTAAAATTTTTTTATTGTAAAGATACCATACAGAGGGTTACAGTTACATGAGTGAGGCAATGAGTACACTTCCTCTTGAACATTGTTACCCCCTCCATTGTTTTCCCCCTACCATCACCTCCCTCCCTCCCTTCCCCAAGGTTCTTTGTTTTTTTTTTTTTTTTTTTTGATTGTGATTAAGTGATTACTTAATTTCCGGAAATTCACAGTATTGTGGAATAATGATGCTCATTTAAAGTCACAAGTTCATTCTAACTTTCCTGGAGCAAATTGTCTATCACAGTCTGTAATATATAACGGTGCTCACATGTTATATACCATATATGTGATCAGCAGCATGGGGATATTTGGTAGTGGTTCAACCAGATGAGTGGGAGTTCTTTGTTTCTTAAGTCCTGTTAGTTTTGTCATATCACCTAACATTTTGGATTTATCATCCACTTATCAGGGAGACCATGTACTGTTTGTCTCTTCGTTCTTGGCTTACCTCGCTCAACATGATTCCTTCTAGCTCCATCCATTTCCCTGCAAATGCCATTATTTTGTCATTTCTAATGGCTGCATAATATTCCATTGTGTATAGATACCACAATTTTTGGATCCATTCATCTGTGGTGGGGCATCTAGGTTGTTTCCATATCCTAGCTATTGCGAACAGTGCTGCAATAAACATGGAGGTGCATGTGTCCTTGTATATTGGTTCCTGTTGTTCAGGGTAGATGCCTAGAAGTGGTATGACTGGGTCGTAAGGGAGGTCAATCTTTAGCTTTCTAAGGACCCTCCAGACTGCTTTCCAAAGTGGTTGTATGAGTGTACATTCCCACCAGCAGTGTAATAGCGTTCCTCGTTCTCCACATCCCCTCCAGCATTTGTCGTTGGCTGATTTGTGGATGTGGGACATTCTGACTGGGGTAAGGTTGTATCTCAGGGTTGTCTTTATTTGCATTTCCTTCACCACCAGGGATGATGAAGATCTGTGCTTTTTTTAAAAGGCAATTTTGTTATTTATTATACAAAAGGATTTCATAGTGATATTTGTAACAGTGCATATAATTTACTTTGATCAAATTTACCACCTTTATTCATCTTTCTTATTTTTCTTCCTTAGTCTTTCACTTACACCCAGACCAACCTCAGTTCCTTCTATTTCTGTTTCCTGAGTAGCTGGGACCAAAGGCATTTGACACTGGGCACTATCCCTGAGGTTTTTGGCTCCAGGTTACACTACCACTTGAGCCACAGTTCCACTTCTGGCCTTTTGGTGGTTAATTGGAGATAAGTCTCATAGACTTTTCCTGCTAGGCTGCCTTTGAACCATGATCCTCAGATCTCAGCCTCTGCAGATTAGCTAGGATTATAAGTGTGAGCCACCAGCTCTTGGATTTCTTGCTTGTTTTTGAGATGGTTTTACTAACTTTTTGCCCGGGTTGGCCTCAGACCATAATCCTTTTACTCCACTTTCCAAATAGTTGAATTGCCAGGGTGTGTCACCATGCCCAGCCCTTTATTTTTGAGATGAAGTGTTGTTGTTGTTGTTGTTTGTCAGTTTTGGAGCCTGAACTCTGGGTCTAGGTGCTGTCCCTCAGCTCTTCAGCTCAAAGCTAGCGCTCTACCACTTGAGCCACAGCTCCACTTCCAGCTTTTTCTGCTTATATGATGCTGAGGAATTGAACCCAGGGCCTCATGCATGCAAGGCAAGCAGTCTACCACTGAATCACCTTCCCAGCCCGAGATAAAGTTTTGCTAGTTTTGGCTGGGCTGCCTTTAAACTCATAATTCTCCTGCCTCTGCCTCCTGAGTAGCTGTGATTACTGGCATGTTCCATTACATCTGACTAATATATTTGTTTTCAAAAGGATGTTTAAGTTGAGTGTTGGTGGTTCACATTTGTAACTGTAGCAAGTTGGAGGCAGAGATCTGAGGATCTTGGTTGAAGCCAGCCTGGGTAGGAAAGTCAGTGAGACACTTACCTTTTATAAGCCACCAAAAAATATGCTAGAGGTATGGTTCAAATGGTAAAGTGCCAACTGTGAGTAAGAAAGCTAAATGAAATTACAAACAAGGTCCTGAGTCCAAGCACACACATACACATTCACACAAACAAACGCGATGTTTAACATACTTAGGTTCCTGTAAAATGACACCTTAAAGAAAATGAATAAAATGGGAGGTATGACATCTTGATATAATGTCTCTGTAGTTCATAATTACAGTTAGGTTGGAATTTTAGTCATAAATAAAGATCCCAAAGACTCTGGAGCCATCAAAGACTAGTAGCTAGAAATAGTTACATGGATATAGAAATTTAGGTCATAAAATCTTTCTGTCAAGGGTAGAAGAGCTGGTAAAATAGAGAAAAGATATAGAAAACTGAGATGATTCAGTGCTTGAGAGTCTACAGTAGTAAAAGAATCAGTACTTCCTCTCCAGCTAATGCAGTATTATAATTTGGATTTAAAGTCAATAGTTACATGAATCACAGGAAGAGGATAAAATTTAATGCAATCCCAGTGAATGCATTTAAAAATAGATCTTTTGTAAAGGAGGTTTAGGTTTACAGAAAAATTATGCAGAATTTCCACAAGCCTTCCAACTCACAAATGGTTTCTTCTATGATTGGCATTGGGCAGTGTGGTACATTTGTTACAATTGATGAGCCAATATTGATACTGTTAACTAAAGTTCATATTTTACATTAGCATTTCATTCTTAGAGTAATAGTTATATGTGATTTGATAAATGCATCCTGTGTCTATGATCCAATATTATACAGAATAGTTGTCCTGCCCTAAGCTTATCCCATAATCTGCCTGTTGATCTTTTTTTTTTTTTTTTTTTTTGCTCACTCCTGGAAACCCCTGGTCTCTAAAGTCTTGCCTTTTCCAAGTGTCATAAAGTTGGCTCATAGGCATACTTAGTTCCTTTCACTTGGCAACATTCACTTAAGATCCCTTCATGTCTTTTCATAGCTTAAGAGCTTGTTGTTTTCCTTTTTCATAAAACAGCTTTGCTGAAATATAATTCCCATGCATACAAATCACCCATTTAAGATGCATGATTATAGGTTTTGGTATATTATGTTACTTTAAATATTGTATTAAAATGTGTATATCTATGTATAAATATGTAACATTTGTCTTTTTTAGTATGCAACACAGTGGCATTAATAACATTCACAAAGTTGTCCAACATCACCACTATTTCTAAAACTATTTTTTTATCAGCCTAAACAGAAACACTGTGACCGTTAAGCAATATCTCCCCATTCCCAATTCACCAAACCCCTCATCTACTTTTTGTTTCTATAAATTTATACATTTTAGGTATTTTATATATGTGGAGCATATAATCTTTGTTCTTTTGCATTTGAATTATTTAACTTACTATAATGTTCTTTATGCTGTAGCTAGTGTCAGAACTTAAAACTTGATTTTTATAGTTGAATAAACAAAACAATAGCACAAATCACACTTGTTAGTGTTGTATATACTATACTTTTAAGTATTTTAGGTCAGAGTTGAGGCTTGATGATGAAACTGGAGGAATTTTCATGAGTTTTGATTATCTCAGATGCTTCATCCAGAAATTATAAAGGCATTAGCTTTCATGAAGATTAAATTTATTTTTAAAAATTAAAGTACTAATTAAAATTTGCATGTCATGTCTCAAGAGTAGGTTTTTAAAAAGGCACATTTCCTTGTAATTTATAAAACAGTTATTCATTTAAAGTTTTATTCCTGAACTAAGAATGCTGATGATTTTATAGAGAGGCCAGCCCCTGATCTAAACAACTTCTGAGCTACTTTGGGAGGTAAAATAGGAAAGTGTGTAACTATACAGTATATAAATATACAAACCTGTTCGTGCATTTATTATACCTTATATCTATAGGTACAATACATATGGATATGTTTAAATCCATTATCATAAAGAATTATTAGATTCCCTAACAGTTGAGCTTAGACCAAAAAAAAATAAGCCCAAGTACACAACTCTAGACTTCATGAGTACTCTTGATGATTTGTTAGTACCAAGAGAGCAGGAAAAATGCAAATTAGAACTGATACATCAACAAAGTTCCTTTATTGATTATAGAAGGCCTAATAGCTGTTGATTAATAGCATTGTTACCCATTAATTAAATTAATACATATTAATGAATATAATTTCACTGGGGAATATATTATATTAATTATATCTATCTTCTTATTTCCGGTGAATGTTGTATCCTGGAAGAGTAGCTCTTGGCATAAGCTATATTTAAATGTGCCTTTATTGAACATTGATGTATGCCCAAAAAAGTGTTACCAATGGGGGTGTATAGTCAAAATAGTTTGGAAACCACTTGCAAGCTTCAGTCTACCTTTCTACTTTTATTTCATCATTCTTCAATGTAATATATTATAGTCACAAGCCTTCCTAATGAATGTATTGTTTGCTTACATAGCTATGTGCTTGTACTTTCAATGTTTATTTTCCCTACAGTGTTCTTTCCTTGCTATTTGTTGAACTCTGACTTAGTCTTCAAATGCTATCAGAGATCTTTCCTCTGCATTTCCAACTCTTTCTTTCTTTGGACAGAACTAATTGCTACAATATTTTATTTTTAAGATCAGTGTGGCACTTTTTATAGTATATTTTATTTATTACATAATTTAGATATATCTTTTTAACTAGATTCTGAGGGAAGGTGTAGTATGTTAATCTTTTCACCCTCAGACCTTGGCACATAGTAGATAATAAGTAACTTTTGCCAATGCCTGTGGCTCATGCCTGTAATCCTAGCTACTCAGGAGGCTGAGATCTGAGATGTGTAGCTCAAGTGGAAGAGCACTAGCCTTGAGTACAAAGAGGCTCAGGGATAGTGCCCAGGCCCTGAGTTCAAGCCCCACAACTGACAAAAAAAAAAGACGTTTGTCAGAAGCCAGATGCCAGTGGTTTGCACTTGTAATCCTAGATACTCTAGAAGCTGGCATCTGAAGATTGTGGGTTCAAAGCCAACCTAGGCAGAAAAGTACGTGAGACTCCAGGATCAAGTGGTAGAGTACTAGTCTTGAGCACAAAAGCTCGGGGACAGAACCCAAGCCAAGAACCTACCCCCACAAAAATTTTTTTTGTAAGACCCCAAAAGAAAAAAGGTAGAATGTGAAGTCTACTGAGAAATTAATGGAAGAAAAACTGTAGTGACCTAGTTATCTGAGTCTGGAGCATACTCTAGATTGAGGTTGTCATAAGAGAAAAGAACAGAAAAGATCCTATAGAAGGGGCTGGGAATGTAGCTTAGTAGTAGAGTGCTTGCCTAGCATGCATAAAGCCCTGGGTTTGATTCCTCAGTATCACATACACAGAAAAAGCTGGAAAGGGCACTGTGGCTCAAGTGGTAGAGTGCTAGCCTTAAGTAAAAAAAGCTCAGGAACAGTGCCCAAGCCCTGAATTCAAGCCCCGGGACTGGCAAAAAAAGAAAAAGAAAGATCCTACAGAAAAATCTTTCAGCGTTTTAGTTTCCTTTGCCCAAGTGTTGCTCTCTGGAAACTGCATGGCTTCCTCACATCCTTTAGTCTCCCCTCTCAGAAAATTCTCTGAGACCTTGTATGTTGACAGTATTTATTAAAAGAAGTAACTCCAACTTGCTCTGCACTGACATATCCTAACCATGCTCCTTGTTTCATTTTTCTCCATAGTTTGTCTCCAATACCATGTGTACTCTAATTTCTTTATTGTCTGTCTCTGTTTAGTGTAACATAATCTTATGGGGGCAGGGACACTTTGTCTGTTTTGCCATCCTATATTTCCAATATAATCAACAATGTGTATTACATGTTCAGTATCTTAAGGTGCCTTACAGGGGGAAAAGCTACATTTTCAGTCCTTGGTTTTGTAAGACAGGGTTTTGCTATATAGATCAGGGTGTTCTTGAACTCTCAGCCCTTCTGTCTCAGCTTCTCAAGTCCTAGAATTACAAGTATCTGCTACCAGTAGTGGTTAGATACAACTTTGATATGAGGACTCTTGTCTTTTCTATAAAATTCTCAATATTTATCTCCAGAGTATGTTTTCCTATTATTTTAAATTCTTTTGAAACTTCTAGATGAATACTGGGCCTTGTAATCTGTCCTTATGGCTTTCAATTATATTTTTTGTCTTTGTTTTTTGTTTTCTGTCAGTCATGGGGCTTGAACTCAGCTTGGGCATTGTCACTGCACTCTAGGCTACTGCTCTACCACTTTGAGCCACAGCTCCACTTTTGGTTTTCTGGTGGTTTATTGGAGATAAGAGTCTCATGGACTTTCCTGCCCTGGCTGGCTTTGAACTGTGATCCTCAGATCTCAGCCTCCTGAGTAGTTAGGATGACAGGCATGAGCCACCAGTGCCCAACACAAACTTTTTTTTTGTATATGAGGTTTGAACTTAAGGCCTATACTTTGTTAGGTGTTCCAACACGCAAACATATCTCCAGCCTTTTTTGTTTTGATTGTTTTTATGAAAGGGTTTTGTTTTTTTGCCTAACCTGGCCTGGATGTGATCTTAGTATTTATGCTTCTCCTGAAACTGTGATGACAGTTGCCTATTACTGTTCCCAGCCCTTTCTGTTGAGATGAGGTCTTGTGAACTTTTTGTCCAGGCTGGCCTTCAACTGTGACCCTCTTGATCTTAGTCTCCTGAGTAGCTAAGGTTACAGTTATGAGCCACCTTACCTGGCTCATAAATTTTTGAAGTGTCTGATAAACAATTACAGCTCTGGCCTCCATAGATGTTTTAGTCTAATGGAGAAAGGACAGTTATCAAAT
This sequence comes from Dipodomys merriami, assembly GCF_024711535.1. Classification (NCBI taxonomy): domain Eukaryota; kingdom Metazoa; phylum Chordata; class Mammalia; order Rodentia; family Heteromyidae; genus Dipodomys; species Dipodomys merriami. Next base: position 3,208,117 of record NW_027206124.1, on the reverse strand, counting down.
GGGTAATTGCAAACTGTGAGAATACTATAAAGGACAAGTGTAAGGTTTGATGAGGGTATCTGAAAGCAGGGCCCAACCACATCTGAGGCCCAGGTGTGTGGGCAGGGCACAGTGGGAGGGGATTACTAACTGTCTGTGGAAGGCTTTTCTGAGCAAGCAAAATTGCAGCTCTTCTATTGCCTGGTGCTTTCTGTCCTTTTGTCTTTGAATGGCTGTTCAACACTGAGCTGTATTGCTTCCTTAGTAAGACTTTCTGTAAGCACACCCCAAATTAATGTTTAGCACATCAGACCTTCAGCTACTTTCTTTAGAGCATTTAGCTTTATTTGAAATTGCTTTGATTATGTCTATTGCATATTTCAGCCAACTAAAATGAAGTGTCTCTTCCTTATGTTGCAATTGCTTAGAACATTTCTGAAACTTAAGTGTTCAGAAATGATTTAATGACTGCAGAAATTGGTGTCCTTGTTCATTGATCTTTTGCGTAGCTGTTCTAGTATTGTTATCTTCTAGGTGTTTTCCTTGGGTTTAGGAGGATTTGGTCTTTGTCACATTGGTCCTGCCCTCATTATACTAAAGGGGAATTGAGTATTTTTCTAATTTGAGTTGCATATTGTTCATTCTACTCTTGACTTAGTGATTGGCATAATGGTTGTTCTAAGCTGGTCCTATCAGAATCATTCTCCCAGATTCTTCATATTGGAAGCAAGAAGGAGACTTCTTGGGTTGCAGAGCATGAGGTGTGAATCTGAGGTGGTGAGATGTGAATTTAGAACTATAGACGTCTGTGTTCATATCCAGGTGAAAAAGTGACTATGCAAGAAGAACAAATGAAGATGTTAGGGCTGAGGTTGTGGTTTATGTAGTGGAGTACCTGCCCTAGCAAGCATGACACCTAAACTTCAAATCCTCATAATCAGACACACCCCCACACCCAAAGAAGGCATTTTACAGAGAGGAACAGAATAGAAGTTTTCTGCTTTCTTTGTAACTGAGGCCCAGTTATAATAGTGGGTTTTCATGACTTTTGCCTCACTGATATCAAATTGAATTTCTGTCACCTATAACTAAAAGATGCCTAATGAAAACAATACATAGCTTTATTTTCATTTTTATCTATACCTCAACTAACCTTTTCATCTTGATGGGTTTAGTATAATAATCCTTGGATATTGATGTGTTGTATAGTTTCATTGCTTATTTCAAAGAACCCAGGTTTTCTATCCTCCCTTCCCATGTCTCCCCACCCCCTTAACACAAAGCAGTTCTGCCCAAGTTTGTTCTAATACTATATCCTCCTCCTTTTCTTTTCAAAATTGTATTAATTTGAAGTAAATAGATGTCTTCTTACTACTACTGTTTGTCTGATCCTTGAAGCAAACTTGTTGGTTTTTAGATTGTCTCATTTTCAGCTTTGATGCCTTAGAATAGCTAGGTAAGTAGGGAGCCTCTTGATGGCAATAGAGCAAGGTGAGGGCAGTGGGTAGACTTGGGTAAGATACCCATTTCTGGGTGGTTTTTCTCCCTATTTTTGTTACACTGCTACTTTTCTCATAGTTCTGGGGGCTGAGTAGTTCAATCTCAAGTCACCAACAGCTTTGGTTATCTGGTGAGGGCTGCTGTCTGCTTCCAAGATGGTCCTTTGATGCTGTATCCTTGGAAGAGAGGGCCATTGTGTCTTCCCGTGGGGTAGGCAGAGGGCAAGAAAGAGACTACTGGCTTGAAACCTCTTTTCTAAAGGCTTAGATGCCATTCACATCATGGCCAAATCATTTCTTACAGGCCCACCTATTTTGGGAACATATTCAAAGCATAGAAATTTGTCTACTCTATACTGGTTTATTTCCCCCTCCACTTTACAGATATGAATCACATTGTGCATATTACTTTAAATCCTTAGCTCATACACCTAGGTCAGCATTACTTCTAATTCATTCCTCTTCTGTGTATGCCTGAATATAGTTGGATTTATTGTGGCGTATGGATAGCTTTTAAAAGGAAAATCCAAAGTATTTAATATGAAAAATGTAGTACTAACATATGGTATGATTTTACCATGTATATATGCTTTTTTTACTTAAGCTATATGAAAGAAATATATCAATATTTTTTGTTATAACTTTTTTACTTTGTTCACAGTTTCACTTTAATTTATTTAGAATAAAAATCATAGCCTTAATCTGTGTTTCTTTTTCTAAGCAAATTCAATTTTTTATACAGGACATTATATTCGTCAGAAGTCTAAGCAAGTCATAACATTGCTGATGGATAACCAGCTGCTGTACAATGAGAGGGAAGTGGCATGTCGGACGAGACTGCGTACCTCCTATTCGATGGCATTTTCTAAACGATTACTTGGCACAGGTAACTCACCAACAGCATGTGCTTCCCTCCCAACACCAGAAACTGCTGCAGCTTCAGAGAAAAAGCATGAGCTTCTGAAGGCTTCAAGGCTACATAATAAAAGTACAGACAATAAGCATACAATATCTAAATACATTAGATATCATTTAAGAACACTAAAATAGAAGGTAATAGACTTTAGTGGTAAGTGATCAATACAGTTTTAGAATATTCAGTAGAAAATTTTATGACTGTTTTGAGAATGTATTTATTTTGCATTCAAGTAAGATGGTTTTTTAGCTCATGCATATAATTCTAGCTACTCAGGAAGCTAAGATCAGAGGATCAAGGTTTGAAGCCAGCCCAGGCAGGAAAGACTGTGAGATAAAAGAAAAAGCTGGAAAATGAGCTGTGGCTCAAGTGGTATAGTGCTAGCTTTGAAGTGGCGGGGCGGGGGGCGGGGGGGGGGGAGAGGAAGAAAAAGGAAGCAAAAAAAAAATATCAGGACAGTATGTAGGCCCAGAATTGAGCTGCTAGGTCCAGCACACACGCACGTATGCACACACACGTGCGCGCGCACACACAGATACACACACACACGCACGCACGCACCCCCCCCCCCGATTATTCCATTTGGCATCATCATTCAGTGTTGTTTTACTCATTGTTTCTTAAGACAACGTGTGTATGTATACAGGCACTACTTGATCCTACAAACCAAAAGTTGAAATTTTCTAAAATGTACCTCAAAATTCTAAGTGTGCTCTAAATATTCTTCTAGGATTATACCTTGTGATTCTTTACTTTGCCTAAAACTTTAAATCTGGATTACTGAACTTTTTAAGAAAGATATTTATTTATAATATTGTAATAGAAATTAGCAGAATATTGTAATAGAAATTTTCAGGGGTATGCTTCCTAATTATCTTTAGTGTGGTTATGGGCTAAAGGTTTGTATACTCCCAGAATTCATATGTTGAAATCTAGTAATAATATTTTGAGGTGGAAACTCTGTGAGAAGAGTAGGTCATTAGTGTGAAGACACAAGAAGTCAGGAATCAGGGAGAGGGTCCTCCCCAAACCTGATTATACCGACACCCTTATCTCAGACTTCCAGGCCTGTAAGAAATATATTTCAGTTGTTTATAAAGCACCCATTCAATACAGCTTTGTTATTAGCAGCCCAAGCAAACTAAGATATTTATTAAACAAGACTATAAAATAGCTGTAGCTATTCAATACAAATAGCTAATTCCAGATGTCAGGTAGGTATGGAAAAATTTTTAAATGGTAATGGTAACACTAGCAGAGACCAATGTACCTAAAAATCATACTTCTCTGATTCAGTTGAGAGTTCTTAAATGGCCTCTCAATTTGTTCTTATCAGCTGGGGAGATGGAAAGGTGTTAAAGAGATGGCCCTTGAAATGATAATAGTAAAGACCCCCCCCCCCCAGTGCTTCTAAAAGTAGTAGAACCTGTTGTTGTTGTTGTTTTTTTAAAGGTTATTCATTTCTTTGGAAATAACTCTCCAGAAGAAACATATACCCTTTCTGAAATATCCTCATAGAAAAACAGGGATGGCTTTATTTTAGGGCAGGTAGTGAAGGGAGGACTTTTGGACTGATGCAGTGAGGGCCAAATCTGTGCACAACAGGCAGAGGAAGAGAAGAACAAATACTCTCACTCTGGAGCAGACACAACACGAGTAATTATCGGCTTCAGGAATGAGTCCCCAAATCACTACAAAAGTAACTGATCTTGGAGCCATTTTTATGAGTCATGCAAGAAATTCTAATTTGTTGCTTTATAGTCATACATTATGATTTTGTTTTCTTAATCCAAAATTATATCCACCAGAATTTTGACACATTTAATGACTAGGCTGAACTCTACAATGGCTTTATTTTTCTTTCTTTCTTTCTTTTTTTTTTAAATCATGAAGCTGGGAGTGGGACTCTATGCCTGTTATTGTAGCACTTAGGAGGCAAAGGCAGGAAGACTGAGAGCTAGACCAGCTGCACAGTGAAGAGACTCCTATCTTGAAGAATACTCAAAACTATGGTTACATAGTTTATTTAATACCACATACATATGTTGAGTACTATTTACTGTCTGCCAGGTATTACTCTCATTATGGTAAACAAGTTGGTATATTCATGCTTTTTTTTGAATTGACATCTTGAAGTATACTGTGTGCTTTTGCATCTGTTTCAATAAAATGTTCCAAGAGAGTTTTGGTCAATGATGAATCATTTTAATGAATTTATAGGAAGTACTACTTAAAGTAAATAGTGAATGTTTGGATGGAAAAGCTGTTGCAAATGTGTTAATATGTTAGATTATTTTTGTATCATTTACCCACTATGTTTTAGCACATACATACTAGAATTAGACTTGTCTGGGTTTGTGTTCAGAAAAAGAATAATTGGATTAAGTAAATCTAGCAGTGCTAACCATTACCATGTGTGATTCTAAAGCTGTATTTAATTTTTTTTTTTGGTAGGTCATGGGGCTTGAACTTTGGGCCTGGGCGCTATCCCTCAGCTCTTCAGCTCAAGGCGAGTGCTCTACCACTTGAGCCACAGCACCACTTCTGGTTTTCTAGTGGTTTATTGGAGATAAGAGTCTCATGGACTTTCCTGCCCAGGCTGGCTTTGAACCGAGATCCTCAGATCTCAGCCTCCTGAGTAGCTAGGATTACAGGTGTGAGCCACCAACACCCGGCTGTATTTAAATTTTTTATTAGCATAAATTAATTGTACAAAGGATTTCATTGTGATATTTACATACATGCATATAATGTAGTTTGATCAAATTCATCTTATCTGTTACTTTTCTAACTCATATTCTTCTTCCCTTCTCCTTTTTAACAGTTTTTAGTGGATTGTATTATGCTATTTGTATATATATATATATATATATGTATATATAAAATATGTACTTCAGCCATATTCATCCTTATAGCTTTCTCTTTTTCTACTCTCCCTTCCCCTTGGTCCCCCCTCACCAATGGTCCCTCTTAAAATCTCTCCATCCTCCTCCTCTTTTTCTTCTTATTTATTTAGATTCCATGTATAGGAGAAAACTTGAAATATTTATATTCAGAGCTTGGCTTATCTCATTCAGAATGATGACTGCCAGTTTCATACATTTTCTTACAAATGACATAATTTTATTCTTTATTGCTAAAACTGTATTTTAAAGAAAAGAAACCTGACAAGTTGAGAGGAAAACAGGATAAGAAAACAAATTGGACAGAGATATCCTTAATGGGGCAAGAGAAGTACAAATGAAAACTTAGATCAGTTAGAATTAGGTCATAATAATAAAGGCCATAAAAATCCTGGTAGCTTTAACATAATAGGAATTTATTTCTCTTCTAAAACAATCCAGACAAGGCATTCTAGAACTGATATGTCTCTCTATAATGTCTTCCTGTCTTATTCCTATACCAAACTTAACATTTAACTTCTACTTTATGGTTTGTGTTTATTCCAGGATTTATAACTGCTTGCATGGCAGCTATCTAGTCTGTATTCTGACCAATAGGAAGGAGGAAAGGCTGAAAATATGAATGTCTCTTCTTGTTAAGACACTTGTTAAAAGTTACACATAACATTTGACTTAAGTATTTCTTAGTACCCAGTTACATGGACACTCCTAGCTGTAAGAGATACTGGGTGGCTGTGTGACCAGATGAAAGTTAAAAGATTTCTATTATTAAGAAGGAAGGGACTGGGTGCCAATGGCTTATGCCTGTAATTCTAGATAAAGGTTGAGACCTGAAAATGATGGCTTGAAGCCAGCATAGGTAGGAAAAAGTCCATGAGACTCTTACCGCCATTTAACTACCAAAAACCAGAAATGGAGCTGTGACTCAAGTGGTAGAGCAGCTTAAGAGACAGTTTCCAAGCTCAGCCCTGAACTCAGCACTTAGTATCAGCAGAAAAAGAAAAAGAAAAGAAAGTCAGGTATAGGTGTCTCACACCTATAATCCTAGCAACTCAGAAGGCTGAGATCTGAGCATCATAGTTTGAAGCTAGCACAGGCAGCCAAATCTATGAGACTCTTATCTCCAATTAACCACAAAAAGCCCAAAGTTGAGCTGTGGCTCAAGTGGTAGAACATTAGCCTTCAGGATAAAAGCTCAGAGAGACAAGACCCAGGTGCAGAGTTCAAGCCCCAGGACTCGAAAAAAAAGAAAGAAAAGAGAGAGAGAGGGAGGGAGAGAGAGAGAGAGAGAGAGAGAGAGAGAGAGAGAGAGAGAGAGAGAGAGAGGAGGGTAATCTCTATCAAACAAAGTATCTGTTAAACATTATATCTGTTTGAGTAAAAGGAATAAAAGTTATGTTTGTATATAGAGAGAAAAATCTGAGTAGGTAATTGAGAGTTTTCAGAGCAATTAACAAAGGACTGATAATAAAAAGTATTTGGAAACTTCAGTTTGATAGAACTCACAACTAGGAACCATTGTAGACCTTGAAGAACAGAAGGATGTTTAGCATAGTCACAAAACTTAGCTTTCTTATTACTGAAAACAGCTGTTGGTAGAAGATAATTCTTACTGCTTGAAATGAAAATGTAGTTGAAGTGGAGCTTTGTGAGAGTCAGTTGTTTCAGTCCAGGCACAAGATCTCCAAAGGGTAGTCATGTTTAAAGATAGAATAACATATAGAGAGGCAATACCAGTGAGTAAATGATGTATTGGAAAAGAAAGAGAGAAATTGAAAATAAGTCCAACATTTGAGTTAGAGAAAATAACAGGCAAGTGATGGTCTCACACAGGTAAATTTCCATCAAGAAGGAATTTAAAGGCGTCTGTAAGTTATTTAGTTACGTGAAATGTAAAATTGAATGCATTGCTAGAAATTTGATTCCCAGGCTTCAGGATCTAGAGCTGAAACAGCTGCGCCTAGCTTTTCTGTGGTAAATTAGCAAGGGAAAAAAGGTGCTTTGAAGTAGGTTTTACATTTCACCACTTTTTTTTTCTTTTTCTGTTTCCCCTATTCCTGGATGTTTCCCCTAAGTTTTAATTCTGGTAGATAGCTTGGGTGGTTTTCATTTGGATGATTTTGATTTTGAAGGAAGAGAGGAGCAGAAGGATAATTGCTGCTTGATGACAAGATAGAAAGCTGCAAAAAGCAGTCACAGCTCAGCATCTCTGGCTGTGTGAGTCAGAGACAGGCTTTTCCTTGCGTTGGTCATCTATCTGATCTTCCACAGTGAGATCTTTAGTAATAGTTTGTGTATTACAACCTGTGTTAAAGAAGGAATAGTATGGTCTCTGTTAAATGTACAGCAAACTTGCCTTATTCATGGGTTTATATAACAAATCCATGTGTAACATGTGAGTTTTGACCAAATACAATTAAAAATAATAAAGGTTCAAAAGAAAAAGCCAGGTACTGGTGGATTTTACCTGTAATCCTAGCTACTCAGGAGGCTAAGATCTGAGGACTGATATTCTAAGCCAACCTGGTGAGACTCTTATTTGCAATTAACCACCAAAAATCTGGAAGTGGAACCATGGCTTACCTCATAGAGCACTGTTCCTGAGCACAAAGGTCAGGGACAGCACCCAGGCCCTGAGTTCAAACCCCAGGACTGGAACAAGAGGGGGTAGGGGTGGAGAGATGAGAGGTAAGAGAAAAGGGGAGAGGAGAGAGAGAAAATTAAGAAGCTTGATTGGAAAAGAGGGAATGATGAGTAAATAGTAACAATATATCAAATCAAATAAAAAGTTTTCTATAAAACAGTAATGCTCAATCTTTGAGTTAAAAAAGGTTACCTAGTGGGTAAGTGTTCAGTGTAAGTCATAATGGACAGACCACAGACTTTTTTTTGGGGGGGGGGTCCGGTCATGGGGCCTGAACTCTGGGCCTGGGCGCTGTCCCTCAGCTCTTCAGCTCAAGACTAGTGCTCTACCACTTGAGCCACAGTGCCACTTACGGCTTTTTTTCTTTTTGCTTATGTGGTGCTGAGGAATCGAACTCAGGGCCTCAAGCATGCAAGGCAAGCGCTCTACCACTAATCCACCTTCCCAGCCCTAGACCACAGACTTTTATTCTAAGAGTCCTTGTACTTTTTTGAGAGATTAAGAACATTATCAAAAACAAATGTAGAACTTGGAATGTGGCTTAGTGGTAGAATGCTTGCCTAGCATGCATGAAGCCCTGGGTTCGATTCCTCAGTACCACACAAACAGAAAAAAGCCAGAAGTAGAGCTGTGGCTCAAGTGTAGAGTGCTAGCCTTGAGCAAAAGAAGCTCAGGAACAGTGCCCGGGTCCTGAGTTCAAGCCCCAGGACTGACAAACAAACGTACTTGATAAACTTTCAAGGAATCACTCCAAAGTAAATGAAGAGAAATACAGTACATAAGTTCCAAACAAGTGGAAAAGGTGGGGGGAAAATTACATAGCAAGAAGTATGAAGTTGGGCAAATGGAAACAAAATGGTAAAATGATGCCAGATACAGGGGTGCAGGCTCATAATATCAGCACTCATAATATCAGTAGTACAAGTTTTAAGCCAACCTGAACCTGGGCTGTAGAATAAGAATTTGTCTCAAAAAAAGAAAGGAAAGCTGTTTTCCTCCTTTTCTTTCCCTCTGTCTCTGCTGTCCCCCCCAATAAGCTTTTCTGCCTGAACCATGTGGCGGGTTTCCTTTTGGGCGAACCTTATGTCTGGTGCCGAAACCCCGGGAGGAGACAGAGTCAGAAGTCGCTGGATCCCCTCCTCTTCTCTTCTGAGGGTTAACCCACCTCCTTGACCACCCCTCCTTGGGCCAACTGCAAGAAAGAGGAACCTCTCCTCGATTTCTCTCCTTTATCATTGCTAGCTACCCATCCACCATACTATCTCCTCTCTACATCTGGTGAGTGACCACTCTACCAGCCCTCTGCTGTCCGACTAGACATGGTGCCACACCAGAGGATTCCTACACCTTATTAGCGGGTCATTTCTCATTTTGGGGATGCCTGAATTGAGTCTGACCATCACTCTAGAAAAGGCTCTGGGAATGGATTGGGACACTGGCCATTCCATTCCTAAGCTTTTAACATTCACCAGACTTCTCCCCTTCAATGTCAATGTGACTGTGCCCCCTGCGGGGGTCCTCTAGGTCCTATGTCTCACAAGACTCCCCCTCCCTCACCCCCGTGGTACTCTGCCCCTCTACACTCTATGTCCTAGCAACTCCCACTCCCCCACATGGTCACCAGACTCCCTGCGCCCCCCCCTCCCAAGCTGGGACACTCCCTTGGGATGTCTCCACTCTTCCTCTCTTTAGATAGTCTCCTACTCAAGCCAAAATGCCTTATAGGCTAGAAAATCGGTCTCAATGGCCCAACCTTTGGCTTGTGCCAGCAAGAGTGCGATGTAGGCTGGGTCCCAGGGACAACCCCCTCTAGGTTCCCTCTCAAAGGCTAGCCAATCTGGGTTTGAAACCAGATCTAAAATCAAAAGAAAAGTATCTGCTTAGAAATTTGGCCTCAGTATCAACTGAACAATCGCAAAATTAAAAAACTTAACTGCTTAGAAATTTAGCCTTAGCACCAATTGGATAATTGCAATCACTGACCAAAATACAGTACTTTGGACCCCATAATATTGCAAGATTTGGATAACTTCTTCCAAGGCAATGGTAAATGGTCAGTTTCCATAGGTTCAGGTTTTCTTTTTCTGTCCTTTTCTGTGTAAGCAAATTTCCTCTGTTGACCTTCACCTCTGTCTTCCAGACATCTCTTCTAGAAAGGTAATTTCCTCTGTCTTAGTTCAATCCCTCTCTCCCTCTCCTCCCCCCTCTCCCCCCAAATCTCCTTACTGGAGATCATTTAAAATCGTCTGTCTCTCTGTGTATTCCCTTGAGAGCACCCATCCCTGTTAAGAGTGTGTCCCTTCCTTTCTGCTTATTTGTCTGCTTGTCTGCTTGCTTGTTTACTTATTCAATAAAGCTCTGGCAAGTTTTCTTACCATCATGCCTTCTTTGGAAATTTGCCATCTTGGCCATGTGGTGGGTTAAGGGTTTGGACTCACCTGACCCTCACCTCTCCACCAAGCTTACTACGTCTGTACCCATTTATTCTTAGATGCCTTGCTAACAAAGTTGCCACCTCTCTTCACAGGCCCTGGAAACTGAGTTCTGACCATTTAATATGTTTTGTTACAAGAGAGGTCTACACATACTGTTTATTGTCAGAATTTTGGGTTTTGAGTTGTGCCTTGCATTTTGTTTGGTGTTGCCTGTTTTTCTAGCATTGACCACGTGGTTGTGTCATACAATGGGTAAAAATGTATTTTCCCACTGGAATTCAAGAAGCTTTATAGCCAATTTTCATTTTTAAAAAATCTAAGTGCTTTAAAATGTGTGTGTATGTTTGCACATGTGCATGCATAAATATATTCAAAGTAATCTGGTCGTAATACATAAAATGTCATCATGGTATCAAAATTATTTGCTTTTTGACTAAAGGAATTAATATCAAGTGTGCTGTTTGTTAAAAGGAAAAATCTTTTTTAATGGAAGCTGTGATATGAGCTAATCTAGCAAAGGACTCTGCCCCCTTCAACCTGACTGGGAAGAGTCACAGGCAATTCTAAAATCACCTGACTCCACAGGCTGAAGGAAAACTGGCAGTTTTAAACTTAGTCCTCAAAGAAGCTTATCAGATTTTGGTGCAAATAAGTATGTCTAAGTATGTCTAATCCAAACACAAATTTGGGAAAAACCAGTAAGGTATACATTGATATAAGATCAGCATATCATTCTTTATGTCCATCTATGAAAGTACTTATGCACTATTAAGTTTGCCACATTTTTAATATGTGTTTTCCAAGTATGTAAGCCATCTTGGGCACAGAGCTGACAGTGGTTTATTTCAATCTTCAGTAGTAAAGTGTTATATTCAGTTAAACAGTTTTAAAACTCTCAAAGAAAAAAGGAAAAAGAAAAGTAAGATGATAGGAGTAAGTCCAGAGGTATTAACACACTGTATTACTTAACAGATTAAATTTATCTGTTAAAAGTCAGAAATTGTTGGGCACCAGTGGCTCATGCCTATAATCCTAGCTACTCAAGTGGCGGAAAGCTGAGGATCACAGTTCAAAGCCAGCCCAGGCAGGAAAGTCCATGAGATTCTTATCTCCAATTAAACACCAGAAAACTGGAAGTGGGGCTGTGGCTCAAGTGGTAGAGTGCTCACGTTGAGCTGAAGAGTTGAGGGACAGTGCCCAGGCCCAGAGTTTAAGCCCCATGACTGACCAAAAAAAAAGTCAGAAATTATCAGATTGGGAAAAAGAAGTCCAGATATAAGCTGTAGTAAAGTCCACATTAAAATTGAAAGTAAATGGACAGAGGAAGATAAAAGAGGCTAATGAAAGGAAAGCTATAATAAGCTTAAAGTAGAAAATAATAATTATAAAATGTTCAATACTCCAGGTAAGTAGAACATTTCTAAATATAAATAAGTCCAGAAAATAACTTCAAAGAACATAGAGCAAAAAACATACCTGTCAGGTATTGATTAATGATTAATTAATTAATGAATAATTTAAAAATATTTTATAATTATATATGATATGATGAAAGTCTTTACATTTCAAGAAATCTGGATCATGCATACCACTTTTTCTTTAACATACTGTAAATCAGTTGAATTTGGAGACAAAAAAGATGTTAATTTTTTATACATTTGAATAGAATCAAATAGAAGATTATTTCCATTCTTGCTAAGTTAGCTTTGTGCTGGAGGCCTAGTAGTAACCTTTGCAGTAAAACAAGTAACAGAAATTAAAAGCATAATTATCGAATTGGGGAAAAAAATTGCAGATTGGATTCAGGAAAGGTCTACAGACATTAAAAAATAAGAGTTTTTTTTTTAAAGATGACTAGCTATAACACCAAAATATATAATTTATATTCTATGTATCATTCACAAGCAGCAAATGGTTCTTTAAAAAGATACCATTTATAATTAAAAAATCACTATATTTAGGAATAAGTCTTATAAAAATCTATGTAATTCATACACTGAAGATTATAATGCTTTATTGAAATACAATAAAGAAGACCTATATAAATGGAAAGAAATTTCATGTTAGTCAAAATTAAAATATGATCATGTTACTTCTTTCTAAATTGTATAGTTAGTAGTTTCTCAGCCCAGTCTTGATACTCCTTTTGTTTAAACCAGACAAGTCTTTGTTGTGAGGGCTAGGTGTTATAGGATGTATAGCATTATCCTTGGTTTCTACCCAGTGGATGCTATGAGCAAACATCTCTTTCTGTTGTAACAATCAAAAATGAAGACATGACCAAATGTCTCCTGGGAACACAAATTGCCCCTCAATGAGAACTACTGATTCAATGCAATTACAATCAAAATCCAAACAGGATTTTTAAAATTGAATTTTATGGGCTGCTAGCAAAATTTATTTGGAAGAATCAAAATTCAAGACTAATCAAGAACAACTGGGTGTGGTAGTACACACTTATAATTCCAGCACTCTGAGGCAAGAATGGGAGTTGAAGTTCAAGGCCAGCCTAGGCTATATAACAAGACTCTGCCTCAAATAAATAAATAAATAAATATACACATCAAAGCGTTGCTTTTGAAAAAGTATAATCTGAAGGGTTTGCCTTTCTAAGAAATAAGGTGAAAACTGTGGTGATTACAGTGTGATGCTCATGCAGGATAGTTACATAGACCAATGGAACAACTTGTGTGTCCCCAAAAGAGCTGTACAACTGAGAAATCAGTCAATGACATAGGTGACATTTCAGATTGGTGGGAGAATGATGACTTTCAAATAGTACTGAGAGAACTTAGAAAGTGGCAAAAACTCCCATGCTCCTGGATTGGAAAGATCAACATTGTGAAAATGGCAATACTTCCCAAGGCTGTCTACAAATTCAATGCGATACCTATCAAAATTCCAACCTCATTCTTCAAGGAAATAGAAGAGGCAATCTAAAAATTTATATGGAACAATAAAAGACCCCGAATAGCAAAAAAAATCCTCAACAGAAAGACCACTGCTGGAGGAATATCAATACCAAATTTCAAATTCTACTATAAAGCCATAGTAATCAAAACAGCTTGGTACTGGCGCAAGAACAGACCTCAGGACCAATGGAATAGACTTGAAAACCCAGAAATGAACCTACAGACCTATAGCCATCTAATCTACGATAAGGGAGTTAAAAAAAATAGAATGGAAGAAAAACAGCCTCTTCAGTAAATGGTGCTGGCAAAATTGGTTAACTACTTGTAGAAAACTAAAGCTAGATCCTTATATATCACCCTGCACCAGAATCAACTCCAAATGGATCAAAGACCTCGGAGTCAAAGCAGACACTCTGAAAACATTACAGGATGGAATAGGAGAAACCCTAGGTCTTGTTGGCACAGGCTGAAATTTTCTTAATAGAGACCCAGAAACACAACAAATCAAAGAAAGGTTGGACAAATCGGATTGCATGAAATTGCAGAGCTTCTGCATGGCAAAGGACATAGCTAGCAAGATCTATAGAAAGTCCATGGATTGGGAGAAGATCTTCACTAGCCATACAACAGACAAGGGTCTCATATCTAAAATATACCTTGAACTCAAAAAATTAAATCCCCCAACAACAAATCTTCAAAGAAACAACTGCCCAATAAATAAGTGGGCTAAAGACTTAAAGAGAAACTTCTCTGAAGAGGAAATAAGAATGGCCAATAGACACATGAAGAAATGCTCAACAAAGAAATGCAAATCAAAACAACATTGAGATACCACCTCACTCCAGTTAGAATGGCTAAAATCAAGAACTCTAATAACAACAGATGCTGGAGGGGATGTGGACAGAAGGGAACCTTACTGCATTGTTGGTGGGAGTGTAAACTTGTTCAACCAATTTGGAAAGCAGTATGGAGGTTCCTCAAAAGACTCCACATAGAGCTCCCCTATGACCCAGCAATCCCACTTTGGGGCATTTACCCAAATGTTTACAAACAAGACCACACTAAAGCTACCAGTACGACTATGTTTATCGCAGCATTATTTACTATAGCTAAGATATGGAACCAACCCAGATGCCACTCAATAGTTGAATGGATCAAGAAAATGTGGTATATATACACAATGGAATTCTGTGCCTCCATCAGAAAGAATGACATGGCCCCATTTGTTAGGAAATGGAAAGGCTTGGAAAAATTATATTAAGTGAAGTAAGCCAGGCCCAAAGAAACTTAGGTCCCATGGTTTCCCTTATTTGCAATATCTAGTGTATGTCTGAGTCAAGCAGAAAAGGTCAGATAAGGTGATATTAGGGAAATGAACCCTAAGATATGTATTCAAATGTTTTTTTTCTTTCATGCGATTGTTTCTAACACATAAGATTATTTCTTTGTTGCTTTGTATATACCTCCCCCACAGTATAACCCCTGCTTTCACTGTATTTGTTGTCGGTATAAATTGTGGAGGGGAAGGGGAAAAACAAATCTTTTAAATAGGGATACAGGTGGACCCATTGCAACAATGAGATGTACAAGTCGTTATGTCGAAAATGAAATTTACAACTTTGGGGGGGCGGGGAGGATTGGGTAGGAGGGTGGGGGGAGGGTGGAAAGGGGGAAAAAAACAAAAAACAAATAGTACTGAGATGACTGTCCATACTGAAAAAAAAAAAACAAAGTTAGGTCTCTTCCTCATAACATGCACAAACATGGAATTTCTAGATGAATTAAGGTCTTGATGGTAAAACTTAAAATACTTAGAAGAAAATTCAAGATGATATCTCTATTATGTTGGGATAAGAAAAGATTTTGTAAGAACATAACAGAAAAGTTTTTACTTTTTATGTGTGATTTTGCCTTTTTCATTTGTGATTGTGGGGATTGAACCCAGGCATTCATTTTAATTATATTGTCAGTTCTCTAAGAGCAAAAAACTGTTAAAAAGAAATTAACAGGTGCACTTATGATGGATCTTGGGGTAAGCTCCAGCGATCTGTATCTTATATTAAATTACATTAACTATATCATATTTGATTACTTTTTGAAAATTTTGTACTGGTACTGGGGCTTGGAATCAGGACATGATGTTAGCTAAGCTTTTTCCACAGCAGGCATCCTACCATTTGAGTAGTTCCAGTTCTTTGCTTGTTAATTTGAGAAAAGATTATTTCCTAATTTTCAGATAACAGTCAGGTTTGACTGACCCATTGATTTTGGCTTCATGAGACCCAGAAATAGAACCAAGTCAATCTGCTTAAGCTTCTAATTTAGAGAACTATGAGCTAGTAAATGGATGTTGTTTTAAGCCACTAATTTCGTGGTCATTTGTGAAAGCAGCAGTGGAAAACTAATAAAACTATATTAAATATAAAATATTTCTTTTGTTGCCTGTGCATTGAGGGTTTAAAAAAATCTTTTCCCATATCAATGTCAAATGATTTTTCATCTAAGTTTTAGTTGATAGTTTTAGTAGTTAGCCTTTTGTCTATTTCTTGTTGATTTTGCTTGCTGAGCATCGTAAGAATGCAGATTTATAGCATTTCCCTAAGACCATTTATTGAAGAGGCTTCCTTTCCACACTACCTGTTCTTGGTTCCTTTGTCTATTCTTTTCCACTCTTGTATTTGTCTGATTTTGTTACCAGTACCATCTGTTTTGATTAGCTTTTTTAGTAGATTTTCTTGTAGTACATTTTGAGATAAAAATTCTCATGCAAAAAGTGAAAAAAAAAACCTTCACAAGAATAGGAAAAAATTCCAATACATAGAGCCAAGAAAGGATTAGTATTCAGAATATATAAAGAGGGGCTGGGACATAGCTTAGTGGCAAAGCGCTTGCCTCCCAAGTGCAATGTCCTGGATTCAATCTCCAGTACCAAAAAGGAAAGGACAAAAACAAAGAATATATAAAGAATTCTCAAATCAATGAAAAAGAGAGCTGAAAAGAAAAATGAGGAAAAATGGAAAGCATTTCCCAGATAAAAGGAGGAAGCATGTAAGGCCAAGAAACACTTTCTAAAAAAACTTCAGCTTCTATTGTTCTGTAATAGCAACAAATTATAAAATTAATTTTAAGGATATATTTTATAATAATAAAAAAACCATCGATTACTATATTGTAAGCGATTGTTTTTCTGTTTGTTGAGCTAGTTTGTTTTTATGAATAAGCTCTTCCATCTCTCTTCCTTTTTTCTACTGGAATGTATTTGTTTAGTTATCAGCCCATTTCTATACATCTTGCTAATGTTTAGGCAGCTCTGACTAGGCACCTAATTTGAAAGCAGTGGAGAATAACAGTTGTGAGCTCAGGTTCTGGAGCCATGTAGCTTCTGTTTGGATTCTGATGACTTGGGAGATCTTGGACCTGTTACTTAAACCCTTGTGCTTCAATTTTTTTTGCGGGGGGGGGGGGGGGCGGCGAGGGTCTGGTCTTGGGGCCTGAACTCTGGGCCTGGCACTGTCCCTCAGCTCTTCAGCTCAAGGCTAGCGCTTTACCACTTTAGCCACCTTCCCAGCCCTTGTGCTTCAATTCCTGTAATTTGCCCTTAGTGGGTTTTTTTTTCCCCCACTCATCATATCTAAGACCAATTGTTTTCTCTATAGTTGGTGTACTATTTCTTATTTTGCACACTTTGGTACAGAAAAGAGGGATT
Source organism: Dipodomys merriami (assembly GCF_024711535.1). Classification (NCBI taxonomy): domain Eukaryota; kingdom Metazoa; phylum Chordata; class Mammalia; order Rodentia; family Heteromyidae; genus Dipodomys; species Dipodomys merriami. Next base: position 3,191,123 of record NW_027206124.1, on the reverse strand, counting down.
AGTGATCTGTCATCTTCATTAGAACCCCTGGACTCTGCTCTGTTTCCTATGTGTCTTGTACATGGTTCTGCTCATCTGTCCAGTGGGGTTATGTATCCTGGTCCTATGGGGTTGGGAAATGTCCTCCTGCTTCAGCTCATCTGCCTGATTCAGTGGGGAGCCATACCTTTCCCTTCTGTTAAAATGGCGGTATCTTTATTTACACACTGTCACATTCTTTCCTTGTAACTACTTCTACTTTTCAGTCATAAAAGGAAAAATGCATTGTTCAGTTCTTTACATTTTCCATGTATGTGACTATTGATGCAAAAACCTCAGGAACTTAACTAGTACCGCTTCTGAGGGAGAAGGGATGTATGTCATGGATGTTGTTTCTTTTCTTGTCCATCAGCTATTTTCTTTTAAAAATTACTTTTAGTTGTGTCTGTTTCTGTGTAAGATTGTTGTCATTAACTTTTTGATTTAGTTTTGACTTTAAGAAAGTACTTGAAAGGTGAAGATAGGAGGATTGTAGTTTGAGGCAGGGATTGGCAAAGTTTGTAAGATCCCAAATCAAACAAACAAACAAACAATCTAAGTATGGTCCTGTATATCTGTGGTCCTAGACACTCAGGAAACAGAGTTAAGAAGATTGGCATCCAAGACAAGTATGGGTAAAAGCATGAAATCCTACCTAAGAAACAAACTAAAAGCAAAAGGACGGGGGACATGGTTTAAAATGGTAGAGTAGCACGAGTTAGAGTTCAGTCCCTATTACCAGTAAAGTAAAAGAAAGAGAGAAGAGAGTGAAGAGTTAATACAGGGAGGTAGAGGGAAGGGGGAGGAGTAGGAAGGAAGGAAAGAGGGAGAGAAAAAAGGAAATATTTTATTCAATATTGGTGATGGGACTTTTTTTTTTTGCCAGTCCTGGGACTTGAACTCAGGGCCTGGGTATTGTCCCTACCTCTTTGTGTTCAAGGCTAGCACTCTACCACTTGAGCCATAGCATCACTTCCAGCTTTGTCTGAGTGGTATATTGGAGATGAGTCTTTCCTACCTGGGCTGGCTTTGAATCATAATCCTCAGATCTCAGCCTCCTGAGTAGCTAGGATTACAGGCATAAGCCACTGGTACCTTCTGAAATATTTCTTTTGAGCCTCCCACAAGTAAAAACTCTATAACATAGCAACATCCCCAGTCAAGGTGCTAGGAATTCTGTGTCACAGTTTCACTTGGCTTTTTTGACCCAGAAATCAGCTAATGTACACTAAAACCAGCTTTTGTGTGACTATTTTTCCTCGTCTCTGGAGCTGAGCAGGTAATTCCATTTTCTTATTTTTCTTAAGAACTCTTGGAAGTGTCTTAAATTTTATATGTCTTTGTTGGCAAAATGCTGAAATAAAATTTTCTTAACTCCTTTTTAAAATCTCCAGCAGTAAAAGTTTATCCATTTTTTTCTCTTGTCTTCCTATTTCAAATTTAATTTTTAGGAATCTGCCTAAATATCTTTGCTTTCTTGTTCTTTATATTTCTTCTCTTCAATATTTTTATTTATTTGTTTATTGTTTATTTTACTCTGTGTGCATGCAAGCATGCACATGTGCATACATGCCCATTTCTAGTTTGGGCCTGGATGCTGTCCATGAGCTATTTTGCTCAAGACTAGCATTCTGTCACTTGAGCCACAGCTCCATGTCCAGCTTTCTTTCTTTCTTTTTTTTTTTTTTTGGTGGTCAGTTGGAGATAAGAGTCTTATAGACTTTCCTGCCTGGTCTGGCTTTGAACTGTGTTCCTCAGATCTTAGCTTTCAGGGTATCTAAGATTACAGGCATGAAACACTGGTGCCCAATTCTTCCTAACTTTGTAGTCATGCTATTCCTCCACTAATCTCAACTTTGACCTTTCAAGAATTTATAATAATTCTTATACACTGTTCTCTGTCCTTCTGAAGCACCTCAGAACTGACTAGAAACAGAGCAGACACAGAGGTGTGTCAGTAACGGGTGTTGTGGAACACCTCCCAGAGCTTTGCTCTGAGGTCCAGGTGTTCCTTCCCTCTGCAACTATAGGGGTGCAGCTAAAGGTTTGCTGGAAATTCCTGATAGCTAAAGAAAGGCTGTTCACTCAAGGTCATGCCCCCTTCACGGGGGAATATACACCCAGTGGCTTGAATGTGGTCCAGTTCTGTTGCTTCAAGGTAGTAACTGCGAAGATATGTTCAAGAGTAGCAGCTTCTGAAAGGAGTCTTCTCTTTATACCTCATTGCAGCCCATTCCATTTCCCTAACTCTTCACAGATACCTTCAGAAAGCACTTCCTGATAAACTCCCCACATGGAAATAGGACAAGTCTACTTCCTGGGGAAATAGCTTTTCTTCTAGTCCTAAAATCTAGGGCACTAATAATATGTACACACAAATAGAGAAGAAATAGAGAATAAGCAATTAGAGCAAAATGTTAACAATTGTTGTACATGGCTAGTGACTATGTAGATTTGTTGGTGGCTATTCCAACTTTTCTGTTACATTGAAATTATGAAAAAGGAAAGCCTAAAAAATACCAAGAGAAATAATAGTTGCTTGAAGATGCTTAAGTGTAATTATGTTCCAATTAATGAAATTATAATCAGGTTTCCAAAGTTACGATTCTCCAAAAGTTTTAATCACCATAAGAATTTACTTTTTAAATCAGTTCTTCTTTAGCCCACTGCATATTTTCTGTGATGGAATGCAGTCTTTCTTTTTTTAAAAACAAAACAAAACAACAACAACAACAAAAAAAGTCTCACTGTATTTCTCAGTCTGGCCTCCAGTTCTTGGGCTCCAGTGATCCTCCTGCTTAGCCTCCCAGGTAGCTGAGACTATAGCATACTTCTGAAAAGTTAATTTTAGTTAAAAATCAATGACTTGATTTACTTAAATTACACCTGAAATGATCCTATTGATCCATAGGAACCATGTTTATTAGAACTAAAAAAGTGAACAGTTGGAAAATGTGTAAAATTTATGGAGTATTTGTATTCCGAGTATGCTGTTGCACTGTTAGTCTGATAGTCTCACTGACAGTTTGATATCTGATCTAAGAACTATTACAGTGCTCACCAGTTCTACTTTGAGATATTATCAAAGTGGTACAAACTTAACAGGGTTTATAGCTTCTCTAGATACAAAGTACTTACAACTTTGATATCTCAGCCCTCATCTCAGAGTGACTCCATAATGTCATTTCCTGCAGCATCTTTACCATGTCTCTGAGACTTCTCATTCACCTATTTACCCTCATTAGCCTGTGATTTCACAGTCTCAATTGACAATAGCAATGATTCCACTGAAGATCTAAATATTTTCTTTCCTTTCACTTTGCTTGTGAAAATCTAGAAATAAATATTGTATGATCACCTAATCTAATTAAGCACACTTCACTTGTAGTGTTCTGCTCATACTTAAAAAAAGAGAGAGAATTTCCATGGTTGTTTTTGTATTCTGATTGCTTTTCTCTTACCCCATGTTATTTTAGGCCAAAATGCATTCCCAAATAGCGAGATATATTTCTTTCACCGTTCTTGCTATTCTTCCATGTTTCTCACAATTGTCTTCAAAATTAGTTTTCATTAACCTATTTCAATGATGTGTAAAGCCTAAGTCTATGTTATTTCAAAGATAATTTTGTTGGTGAAGACTGAAGGAATGATAATACAGCTCCTGATTAAATCTGAGCAATGTAGACAGATGATCTAAGCCCCAAATCACCCTGCTTGCCAATATTAATTATAAAATCTCCAACTCCAAATAAGCCCATTTTAATTATTCATTTTCATGTACGGTTGCAACAAAATGAAAAGATACAAACATAATAAAAAAATTCCTCATTATTTCTTCAGTGTACCATACTTGCTCCTTTTGCTCTGCTTAGTTTGTCTTCATTTACATTTATTAGAATCCCATCCTTCAAAGCCTTTTCTAAATTTTCATTTTTAAGGTTCTTACTATAATTAGTTAATTCAAGAAAGTTCAGTATGTAACTCTTTTTAAAAAAATTTGTTTATTGTAAAGATGCTGTACAGAGGGATTTGTTACCCCTCGTTTTTCTCCTATTATCCCTTCCCTCCCTCCTCTCCCTTCCTCACTCCTCCCTACCCCCCCAAGTTATAAAATTCATTTCCACCATAGTGTCTTGTATCACTGTTGCGATGGGTCATCCTGTGTCCTTGTTTCTGCATTTTATTACCCTTCCCCTCCCCAAATTAGATAAATGTACATACAAGATGCACAGTACCAAAATCAAGTACAGTGACAGCCTGTAATTCTTGTCTCATTGTTTCCTTTAAGTCTGTATGCTAGACTTATCTCCCTGGACAGATTGTACATGATATCAGAAGGCAGATACCATATCTCATTCCATTGCTTTTCTTGTATAATCCTGAAGTGATTTTGAAAAATTTTGTATTTTCTTACAAATTTTTAGATTTTAGAAGAATAACTGTGAGATAATTCTGAAATATTACAAATGTTGACATAAAAGATAGAGAAAAAGTAAAACAAGTTGGGTATTGTGGTGCATGTCTGTGATCTCAGCTGCTTGGGAAGGTGAGGCAAGACCACAAGTTTGAGGCCAGCCTTAGCAACTTAGATCCTACATAATAAAATAAAAAGAGGGATGTAGCTCAGTAGCAGAACACTTGCCTAGCACGGGGAAAACTCTCAGTTTGCTCCTCTACACCACCAAAACAAACAAGAAATCATATCACTCTTTCACATTTATCTAAAGAGGTGTAAACATCATTGAAACAACAACTGCCATCTATCTGGGGGGAAAAACACATTTTAGTGCTTAGCTGCTGAAAATATCACATCATTCCTTTTTCTCCTTGAAATCATATTTTTAGTCCATATCCTTCACAGAATTTTATCCTTATGTAAGCTGTTTCATACTTGAAATTATTTTTCACATCAAATATATATATATAAATTAAAATCATTTATCTCTTGCCCATGTAATTGTAACCCCTCTGTACAGTATTTTCACATTAAAAAAAATCATTTATCTAAATATCTCTGAGCAAAAGCTTTAAGTGGTAAAATATTCCTTCCAGATTGACTTTTGGCCTGTGAAGCCCAAGTTGGTATTGAACTTGCTGTCTACTCCAGGCTAGCCTCTACTTTCCTAATCTGAGGTTATAGTTGTGTCAGCATGCCCAACAAGACTGATTTCTTGCACAATTATTGTTGGTATATAGCTTATCAAAACCACATGGCTTCCTATACATTTTATAAATACTTGCCAAACATCAAGAATACAATTTTATTAGAGCTGTGTGCTTTTATGAGATACATAGGACTATTCATTTACCCATATGTATATATTGCTTATTATTAAATATATGCCAAGTTCATTATCAATTCTGTTTCTGTTTTACATTTTCATGGGTTTAAATACTATGAAAATTAGTTCATGCAAATTACACTTGGGGCTATAGGGTGTTTATAGGACTGTCAATTCTATGAATTTCTTCTAAGTAATATGCCAACAATTATATAATGATTTATTACAAAAATATTTTTTATTTCTTGTTGACTGTTAAGTCTTCAGTATTATTGAAAGCAAAGAATTAGAAGCACCTTTGAAAAAAATTTGTTAAAACAGTCATTAGAACTAATTTGCTTTCTCAATTTCTGGGAGTAATACCAAGAATCTTTTACCAAAATGTATCAAATAACTATTAATTAAACCTGTTAGAGTTTAACTTAATATACTCAGCAACTGTGGAGAAAATAAAAATATTAATTTTCTTATATCTGTCAACACAGTAACTTTTTTGGAAAAATGATTTTATTATATAACATATACATTAAATATGCTTGCATCCACTGTTCAAAGCTACAAATTTAATCAGTTCAATTCTTGGAAAAATATTTGCCAGGTAACCTACTTGGCAAAGCTAATTTTTATTGCCAAAGCAACTGGCCAGCTGGATTGTGGCTTAGTGGGTAGAGTGCCTGTCCTAAGCATAAGACACTGAGCTCAAATTCTAGTACTACCTCCCCCCCCCAAAAAAAAAAAAAACTCAGCCAAATAAGATTTAAAGTATTTTCCCCGAAAATACCTTACTTTCTTTACACAAACAAAATAATGTTCTGAATAACCTTCTCATTTCTGAATTCTCTCCTTAAGGTGAGGCTAGGACCCTATCTTGAGTCTGTTTCACTGATAACATGGAATCCTGCCCCCAGTTTTCATTGCTTTGCTCTCAGAGGATTCTCTCTTAGAAATGATACATCCTTTAATGATAGTTGGGAGATGAAAAGCACAAGGACATTACATGAAATTTGTTACCTATCCTGCTGCCCCATACTGTAATATATAAGAGCAAATATCCTGGTATGTACAAGATGTGTGAGAAAGAGCAATGTGTGGGTTTTGTGCCTTAAAGAAGTCCTCTTTAACCATTGTTTTAAACTATTGTTTGATGACTTAGAGGTTCTTATGTTTGAGAAGATACACCATAATAAAAATGGATAAGTGGTACATCTTTTTGTGAAGTGGGGGAAAGCTGGTTATGAATAGGAAGAGAGAACTTATTTTGATACCTCTTTCAAAGGTTACTTTCAAACCTAGTTAATTTGAAAGGTAGATGAATTTTTAGAATCATTGCAGGCAGACAATTTAAAAGGCACTAGTAGTGTACACCTATAACCCTAGCTACTCAGGAAATCAGATCTGAGGATCATGGTTCAAAACCAGCCCACTCAAGGAAATCCGTAAGACTCTTATCTCCAATTAACCACTAATGTACTGAAAGGGGGCCAGCTCTGACCTGTAATCACAGCTACTCAGGAGACTGAGATCTGAGGATGGTGGTTTGAAGCCAGTCCTGAGAAGGAATGTCCTGTAAAACTCTTTTTTTTTTTTTTCTGGGAAACTCTTTATCTCCAATTAACTACCATAAAACCAGAAGTGGCTCAGTGGCTCAAAGTGGTAGAATGTTAGTTTTGAATGAAAAGGCTCAGGGACAGCACCCAGGCCCTGAATTCAAGTCTAAGAACACCCCCCTCCCCACATACACACAAAGTAATAATGTAAGCCTACTTGGCCTCTGGGAAATACTCTACAATAGTTTGTGTGTACCAGTGTAAAGATAGCCTTCTAATACTTCCTTCTTATTGCATATAATAATATTCTGAGATAGAGTTGGTACTAACAATTTAGACTTTATTTTTTCATTTGCAACATGGGGATTAACTGAGGGCCTTATGAATGTTAGAAAGTGCTCTATCATTTAGCTGCAAACCCAGCTTCTGAATTGGTACTAACACACAGTCAATAACACAGAGAGGCAAAAGCTATTGAGTCTGAAAAAATACTAAATTTAGTAAAAGTATGTAGCAGAAATACTTATTTTTATTGATGTATTTTTTTACATTAAAAAATTTTAAGTTGTGTTAAGTGTCTCTGTAGCTCACGCCTTGAGCTGAAGAGCTGAAGGTAAGAGACCAGGTCCATAGTTCAAGCCCCACACCACCACCAACAAACAAAGTTACTTGTCTTATCAAATAGCCTATACATTTCTGGTTGATGTCTTTTCGAACACATGAAATTCACAAAGCAATAACAAAATTCCTTACATACTAACTTGAACTAATTATAATTGCCATTCTTATATTGATGAAATTTCCTTTCAATAATCTTCACATTTTCTAATTCTGTTTTCTGTGTTACATGTTACTACATACTATATTAAACCTATTATCATAAATGTTTCAAATAATAAAGCTATAAGAAAACTGTTCAGGGGGCTGGGAAGGTGGCTCAGTGGTAGAGCGCTTGCCTTGCATGCTTGAGGCCCTGGGTTCGATTCCTCAGCACCACATAAACAAAAAGAAAAAAGCCGGAAGTGGCGCTGTGACTCAAGTGGTAGAGTGCTAGCCTTGAGCTGAAGAGCTGAGGGACAGCATCCAGGCCCAGAGTTCAGGCCCCACGACCGGACCCAAAAAAAAGAAAAAAAGAAAACTGTTCATTTGGGTAAGAGTTATGGAAATTAAGTTGTAGCACGTGTGTGTGGGGGGCGGGGCTGGGTTCTGTCCCAGTTTTTGTACTTAAGGATAGCCCTCTACCACTTGAGCCACACTTCCACTTTCTCCTTTCCAGGTTCATTGGAGATAAGAATCTCATGAACTTTACTGCCCAGGCTGGCTTCCAACTACAATCATCAGATCTCAGCTTCCTGGGTAGCTAGGATTATAGGCATGAGCCTCCAACACCCAGCAAGTTATATTTTTGAAATCATATTGAGCTGCTAATTATTGTAAAGTGATTAGTAATTAGCATAAAATGATTAATAATACTAGTAGATTATTATTGGTAGAGGATGTATATTTAGCAGGCAAAATGAATCTTGAGAGTTGGTTAACTTAAAAATTATGAACTAATGTAAAATATGACTTTTGCCAGAGTTTAATGTTGGCTTTTTGTTGTTAGCAGAAAATGCTCCCAAGATGGGAATGCCGCCAGAGCAGTGCAAGGACCTCCAGTTAGCTGCTGAAGTCCCACTGTCCAAGGAACCTCTGCCCCTCAAGAAGAAGGCCTGGAAGTCAACAGAGGTGGGCATTGCCCAGGTTTCCTTCAGCTGTGGTAGCAAGTTACCAAGAATGGTGTGCTTTAAGGCAGGACAAGTATGTTATCTTACAGCCTGACCCTAGTCAGGTGAGAAGTCTGACCCTAGTCTCACTAGGCTAAAATTGGCATGTCTGCTGGGCTGCCTTCCTTCCTTTCTGGAAGATAGCTTGTTTTCTTGCCTCTCTCAGCTTTATGTGTTTGTTCTGAGTGAAGCTTTGCTTATCTTTCCACATTTCTTCTTGGTATTTTTTTGTTATACAGATTGAATTATCAAAGTTTTCTTTTATGATTTGTGCACTTTTATTTATTTTTTATTTTTTTATTTTTTTTTGTCGGTCGTGGGGCTTGAACTCTGGGCCTGGGCGCTGTCCCTCAGCTCTTCAGCTCAAGGCGAGCGCTCTACCACTTGAGCTACAGCGCCACTTCCGGTTTTCTGGTGGTTTATTGGAGATAGGAGTCTCACGGTCTCTCCTGCCCGGGCTGGCTTTGAACCGCGATCCTCAGATCTCAGCCTCCTGAGTAGCTAGGATTACAGGCGTGAGCCACCAGCGCCCGGCAGATTTGTGCACTTTTAAAAATCTTTAAGAAATTATTTCTTATGCTAATTTAACAAAAATCACATTTTCTAAGTATACATGCTCTAGAACTTTATTTGTATGTGTATAGGCTATATTCTTTGAATTGCCCATCTTTGTCTACTCATTTACACTTTCTAAATAAAATAACTGTAAACTCACAGGCAGTTGTAAAAATACTACAGATTCCTGGGTATCATTTACTCAGGGAATGAATGAACAGGGGAAGCAATTTCAACAACCTCTTCCTTATTTTCTTCTACCACTGCACAAGCAGGCTTCTTTCAGGGAATCAGGCCAATAGCACATCTCTCCCTGTTACACAAATGTATCAGTTTTCTGTTTCTTGGATTGTTTTTCTTTTCTTCTCATTGTCATGTTCTACCCTTAAGTCCTCCTGTGGGAGGGAACTCCCAGAGCCAGTACCTGCTCTGTTTTTCTTCAGTGTTCTCTGACCTTCTCAGACATATAGCTACATTTTTTTTCTCTTCTTTTTCCATATACCTATTTGTTCTTCTTTGTACTTTCAAATGCCCACTCAACATCTTTAATTCAGTCATGTCACTCTTAAATTCCTACTTTTTTATTGCTTCATATCTATTAGTTATCTTTAAAGGACTCTAAAATGACTGAGTTTCAATACTTTTTTTTGGTTTATTTCATACTGTAAGAGTGAATTCAGTTTTCTTTCTGTTTTGGAATATTGAATTGTTAGCTCATTTTGCAGGACTTCTTGTTGTGTCTAGTGTGCTTTTTACCCCCTATCTGCGTAACAGGTTTTCACTTGCCTATTCCTGACTGCCAGGACTGTCTGTCCACATTAAGGACTTACTCTGGCAGCTTGAGGCGCTGTTCTTTTTCCTGGCCTCTGGTCCCCTAGACCAAGTGATACTGTGGTTTAGTTGCTAGAGAAGTTTGTGTCCTCTTACCTACCTCTGTGTAATACTTTTAGAAGCTACAGCCCCAAGCTGTGACTGACAAGTTAGTTCCACTTTCTTATGAGCAGAGGATCCCAGTGATTGAGCATAACTTCAAGCACTGAGCCCATGTTTAGCATTTCAGTTTCCAAAGGACACTTTCAACCTGTATTTATCCCTCCAGAGCTAAGCTCCTGATTTTCTCTGCCTTTTTTCTGGATCCAGAGCTCTAATGTTCCATAGCTTTAGCCATTAGTGTGTTTCTGTTCATACCATCATCTGTAAAGACGTTAATCTTGGTGTGGGGTATGACCATATCTTTTTCTTTACATGTTTGGTTATAAAGATACTTAAAGAATCATTTTGACTAGAAATTATGCCACTATAACTAATATGAAATTCTTGTTTTTGGTTACTGTGTATTTTTCCCCTAGAAGGAAAGCTCCTTGATAGAAGAGACTTTTTGATGTTACTCATTACTGAATCATTAGATGACACATTTTTGTAGATGAAGAAGTAAATGACTAGCAGACACTATGTATTAACTTTTCTTTCCTGTGACATTGCTCGTTTGTGGTACTCTACATAGAGTGCTTTGTGTAACATTTCTTGCCATAATTACTATGGAGGAGGTTGGAATTCTTTCTTGACCTTCTGTCATCAGCCCCAAACTCCAACCCAATTAGTTATTTGACTCAGCTGCTTTTCTAGCAGCTCAGAAAGCCACATTAACGTTGAAATTTCACTGTTGTTTAATTGCGTAATAGCTCACAGATTGAAAATAGATTATCTTAGAAGACATTAAGATAAAATGATTTTTAAATTTGACATGTGCCTATTTATTGTTGATAGCTTTTAAGTAGAAAATAGACTGGAATCTCCTGTGTGTTTGGGAGCCAGACATAAGCTATCTAGGATTTTATATCCATTTTAAAATGTTGATTATTGTTTTTTCACATTTTACAAAACCACTCTTACTGATTTATATCATTCCATATATTATGTCACAAAGAACATGGTGCCCTTTTCTCAAAAGAAGTTGGCTTTTCTTTTTCAAAGCATGCCTGACTTTATCATAGCAATAACCGACATCCTTTTGACAAACATCTCTCCTATCACTGCAGGAGCATCCGTTGTAATCCAATATGCCCTCTTCAGTAGTCTGCTACTGTAGCAGAAGACACCTAACAAGTTGAACAGTAAAGCAGATTGTGGGTGCAAGTGAATTGTACCTATATTAACATTTTCATGTTCCTAGTACAGAACAAGAAATAAATTTTGTTGTTGATTGCTTAGGCAGAATGAGAGTGCTTAAAGATATCTTTTAAAACTTTAAGTAGATACATCTTTATTCTCTCCACATATGGAAGAAAAATTACCTTAAAAGCAGCGAACAAAATTCAGAGCAGGATAGAGCTTTCAAAAGCAGACTAGTGCTTCCTAAGTGATACTTTCAAAACTAAGTAAAGCCTCTACATCTCAACAGGAATGTCTGTTTTCTCTTTCATACTGTCCAGAATATTTATTAAATTTGCTAATAAGGTTATTTATAGCTTTTCACCACCTCAAAAGCCCTCTTTTTCTTGCTAGAGGAGATTGAACATTGCGATTGTAAATATTTTTGTCTCAGTTGTTCCCATGGCAACAGATAGGGATGCTGTGGAGTGGCTCCCACAAAATTATAGTTGACCAAAATCTTCAGTCTAGTTGTGAGTTACTGAATGATAGTGTAGATGACGAATGTTTATCTTCTACCACTTGGACTTGCTGTATTTTCCTACATGAAGAATATACAAATTGTATCTTCTGGCTTATTTCCATGCCATGTATTATATTTACAAAAATTAGACCTCATCAAAGTTGTTAGAGAAATGGAAAATTAAGCTTTCCTCCAATTATACTTATTTATCATTCTGGTTTTTTTTGTTTTATTTTTGCTGGGTCGTTGCTTCATGTGTGAAAGTACTTTTTGTTTTCGTGTTTGTGCTTTTACTATTTCTTTTTTAAATAAAAAATTCTTAGTACTAAAATCCAAACAATGTAAAAGGTCAAAGAATGAAGAAAAAAATGTTTTCTTGTTTCATTGCTCTTGCTTTCCTCTCCCAGAAGCACCTACTACTAGCTTTTTTTTTTTTTTTTTTTTTTTTGGGGGTCAGTTGTGGGGCCTGAACTCTGGGCCTGGGCGCTGTCTCTCAGTTCTTCAGCTCAAGGCTAACGCTCTGCCACTTCCAGCTTTTTCTGATTATGTGGTGCTGAGGAATCAAACCCAGGACCTTATGCATGCAAAGCAAGCACTGAGCCACCTTCCCAGCTCCTACTAGCATTTTTTAAAATGAGTTTTGGGGAAAGCTTTTATGTAAGCACATTATTGTTTTACCTAAATGGAATAATTCAATATTTATTGCTTGATTGCCTGCGCAACACTAACAAATATATCTTTCTACATAATAAATGTAATCATTTATTGTATGCTGTTCCAAAATAGTTCTTTTGCTAAACTACATATTATAAGCCTATTTCTATACCAGTTCTTATAGCTATGTTGTATTTTTGAGGTATAAATTAATCTTTAATCATTCCCTATTGATAATCATCCTCAGGATTTTTCATTATTTTATTTATTAAAAGCAGTGTTTCCAATAAGAACCTCATATATATAATCATAATCCTGTCCTGGACATAGAATTGCAGTACTTATTTTTAGTTGTGAAAGTTACTGTGAAGTTGCCATCCCAAAACTTGGACCAATTATACCTACTACCTATGTATGGGAGTGGCTCCTCCTCTTACTTTTCCATATTTGTGAAAATATTTTAATAGAATTTTATGTAAAAGTCAGCAACTTTTGATGTGCTTATTATTGAGCATTTATGTTTCTTTTTATTAACTCTATTCATGTTTGCTAGTTTTCATACTCAATTTTTCATGCTTTTCTTCTCTTTTCTTAGTACTGGGGTTTGCACTTAGAGCCTTGTGCTTGCCAGGTAGGTGTTCTACCTCTGAGCTACACCCTAGCCCTTTTTTGCACTGGTTGTTTTTGAGATGTCTTACTTCTTGGTCAGGCATGTGTTTGGCCCATGATCTACCTATTTTATACTTCCCCTAATAGCTAGGATAACAGATGCATGCCACTACAACCAGTTCTTAGTTGAGAAGTGATCTCTCCAACTTTTCTGCCTGGACTGGCCTTGACAGTGACTCTACCAATCTTAGCCTCCCAAGTAGCTTGATCTCTCATCTTCTTATTATTAATATTAAATTTCTTGAGATCTAGCCCAGGGTCTCATTCATGAAAAGCACTCTACCACTGAGCCACATCCCAAAGCTGCTTTCCTGTTTTTTTTTGTTGTTGTTATTGTTGGTCGTGGGGGCTGAACTCTGGGCCTGGGTGCTGTCCCTCAGCTCTTCAGCTCAAGGCTAGCGCTCTACCACTTGAGCCACAGTGACACTTCTGGCTTTTTCTGCTTATGTGGTGCTGAGGAATCAAACCCAGGGCCTCATGCATGCAAGACAAGCACTGTACCACTGAGCCACCTTCCCAGACCCTCCTACCAGGTTTTAAGACCTGTTTATCTATTGAAGAATTAGCTCATTGACCATCTTGTTAATCTATTTGTTTTCAGTTTTCCATTTAACGTTTTTTTTTCTGGTCCTGGGGCTTGAACTCAGACTTGGTGCTGTCCCTGAGCCTCTTTGGGCTCAAGACTAGTTCTTTACCACTTGAGCCACAGCACCACTTGTGGCTTTTTCTGATTAGTTTATTGGAGATAAGAGTCTCATGGACCTTTCTGCCTGGGCTAGCTTTGAACTGTGATCCTCAGATTTCAGCCTCCTGAGTAGCTAGTATTATAGGCATGGGCCACCAGCACCTGGCTCCATTTAACATTTTGACTTTATGACCTTTTTTGCCTTATAAAAGTCTGTAGTTTTCCTGTAGTCAAATTTACTTGTCTTTCCTTTATTACTTCTAGATTTAAGTATTCTTATAAAGACTTGTCTTACTCTAATACTTAATAAGAAATTACCTTGGCTTTTAGAAAAAATGACAATTTTAAGTTTAGAACAGAATTGAGCAGAAGGTATTTCCACCACATTCACAGCCTCCTTCACCATCAGGATCCTCTACCAGAATGAACCTATAGTTTTAAGTTGTAATCAAAGTCTGTAGTTTACATTGGGAATCACCCTTGGTATTATACATCTGTGGGTTTAGATAAATGTGTAATGACACCAATCTACCACTATAGTATTATACAGAGTAGCTTCATTGCTGTAAGCATCCTTACATAATTTAAAAGTGCACGATTAAGTGAAATAAGTTAAATAAGTTTACCTTGCATTTAGGTGTTTTTTTCTGTGATGTCAGTATTTTGACTCCAGATTTCTGAGTATAATATGGACAGTAACCATGTGATATTCTATTAGTATCATTTTTTATATCCTTGACTACTGGGATTCTTAGCATAGGAAAAAGGATATATGAATGTTAAATATAAGATATCATCATAATCCAACAGACGAGTTGAATTGGCAATATACCAACATAAACTCATGTAATTCCTTATCAGCAAACTAAAGGAGAAAAATCATAACATGATCTGTTGATGTAGTAAAGCGCTTGACAGAATTCAATACTCATTAAAAAAACTAAATGAAATGTAAAAGTGGGCAAATGGTATGAACAGTCATTTTGGCAAATACAGATGTAAATAAGCACATGAAAAAAATAAACATAGTGACAGTTTCCAGTGATGGTGAATAGTTACTCTGGAAAACAGTTTAGTAACTTCCTATAAAACAGAACCTGAAACTCCCGTATGACTCAGAAATTATCCTCCTAGTCATTATCCTACTGAAAGGAAAACCTACTTACATCCTACTAAAACCTGTATATAAATGTTCATAGCAGTAGTTTTTTTTGGGGGGGTCTGGTCATGGGGCCTGAACTCGGCCTGGGCGCTGTCCCGCAGCTCTTCAGATCAAGGCTAGTGCTCTACCACTTGAGCCACAGCGACACTTCCGGCTTTTTTCTTTTTGCTTACGTGGTGCTGAGGAATCGAACCCAGGGCCTCATGCATGCAAGGCAAGCGCTCTACCACTGAGCCATCTTCCCAGCCCCTGTTCATAGCAGTTTTATTTGTAATTGCCCTAATGTAAAAACAATCCAGATATCCTTAAATGGTAAAACACCCATGCCATGGATGTTCCTCAACTGTGAGAAGGGGGAAGCAAATTGGTACACACAAGAATCTGTATGGATGTCTAAGAATTATAATACGTGTACAAAAAAAGCAAACAAATCCCAAAAGGTTGCATACTGTATGCTTCTATTCTTATAACAATTTAAATGTCAAAATTACAGAAACGGAGAACAGATTAGTAGGAAAAGATTTATACAAGCAGTAGGAGATAAGTATGGTTATTATAAAAGAGACCCAAGGAGTCCTGTGACTATGATGAAAATATTGAGTCAATGTCAGTATCCCAAATGAGACTTACTTTTAGTTTTTTCAACTCTTGGGTTTTTTCCTGTTTTATGTCAGGACCTTATGCTGTTTTATGATGAAGATCCAAAGCCAATTTTGCCAACAGTACCTCCTTGTATTATCTCTTCAACTACAAGTTTGTCCGAAGGAGAGGCAGAAGTCTGTAACATCTGGGATACAGGTAATTTGGCTAAGGGATGGGAAGTTTACATGAATAAGAAGCACTAAGAAGTAAATATACAAATCGTAGATTTTATTTTGTTCATGGTAGCAACAGTTAACTCTTAATATGGTCAATGAAAGACCAGCATGATATTCAGTCCACACAGTGTCCTATAATCTTGTTTTGTCATTTGTGTCCATCTTTTTCCTCCTCTTTTTCATTTTGTTTCCAAAGTAACAATGAGATATACAAGTCATTATGTCAAAAAAAGAACTTTACAACTTTGGTCGGGGAGGATACGAAGGGACGGGAAGGGGAAACAAAGCAGGAGGCTACGATGCTTGATAAGAAATGTGCTCATTATCTTACCCACGTAATTATAACCCCTCTGTACAGTATTTTCACAATAAAAATATATTAAACTAACTACAAGCCTTAAATATTCTGTAATGTATTGTAAAAATAAAAAATTAATTTTAGTTTCTGATTTTTATTAAGTTTTGATAGTTTAAACATATTCTATCTTTTCTAAGCAAATATGCAAAAAGGCAGCTATTTAATACATATCCTACAAATTAATCATCTCTTGAATAATTGGCATTAGAGAAAGACAAAGTACAAAATTACACAAATCTGGCCTCCAGTAAGTCCTAGCTGGACTGTACCGCTTAGTCTAGGTCCTTTAAGATCTGACTGCCAACAGACCAAGTCTGTGTTTTTTTTTGTGAACTCTCCATTTGCAATACTTTGTTTCTCTCAGTCTTCTCAGCACATTAGGTGGAATGTCTCTTGCTAAGATAGGAATAAGCAGTTTATCCTCTTTGCTTTGATGTGCATCCAGGTATTCTTTCCTTCATCACAAGTCTGTCTCATGGTGAGTTCAGTCTTCTCCCTCTTATTGGATCACACATCTCAAATTTTTCCCTTATATAGCTCCTCAGTATCCAAATTATAAAAGTTGTGGTACATTAGTATAGATTTATTTTATTTTACAAACTCACATTCATGTGTATCATTTCTTATAAAGCCAGTTTATGAGAACACTGAAGATATTTTAATAAGCACAAAAACAAGATTTGGGGGTCATAGTGATATTTGTATACTATGGTATTCACATAAATAGTTATAAATGGCTACAATTTTTAGACAGCTTGTTTGGTATTCTTAAAATAAAGTCAACAGATCCCAAATCCAGAAGCTTGGAAGAACAGCAAGGAAAACTTTTTTTATATTCTAACATTGCCTAACATTTTTCACTCCTAACATTTTTTTAAAATAGACTTTGTATGAGAGCAATTTTAGATTCACACTGAAATTGAGTAGAATGTATAGAGTTTGCATATTCCCCATGTACAGCCTTCTTCACTATCAATTTTCCATACCCAAAGGGCGCATTTGTTACAGTTGATAAACCCATGTAGACATGGTCATCATTCTAAGTCCTTAGTTTATGTTAGGGCTACTCTTGATATTGTATATAGTTTGTGTTAGGGTTACTCTTGATATTGTATATTCTGTGGTTTTCACAAATGATATGTTTTTATGCACAATTGTACTGAGCAGTTTCACTGCTTTAATAATCCTCTGTGTATCATCTATTCATCCCACTTATCCCCAAGCCTCTGGCAACCACTGATCTTTTTACTGTCTCCACAGTTTTTCCTCTTCCAGAATGCCACAGAGTTGGAATCATAATCTGTAATCTTTTCAGATTGGCTTCTTCCAGTTGGTGGGATTCATTGAAGGTTCTTCTATCTCTTTTCATGGCTTGATCCTCATTTCTTTTGAGTGCTGAATAGGATGGGCCCCAGTTCATCTAACACCTAGTATAGGACATCTGAGTACTTCAAGTTTTGGCAGTTATGGGTAAAGCTGCTTATAAATATCAGGGGCAGGTTTTGTGTGAGCATATTTTCCCTTTTAACATTTTAAAACAAGTAAATGTGAGCATTGGAGGTAACCCTATAGAGGAAAAGAAAGTTATGCAACACATTGCAATGATCCCACTATATACTGGGCTTAGACCCATCTTAATTAGTGACCTTGTTCTTGTTTTTCTTTCTTTTCTCCAGTCTTTCCTTGACTTTATTTAAAGATCTTAGCATTTCATTCCCAGTTTCAAAACATTCAACAGAGCCAGGCACTGGTGGCTGAAGTCTATACTCCTGGCTAATCAAAAGGCTGAGATTTTTTTTTTTTTTAATCTGATTCAAAGCCAACCTGGGCAGCAGTGCACTCCCATCTCCAAAGCAACCAGCAAAAATCAGGATGGAGGTATGACTTAAGTTGTGGAAAGCTAGCCAGCCAAGGGAGCAATCCAAGCGTGAGGTCTTTAATTCACATTCTAACAGGAAAAAAAAAAAAAGTAACAGTTCTTCACTGTTAATCAAGAGAACTCTGATTTCCTTGATATCATCATGTAAAACTCTCTTAGTTTGGTCTCAAGCCAATTTTTCAGTCTGTGTCACTCAACACTGCAATTATTTACAATGTTCTGTGACATTTATTACATCTCTTGTTTCTTCTCTTTAGAATGCCTTTGTTCTGGTCACTTTGGCTATATAACACATTGCCCTAAAACTTTGCAAGGTAAAGTAACCGTTTATTATGTTCATGAACTCTCAGAGTGAGGAATTAGGACAAGGCACAGTGGGGATGGTTTATCTCTGCTCCATGATGTCTATCGGGGCCTCAGCTGGGGAATTTAAAGGCTGGGCAGGAATCCTCTTGAGCTTACTTCCTTAAGTGTCTGGCAGTTGCTGCTGGCTGTTCCCAGAGGCCTCAGTTCCTCTCTACATGAGTCTATTTGTGTGGTCTTTCCACTCTGACTTATTTGAGCTTCCTCACAGCTTGGTGGCTGGGTTCCCTGGGTGAGCATTCTATGGAAGCAAAGACCCATTAGAAACTGAATAATCTCAGAAGTCATACTGTGCTGCTCAAGGCAATCACAAGTTTCAAGGGAGAGGGCATGTAGGCATACCTCTTCATGGAGGAGTGTCAGTGTCAATTGAAAGAAAATCATGTTGGGTGGGGAATATGTTATTATAGTCATCTTTGGAAAATGTAATCTGCTACAGCCTTCCACCAAATTATAAATTGCCTGACAAAATCCTATCCAAACAGCAAGGCCCAGAGAAAATGTCACCACTGCTGAAAAATCTCCAACTGGCTTATAACACAAGCCAGCTTCTTTTCACAATGTTCCACAGGGCTTTTTCCATACCTCTGTTATAGAATTATTAGGTCATAATAATTTTATAAATTATATTTACAGTTATATAAGCTAATAAGTGAATAAACTCCTATTTTAACAATTCAGTCTAGGTAAAGCTACCTGTCCCCACTCTCCTTTACTCTAAAACGCTTCTGTCTCCCCAAGGTTATTAGCAATTTGGTTGTTTTCTAGACTTTCCTCTGCATTTCTATGCAAATGTAAATGTGTGTTTAGAAGTATATAGAATTGACTTTATTTTGTTTTAAAGAATTCTTTATTTTCCTGAAATATAGTTGACTATCAGTTGACTATGCTTCAGAATATGTCAATATTTATAGATTTTCCTTCCTTCCTCCCTCCCTCCCTTCCCTCCCTTCCTTCCTTCCTTCCTTCCTTCCTTCCTTCCTTCCTTCCTTCCTTCCTTCCTTCCTTCCTTCCTTCCTTCCTTCCTTCCTTCCTTTCTTCCTGTCACGGGGCTTGAACTCTGGGCTGGGCTCTGTCCCTTACAATTCAGCTTGAGGCACAACACCACTTCCAGTTTTCTGGTGGTTTATTGGAGATAAGAGTCTCACAGACTTTCCTGCCCAGGCTGGCTTTGAACTGTGATCCTCAGATCCTCAGCCTCCTGAGTAGCTAGAATTACAGGACTGAGCTACTGCTGCCCAACTAGATTGATCTTTTTTTCTTAAAAACTCCTGTGGTATTAGGTATTAGTTTATTCCTGTATTGATTGGTATTTTGGTGTTGTGCATTTTTCATTATAAATAGTATTTTGGTGAATAGCCTTATACACATATGTGAATATTTCTTTAGGGTAATTTTCTAGAACTGAATCTTTGGACCATAGTATATGGTTTATGCTGCCAAATAGTACAACAAAATATCAATGCGAGTACCTATTCACTTACACCCAAACACTGGATGTTTCCAAGATTGTTTGTTTTTTTTTTTACTGGTCCTAGGGCTTAAACTCTAGGCCTGGGCACTATCTGTGAGCTTTCTGGCTGAAGGCTAGTGCTCTACCACTTTGAGCTACAGCACCATTTTCAGCGTTTTGGTAGTTAATTGGAAATAGAACTTTCATGGACTTTCCTGCTCAGGCTGGCTTCAAACTCCAATCCTTAGATATCTTAGATAGAGATCTCAGCCTTTTGAGTAGCTAGGACTACATGTATGAGCCACTGATGCCTGACTCAAGCCATTTTATTTTTATCACTCCTATAGAAGCTGCATCACAGAATTTGAATATTCCAACATATTATTTCAGTCTCCTGTGGATTCTTACTTATATAAATAACCTATTTTTCTTTTGTTTTACCTGTTCATTTAAATCAATTTTGTAGTATTTTATACATAAATGTCTACGTGTGTATGTTACTGATCTTTTCTCTGTAATTTGTGTTAAAATAAAATC
The DNA here is from genome assembly GCF_024711535.1 of Dipodomys merriami. Classification (NCBI taxonomy): domain Eukaryota; kingdom Metazoa; phylum Chordata; class Mammalia; order Rodentia; family Heteromyidae; genus Dipodomys; species Dipodomys merriami. The sequence goes on along the minus strand of NW_027206124.1, from coordinate 3,170,763 downwards.
TTTGAGGCTGTGAATGGTCTTCCAGCTTTTTTTAATGTTGTCTTTATTGAAGTTTGATTCTTCTGTATCCTCATTTTTTCCTTCATGCATATGTACTTGATGACTTTCCTGTACGACATTCATAATACATATTCACCCATATTATATTTTAAGTAAGTTATTTAATCCATCTGGATTCCAGTGTTTCACAGTGATTGTAGATAGAAGCAGAATGCTTACGGGCTAATCAGTTTTTCTATTTGAAATGACTTTCTAAACTGTACTAAATACTATCTGTTTAACAACTGTCCTGTTCCATTGATCCTTTTTCTGTTCCTGCTGTTTTATTTTTTTGCACTATTATAATACTATAGTTAACTACTATTATATTAATGGCCACTTGGATTGTTTCTGCATTTTAAATATTATATAAACAACTATGAAATAACACCACTTCTCCCCTTTCAAAGTAGGCTTTTATTTGTGTTCTCCCGTGAGTTGATACAGATTCTAAACTACATTATTCTGAATTTTTGTTGACAAGTTCTGTTTGGTTCATTAACTTATCTTGTCAACAGATGGTTCTGACTTCCGTGTTCTGACTTTGGAAACTTCTGCCTACATCAAAAAAAAAAAAAAAGAAGTAAGAAAATTATTCTGTCCTACATCTTCAATTCTGCTGTTTGTCTCCTTGCCTTCTCAGACACACAGCAATTTGCTGATCTTGTTCCAAAATGACTTTCCTAATTAGCAGGCTATCCTCCCTCTCTTGGTACCGCACTCTGTGGGCTAAACCCACCCTTCCTTTCACTCACAGAGGCAACCCTCTTGAATTTTGTGCTTTTCCTTTTTCTTTATACATTTATAATCTAAACAATATATATTTTTCAGTTGTATAAATGTACAAATGGAGTTATTTATTCTGAATTTATTTTTATGATGTTTTGTCATGTAATATTCTTAAGATTCACCTTTGTGTATAGGACTGTCATTTGCTTTCACTGCTGTGTAATGTTTCAGTGTACATATGTATTATATTGTATTTGCTTCCTATGCTGCAGAATATATAGTGTTTTTGAACCTGTATAGTCTATACAGGATTCTTGTTCCTCATGGACAAAAACTTCTCTAGAATATGTATTCAAAGCAAAATTGCTGTATGGTTAGATAGATACCAGTCCCTTTAGATTTACTGGGTGACACCAGATTGTTTCCCAAAGTTCTGGCTGCTCCATAATCTCACCAGCCAATCCATATTCTTGCCATTTTTAAAAAATTGCCAATCTAGAATTGGCATCTCATTTATTCTAAGATGTATTTTGTGACAATGAAATTGAACATATTTTAATATGTTAAAACATTTAATAGGTATGACTCAGGCATGTTTCCTTGGGAAATATCTGTGCATGTCTTCTGGACATTTTTCTGTTTGGTTGTTTATCATAACTTACCTTTAGGCGATCTTTATTGTAGAGGCTAAGCATTCCATCTTATATGTGTTTTTCCACTTCATGACTATAGTCTTTCCATTATGGGGGCTTTTTAAATAACAGAAGTTCTGAGTTTTAATAAGATGGAATCTGATTCTTTATCATTTGAATTTTTGTGCCTTACGTAAATTAGGGGGCGGTATTGGGGTTTGAATTCAGGGATTGGTGCTTTTTGCTAGGGAGGTGCTCTACTACTTTTGAAGGTGGACTTTTACATTTTTATACCCAAATCAGCACTCCTCCTGTTTACGCTTTCCTCTGTCACTGGGATGAGAAGCCGCATGCCACTCTGCCCAGCCATTGCTTGGGCTTCCCCTATGGCTGGAATGACAGCCATGCCCCATTGTACCCAGTCATTGGTTGAGAGTGTCTCACAAACTTCTTTTTGGCTAAGCTGGCCTTAAACCATAATTCCCCAGTCTCTGTCATGTATATATGTATATGGATCCACCAGTTATATGGCCATCTTTGCATCAATCAACAGTTATAGTCACTCTACTTTTATAATACTTCTTCTTTTTTTTTTTTTTTTTTTTTTGGGTCCGGTCGTGGGGCCTGAACTATGGGCCTGGGCACTGTCCCTCAGCTCTTCAGCTCAAGGCTAGCGCTCTACCACTTGAGCCACAGCGCCACTTCTGGCTTTTTTCTTTTTGCTTAGGAGTGGTGCTGAGGAATGGAACCCAGGGTCTCAGGCATGCAAGGCAAGCGCTCTACCACTGAGCCACCTTCCCAGCCCCTACTTTTATAATACTTCTTGATGACTTTTCCTTCATCAGGAGTGTTTTGGCTATTTCTGACTCTTTGCTTTTCATCCTGTTAGAACTACACATAGTACATGGCAAAATGAAAGATACCTAAGCTATGATGATGGCCTGTTGATGGCCAGCAAGTTCTTCTGAGTGGGGCTGTAGTTTAGCACTTCTAGGTAGTATGAATATACTTGCAGACTCACTTATCAATGTCTTGCCCATATCCCTCATAACTGTTATGGAAACTTCTCCATGCATCTGTAGATAGACATTGAATGAGGAGAAGTGAAGGAGTAGAAGCAGATACTATTGGGTCTGACCCACCTGCTTCCTGAACTGGCTTCACTTGGCTCATAGATACTATTTAATCTGACAATGAAATGGTGCCAGATATCTCTAATTTTGTGTTCCATAGATCAAATGATACTCATTGCTTGAGGGGACAAAGTCACTTGCTGTCCTATGACCAGACATTCAGTTTTCATCAGGGCTCAATAGTAAGCCAAGAATTGCTTTTCGAATGGTGGTAATGATACAGAAGGCGTGACCTTACTCCAAAGCTCCAGGGTCAGCTTTGCAAATTTTCCTGCTGAGAATCATTACAGGCTTCCATGAGCAGCTCTGTCTGCCTCAGGCACTTGCAGCACCTTTGGCTCTGCTAGGTCATATGGTTGGAGTGTCATGGCACCTTATCCAATAGTCTGACCAGCCATTTCTTGCTTTGGTCCTCACTCAAAATGGGCAATAGGGGCTGGGAAGGTGGCTCAGTGGTAGAGCGCTTGCCTTGCATGCATGAGGCCCTGGGTTCGATTCCTCAGCACCACATAAGCAAAAAGAAAAAAAAGCCGGAAGTGGCGCTGTGGCTCAAGTGGAAGAGCGCTAGCCTTGAGCTGAAGAGCTGAGGGACAGCGCCCAGGCCCAGAGTTCAGGCCCCATGACCGGACCAAAAGAAAAAGAAAAAAGAAAAAAATGGACAGTAGCTGGTGAGAGCAGTACCAAAACTCAGGAGGGTGCCCTCAGACTCCTAGAGGTCCACAGTTACTGTGCTTCTTTCTTTCTTTGTATCATCACTTTAAAGATCTGATGTGATGTTAGATATCAGGAACATTCAGATGTACTATGTACATCTATGGTGGCATTATAAGATTCTTTCTCAAAGGGAATCATAAGGTTCTAGCTTTCTGAACTTAGGAATTGACAAGAGGCCATGAATGTTCCATGATGTACACTAATTGGTTTCCTATGTATATATGTCAGGAAGCACTTAGGAGACTGACCTTCTACTTCCTGTAGATTCTATGGATCATTAAACACCTCCCCACATTCCTGCAAGTAAATAGGGAAGTTATTGCCTCCCCATGGTTATCATGCCTACCTTGTCTCCTGTTGATACTCTGAAATTCCAGTATTCCCACTGAGCTCAGGATGGTTGCATTGCATCATCCCTGTGATCATCTCCAATCCATTGATGATAGCTACTACAGAGAGAGCTACTGAATAATGCTGGGGCCCTGTTCCACAACACTGATTTAGTGCCTCCGTGAAGGGAATGTCTTGCAGGGCAGTTAGGAGGTAGGTGCCTTTTCACGTGTACTTTCTCATTCTTGCTCTTTCCTTCTGCTGAGATGTTACAGATTCAGAAACCTTTTTGAGCATTTTATTAAATAATCAACACCCACCTCTACTTCCTGCTTATTTTCTCTATAGCACCTTTCAACATCTGATATACTGCATAGCTTGTGTGTTGACTCGAAGACACATAACTGGATCACCTTCATGTATTGTAGTAACCTGCCACTAAATGTAGCACCGTTTTGGCCTTGCTGTTTGGCTACTTCTAGATATACGTGGCAACAAGCAGTTGCCTATGATTTTTATGTTACCTATTGGGAAAATGGAGGAGAAAAGAATAGGAAATGGCCCTACTGGACCATTTTATATTCTACTTCCTTGTTAAGCCCTATATAAGCCCACCCAAAAATCCAGTCCCCTACATAACCTCCAAACCTGTGGGAAGGTCTGTGCCCTTTGCTGTTCCTCAATAAACAGTCCTCGCCTGTTGACAACCAAGTCCAGCCTATTCCTTTTCCATTCGCTTCCATTTTCCCAACATTATCCATATAGGTGTTTTGTTTTGTTTTTAAGTTGTTTATTTATTTTGCTGGTCTTGGGGCTGCTTGAATGCAGGGCCTAGATGCTGTCTTGAGCTTCTTTTACTCTACAACTTGAGCCACAGCACCACTTCTGGCTTCTTCTCAGTGGTTTTTTGGAAATAAGAGTCTCCTACCCAGGCAGGCTGGCTTCAAAGTGTGATCCCCAGATCTCAGCCTCCTGGGTAGTCACCAGCACCCGGCCCCATGTACTATGAAAGACTTTCTTTGAAGTGAATGAATAGGTTGAACAAAACCACAATCATCTTTAATAGAATTTGATTAAAAGACTAGAAGGATAGTGGCTACTTTTAGCCAAATGCTGGTGGATTGTACCTGTAATTCTAGCTACTCAGGGGGCTGAGATCTGAGGATCACAGTGTGAAACCAGCCCAGACTGTGAAGTCCATGAAACTCTACAATTAAGCACCAGAAAAGTCAAAAGTGGAGCTGTGGTTCAAGTGAGCTAGCTTTGAGGGAAAGAAAAAACCTTAGGTACAGAGCCCAGGCCCTGAATTCAAACCTACGACTCTCATACACAGACACACACACACACACACATGCACACACGCACGCACGCACGCACGCGCACGCCAACTTTTACTTATTTATCATATAATGGCCAACTTTTTTCATTATTGTGGTGATTAAAAGAAATGCTGAGTTGTAGTAGAATGTTTAACTAGCAAGTGTGGGTCCATAAATTCAATTCCTAGTACCCTTTCCCTCAGAAAAAGGAAGGGGGGTGGATATTATGAGAAATTGACTTTTGAACTATTTATCAATTTTAGGTCAAGAAAGTGTCCCACCTAAACATTTTCTGCTTTACTAATGAGTGTATGTATTATAAAAGTGTCTTATAAGCACTTTGACAGCTCAGGTTAAGAGAATAAAGCTTAATCTAAATTAAGTTAACAAGTTCTTTATTAAAATGATTGTGATTGCTCAGGTGTATAAGTCCTAAGTTGACTTTTTATTTGAATGAAACTAACACCTGAATATGCTTATTCCCAGGAGAATAGATTATTCACTTAAATTACCAAATGCCTACTATATGCCAGGCATTGTGCCAGCTTCTAGATATCCATTGGTTAACAAGATCTCTGCTTTCCCATAGCTTCCAGTATCATGGGGTGGAACAGACACTGTTCAGTCCAATGGGACATAAAGGATGTCAGAATAGGAGGTCAGGAGGCTTTCTGAAGAAAATGCTGCCAGATTGGAACTGGAGCAATGGGTAATGATAAGAACAGTGGTCAGCACTGACTCTGTGTGTGCCAGTCATTCGTGTATGAGACACAACAAAGAAAATCCAGTTTTAAATGACTTGCCCAAGGTCTCAGAGCTTGGAAAGAGACAGAGTCAGGATTTTGACCAAGAAAGTCTGACCCCAGAACTTGTGCTGTGTTTCAGATCTTCTGACTGTTATGTGTTTCACATCATGACATATTTGCATGCGTGTACACACACACACACACACACACACACACACACACACACACACACACACACACACAGCATACACATTCACAGCCCTGAAACAAGTTTCTCAGTTTCACAAAACAGTATTTATTGACTCCAAATGTACTCCAAAATCTATTTAGTTTTATTTTAAAAACATTAAACATTTATTTAAAAACCATGTATATGATCCACAAAATTGACTTACAATGCACAGTCTGAAAAATAGTTCATGACACTATTTTGGTTTAGCAAAACAAATCAAACCAAATGATGAGCGAAGAGCCTACCTCAGGAGTTAATAGTAGGTGAAGGCTAGGGCCAGCAAAACAAGTTTAGTGAGGTCTTAGGCCTAAGTAGATGGCAGGAGGGGTGCCACTTGAAGCCAGAGGTGAGCAGGTCTTACAGATTAAAGTAGCCATATGTTGGATCAAACCAGGATACTTCTAAAAGTGAAAGGACACACAGTGAGTAAATATCTTGGCTTTGGTATAGGCCAGGATATGAGATATGAGATAAACCCAGAGCTTTCCAAGAAACTTTCTTGGTAAGCCATGCCAAGGAGTCTCCATTATGTCCCCAAAACAATGGGGAGTCCTTCAGGTAACAGCTCCTTCCTTTAGGAAGATGACTGTGAAGGCATTCTAAAGAAAGGATGGAAATAAGCTAGTTACCTTGCATTGGCCTCTGTTTACCTGGAGGTTTTCCTAAGTACCATGTTCTCTCACATTCCCTCATCCCCACCTTCCGTTCCTAATCTTTTGTCTGAATCCTGCCCATCCTCATGGTTCAGCCAAGATGTTACTTCTCCCGGGAAGCCTTCCCTGTCTTCATAAGGAGAGGTCAGGGCTTTCAGGGTTCCCTGTGCCTCCCACTACAGGCGTCGATTTTGCCGTGTCATCATTTTCTTCTGCTTTCCCCCATCAGATCAACTAGACTTCTCAGTTTGAAGAAGCTAGCATGTGTCTTGTAAATCATCATAATCTTTATTTCTGATCCAGAAACAAAGATTCACATGTAGTAAGCTGAGTAACATTGGAAATGCCCCTCAACAGAGCGGCCATTCTCTGGTGCTCTTCCTGAGGTTTCTGTATGTTCCCTAAAAGTGTCTTCAAAAAGACTCACCACAGTTTTTAAAGAAAGAATAGCCAGAGCAGTGCAGTGGGAGTGCTTAGAGCTCACTGCCACCTGCAGAGTCACCTTTTGAAACTTCAGGACTTTCCATTTCTAGTTGACACCTGATCATTATATAGCTAAAGGGAGAGAGTCTGTTTGAAAGTGCCCAAAACACAAGGATAATTTCCTTAGACCTGGCCTTGGTGTAGGTCCAGTGTTGTTTGCTTAGCTTTTTCTTTCAGGTATCTCCAAGTGCTGTCTGTCCTCTTGGCTAGCTTCCCACCCCAGGAACTACTAGAGTTTCTCCTCCATCTCACATGGTAGGAACTCTGGATTGCTGATTCAGAGGTGATCTTCCCAAGTCCTTTCATCGCTATTTCTTCTGTACGGCTTCCATCCTGCTCTGCAGTCAGGTGAAAGAGACAGGGGAAAGTTGAAATGTTGCTCACTTCTCAGGCACCACCTGGGAGTGTGTAAATCCTCTTCACTCAGAATAAAAGCAACTTGAGGGAGGATTTTTTTCCTTTATTTTGTTCACTGCCAAGAACAATGGCTAACAAATATAGGTGAATGTCTGGTCCCTCTTTAGTCTCAATGAATCCTTGTTGGATTGGATGGTGAGTGAATTAGAAACTGGAAATCAATTGAAAAGAAAGAGAAAAGAAGCTTGAGGATGACCTAAGGTTAAAGAGACAGAATACTCAATATCATTGATGCTTTGTTGAAATAGAACCCTATTCCATGAATCCACATGATCTAATTTTGATACGGTAGGGGATATTAATATTTATTGATTGGCAGGATAGTAGGAGCTTTTTGAGCCCAATTTAGTCAAGTAACTCTTTAAATTAGAGTCAGATCCCAGAGATTGTTCAGCTTATTATAAACCAAAAGAGCTATCAACAGCCAGATGTTCATTATAAAATGGACATACAGAATTCCAAAAGGAGATGTGTATTGGTGGCTCATACCTGTAATCCTCACTACACAGGAGGCTGAAATCTGAGGATTATGGTTTGAAGCCAGCCCAGGCAGAAAAGTCCATGAAACTCTTACCTCCAATAAACTGGTCAGAAAAAGCTAGACATGGTGCTATGGCTCCAGTGGTAGAGCACTAGCCTTGAGCAAAAAGAAGTTCAAGGATAGAGTCTATGCCCTGAGTTCAAGCCGCAGGACTGAAAAAAATTCTAGGAAAGACTGAGACATTATAGTTTACCTCAACAAATGCTTATTGAGTCCCTACTGTGTCTCAGGCACTGTGGTGGTTATGCATTGATGGTAGTAACTATAGCAAATTCTGCCCATCCTCTAGGAACTTCTGTTCTGGTGAAGGTAGCAGGTAATTGGCAAATCAAGTAAGTAAGCCAAGCCATGAAGGCAATAAACAGGGAGCTTTGTAAAGCTATGATAGGAGAGTTAGCTTCAATGAGGGCAGTCAGAGTCTTCTCCACAGAGATGGTGCAAAAAGGTGTCACAAAGAATGAAGAAGCCTGGCATAAGTATCCCAGGTAGAAGGCAGAGCAAGTCCAGAGGCCAGTGGTAGAAAAGACTAGCCACTGCTACAGCTACAAGGAGCTTGCATGGCTGAAATGCAGAGCACGAAGGAGGGTGGGATGAGAGGAGATGAGAGGCAGCATCGTGTAGAGTGAGAGTCCTGGGTGAGTTTGAACTGGATGCTAAGAAACTTGGGAATATTTGAAGCAGAGGAGACCCTGATTCATCATTACTTTATATTTAAGTAAGAGAGAATTGTCTGATTGGCAGTTGGAGCAGAGAAATCACATAGCAGCTGTACCCTATGGACCAACCATGACTGAGGACAGAAGCAGCAGCTATGGAGAACAGTGGGCAGATGTGACATAGGTTACATGTACAGCTCAGCCCAGGATTTCCTGATGAGTGGTTGATAGAGTGATGAAAACAAAGATAACTCCTGCTTTTCTTCCTTTTGGAAACAAGTATGTAAAGGTGCCATTTACTGACAGGGGCTTGCTGGGGAGAGAGCAGATTTAGGAGACATACTATCTTGGATGTGTTGCCTTTGAGATGCTTATGAGGATTCAAAATCCTCATTTACCCTTCTGGAAATAGTGTCTGTTGGAACTCTAAAATAATGAAATAAAAATTTAGGTGTTGTCCTTCTTATTACTTTGATTGGGTTCCCTTTCTTTGAGAAGCCCAACTTTAAAACTTTATAATTATTGGACAGTGGTATATGTATGTTGTACATTTCAGAAATCTGAAATGAATATCTGTGATCACCAAACAAATTTAGTAGTTGACTTTTTGCCCTTGTCTCATACTGAATATGAACTTGGAAACCCTTGATTTCTCAGAAATTTTCAATCACTAAATTGTAACAATCTCTGATAATGATTACTTAAATGCCATCTCCCTCCATCCCTGCCTGGGCTGTTAAAATACCTTTGCTAGTGATCTCCTTGTTTGAGCCTTGCTCCTGGCCATCATCATGTCACTTCCGCTTCAGAACAGTCCTCCTGATTCTCACATTTCTAGCAGCATAGCAGATTAGTCAGCAGGAACGCCTGTTAATCAAAAAAACAGATAAGCAAACCTAGATTCTGGATAAAATATATCTGTTGGGGGGCTGGGAAAGGTGGCTCAGTGATAGAGTATTTGCCTTGCATGCATGAGGCCCTGGGTTCAATTCCTCAGCACCACATAAGAAAAAAGAAAAAAAGCTAGAAGTGTCGCTGTGGCTCAAGTGGTAGAGCGCTAGCCTTGAGCTGAAGAGCTGAGGGACAGCGCCCAGGCCCAGAGTTCAGGCTCCACGACCAGACCCCAAAAAAATATATATATATGTCATTGTGTTCATGGAGGCTAAAGGGAATTTCTGAGGGCAAAACAGGAGGGAAATGAACCTGAGAGCTAACACCTCGTTCAAGCAGGGAATGAACATAAATGAAACAAAAGATAAGCCTTCCCAAAAAGCAACTGCTGATACCAGCATCACAGCTAATAACTAAGCTTTTGGCTAATAGTACGGGCAGACCCCTAATCTCAAACTTCTGCCTTAAGTTAGAGCTCTGCAGGGTGCCAACATACCTCTAGGTCCCAGTCCTTGTCCCAGAATATACCTAGATCCTCTTTGGAGGAGCATGCATAGTATGGACCCCTGCCCCCTAGATCTCTTACAGATTAATCCTTAGCCCAACATATGTGACAGTACAGAAAAGATAAAGGAAAAAGTGAGAATCTCTACAAGAAAGCTATGGCTTTAGTCTCTAAGGATTTCAGTTTTTGAACTATTAACTACAGAATATTAAGCAGCTTAGTATGAAATGTTTGAAAACATAAGGAATCAAGAAGGTACAGATGACTAGGCAAATGTGGAAAGTAACCAATAAACTGTAGAAAGATGAAAGAAAATTAAAACAACTTAGTGAATATGGGTGGATTAAACAATAGTGAGAATTAGTAAATTGGTATGTATCAGAAAGAATTCCCCAGAATACAACAAACAGGCCTAGGAGAGAGAAAATATTAAAGAGATGTTAAGATGTACAAATTATAAATGAAGTTTAATATAGCCAGCAGAATTCCCAAAGTCAAGAATATGTGTGAAATACAGGCAACATTTGCTTCTAGAATTGATTTAAAAAATATGAATTCAAAGATACAGGAAGCACAGTATGCTCAAAGCAGGAAAAAAAAGTTGAAAAACTGCAAGCTCACTTATTATGGTAAGCCTGTAAAAGACTAAAGACAGAGCCTGAAAGGCCAACAATCCATAAAAGAATGTTGCCTAAGCTAGGTCAGTGGTTCACATCTATAATCCTAGCTAATCAGGAGGCTGAGATCTAAGGATTGAGGTTCAAAGCCAGCCTGGGCAGGAAAGTCCCCATGAGAGTCTTATCTCCAATTAACTCCTCAAAACCAGGAAGTAGCACTGTGGTTCAAGTGGTAGAGTACTAGCCTTGAGCACAAAGAGGCTTGGAGACAGCACCCAGGCCCTGCAACTGACAAAATGAAAAAAAGAAGAAGAAAAAAAAAATGAGTATTGCCTAGACTTCTTGACAGCAGTGTAGAAATTCAAAGGCAGAGAACCTAAAATATTGGCAAGTATATAAGAATAGAGTAAAATAAAGACATTTCAAAGCAAAATTTTCAAAACCAGAGTTAGCCACCAGAGACCCCTATTAAAGGAATTTGTATTTCAAGAAGGAAATGATTCTAGATGGAAGATCTGAGATGTAGGAAGGAAAGATGAGCCAAAAATCAATAAGTACTAGGTAAATTGAAACAAATAGAGTCTGTATATAGTAATTATAACGTCTCAGAGCAGGACATTGTGCCTTTAAACGGTAGCCATCAGTGTGTACAAGAAAGAAGAATGAATGAAATAGGGGAAGAATTTTTGTAAAGAGTTCTCTTGGTGCCACATGATGGGAAAATGACAAGCATGAGATGGGGCCAGATCCCTAAGGTCCGTTTGGGCACAAGATAAAGGTATCATATGAGGAGAGAAGACTGCGGGAGTATACCAAACACTGAGTACCCTAGAACAAAAAATAATCTTCCCTGCATGAAGTAGGCAGAAAGGGCAGGCTGTAGGGCTGTAAGACAGCTGGTTGTGTGTGATTGCTACTGGTGCTTATGCCAATTCAGTAGGAGGGCTAAGGAAGAGGCGATCTATCCTTAGCACAATTTGTGTCTTACGTGATCATAAGGCTTAAGGTAATTAAAAACAAAAGTAACAGATTAAAAATAATAATATCTAATTGTAGCATTAGAAAAAGAACTAAATGCTAGGTAGCAATAGCATACGACTGAAGAAGGAGAGGGATAAGTCTAACTTTACACTCTGTCAGGCTGTGTATGTTCATGAGAATGTTAAAATGGGAATTTTTCCTGACTGCCTTTTGCTTTTTAAACATACCAAATTCTCATATGGAGATTTTTAAAGGGGAAGGATAAAAACATATTTATCTTCACCCTACACACAAAGAGAGAAAAAAATGAAAGATTTTGTAAATGTTACAAGGGGATGTTATGATGGAAGAAGATGACTCTGGTGAGGAAGTAGGTGGTGGTGATGAGCTATGGGGAAGGAGCTGATGTTATGTTGTAGTTCTCACCCCTGGGGGATTCTATTAGGTCTTTCCCAGTACGGCTTCTTGGAGGACAGAGAGACCTCAACAGAAAGACACCAGAGATCTGAGAGGACAGTGCCACCAATAGCTGGCTGGAGTAGAGGAGCATCCCACCCAAACCCAAGTCATCCCTTACTCATTTCTTCCTCTCATGTCAGCTTTGCCTTCAAAATAGAAAATATGTGTAGTCACTGTCACTCTAGTCTTGTCCACCATTATTCCTTCCATCGATTATTGCAATGGCTTCTTAGCTTGTGCCCTTGCTTCTCTCTTTGCCTTCTGAACCCTTTTTCCTTAACCCTTTCTCCTCCCTCCTCACTCTGCCACAACTGTATTAAACCCTTGATGTTCCTGGGATGAGCCAAGCACCCTCCCCGCTGTGGATATCACAGCCTGTCTTACCTTCCTAAACACTCTGCCCTCCCCTAGCCATGTGATTTTCTCTCTCATTTCCTTTGGCTCAAATGTCACCTTAAAGAAAGGCCTCTCTGGTCACCGTATTTGAAATAGTAATTCTGCTCCCACTAACTTGTTCATTCCCTGGCTCCCTTCTGCCCTTAACAGCCTTATTTTCCTCCATAGGATTTATCTCTGTCTGACTTGCTAAATATAAATCCTTGTTTAATTATTCATTTCTCCTCCACCCCACTATATAATATAAGCTGTAAGAGGGCAAAGACTTTGTCTTTTTGTTCGCTGTTGTATTTTTAGTACTTAGAATAGTGTGTGACAGGTCTGGGAATGTGGCTTAGTGGTACAGTCCTTGCCTCACATGCACAAAGAAAGCTCTGGGTTCAGTTCCTTAGCACCAAATAAACAAAAAAAGCAGGAAGTGGTGCTGTGGCTGAAGTGGTAGAGTGCTAGCCTTGAGCAAAAAGAAGCTCAGAAACAGGACTCAGGCCCTGAGTTCAAGCCCCAGGACTCGCAAGCAAGAGGGGAGGGGGGGAAGAGAGAGAGAGAGGAAGAGAAAGAGAGAGAATAATGTGTGACATATTGTCTAATAAATTTTTTAAATAAATGAATATATGAAAGGAAGGGTCAGAGGGAAAAGAAGGCTAGTCAATCTCAAATTACCACAGAGATGTCCTGAGACAAAGGAGTGAAAATTTTCCAATGGGTTTAACATCCAAGAGGCCAATAGTTTTTCACAGAAGACAGCCTCAGTGAGAGGTAGAAACAGAAGCCCAAATTACAGTATTTGAGTAGCTGAAAAGCAAAAAAGGAAACTATGGGGAAAAATACCATGTCAATGTCTTTGAGTGAATAGAGAAAGAAAGGATGAACTATAACAAGGAGTCAGGGATGAAGTATTTAAAGTGGAAGAAATTATTCTAAAAAAATTAAAACAGATGGGCTGGGAAGGTGGCTCAGTGGTAGAGCGCTTGCCTTGCATGCATGAGGCCCTGGGTTCAATTCCTCAGCACCACATAAGCAAAAAGGAAAAAGCCGGAAGTGGTGCTGTGGCTCAAGTGGTAGAGCGCTAGCCTTGAGCTGAAGAGCTGAGGGACAGCACCCAGGCCCAGAGTTCAGGCCCCACGACCGGACCCCCCCAAAAAAAATTAAAACAGAACTCCCATATGATTGAGCAATCCCACTTCTGAGTATCTATTCAAAGAAAACAAGATCAAGATGTTGAAGAGACACCTGTACATCATTCACTATAGCCAGGAGACAGAATCAACCAGAGCATGCATTGATGCATACATAAATGGATACAGAAAATACAGTATATACAATTACATAGTGGAATACTATGCAGCTTCATAAAAAGGAAATCTTGTCATTTGCAACAACATGGATGAACCTTAACATTATGTTAAGTGGAATAAGCCAGGCACAAAAATAACACTGCAGGATTCCACTCACACATGGATTATGAGGAAGTTCAGAGGCAGAGTAGAATGGTGGCTTCTGAATGATAGACGAGGTATGGGGCACAGGGTGAAAGTGTTTCAGTTAGGAAGAATGAGTGCTGGAGATCCAGTGTGGTGACTGTGGTAATAATGTATTATAATACACTAAGAGACTACGTCTGGGTTGATGTTGTTTTTCTTCCTGTGGTACTGGAGATCAAACACAGGGCCTTAGGTTTGTCAGGCAGATGCCTAACCTCTTGAGCAATGCTTCTAGCCCTTTGGGCACTATGTCTTAAAAGTTTACTAAAATAATTAATATGAGGCAATGAATAGGCTAATTAGCTTCATTTAATAATTTTGTAATATATGCATATATCAAAATATCATATTGTACATCATAGATATATAAAATTCTTATTTATTGATCATGCCTTAATAAAGAAGGAGAAGAATGACTTGAAAAAAGTCTGAGCACCTCTGTATACTCAGCTAATAAAAAGGAAATTGAAGGCAGGGGAGAGGAGAGCTAACCTCGTGGAAGCTTCAGTAACAGGTAGTAACAGGTACAGCTTGACAGACCTGAGAAGGGAGTGTGACTGAACCTTGAGAACAAAGGAAGGGTAAAGAATAGTAATGAGCAGGTGGAGGAATTGTAGCAGATAAGCTTAAAAACCTCTCATTACCTGGGGAGAAGTTGTCTACTAAAAGTGAGAGGTAAGGTAAAGTGAGTAGACAAAGGTGCTTGAGAACAGTGAAAGTTTGGGATGGTCTCTGAGAGATGAAGGAGCTACAAAAGAGCCAGAGGGCTAGTGGGCTCCTGTGGGGTTCAGATGACTTCCAAATTATGAGGGTACAATTGTGAGTTTCCTCCATCAGCCAGTCCCAATATGCTAGATCCAAAGATAGAAAGTCAGGAGTTAGGGAGAGTTGAAGTGGAACTGAGCCTAGATGTCTCCCAGGAGGGAACAGTTGCTGGTCCTTAGGAAGCACTAAAGGACTGACATTCATTCTATAAAAGCCAGCCTTGGGTTCCTACCTTTAGAAAGCCATAGTAGCCAAAAAAGCAGGAACATCCAACAGTACATTACCACTGCAATGGTCAGGTGATGAAGAGACAAACACTTAACTCTCATTTCATTCTCCTTCTGTCTAACACACTAGAGTGAGGAACTCTGTGTGAGTAGGTGGGGGAAAATTTGCCTCCTAAGCAAATGAATGTAGACTTCAGAGTGAGGGAAGGAAAGAATTAAGGCAAGAACACATAATGTGTCGCAGCAGATAATGAGGCTAAAGGTGAGGTAGAACTCCATTTAGCTATGGTGCTACATCTTCTTACTCCATCCACTCTCTGTCTTAACCTCTCTCTCTTGCTTTGATCTCTGTGCTGAGTCTTTGAACAATTTCTCTACACCGATCTTCCTTTCAGTTCCCAAGTTTGCTATCTACCAATTCAGTTTAAAATTTTCATTGTTTTATTTTTCATTTTTAGAAATTCTACTTGGATTTTTATGCCATCTGCTTGGTTTGGTTTGGTTTGGTTTGGTTTTATGATCTTTTTTCTTCTCTCATCTTTCAGAAAAATTTTTTTTCCCCAGTCCTGGTGCTTGAACTCAGGGCTTGAGCACTGTCCCTAAGCCTCTTTGTGCTCAAGGCTAGTGCTCTACCACTTGAACTATAGTACCATCTCTGGCTTTTTCTGAGAAGTTTATCGGAGATAAGACTTTTCTGCCTGGGCTGGCTTCAAACTGCAATCCTCAGATCTTAGCCTCCTGACTAGGACAGGCGTGAGCCACCAGGACCTGGCAGGATTTTCTTTCTTTCTTTTGGGGGGGGGGGTGTCCAGTTGTGGGGCCTGAACTCTGGGCCTGGGCGATGTCTCTCACCTCTTCAGCTCAAGGCTAGCACTCTACCATTTGAGCCACAGCGCCACTTCCAGCTTTTTTTTTCTGCTTATGTGGTGCTGAGGAATCGAACCCAGGGCCTCATGGATGCAAGGCAAGCACTCTTACCACTGAGCCACCTTCCCTGCCCAGGATTTTATTTCTTTATAGTGAAGTAAATCTGTAGTTCTTTTATCTTCTGTATATAATTTCAATGTCTACAGGCTTTTCCGGCCTAAGTCTGCTGATTTTGGGGTTATTGGGAAGGATGCATAGTATGCTGGACTGGAGGCATGGCTTAAGTGGTAAAGTGAACAAGGAAACTGAGTGAGAGCTTGAGGTCTGACTTTTAATCCTAGAACAAGGGAGGCAGAGAGAGGGCAGAATGGCATAGTACACAGTAAATTCTCAAAATGTTTTAAATGAATGAGAAAATGTACTGGAATAAAAAGAATAAACAACACATAGGTAGATTACAATAGAATACTGTAGGACATAATAAAAATGCAAATGAAGAGCTGCTTAACAAAAACCATAAACTGTTATCTTTGATATTAAGTAAGGTGTTTGCAAAGGGATATAGTGTGGAATAATATTTAATATTTTAATGGGTAACTTCTTGTCTGATTTTGAATAATAGGCTAATCATGCTTCATGAGAAGTAGCACTTCATTTGACTTAAATGGTATTTAGAAGTTGGTTGTAGTATTACAATTTTCACTCTGTGTTAAAGTAGAAAAGTTTGTTATTGGCCTGTACTCTGTGGAGATCATGTTGGAGAATTGGATTTCTTCATTTTTACCATGCCTTGGCCTAAAATACCCCATTAAGTATGTGTCATCCTGTGGTTTATAGGCACAGGACTCCTAGGGCATGGGGAGACCTCCTGCTTTGTCGGCTTCCATCTGTCTTAAGTCAGGGCCATGTCAAGAACTCCTATAATTGACCTCCTCAGGCTGTTTCCTAATAACACTTTTCAATATCAATATAGTGTTGTACTCTAAGCCAGGCACCATTCCAAACATTTCATATATTTAAATATTGTCAGAATTAAACCTCTGGGTCAATTTAGCTTAAACTCTTACTCTTCCAGAATCAATATTTTACTTTTGTTTTAAGAATGGACTGCCATCCTTACAATACGTGCTTTCAGGCACCTGCGTGTCTTTCTAGGCCTGGAGGGCAGTGTGCACATAGAACAGGGAGACTCACATGCCAGAGATCAACTTCCACAGGCAGTATAGGATGAATTGAAATTCTTAGGACCTACAACTATGTGAATTCATACACTTTCTTTTGACACAGATTATGGGGAGGTTATGGCTATTCTAACTTAGGGTGCTTTAAGTTTCATGTATATACTATAAAAAAATACATTCAGCCAGGCACTGATGGCTCACACTTGGAACTAGCTACTCAGGAGTATAGACTCTGAGGATTGCCATTCAAAGCCAGCCTGGACAGGAAAGTCTGGTCTGTAAGACTCTTATCTCCACTTAACCACCAAAAAACTGGAAGTGGTGCTGTGGCTCAGAGCAGTAGAGAGTACTAGCCTTAAGCAAAAGAGCTCAGGGACAGCGCCCAAGCCCCAAGTTCAAGCCCATGACCAATAAAAAAAAACCTTAAGTTTTTATGAAGTGTATATTGTTTCACATTCAATATCCATTTTAACCTGGTGGCTTGTCTTTTAAACCAATATGTTAAACTTAAATCATTCCTCTATACTAATAATTTATAGCATGGTCTCTTAGCAAAGTGACCTCATTATTATCTTCAGATCCCATTTCCTTTGATTAACTTAATTGCTTAGGTAAAAGCTCCTGTTATACATTTTTAAACTACAGAAAGATGTATCTTGACATCCATCTTTTGTGGTGCCTGCCAGCTCTCTCCTTTGGAGAGAGCTGTAATTGGATCCAGTATGTCAGACCTACAAGAAAATGGAGCAAAGCAATAGCTCCATTGGAATAGAATACCATTATTAGGTTCACAGTAACACATACAAAATAATATACACTGATTGTATACCTGGAACAAAGCAGTAGAATTGCTGAAAAATGAAAAGGGGGTTCCAGTGGAATGCTCTTTTCTGTAGGCAATCTCTCCACTCTAAAACACCTGTTGGGCACCTGTGGCTCACGCCTGTAATCCTATCAGGAGGCTGAGATCTGAGGATTTCGATTAAAACCCACGCAGGCAGGAATGTCCCTGAGACTCTTATCTCCAATTAACCACTAGAAAACCAGAAGTGGCACTGTAGCCCAAGTGATAGAGTGCTCGCCGTGAGCTGAAGAGCTGAGGGACAGCACCCAGGCCGAGTACAAGCCCGAGTACAAGCAACCAAAAACAAAACAAAACAAAAACAAACCTGAAGTCCACATATTTCATCATCATCTACAACTTGGCAAAAAATATTCTTATCACCTCTAACAGCACAACTATTCCTTTTTGTCTTAAGTTCAGTGCATAAAGTTGCTTTGCAGTCCCCCCCCTCCCTTTTCAGGAATTTTCATGGTAGCATTTAAATCTGCAGCCTGATGTTTTACACAGAAAATAAGCTTCTTTCTAAAGGATAACTATCAAGAATAATCAACCCTGCTTTAATAGGATTGGTGTTTCAAGGTCCTGTTTTGCATTAATCAAGCATATTGGCAGGTATAAAAGCACTGTGCAATAAAGGTAGCTGGTACAGTCTCATGATTTAATACTAAGCTTCCTATTGAGGAGTCAGCTGGATAGATACTTGAGAACAAAGCTCTGACATTCAGGTTTAAATTGAAAGAAAATGAGAAACCAGATAAAGCAAGCCAACCAAATTAATTAATTCTATAGTCCTCCTGCTTTTTCAGTGGAATTCATGAAAAATCATCTCCCTGAAAAGGTTGGGAAAGCCTCATGGAACAGTTGTTCCAGTGTTTACAGAGTGGACATTCATGTGTTTGTCTTCAAACAGAAAAATAAAGTAGTCACCATTGTTCTCCATCAGATCCTCTCAAAGGCTTATGGGCTTCAAGAAATTATTCATGAATGCTGTCCATTCTTTATATGTGTTAAGGAAAACATCTGTCCCAACCCCCGCTCCTAGAGGTGGTAAACAGATCAGATATGCAGGGCAGTTGTATATGTTCTCAGCTTGACACCCACTTACTGCCCTGCATCTCTGAAAGCAAAATGAGGGACAAATGCAGTGACTTGTAAGTGAAACTGAGTCACAGTTATAGACACATTCACACACCAAAGTGATAGAATTTTCAGAGAATTTGGCACACACAACTGGCCTACTGTACTTTTTTGTTCTTATTGCTTTTCTTAGTCCCCTAATAAAAAGAACATTGGTTATTATCACTCAGCACTCAGGGATTCAGTCCTAATTCTGCCTTTTTAATTAGTGTATGATCCTAAGTGAGTCACTCACTGTCTGGAAGTATCAGGTCTTGTGTATCACAAAGGGACTGGGTTAGGACATTCTCTCTGACCTGTCATTTCTCAGCAGTTGAGTTCTTTTTAATGACTGGATTATCCAGATAATTATTCACTGGTCAACCATATATCAAATGATGACCAAATACTCTGGTAGTCACCTGTGGATTGAACAAACTGAACAAGATTTGTAGAGTTTCAGTATACTGAGATGACAGGTATGTAAACAAGGAATTATAAGGAGTTATTAACAAAAAATTCATTCACCACTGTGTTCCCAGAGCTCAGAAAATTTGTCATATCCACTTACTTAAAAATGTTTGCCAAATTAGTGAATAATATTTGAAATAATGAAATCAGTGGGAAAAAGTGAGTATTCACATTGCATTTATTACGCAATAGTGAAGAAAACAAGGACTCATTTTAACAGATAATTTTTTAAAAGATTTCAAAAACATGGTAGTGCTTGAATTAGGCCTTAAAGAATTAAGTTGATTTTGATGTAAAAGAAGAGTGTTGTAGGGAACAGCATGAGCAAAACCACAAATACTTGAAAATAAATGCCATCATAAGGCATGGCAGCTTGGAAGATGGAAGTCAATTAGGAGGGGAGGGAAGAGAATGTCAAGCAAAATTCAAACTTAAAGCTTGTGAGGACTGAGAATGTAGTTGAGTGGTAGACTGCTTACCTAGCATGTGCGAAGCTCTAGGTTTGATCACTACAAAAATAAATGTTGTAACTGCAATAAATCATATGAACCGACAAAAAAATAAAAGAATAAATGTTGTGAAGACCTATTGTATGAACTGTATAAATATTGTATAAATTAGCATATTAAGTCTGCCATGTTTGATAATTTGTAAGTATCTGTTAGATGAAAGTTTATAATAATAAGTCTTACAGATCCCTACTGATACTTTGTTCATTTGTTTTGTCATTTGCTAGAAAGGTGTTAAAGTCTTCAGCTATGAGTTAGATTTTTCTAGTTCTTTCTTCAATTCTGTCAGTATTTGTTTTGTATTTTGAAGCTTTGCAGTTGGACATATACACATTTATGACTGGCTTTTAGTATTTTGAAGATTTGTAATTAGACATATACACATTTTATGATTGGCTTCAGTCATAATGAAATACCCCTTTTTAATCGTTTTTCCCTCTTGTCTTATCTTTAAGACATGACTTCTTATCTTGAAATACATTTTTTACTTGAGAGTAATATAACCATTTGTTTTATGCTTATTGTATGATTTTATTTTTGAATTTTTTTTACTTTCACCCTGTTGGTGATTTTGTTTTTAAAGTGTGTCTCTTGTATGCAACATATGATTCAATATTCTTTTATTCAATCTGAGAGCATGCCATTTAATTTCACCTACTGTAATTGCTAAAATAGTGGCTTCAGGTGTACTATTTTATTGTTACTTTCTGTGGGGCCTATCTTGTTTTGTTCTCTGTTCCTGCCTGCCTTCCCGCCTTCTTTTGGGCTAATTAAATATTTTGTTGAGTCTCCTTTTTTCTATTGGCCTTCTTAGTTCTGTATCTTTGGATGAATTTTAGTCATTACTCTAGGATTAAAATATATATCCTTAAGTATTCACAGACTATTTAATTTGTGTCACCACTTAACCTAAAATACAGAAGTGTTGGAACATACAGGCCTACTTACCTTCCCATCACTCATGCTGTAGTTGACATATAGATTATATTTACATTTGTTGAAACACTCCACACATAGTTTTTTAAACAGTTACATATTTATCTGCATATATTTCCATTTATGGCATTTTTTATTCTAAAAAGATTCATCTCTCCATCTGGTATAATTTCTCTCCAACCTGAAGTACTTCATTTAACAGTTCTTGTTATAAAGGCTTGCTGACAATTCATTCTTTTAGTTGCTTACCTTATAATATTTTGAAGGATATTGTTAGATATAGAATTCTGCATCCTGAATTGACAATTATTTCTTTTTTTGCCATTGCATTAAAAAACATTTGTTTTTATTCAGTAGTTGTACAAAGGGGTTTCAATTTCAGAAGTCAGATTATGAGTACAATACATCTTAATCACTGTTACCCCTTTCATTGTTCTCACCCATTCTTACCAACATTGCATTTTTTTAAATGTAATTTTGTTATTACTAAATAGATGTACAGAGGGATTACCATTTCATAAGTCAGGTAATGAGTATATTTCTTTTTTGGACAATGTCACTCCTTACTTCACTTTCTCCCAGTTTCCCTTTCCCATCCCTCCCACAAGTTTTATAGTTCATTTTCCTCATAATGAACACTGAGTACCATGACTGCAATTTGTTCATCTTTCTTCCTTCCTTTTCTTTGCCCCTCTTGTCCCCCCCTCTAAAAGATGAAAAGAACCCAAAAGCAAAACAAACAACAACAAAAGCCTATGTTTCCATTTCCTGAAATTCATTTTCATAATGTTTTAAATGTTTAGAGGAGTTAAGTCTTTGCATTCTTCCCCTGAGTATCTGCCTTTAGTCTGACTGTGTGAATGGCTAAAGTCCTGTGTAAGTTATCCTGTGCAGTTGTATTTTAGAACTAGCTTGCACATGAGAGACAATGTGCATCATTTGTCTCTCTAATCTTGGCTTACCTCACTTAACATGATTTGTTCTAGGTCCATCCCACATCCCTGCAAATGAAATAATATTCTTTCTAATGGATGAGTAAAATTCCATTGTGTATATGTACCACATTTTTTTATCTACTCATTTTATTTGTAATTCATCTGGGCTGTTTCCATAATGCTGTTGTGAATGGTTAGCAATGAACATGAATGTGCAAATTATCTTTACCACATCCTAACTTAAATAATGTTCTGGGTAGAGTGGTATGGCTGTTTAATATGTTTAGTTTTTTGAGGAGTCTCCAAATCATCTTCCAGAGTAGTTGTAACTAATTTCCATTCCCACCAGTAATTCAATAGGGTTCCTGTTTCCCCACATCCCCGCCAGTATTTGTTCAAAATCTCCATGTTGGCCAATGGAATCTCAGAAGTTTTTTTTTTTTGTTTTGTTTTGGTTTCTTTTGGTATTTTGGGTTTTTTTGTTTTTGTTTTTGTTTTTGTTTTTTTTGGTTCCTGGGGCTTGAATTTAGGGCCTGCGTGCTGTCACTGAGCTTTTATGCTCAAGGCTAGTGCTCTACTACTTGGCTACAGCACCATTTTCAGTTTTTTGGTAGTTAATTGATGCTAAGAGTCTCACAGACTTTTCTACCCAGGCTGGCTTTGAACCACATTCCTCAGATGTCAGCCTCAAGTAGCTAGGATTACAGACATGAGCTTCCAACTCCTGGCTTAAAAGTTTTTTTTAAATTTGCATTTCCTTTATGGCCAGGGATGTTGAGCATTTCCACATGTGTTTGTTATTCTTCTTTTTCTTCTTTAGCTCCTTTGCCCAATTATTTATTGTTTTATTAGTTTTGGGTACAAGTAATTTTTAAGCCCCCTATATTTTGGATATTAGTCTATTGGCTATCTTTCTAGTTTAGTAACATTTTATTTTGATGTACTCCCATTTGTCAAGTCTTTCTTCTATTTGCTATGCCCCTGGGACTGTTGATAAAAGTTCCTGCCTATGCCTGTTAAGTTCTAATGTTTCACCTATGCCATGGTTCAATAGTTTTAAATTTTTAAGTTTGATGTTGAAGTCTCTGGTCTACTTTGAGTTGGTATTGATACATAGTGACAAACAGGGATCCAGTTTTCAGTTTCTACATATGGATGTCCAGTTTTCCCAACACCAGTTATTGAAGATGCTATCTTTTCTCCACCATACATTTTTGCCTCTCTTGTCAACTATCAGATATCTGTAAGCATTTGGCTTTATTTCTTGTCTATTTCATTGATCTTCGGGCCTTTTTTGTGCCAGAACTAAACTGTTTTGTTATTATAACTCTATAGTAGAGCTTGAGGTCTGGGATTGTGATGATACCCGCATTGCTTTTTTTTTTGGCCTAAAATTGCTTTGGCTATTCGAAGTCTTTTGTTGTCTTATATGAATTTTTGGATTGTTTTATGTATCTTAGTGAAGAATGTCCTTGGGATTTTGATGGGGATTGCATTAAATTTGTAGATCATCTTTCACAGCCTGGCCATTTTCACGGTATTATTCCTGCTTATACATGAACATGGAGCTCTTTTCATTTCCTGATATTATTTTTGATTTTGTTCTTCTCTTTTTCTTTTTTTCTTTTTGGTCATGGGGCCTGAACTCTGGGCTTGGCACTGTCCCTCAGCTCTTCAAGGCTAGTGCTCTAGCACTTGAGCCACAGCACCACTTCCAGCTTTTTCTGTTTATGTGGTGCTGAGGAATTGAACCCAGGGCCTCATGCATACAAGATAAGCACTCTACCACTGAGCCACACTCCCAGCCTGGTCTTCTCATTTTTATAATTTTAACTATAGAGATCTTTTGCCTCCTTGGTTAGATTTATTTCTATGTTATTTTTAGTTTTTGAGGCTACTGCAAATGGGGTTGTTTTCCTGATTTTCCTCTCTTGATTGTATATTACTGGTACACAAAAAGGCTACTGATTTTTGTGGGTTGATTTTGTATTCTTTTGCTTCGCCAAAGTTATTGATCAGCTCTAGAAGCTTAGGGGTGGAATCTTTCAGGTTCTTCAGATAACAGATCATGCCATCTGCAAATAGGGATAATTTGACTCCTTCTGTCCCTGTGTAAATTCCTTTTAATGATATTCTTTCTAAAGATGCCATTCTACTGTTTTCTGGCCTTCATTGTTTATAGAAGTTACCCATTATTCATATCATTCTTCCCTTGTTTATAGAGTGTCTTCTTTCTTCAGGTACTTTCAAATTTGCTTTATTTAATCTTTGGTTACCAGAAATTTGATCATGATGCTAGTAGGTATAGATTTATTTGTAGTTCTTTCTTTACCATGACTTTCCACTTTACTTTTTTTCTGGTCAGTACCAGAACTTGAACTTGGGGCCTTGGTGCTGTCCTTAAGCTTTTTTGTTCAAGGCTGACCTTCTACCTTTTGATCTACACAGTTCCACTTCCAGCTTTTTTTTTGGTGGTTAATTGGAGATAAGACTCTCACAGACTTTCCTGCCTCAGCTAGTTTCAAACTTGGATCCTCAGATTTCAGCTTTCTGAGTAGCTAGGATTTCAAGCATGGGCCACCAGTGCCTAGCTATTGCTCTTTACTTTCAATGCTGTGGTAGCTCCAAACATTATCTTTGGCTCTTCAAGGCAATATGACTTGGTTTAGTTCAATTTTAGCACCCGATTTAGAGCTGACTAGAACCCAGTTGGTGAATTGGGGGAATCAAGCAACTCTTTCAATACTCTTTCTCTTTACTTGCTGTTCTGGGGTTTGAACTCAGGACCTTGCACTTGATTGGCTTGCTTGCTCAGCTGGCACTCTACTGTTTGAATAACACCTCCAGCTTAGATTTATGCTAGATATTTTGGAGATGGAGTTTTAATGACTTTCCTGCCCAGGAGGGCTTTGTGCTAAAATCCTCCAGATCTCAGCCTACTGAGTAGCTAGCATTATAGGTGTGAGCCACTGGCGCCCAGAAGTCCTCTTCCTGCAAAAAGAAGAGCCTCTCAAGTCTTGAGCACCTTTATTCTCTATCTGCATTTTGGTCACTCTCTTCTGTCATTAGGTGGTTGATATTTATATGTTGTATAGAGTTTCTAGCTATTAATTTCAGGAGAGGTGTAGTCCAATAAAAATGACTCTGCCAGGATCATAAAAAAAACATAGAGGGAATTTAATACAAAGAATGCTGATTAGATATTAAAATTAACAAAAGCAAAAGATAATGCCAAGATATCATAGAGATAGCAGCCACAGTGATAAGCTTGAGGAGTAAGGGGAAAAGGTTGAAATTATCAAAATGTATCTGCTTGGAGAAGAGGTTCTATAGTGTCTAACAGCTCTGTGACCAGTGACTTTTAGGAGAAGGTGCTAGCCTGCTGGTGCTGGTTTTCCTAAGGGAGTATGTAAAGCTGTTTTCACAACTGTTAGAAAAATGCAAACAGGAGTCAGACATGGTGGCTCATAACTATAATATAGCTACTCAGGATTCTGAAGTTGGGAGGATTAAAGTTCATGCCCAGTACAGGCAAAAAAAAAAAAAAAAAAAGTTTATGAGATCCCATTTCAACAGAAAAGGCTGGGCATGGTGATATGTGCTTGACATCCCAGCTAAATCAGGAAGAATAAACAGTAATATTGTAGTCCAGGCCACTCAGGAAAAAAATTGAGACCCTATCTCGAAAATAATCAGAGCAGAGCTGGGCGCCGGTAGCTCACACCTATAATCCTTGCTACTCAGGAGGCTGAGATTTGAGGATCAAGGTTCAAAGCCAGCCCAGGCAGGAAAGTCCGTGAGACTCTTATCTCCAATAAACCACCAAAAACCAGAAGTGGCGCTGTAGCTCAAGTGGTAGAATGCTAGCTTTGAGCTGAAGAGCTGAGGAACAGCGCTTAGGCCCAGAGTTCAAGCCCCACCACCGACAAATAAGAATCATCATCATCATCATCATCATCATCAGAGCAGCCAGGCACTGATGACTCATCCATATTCCTCACTACTCAGGAGGGTGAGATCTGGAAAATTTCTGTTTGAAGCCAGCCTGAGCAGAAAGATCCTATGATATTCCATCTTCAAAATAACTAGAACTTAAGCCACGCTAGAGACATGGCTCAAGTGGTAGAGCACCAGCCAAGAAAGCACAAGGCCCTAGAGTCCAAACTCTAGAATCTGAAAAGAGAGAGACAGAGAAGAGGAGAGAATGGTAAATAAGGAAGCACGTTGCTGGTGGGAGGAAGAGGCATTGCAAGGGCGATGTTCTCAGGAGCTAGAGGGTGTAAACAGAAAAAAGCATGTTCTTCTTTCCTCTTCTGGCCCTCCAATCTCAATATCTTGTTAGCAGATCCTGACAGAAGGTAACGGAAATGTTGTTTGTATCACAAGGCAGAAGGGTCTGTGTTTGAAGCCAAGAGACAGCGACTTAATAGCTGCAGTGCCCATCCAACGGAAACTCTGCATCCATGCACATCTTTCTACATGTTTGAACATTTACAAAAACTAGATTTTTCTTCCTAACAAGGTATAACTGTCTTTTGTGCAAATGAAGGTCAAAGCTACTAAGTCTACAGACTTCCAAGGTATGGCTCTTGAAACTTTCTGTAGAGGGAGTTGTTCCCTTCACATTGGCTTTCACTTCTTTGGGCATTCAAGGCTTTGCTGCTTCTAAAATTTTGTTGATAACTCTTACCTTTTGTTATCTTTTGTTCCATTCTCCCTTATAGATTTATCCTTCTCATTCCATTCCTGTCATTTCAGCAGGTGGGAGCAAGTGGGATAAATGAATGCATCTTGTAGCAGATTTTGTTCACTTTCCACCTGATGTTTCCTCAGCTGATGTACCCCTGGGTACATCTGCAGTCTTGGAGACCAATTCCCATGTACATTGAAAATGCCCGTATGTCTCTGATCCTCTATCTGAAAGCCCTCTCTGGGGCCTTAGACTTATTGAGCTTAAGTGCTAGGCATCTGGTGCTCCAGAGCCAACTCTCAATAGTGAGAGAAAGAGTTATCCAAAAGCAATTCCATGGCTGGGTGCTGTTAGCTCATGCCTGTAATCCTAGCTACTCAGGAGACAGATCTGAGGATCACAATGCAAAGCCAGCCCCAACAGGAAAGGCTGCAAGACTCTTATCTCTAATTAGCCACCAGAAAACCACTATGGCTTAAAGTGATAGATTGCTATTATTGAGTAAAAGACTCAGAGATAGCACCCAGACTCTGAGTTCAATCAATCCCCACAACTGGCACAAAAAAACCCTCAAAACTCTTCCATCTCCACCTTCTCCATGGAAGAATCATTCTGAAGCACCTCGCAAGTTAGAATGTTTACTCATAATGATAACCTGCTTGTTAATATATTCTATTGATTTTTATTCCTTTCTTGTATGAACTTTCCCATTCACTGGTGCATCCAAATCTTTTTATTTTCATAGTTTGATTTTCAGAGAACCTGAACTTACCCTTGTTTCAAATTGCTATACAAATAAATTCTCTTCATTCACTTGAAAAACTGTGATCTAGACATGAAATTCAATGGGTCACATTATTAGTGATTTTAATGTTTATCGTACATATACTATGAATATGTATTACAAGATCACTGGATCTTAAGTTCATGATAGTAGCCACCATCACTTATTCTTGTGTGTATTTCTAGAGTCTTAACACAGTCCAGTGTGTTCAATGTCTTCTCTTCTTTCTAGAGTCTTAATACAGTCCAGTGTGTTCAATGTCTTCTCTTCTTGTTTTGATTTTCAGTGCTAAAGATTAAACCTGAGGCTTTCTCCATCCTAAACAAGTGCTCTACTATGGGGCTGTATTCTATTCCTACCCCCAAGGAGTGTTTCTTGACTGATCATTGTTATTTTTACACTTCACATAATAGTATAGAGTGATAGATACAAAAATCAACATCTAAAGCATATATGTTTTGGCACCTGTGGCTCACACCTGTAATCCTAGCTACTGAGGAGGCTGAGATCTGAGGATTGCAGTTTGAAACTAGCCCAGTCAAGAAAGCCTATGAGATTCTTATCTTCAGTTAACCACCAAAAATCCAGAAATGGAGTTGTGGCTCAAGTTACAGGTGTGCTAGCCTTGTGCTAGTCCTAGTGCCCAGTCCCCAGGCCCTAGGACTAGCACATACACAAAAAAGCATAGGTAGATAATTTGCACATTTTAGGACTAGTAAATTTAACAAGCATTTGCATTCCTCCAATACAAGATGGACAAAAGCATGTAAGCTATAAAGTCGGAATGTGGGAAGTTAATATGAGAGGCAGTCAACTCTGTCTAGTGTTTGATTAAGTACAAACCATGACTTTATACAAATAAGCAGTTTCTTATTTCAGAGAGTGGTAGGATAAGGAGAGTAGCTTCTAGAGTTAGCAATTATTGAGATAGGCCTTGCGAGAGTGGTAGAATTTAAATAGATGGAAAAGGGAAGGCTGTTGCAGTTGGCATACAGGCTGAGCCATCGGTGGTGATGGAGATCAGATGAGCAGCATTAGCAGGGAGAAGCAGAGGGTTCTGATGTATGTGGATCTGATGCATGAGGAAGATATGGCCTGGCTGTGAGTTTGAAGGACTTTTGAGTATAAACTATAAATAACTAAGTAATGATTGAATTGAAGAGGATGAATTGGCATGTTGCACAGAAATGAGCTGGGATGGAATGAGGCTGACAGTTGAGAAACCCAGTACAATTTGCTTCTGGATTCTCCAGAACTCTTAAGATTTCTGTTTAAACAAACATTTTTCTCTTTGAGATAATGTGCTAAGATCACTTTTATTCATCATCAGACTTCTTTTAGGCCATACTATTTGACTCACTTAGAAAGTTATCATCTTCAGCAAACCTCTAAGCAACTAACTGATTACAGTTTATTCCTCCTGGAATACTGAGAAGGTGATAGGATAGAATGATTTTAGTCTAGTTTGTATTTTAAGGTTTTGCTTAATTTTATTATTGGTAGTAGCAATAGTATTGTGGTGGTACTAAAGATTGAACTCAGAACCTCACAAAGCACTGTATCACATGTCCTCTGGCTTTTAGTTTGTTTTTGGGTATGGGCTCAAGCTTTTGCTGGGACCAGCCTTAGGTAGTGACCTGTCTCCACCATCTCTTAAGTAGCTGAGATTACAGTTCTGTGCTACTGCATATGGAAGGTTTTGCTCAATTTAACTTTTTTGTATTGACATTAAAATAGCTATGAAGATGACTTAGATTGTGTGTTGTTACAAATTTTTATCAGAACATCGTTGTCATTCTGAATTTTCCTATATTACATATTGCTAAATTTTGGAGGATTTTGTTACACATAAAACAAAAAATGGTTTTTTTCCATGTAAAATGGGAAAGTCAGTAAAAAAATTTAAAGTTCACATTTAAAGAATACTTTCATGCAAATATAATGGTACACATATTAACTTTGGAGAATCATGAACCCAGTTACTTCTTAGGAATATATTAGGTGTGTTTGTTTATGTGAACACTGGTCCTGGGACTTGAATTCTGGACCTGGGCTCTGTCCCTGAGCATTTTGCTCAAGGCTAGTAATCTATCACTTGAGGCTACAACTCTGCTTCCGGATTTTGGGTGTTTAATTGGAGATAAGACTCTCACAGACTTTCCTATCTGGGCTGGCTTCTAACTGTCATCCTCAGTTCCTAGCCTCTTGAGTAGCTAGGATTACAGGCCTGAGCCACTAGTGCCTAGCTAGGAATATATTAGTATTTTTAATGGAACCTTTTACCAAATGATTAGAACTAGGTCATATTCAAATTGGGAGTATTTTAAAAGGAATCATTTTCTTATACCAGTGTTTTGTTTCTTCCATCTTCAAGTCTTTTGGTTTAGAAATATAAAGGTTTATGTTTTCTTTAATTTTTGTATCTCTGTTTTGCCTTTTACTCAAAAAACATGGAGTGCATTTTCTAAGATTGGCACTGTTAGGTTCTGGGACAGGAAAACAGCTCCTACTAAGGTCACCTTAGGGTGACTGTTGTCAGGTAGGGGCAAGACTAATGAATGAGGAGTTACAGTTTTTCAATCAACTCCTAACAGGATATGGTAAGGTAGACAATATTAGGATGATGGGGCAAGGAAAGAAAAGAGCCAGGGGTGCTTTAAAGAAAGTGTTTCCTAGGCTGGGAAGGTAGCTTAGTGGTAGCCTAGCATGCATGCAGCCATTCCTCTCCTCAGTCCCATATAAACAGAAAGATCCGGAAGTGGAACTGTGGTTCAAGTGGGAGAGTGCTAGCCTTGAGTAATATAATCTCAGGGACAGTGCCTAGGCCCTGAGTTCAAGCCCCAGAGGACTGGCAAGAAAAGAAAGAGTGATACCTGACTAGAACATGGTGGCTCATGTCTACAATTCCAGCTACTCCAAAAATTTAGTGAGACCTTTTTATCCCAGCCAACAAGCTGGAGATGCTGAGTTTAAAGCCCAGTACTAAGTGGGGGAGTGGGGGGGGGCATGAAAGCTAAAGTAGGAGATGGCACGGTCCTGGGAAGCTTGAGCTCCTTACTGGGAAGATGAGTGGGGAAGAATAGAATCCTGATGGCCATATCAATGAAAATTTCTTGAACTGTCTACTTGTTAGTATATGCCAGTAGTTTTTTTGTAGCCTTCAACTATGGATAAAGTAGAAAGGGAAAAGTAGAAAGGAAAATTCACTTTTCTTTAAAGACTAGAGCCTGAAGTGATGGTGAGAGCATGTATTTGTGCATTATAAACTGTACATTGTGATATGTAATCAGAGCAAATTAGAGCAAATATATAACTACAATCTTGCGTCCTCTTCCCTTGTGGGAATTTCAAATAACATAATCTTCCTCTGACCTTTTCGCCTAGTTTTATGAGCTCAATCTCTTAAAAATAATTTTCTTTCTTTTCATATCCATGTCACAATGAAAATTTGAGGCAAGCCCTAGCAATTGTTGATAATAGTTTGCATCTAGAAATTCAGACCCGACCCATATTCATGGATCTAGTAGATATTCCTAGCTCAGGTTCATCTTAAATTTCTCTTAACACTTCCTTCAGTCCCTTCTATTTGTAATATGTATCATGTGTCCAGTTTGTTTCAGGCTCTGATCTGAGTACATAGTGGTGTTAGTTCCTACAACAGACAGAGATCCCAGACCTGGTAGAACTTAAATTTTAGCTGGGTGCCAGTGGGTCACACCTATTATCTTAGTTACTCAGGAGGCTTTTATCTAAGGATCACAGTTCAACTCTAGACCAGGAAGAACAATCCAAAAGACTTTTATCTCCAATTAACCAGCAAAAAGCTTGAACTATAGGCATGGCTCAAGTGGTAGATAAAGCTGTGAGTGAAAAAGCAGAACAAGACTGTGAGGTCCTGAGCTCAAGTTCCAGTTAAAAAAAAGTACTTACATTTTAGTAATAGAATCACTCTGTTTTATTTCTTCCATGTGGACAAAAGGATTTGTTAAGATTATACTGCTATCTAAGTACTAAGTTTCTTTAGTGTGCCTCCAGTAGACACCAGAGGGATGAAGACGTTTTTCATTCCAAGAGAAAAAAAGATTGTTTGGTAGCTAAGGTTTTATAAAGATAGACCAGTATGATGTGGCATATTTCTCACGTTTATCTTGTAAAGGATGAAAGCTTGAAGATACTAAAAATATGGTGGTTTCAGAGACAGATAAGTGGGTGAAAGGAGGAATATTTAAAGACAAGTTATTTGAAGCTTGCCTTGCCTTGTTATGTTAGTGAGGAGAGACGGAGAAGGCAGCCACTAAATGACTAAGGCCTCAGTTATAGCTTGGATGTACTTTAAATAGACCATAGAGGCATAGTAAGAAAGCAAAAGGACTAAATAGGAATTCTGTTATGGCACTAAAAACCCTATTTATTAAACTGGCAATGATTTAAAATAGACTATTTTCAGGCCTATTTCTTGTTAACTTACAGATGTTGTGCCTGCTTCCTCTGAAAAAAGCCCATCTTTGCAAACAAATTCGGAAAAGAGATCAGACAATGTCATTACAGATACTCTAACAGTAAACTCCTTGAAGACACCTCAGGAAAATCAGACAGCCACAGAAAGTTTTGAAACACTGACAACTTTACCAGCATTTTGGACATCAAGTAAAGAGGAAGTCATCAGCCCCAATTTAAGGACATCAAAGTCAGATTCTACTTTCTTTCACCAGTCCTCTGTAGAGACACTTTATGCCTCTCCCTCTTTCAAAACATTTAGCCCAGTAAAGGAGATTGAATTCAGTAAAGACCTTCACAAATCAGCACAAGCCAGTACTGTGCAAGTGGAGGAGGAACACCTCAGGACCTTGGCCACATATGGTAAGTTTACCCCAAATCCAACCAACCTAACAAGTAGAAACACACTATTGCAAGCATTCCTCTTTTACTGTGAGCTAATTTCTGTCTCCCTTTTTTGTCACCTCTTTTTCACTCCTCATCAGTGGTATTAAAATATACATACCACAGTGGTACTTCTCAATCAGGAAATTGCCCTTTTTATTAAAGAACTAATGGATAATTTCTCATTGTGCATTACCAAATACTTGACTGAATATATTACAATAAGTTCTAAGTAATTTTTCTGCTAACCAAAATATAAAACCTAACATCAACTTAAGAGTTTCCAATTAGACATTTAGCTTACTTACTAAGAAACTATATGGAACCAGGCACTGGTAGCTCACGCATATAATCCTAGCAACTCAGGAGGCTGAGAACTGAAGATCACAGTTCAAAGCCACCCTGGGCTGGAAAGTCCATAAGACTCTTTTTAAAAAAAAAAAAAAATTGTGAAAATACCATACAGAGGGGTTACAATTACATGGGCAAGGTAATGAGTAATTTCTTATCAAGTATTGTTGCCTCCTCCTTTGTTTCCCCTTCCCATACCTTCCCATCTCCCACCCCTCCCACCCCCCCCACCCCCCACCTCCAGCAAAGTTCGTAAGATTCTTATCTTCAGTTAACCACCAGAAAACTAGAAGTGGTACTATAGCTCGAATGGTAGAGCCCTCTCCTTGAGCTGAAGAGCTGAGGGTCAGTGCCCAGGCCCAGAGTTCAAGCCCCACAATGAATGAAAGAAAGAAAGAAAGAAAGAAAGAAAGAAAGAAAGAAAGAAAGAAAGAAAGAAAGAAAGAAAGAAGAAAGAGAGAGAGAAAGAAGGAAAGAAAGAAAGAAAGAAAAAGAAAGAAAGAAAGAAAGAAAGAAAGAAAGAAAGAAAGAAAGAAAGAAAGAAAGAAAGAAAGAAAGAAAGGGAAACCAAAAGAAAAGAAAGAAAAGAAACTATATGGAAAAGAATTTGTTATTTGTTATTATGTATGTTGGTTTCCTCATACAAGTATATGGACTTTTTTGTAGGGGCAGTACTGGGGTTTGAACTCAGGGCCTTGTGCTTGTTAGGCAAGTGCTCTTTGCTCTATCATTTTGGTCATACCCCCCCCCCCCCCCAGCCCTGCTTTTTCTCAGGTAGAGTCTTTTGTTTATGCACAGGCTAGCTTAGACCTCAGTCCTTCCATTTATATTTACCAGATAGCTAAAATGACAGGCATACAGGCATACTTCCAAGATTTTTTTGATTGAGATGGAGTCTCATGAACTTTTTATCCAAGCCTTGAACACTCTGCCTCTCCACTAGCCAGGATTACAAGGATAAGCCACTATGCCAACCACTGCACTAACGTTAAGAGGGGTGAACATACCTGTAGTCTCAGCATTCAGGAGGCTGAGGCAGAGAATCACAAGTTTGAGGCCAGTAAAGGTTATGTATTAAGACCTGTTTCAATAAGCAAAAACCAAAAAAAGTATTAAGAACAATGCAATATTGTTTAGATTGTGATAAAGGACAAAGCCAATAGGGATTCCAGGTTGTTGGCTGTCAATATTTCAATCTTACATTATAATTATGTATTCTTACTTAAAGTTAATTAGTAAAAGAGAATAATTTGTTTGCTCATGCATTTTTCAAAGACCAAGTAGTAGTTTTATTGGTTCTTCAATATGATAATGCTTACCAACTCATATAAATTCAAAGTTTTCAATATGAATCTGTTAAATTGTCTCAAACACAAATTATAAGTATATATGAAAACAAACAATGGAAACCACTATGTTGAGGTTAGTTTGAAAGGACAAAGAATAATAAAGATTCTCTCCCTACTGTTTGGTGAACTTTTGGGTACTGAATAAAGATAGTAAAAGCCTCCTCTTAGTTTTGTTACCAAATTAACTTTATACTGAGACCAGTTGTACTGTCCTGATGGCTGGGAGATAATTAAAAACATGTGTTAGCCACTGACTCTGTACCAAGTACAGTTAATACAATTTAGCAAGGTTAATAAATTTCAGCAAGAAGTCCCTCTAAAATAACTACTATTAAGTTGTTAAAACCTGGTTTAAATTGTCATAAGATAACCAAGGTAAAAAAATAATAATGGGTCAAATCCCAAGAAAAAGTATGTTGAAATGCGTCCCACCTTCACTTCTACTCTTGAATCAAAGGCCTAGGTTTTCCAGCTACTATGATGCAAAGTCTCCCAGTCTCAGTGTATTTGGAGACAGATTTGAGTTTGAGACGTCTCTAGTGTCAGGGACTCAAAGGGCCAGTGTTCTAGAGGACAGGTAATCACAAAGAAGAAATCCTGAGATTGTTGTATAATTGTCTCTGGTGAGTCTGCAGTGTTCTGGATATTATACCAAAGACTGAATGTGAAACAACTACTAAGAAACCAAGCTAAGCAGAGATTCCTGGTAATCTTGTGATGCTTTAGAGTTCAAGATAAGACAGATTGGAATGGTCCCAATAAATGATCCATGTTCATAATTAGAAAATCTAGTAGGCTATATACAAAGCTCAAAACTACAGTGTAGGACTAAGAATGAACCAGAAATAGTTCATCCCTCACACATACTGAAATCTATCTTCACCTCAAACAAAATGAGTTACTTGTATTCTATTTGATGTCTAGAAGAAAAATCTTTTTGTGAGAGCATCCATCAACTTTTTATGAGAATTTTTTGTCATTCAACAAAAAAAATATACCAGGAAATGAACAAATGGCCAGACATATAGTTGGGGGCAGGCAGATAATAGGAACAGATCCACAGATAATCTAGACTCTAAAGTTATAAGGCAGATAACGTTGAAATAATTGTGATTAATATGATCAAGAACACAGGTAAACTGGGTGCCAGTGGCTCATGCCTGTTATTCTATGCTACTCAAGAGGCTGAAATCCAAGGGTCATGGTTCAAAGCAGGAAAGTCCATGAAACTCTTATCTCTAGTTAACTAGCAAAAAGGCAGAAGGAGATCTGTGGCTCTCATGGTAGTCTTTAATAACCTTGAGTAAAGAAAGCTCAGGACAACGCACAGGCTCTGAGTTTAAGCCCTAATATGGAGGAAGAGAAGGAAAAAGAGGGAGGAGGAGGAGGTAGAGAAGAGGAGGAAGAGGAAAAAAGGAACAGTCTTGCCATATTACTAGTATTTAGGTTTTTAAAAATAAAAACCTGAAAGTGGTGCTGTGGCTCAAGAGGTAGAGCACTTGCCTTGAGCTGAAGTGCACAGGGACAGTGCCCAAGCCCAGAGTTCAAGCCCCACGACCAACAAAAAAAATAAAAAAATAATAATAATAAACCCAAGTGAAAATTTTAGACAGTCTTTGAAATTAAGACCCTGACAGTCCTCTTCAGCCTGAATGGCCTACAGCATTAGAAAGAAAGAGATTTGGTACTCATGGGAAAGCTACAGAGTTAGGAAAGAAATCCTAAAAGAGACAAAGATGCAAAAAGGTGAATTAAACCCATAATGATAAATAAACTCTGCCCAAGTCCTTGGGCCACACATGTGGAAACCCCAGGGAGTCCAACCACTCTCCCTACCCCAAATGAATATTCCCAGAAGCCAAAAGAACTGAGAAGACTTGAGCTTCTGCTCACTTTTAGGCTGATGATTTGGAAAGTCCACACAGTTGTCTTCCTACTAAAACAATAATCACTCTTCAGAAGACTATCACAAAATTGAGAGACTACAATAAATACTTCAAACATATGGTATAAATTATCACTAGACCTTTAAAGAAACAGGAAAGCATAACTAAGTACAATGGCTTATACCTGTAATCCCACTGCTCAGGAGGTAGAAATTAGGAAGACCATGGATTGAGACCAACCTGGTCATAAAGTTCATGACATACTCCCAGTCAATAAAACTGGGTGTGATAGGATGTTCCTGTGGTCCCAGCTCTTCGGGAGGCTGCAGGTAGGACTGTGGCCCCGGCATAAACATAGTGTTAGGTCCAAATAGCCACGTACCCTTGAGACCCCAAATCAGTACTTTGGTTTACAACCACTCCCCACCCTACCCTCTGTATCCTTGTCCAGCTGAAATCATGTGACTGGCAAGGGTCCAGAATTAACTGCAGTTGTAAACCAATTAGGGCAGAGAGATTCCCCCTTCCTCCCCACCTCCAGCTGTGATCCTTTTTGTATGTTGTCTTTGTCCTGTTGTTGCTTTCGTACCAATACTCACCAAACAATTCTAGCATTTCCATGACCCACTATAAAAAGTGCTAGCCCATAAAGGAGAGTGAGTCTCTAGCTCTGGCTGTAGTCTCCCCTCCACAGGTTTCCTCCCCAATAAACCTATGCTGATGTTGAGCTAGCTCTGTCAAGTCAATGCACCTTTTTGAACCTAATACACAAGACCCTACTAAACAAATAACCATAGCAAAAAATGGGCTGGAGGCATGGTTAAAGTGTTAGAAAACATCAGCTACAATGGAGATACAGTCAGCTAAGTGGATTTGTAAATGACCCAGGTGTTAAAATTAGCACACAAGTTCATAGACCAGCTAAATAGAAATGTATTCACAGATTTCACTAGACATGGAATGAATACATGCCTGTAATTCTAGCACCAGGGAGGCTGAGGCAGGAGGATGGCAAGTTCAAGGCCAGCCTAGGCTACACAGTGAAATCCTATATTATAAAAACAAACATATATGTATATATTTGTTACATATATTAAAATATGTGTGTATGCATATATACACAAAGAGGAGAATCTCTGCAGACAAAAAGTGTTCTCCAAGAACCAGAACCAAATGGAACTTCTGGAGATGAAAAGTGAAAATTTCACTGGGGGGGGGGGGGTTCTTACAGCAGATTGAAAATGAAAAAAGTGGATAAGCAAATTTGAAGATACATTGATGGGAATTATCTGAAAAAAATGGAAACAAAAGATTTTTTTTAAATAAATAGTAATCTGACACTGGAGTAATAGGAATTTCAGAAGCCTAGGAAAATTGACATGAGCAGAAAAATAACTTTGAAAAGATAATGGTTAAAATCTCTCCAAGTTTATGGGGAATAAATAAACTTTCAGATCCAAAATGTTTAAGCAGAATAATCAAAGAAAATTACTTATTCATATTGTAGTTGAACTCTTGAATTCCAGAGATAGAATTTTGAAGGTGGAATTTTTTGAATGGTTGTATTACATACAAAGAGCAACCAACCTAAGTGTGCCTGACTTCTTGCCATGGGCAGTGTATGCTAGGAGACAACACAATTATCTTACAAGTGTTAAAAGATAAAACCTATCGACCCAGATTCTATATTTTAGAAAAATTTTAAGTGAAGCCAAGCCAAGGAACATTTAAATGAATAAAGATGAATGATCAAGAAATCTATACTGAAAAAAAAAACAGTGGAGGGCTGGGAAGGTAGCTCAGTGGTAGAGCGCTTGCTTTGCATGCTTGAGGCCCTGGGTTCGATTCCTCAGCACCACATAAGCAAAAAGAAAAAAGCTGGAAGTGGCGCTGTGGCTCAAGTGGTAAAGCGCTAGCCTTGAGCTGAAGAGCTGAGGGACATCGCCCAGGCCCAGAGTTCAGGCCCCATGACCGGACCAAAAAAAAAAAAAAAAAACCAGTGGAGAAATATTTTCAGACCAATAGGAAATTGCACCACATAGTAACTTGAATTTATAAGAAAATATGGTAAGAATTGGAAATGATAACTATATAGGCAATCTGAAGTACTATATTTTTCTCCTAATTAAAGAATACATAAAGCTAAAGAACAAATAGTATTTGTGGGATTTAAAGCAAATGTAGATGTAATGAAATAACATAAAGAAGGGAACTTCATGGAATTAAACCACTTCAAGATTACCTGTATTTTAAATGAAATAGTACAGCACTGACTATAATTCATAAGTTAAATGAGTACATTTAATCACAATTTCATTTACTGATTTTTGGTGGTACTGGAATTTGAATTCAGGGTCTTGTGCTTATTAGGCAAGTGCTCTATCTCTTGAGCCATCCCTCTAGTACTTTTTGCATTAGCTATTTTTCAGATAAGGTCTTGTACTCTTTGTCAAGGCTGGGCTGGTTTCTGACTCTGTCCTCCTACATATCTGGAATTACACTTGTTCTTTGAGATAGCTACTCTTTTTGCCAAGGCTGGTCTCAAACTATGCTCCTCCTAACACTGTCTCCCAAGTGTCTCCTGAGGAGACACCATGCCTGGTCCCTTTGATCATACTTTAAAAATGGAACTGTGGAACTGGCTATGGCTGTGCATGCCTACAATCTTAGACTCAGAGAGGTAGGAGGATAGTTTGGGGTCATCCTGGCCCTAATTAGTAGCAAGATACTATCTCAAACAAAAAGAAAGAGAAACAATTGTATAATTACTCATCAATAATGAACAAGTAGAAATTGAAATTAAAATAGCATGACCATTTTAAAAATGCTTTAACAAACGGCTTACAAGATATCTGAATTATGAAACATTTATGAAAGCAATTGAAGACCAAATGAGAGCTTTATTATGCTCATAGACTGGAAGACTCAGTCTTTTTTTCTTGGCAGTTGGTGTTTGAACTAAGGCCCTTAGGCTCTTTTACCACAGGAGCCACACCTCTAGTCTTAGTTATTGTGAAGGGATGCCACTGGCTCTGGGGTACTCTGTAGGTGCTCTGATTCCTTTGGGGGTAAACTGGAAGCTGGAGCACTTTAGAGGCTGTGTAGGTGGGAGAAGAACAGAGATCACAGGAGAGATGGAAAGAGGTAGCAGAGTTCCTGGTGGAGCACAACCAGGAGGCTGAGGAAAGCCCACAACACAGAAAGGAGGAAAGACACAATTGTGCAGAGCACAAATATCAAAGCTGAGCTTAGAACTTGTGTTACTATTGGTTTAAAAATTGGGATTCATTGAGCCTTTAGTGATTTAATTTCTTATCAGAGATAAGAAACCTGCTGAGCCAGTGGTGGGAGATGTGAAGAGAGTGGAACAGCCACTGTGGAGAAAGGGAGAGGATGCTAATGAGACCATGACCCTGTGTCTTCCTGTTAGAGTTCCATACCTGTCTCAGAACTCTCAGTTCTGCTCAGTGCTCAGCAGCCTGGATACAAGTGCAAGAATGGCAGAGATTTTAAACTGTTTAGGATCGGGACCAGGGCCTGCTATAGCTTTGGGCTATATCTGGCCTTTGTTAGTGAAGGAAGTGAAGCAGAATGCAGTTAGGCTGATTTGTTTTCTGAGCGTCTCTGGCTGCCTTGGTGCTACAGCAGCAGAACTGAGGGCAGAGGTTTTAGCAGAGCCTGCAAATGTTTACTGGCCCTGGCCCCTGGAGCAGATGTGACCAGTGAGGCAGATGCATGGCAACCCACCTGTAGTGCGAGAACGCTTGATGTGAAGCTACTTAGGATCTAAACTGGATACAAAAGGAGGCAGGGCCTATGTGTAGTAGGCAGAAGTATGCATATCTAGAGAAGAATGGAGAGCTAGGAGGAGAGGATTGCCATGGCTTCAGAGCAGAGTGGTTCCAACTGCTGACCATTCAGCCAGCTGAAGGCCATTGTGCTGAGGGAATTCAGGAGATGACTAGCAGGCATGATGGCTGCTCTCCCTGGATTGCCACTTTGGGATGATGAAGAATAGAGAAGGCAATTTCTATTCTCTGATTTTTGAAAGCATGTGTTAATATGAACAGTCCAGGGCTGACATTATCTCTTGGGAGGTAATGAGCAGGACAAATTTTTAAGTGATGGCAAATGCATAGTGTA
Organism: Dipodomys merriami; assembly: GCF_024711535.1. Taxonomy (NCBI): domain Eukaryota; kingdom Metazoa; phylum Chordata; class Mammalia; order Rodentia; family Heteromyidae; genus Dipodomys; species Dipodomys merriami. Next base: position 3,130,874 of record NW_027206124.1, on the reverse strand, counting down.
GATAGAAAGGCAGCATCCCTTTATAGACTTCACAGCTTTACCAAGTGGAGTGGGGAGTACAGGCATGCTGCACACCTATCCTTGAGACCCTTGATACCCAATGTTCTGGAATGACCCATCACTCTTCTTGGTGTAAGTTACGGATTTATAGCTCAAACTCTTAAGTCATTAGATATCTCAAGCTGCAAACCAAAAAGGAAAACAAAGATCTGGTGGATACCTAGAAACCAGACACATGGCAAGCAACTCTTCTTGTATTCTCGTCTATAAGAAGTCACAGCTGTAACAAGTGTGCCTATTGCACTGGACACATACTGACTCTTTTTGGAGGAGGAGAAGCCAGATCTCCAGTCTCTTGTGGACTACTGATGGGCTCTCGCTGCCTCATCCTTTGCCTCTTATCTCATTACTCTGCTGGAGTTGTCCTTACCAGTGACAGAAACAGAATAACACACACACACACACACACACACACACACACACACACACACACACACACACACACACACACACACACACACACACACACACACACACACACACACACACACACACACACACACACACACACACACACACACACACACACACACACACACACACACACACACACACACGACCTGTTAGTTATTCTCATTCCCTTTGTGTCCATAAGACTCACAGCCAGAACAACTAACCATTTCACTTTTTTTTTAATGAGGAAATTGGCAGAAAACTGTTTGGAAAAGTGCCTCGGCTAATTCTTAGCTTGTGGTAGGGTGGATTCAGAAGTAGCATGCCAAGCACAGGTGGCAGGAGCCTTAGCACCTCCGGAGCAGTGAGGAAGCTCCTTGGTCCTGGGGCCAGGGAGCTGGTCACTCCTTGCTGATACTTTTGCAGGTAGACACCGATTTGAGTTTTAAATAAAGCAAATCAAATTTATAGTTGGAAGGTAAGTGATAGAGCTCATCTTTAATCCTGGAGTCCAGTATTTCCTGCAAAAAATGTACCACAGGTGATTTAGACTTCCTTACCCTGTTTATCTCATCTAGCTTATTTATGATGACATTGAAAACAAATTGCCAAGTGTCATGCTTTTTAAAACTTGAAATCTAATTCACATACAAATTATTCTTTCCAAGTATATAATTTAGTAGAGTGTAGTACATTCTCAGAATTTTACAGCCATCACCAGTACATTTTATTGCCCCAGAAAATCTCATACCCATCTCATAACAGGTTCTTCCCATTCTCCTTCCCCTAATTATTGGCAGCCACTAGTTCATTTTCTGTCCCTGTATTTTGCCTGTCATGGGCATTTCACCTCAGTACAATCATATATACAGCCCTTTATTTGGCTTCTTTCACTTAATATTGTCAACATTCATCTATATCAATAACATATCAATTTTTTATCCTTTTCATGGCTGAATACCATTCCATTTTACAGATTTACAGCTCTTATTTATCCACTTACCAATCAATAGATATCTGTATTGTTCTCACCTTTTGAAATTCTAAATAATTCTGCTATAAGAATTTATGTAACATGCTATGGTTTTAAACCACAAAACAAAGTTAGAATAACTTGTATGAAGACTTCTCTTGCTAGTTAATTGTATATCAACTATAAATGCTGAAGGAAATGAATTAGGGAATGAAAAAAATCTTTCTGCTTAACCATCAAAGGATATGTTTCTTCGAAAAAAATTAACATCTATAGCTAATTGGTTTTTTTAATATTACACAAATTTATTCATCATTTTGTTTTTGCAGCACAATTCTAAATACCTTTTTAAATTGAAAGCTCTCATACCATAATTAACTGGACCTCTATTATTTATGAGTATAAATAATTAAAGATAACCAACAACATTTGGAATCATATATCAGTGCTGGTTTCAAGGAGGTTCAACAATTGGCCTGCATATATCACAGAGTGAAAGTGTAAAACATGGCCACTTTCTGCATCTGTTGAGTAGGCTATGTGAGGATGAATGCTAACAAGATACCCACATGAATTCTGTGGAGAGCCAGAGAAGGAGAACCCAATGGGCAACAGAGCCACGCCCTCAAGAACAGCGTGAAGTGCATGGTGCAGCTGTGGAATGTTTGGAAACAAAAGCAAATTGGTGTGCGGCAATTAGGGAAGAGTGGCTTCCCACAGCAACAGCTTCACGTGGCCTGCTAGCCAAGGCTGCAGAACTTATATAAGGAGCTGTTTAGTCAGCAGTACAGTCACAAAGCCAGGGAAGGGTGGACACAGGGCAGGAAGCAAGTGGCCTCCAGCTTCTGTGCACATCAGAAACACCTGAAGCTTTACTTAATCTGTCCTCTGAGCCCAGTTCTCAGGTTCTGACTCAGTAGGTCTTCAGTGGGGCCCAAAAACTGCATCCAACAAGGTCCCCTGTGATGCTGCCACCACACTTTGCAAACCACTAGCATAAGTTAAGTGCCAGTGGCTTTACTCACCATGTTGAGTGGGACTAGCATCACTGTGTTATCTTTGTATAGATGACAGCACTGTGTTAATATTTGACTCCAATATTATTTCCCTCTTGACCTACTTAGAGGTATCCTATTAAATCTTCCTTCTAACCAGTGCAAACTCAAATTATTCTATTCTATTCTATTCTATTCTATTCTATTCTATTCTATTCTATTCTATTCTACTCTACTCTACTCTACTCTACTCTACTCTACTCTACTCTACTCTATTCTATTCTATTCTTCTAGAATAGAACTTGGAAAATACATTTGGGGCCTAAAATCTTAGACTCTCCTCATCAGCTGTGCTCCCTGATGCATGGAGCACCCCTGCCAGAGTCATACACTGGTGTGAGCTCCTGACATTCAGACACTCCTACTCACCAAGGTGGCACATTTCGTGTGTGGAGGGAGCACCAGGGTTAAGCTCCTCTTGGTAGTTGGGCTGAAACCTATCTTCTCACAACTTTTGTGAGCTGATCACATTTCAACTCACGCACCATAAGAGAAATGGAAAGCATTCTTACTAAAGTTTTGTGACTACCCCAGATAATTAACGGTACGGTACCACCTCATCCTTTCTCTTCCATCTCTTCTTAGATAAAAGATTAACATATCTGTCAACAGCCACTCCTATGGAGGAGAAGTCAAGTCCCCATTCTATCCTGCTTGCTTGCCTTCTAAAATTTGTACCTAGAATTTAACATAATTGTGTAATGAAGTAAAAGTAATTCAAAGATAAAAGAATAATATGAAAATATAATGTAGTGGTTAAGATCAGGTACACTGACTCTAGAGATAGTGGAGTCTAAATCCCTTCTCTGCCTCTTTTTTTTTTTTTTTTTTGTCAGACATAGAGCTTGAACTCCAGGCCTGGGTTCCTCAGCTCTTCAGCTCTACTACTTGAGCCACAGTGCCACTTCTAGTTTTCTGAGTAGTTTATTGGAAATAAGAGTCTCACAGACTTTCCTGCTCACAATACTCAGATCGCAGCCTCCTGAGTATCTAGGATTACAGGTGTAAGCCACTGGTACCCAACTTCTCTGCCTCTTGTTTAGCCTTGCAATCTTGGGAAGGATTTTCTAGTCTCTTGGAGATTTCACTGTCTCACACTTAAAAAGTGTTTATAAAGCTTGCTCCAGGGCAAGATGACACTGTCTCACATCTATAATCCTAGAGATCAGGAAGACTGAGGTTACAGGCCAAATGAGGCAAAAATGTTTTTGAAACTCCATCTCAACAGAAAAGCTGTATGGTAGTATACCCCTATCATCCCAGCTATCACAGGAAATGTAAATAGGAGGACTCAGGCCAACTCAGGCAAAAAAAAAAAAAAAAAAGATCCTGTCTCAAAAATAACCAGAGCAGGGGAGGATTGGGGGGCGGGGGGGAGGAGGAGGATGGGAAGGGGAAACAAAGGAGGAGGCTACAATGCTTGATAAGAAATGTACTCATTATCTTGCCCATGTAATTGTAACCCCTCTGTATAGTATTTTCACAATAAAAAAAATAAATAACCAGAGCAGTAAGAGCTAGAGGCATGGATCAAGTGGTAGAATGCCTGCCTAGTGTGAAACCCTGAGTTCAAACCCAGTTACTGCCCCCAAAAGCAATAATAACAGCTAAACACCCTATTCCAGGTCTGGTGCAATATAAGTGCATTATATTGCTGTAACAAAATACTTGTGGCTAAATACTCTGCCATTAAGGAGGCTTATTTAGCTCACGGTTTTTGAATGGTTGGCCACATTTTGAATTTGATATCTCTAGAACCCAGATGGAAGCATCTGGGGGTATAAATCCTGTTTTCCACAAAGCCCCAGAGTACAACTTGTAAGCACTGCTAAATATTTTGAGGACCCTTCTGTCCAGCTGAGGTGTGAATTCAGAGCAAAGCACCAGCATATGCTTCAATATGGTAAGCCCCTCTGGGGTTCATCATAGGGGAATGGCATCATGGGAGGACGAATGCCAGAGGGGAAAGAACACATGATGAGACACAAAGCCAGGGAGGGCTCAGGGGGCTTGCTCTTTTGTTTTTGTTTTTGTTTTTTTTTTTTGGTCAGTTGTGGGCTCTGAACTCTGGGCGCTGTCCCTCAGCTCTTCAGCTCAAGGCTAGCGCTCTACCACTTGAGCCACAGCACCACTTCCTGCTTTTTCTGCTTATGTGGTGCTGAGGAATTGAACCTAGGGCCTCATGCATGCAAGGCAAGCATTCTACCATTGAACCACCTTCCCAGCCCAAGGGCTTGCTCTTTTTTTTTTTTTTTTAAACAACTGAATCCTATGAGAACTACATTAATCCCTTCCCAAGGCAGTACCTCCAGTGACCTAATCACCTCCCACTTAAAGGTTTTACCACCTCTTTACAGCCATACTGAGGGCAAGGCCTCCAACGTGAGGATAAAACTTTTCAGGCCATAGTAGGTATTAAGTAGAATTTGAAATCACCTATTTGAAAAGCAGTTAAAACCTTGGACTTGGGCTGGGAAGGTGGCTCAGTGGTAGAGTGCTTGCCTTGCATGCATGAGGCCCTGGGTTCGATTCCTCAGCACCACATAAGCAGAAAAAGCTGGATGTGGAGCTATGGCTCAAGTGGTAAAGTGATAGCCTTGAGCTGAAGAGCTGAGGGACAGGGTCCAGGCCCAGAGTTCAGGCCCCACGACCAACAACAACAACAACTTGGACTTCATCTTGCCAAGAGGTGAGAAATTATCCTGATTAGCTTCCCAGTACTACAAACTGGTAAGGTCAGAAAGCTTGTTTTCTGGAGAGTCTTTGGAGGTCTCTGAAGGGAAAAACGTGGCCGATAGCAGAAGTTGTAGATACTGTGATCAGACGCAAACCAAACGTCACAGCTTACCACAGCCAAACTTGACCCCACAGCATGGACAGGAAAACCATGCTTCTTAGCCCCTCACCTGCCTCCAAAGAAAGAGCAGAAGATACTCATATTAGTGGTTCCCAGCATGCTCTTAGAACTAACCCTTACCTGCACAGCTCCACAGTCATAAGCAGGTATAGAGTGCCAAACCTCTGGGAAGCTCCTTACATGGACCAATGAGGCAAAAACAAAGGAAAGTAACACAAGGGAATAAATTACACCACAAAAAGAAAGCACTTGCAACATTCTCTTCAGCTGTATTTTTTGGTCTTCTTTTTTGGTACTGGGGCTCAAGTGTAGGGTGTTGCACTTGCTAGCCAATCGTTTTTCCACTGAGCTACATCTCAACCCCAAATCCCTCTGTAATATCCTTGAAGAGATAAAAAGAAATAACAAGATATCCATAAAACAAGAACAGGATGTTACAAGAATTTCAGAGAACAAACAAAAAGAAAAAAAGCTCTTGGAGAATAAAAACATAATAGCAAAATGAAAAACTCACTGGTAGCGGTGGAAGCTAAAGTTGACAAAATCTCCAAGGAGGGTAACAAAGAGACAAATGTAGAGAAAATGTAAGGGCAAAAGTAGGAAAATTAGAAGACTAGTTCAGGAGCTCTTCTGAACAAGAGATTAGACAAAGAATGGAAGCACTGGTGACTCAGGCTTGTAATCCTAGCTGCGTGGGGGGCTGCGATTCTGCTGAGCCCAGCTCAGGCAAAACAGTTCAAGACATACCTTCTCAACCAAGAGCTGGACCTGTTGTTACATGCCTGTCATTCTAGAAGCCTAAAGTAGGGGGATCACTGCCCAGGTGTACACCCATGCAGGAAGCAAGACCTTACCTTAAAAAAAAAAAAAAAAAAAAAGACACAAAAAAGGACTAGAGGCATGACTCAGCAGTAGAGCATGAAGCCCAGAGTTCAAACCTCAGTACTGACCAAAAAAAAAAAAAAGAGGGAGAAACTATAGAAAGAATAAAATAAGTCATTCAAGAAAATGTGAAGCAGAAGGAAAGTTCTTGTCTGCTTCAAGGTCCCACTCTCACATGACTTTAGTAAATAAAAAGAGTCCCCAGGCCATAGCTTCAAAATCTTCTAATGCTTCAAAGACAAAGCAGATGATAGACAACAAATTAAAATTAGAATGTTTCTAACAACTAGGAACAAGAGGACCAATGAAATCTGGCCTTCAAAGAAAAGGATTTCTGATCTCGAGTTCTTTATCTAAACAAGCAACTGTTAAGCCTCAAAATAGAGTATAAACTATAATTTCTTGGTAAGAAAAATCATTCTATTATATGCTAAAGTGTTGGGGATCTCAGATGAATTTCACTTCAGTATTGATTGTATTTGACCACAAAGGGGACAAGGTTAATTTCACTCACTGTTGAGTACTTGTGGTTAGTTGTTGAGGGTAGAGGAGGAAAAAGACTGAGTTACAGCTTATCAGACTTCCTACTTTTATTACCAACTCCAAGTCCTAGCTGTCAGTAGGAGGAGTTTATACTTTTCTCTCTCGGATAAAGTTTACAGTGATGTAAAAATATATTGGGCAGGACTTGGAAGTCAAGATGAATATTGATAATTCTATTTTAAGTTACTTTCATGGTACTATTGATACGTAATACATCTGTAGATTTTCTCCATTTCCTGCTTTGGGTTGTTTTCAATGCTTATTATGAATATTTAACATTTACAATTCTAAGTAGTTTATATTGAGACCTTCCACATAGGCATTTAGATTATAAAATTATTCTAGCTATTACTCTCACTTGTGTGTTACATAAATCTTTCTAATTTATGCATTTTAGTTTCAACTACCTCTGAGGGAACATCTTCCTTTTCTACTTTATCCGTGTCGTCTCCTGACTCAGCCCCTCCAAGGACGTCAGCTCCTTGCTTGCCACCGATTTTAGCCAGGCCTTCCTTCTGGACTGTGTCTCGTCAGAAGTCATCTTCGGCCTCCTTTAAGCATGGAGAGGAAGCAGGCAGGCCTGACCACCATCTCACTCCCAGGAGCCCCGTGTCTTCTGATGAGAAAGAATATTACAGCCTTAATCTGCAGGAAATTCTTCCAGATGATTCTGATTCGGCTAAAGAGAAGACCAATCAGATTCCCAGCCACAGCTGGGTTGCGTTCTCCACCCCCACTGCAGATCATATCCCTTCTATGTCTTCTTTTAGTTTTCAGACAAGCCAGGTCTTGCCCATGGGGCCCAAGGCAAGCAACTCCATCGGAGCTCTGCTGGGGGAGGTGAAAAGCGCGGTGATGAGGCTCCACGAGGATCTGAGCATGGTGATACAAGAGCTCAATGTCATCAGCAGCCATCTGGTAAGCATGGGTGGCTACAGCTCGCAGGCCAGCAAGTCTTCCCCGGACCCCCAGTCTTCTGAGGGGAGCTTAGATCAAACCTAGTCATGTCAGTAGCCATTTTCATAGAACTCATGTAGGCCCACAAGTTCACGTTTATAGGTTCCCCTTACTATGGAGGGAAAAGAGGTGATGGTTTCATTGTTCCTTGTCACGTTTATTAAGTATCTTTCAAGTCAACAGATTCATTTGGGGGGTGTTATGTTTTTCAATCACCTTTGAAAATTTCAGATTTCAATATTAGTTTATTTGAAACAAGAGAATTCATTCTTCCATGTTCTATACTTTACCCCCAAATAGTCTAAACACTTAATGAAAGTTGTTGATTTAAAATCGCAAAGAACCATTTGAGAGCTCTTGATAGCCACAGCCAGAAAGCTTCATCACAGCAGGCCTCAGCCTGACCTAGGAGTCTGGGTATTTCACACATTCACTTGCAAGTTTCGGGGCTGCAAACCAAGGGTAAGAAGTCTTTTCAGGGCACACAATATTGGGAGTTAAGTTGAAACAAGGAAGACATGAGACAGGGGTTTCCATTGTTACTGTACATTGCAGAGTCACGTCAGCTGCCTTCTTTGTTTCTTTCAAAAAACAGATTTGATATTTTTCCATCTTATGTGTATATTTTAATTCATTAAAACAACCTTTAAAATAGAAATGCCTCCATTATTTATGGACAAAATGGCCTAATTTGGGGATTATAGTCCAGCAGTTCCCAACATGGTGCAGTGCTGGTGATCAAAACCAAGGCCTCACACACACTAGACCAGCATTGTTCCTGAGCTCTAGCCTGGGCTGTTATTGCTGTCTGAGAGAGTAGTACTATAGACAGGCTCCATGTTCCCATCAACAGTCAGCAACTGAAAGCTAGAATAATCCCTGATCATTTTGAAGGGCAGTGGAACATTTAAAACATGCTAGTGCCCAGGTCCCTCTGCATAACTGAAGCAGGAGTTTCCTAGAAAAATAGAAAAACCTGTCAGCACAAAGACCATGAAACCACAACGAGATACTTGGCAAAGTGTCCTGGGCAGTACACTCTGGGAGTGCAGGGGACAGAGCAGTGGTGTCATTTGTAGATGTGAAAACAGGGACAAGATGCAGGGATGCGAGTGAGGAACTGGACAAGGCAGGCTGTGAGACAAAAAAGATGGCAGGTTTACGGTACAAAATAGCATGCTACAGCTTATGTTCCAAGTGTTGAGTCTGGGGAATGGAGCAGGGCAGGGAGTGAAGAAGCCACTTAGGAAGCTGTTTCAAGTAATATCCACTGATGGCAGTTCGAATTGGGTGGGTATGTTGAAGGTGAGATGTGCTAGGGACTCACTGATGGACTGAACAAAAGGTGAGTGAAAGAGGGGTAACTGAGTCCAGGATGAATTCAAGGTCTTGGGTTGAACAACTGAAATTCATGTTGCTGAAATTCACAGAGCTGAAGAGGGCTGCAGGTAGAGAAAACTTTGAATCCACTTAAGGTTTATTAAATCTCAGATGTCTTTTAAGTAGCCAAGAATATGTGTTAGTTAAGCATAAGGATCTGGGTATGAAAGCTGAGTTTGAGAGAGCTAAACTGGAGTGAAGGTTGGACGTTAGTGTTTTGTTGCTACTTAAGGTTGTGGAGCCAAATAAAATCACCAAAGAAGTGAGTATGATAGAGGAGAGAAATTGAAGGCCTGAGACCTTGGCTGTTACAACTAGAGATTGGAAGCTGAAGAGCCAGGAAGCTAAGGCTGGAGCTAATGACAGTGTGGGGCTCTGGGGAGCCAAGGGTGCACAGTGAGCATCAAACGTCCATATGCACCTTACCTACCTCATCAGTTGTTAATTATCCATGTTTGCTTTATTTCTCTTCCTGTGCTACGCATGCTTATGCAATGCACAATTCTGTACACATGTGCACATACACGAGTGCACATATACACACACACCACATACACACAAGATTCACTGAGCTGTAGAGAAAATTTTGAGTTCACTTTGGGTTTGTGAAATCTCAGATGTCTGTTAAATAATTGAGAAGACATGTTAAGCTTACATATCTGAGTATGAAAGCTGATTTTGAGACGTCTAAACTGGAGTCAAGGTATATGCAGAATGTTTTGCCCAGTTAATTGAAAGTAAGTTGCAGGGCTGGGAAGATGGCTCAGTGGTAGAGTGCTTGTCTTGCATGCATGAGGCCCTGGGATTCCTCAGTAACACATACATAGAAAAAGCCTGAAATGGTGCTGTGGCTCAAGTGCTAGAGCTCTCGCCTTGAGCTGAAGAGCTGAGGGACAGTGCCCAGGCCCAGAGTTCAGGCCCCATGACTGACAAAGAAAGAAAGAGAGAGAGGGCAAGGGGTAAGGAGGGAGGGAGGAAGGAAGGACGGAAGGAAAAGAAAAGAAAAGAAAAAAGAAAGGAAAGAAAGTTGTAGACATCATACTTCACCACCAAATACTTAACATAGCACATGAATGTATGGCAAATGGTTTCCAACCTACATTCCAGTTAACTAATTCTCTCTTCAATTATGTCTAACTTACTGTTAAATCATCCCAGAATGTTCTAAATTCTGTTATTCTGGTTTTTATTTCTAAAATTCTACATGGCTCTTTTAAAATCTATATTGATTTTCCTAGGTGAATTTTCTTGCAGATACTTTCAAACATATCTGTATTAAGAATAACTGAGAGGGACTGGGAAGGTTGCTCAGTGGGAGAGCACTTGCCTTGCATGCATGAGGCCCTGGGTTCGATTCCTCAGCACCACATAAATGGAAAAAGCTGGAAGTGGTGCTGTGGCTCAAGTGGTAGAGCGCTAGCCTTGAGCTGAAGAGCTGAGGGACAGCGCCCAGGCCCAGAGTTCAGGCCCACGACCCGCAAAAAAAAAAAAAAAAAGAAAGAAAGAATAACTGAGAATATAGCAAATATAGTAAGAATAGCAAATTAACCAAAGATTATTCCATCAAGAATAGTTTACTTACATAGCTGCATCCCACAGGTTTTTTTAAAGTTTGAGATATAAATCACATACCATGAAATGCCTTTTAAGTGATATAATTTGATGAGTAGTATACTCACAAGGTTGAGAAGCCATCACCACTAATTCTAGAACTTTATCCTCACCACAAAAAGACACCCTATACCTGTATCACAGGTTCGTTCCCCCTCCTACAAGTCTGTGTGAACCACAAGTTCACTGTTTACAGTGTGTCATGTAAGTGTAATCATATGTGGCTTTTTATGTCTGGTGTCTTTCATCCACCATAATAATGGTAGCACTCATCATGTTGTAGCACTCCATCAGAACTTCATTTCCTTTTATGGCTGTATAACATGCATCATGCAGATACACGCTGCCATTAGCTATCCACCAACTGGTGGACATGGGGCTGTTCACACTTTTTCCTATGAGAAGTAGCACTGTTGTGGACATTTATGTGAATACACATTTATGTGTATCTTTGGTCTTCCTAAGAATGGAATTCCTGGGTCAGAAAGTAACATTTTTTTCCCTTTGTTTTCTTAGCTTACACTGCTATGGGGGAAGATGTCATTGTTAAATTTCTACACACTATTTACAACACATTGAGAAAGTAACTCATATTAAATTTTTGGAGAACTACCAGATTCCTTTTCAAGGTGGCTGCACCATTTTTAGCTCAGGACATATTGTAATTCCTGTCATGAAAAGGGCTTGAGCTACATTTCCTAATTTCCAAACATATTGTACCCTTTGATAAACAAACACAGAGTCTTCGTGGGTCTATTTTTGCTGTCTATCAACTCTGCTCTTGATGTTACATTTCCTAGTGAGTCTGATTGCATGTTGGTCATGAGATCAGAAAAATTCTTTGTATGGATGACACAAGAACTTGTTCTTTGTTTCTGCTGAGTGCCAGTATACCACCACCCTGACTAAGTAAGTCAAGATCCTGGCTTGAAGGTCTTCAGAACTCGCAGGTCAGTTAATCCCAGGCTGAAAGTCCTTGTCAGGAGTGGCTCCCTTCCAGTCTCCCTCTTTATAGTATCCCGTAGAGCCATGTCTGTGACTTCCTGCCTGTGTAAGAGTGACTTTGGTCCCTTTTACCCCTCACCATCTAAATGATGGGCATTGGGATTTGTTCAGCTCCTCAAATGCTTTTAGGGAAAAGTGGTTCCTGTGATTCTTTTTCCTCTATGTTTTTGGGAACCAACAGCTGTGTGCCAGGTCCTGAGACACAGGAAAAGTGAAAGCACATCTGATGAATGTCTCCACAGTGCTCCAGTGCTAGTCTTGAGGCTCTGGACAGATATTCACATTGTCCCTCAGAATGTCCAAATCTGGTTTCGAGGACACTAGGATTTGACCTGGGATTTGGAGAAAGTTGAAGGAACTGACTTTAAGCTGCAGTCTGAGTCATCATGTACAGATGACAGATTAAGCAAATAAAGTCCTTCATGGAGTGAAACCTAGTGCTAGAGGAGGATGACACATCCTTTGCTGGCCTGCTTCATATGGAACATCCCCAATAGATTGTTAGATGGTAGAAGGACACAGTGTCTCCTTTTTATTTCTGTCTTTAAACTAATTAGTTGTACATCACTAAGAATAGAGAATGAAAGGTTAATCCCAGACACAGCTCCTCCACCCCTCCCATCCTCTACCTCCCACAAAGGTGCTGTGTCAGGCATCTGAGACACTCAGAGAACCCCACACTTTAGGAGGACAACAAAAACCTACCCCTCTGGGGAACCACCTCATTTGTTGGGTTACTGAGCGCACAAAGTCACTTTATATTTTAACTAGTTCTACATAGCTCATATGTTTTAATGCAACCATTTGTTAATTAGTGTAATTAAAAGCACTTATTTGAGTTTCTATTTAGCCAACTCTATTAAATGAGTAGAACAAACTTGGCTTAAATGAAGAGTGGGTATATTCTGATTGACTTCGCAATTAGCTCAGATTAAAAAATACTTCATTAGACGTTATTCTCCTAAGTATTCTAGTTTGAACTTGAGGATCCTATTGTAAGGCAGAAATAAAAACATTTTACCGTTTAGTTACTGTCAAATTACTCATGTGCTCATTTTTTAAATATTTATGAAGCACCCTTTTTTGAGAAAGCAATTTTCCAGACATCAGGGGCGCTGGGATGAGCAAGATAAATGTGCCCTGTCTCAGCTGCCACTCAGTGGCAAGGCAGAGCGAGGGAGGGGTCACTGCAGTGCCATGCCCAGCACCTCTGGATTTGCAGGACACAGGATAGTGAGGCAAAACCTGGTAGAGAGCTCCAACCCACTCTGCATGGAGTCATGGAATGCTGCCCATCACGGGGCGGGGGGTGGGGGGGGAGCCCATATGGAATCCTGGAAGATAATCTGGACAGACCCAGGCAGAGAGTTTGGGAGGAGAGAGAACTTGGTGGGTGGAGAGGACAGCGGGTCCAGGGGGAGCCAGGAAACAGGAGAGTTTGCATGTACACCGAGGAACCAGAGCACTTCAGCCTCCGACATTACAGAGACGCTGCAGGGATGGTTAGGTGGCCTTTCAGACTCCTTAAAAGAAAAAGGCAGAGTGACAAGTAAATGATGGATCATGTTGAAAACTAAATGCCATAGGAGTTCGGAGATGAAAGGTTTCTAAAATTCACTCACAAACTGATTTTTAAGAGAAACTTTTAGATTTTTGAGACCTAGGCGTCTCATGTTCTCATCAGATGACCAGGTCATGACAGTGGCTTCCCCAGAGTACGCAAGGAGCCCCTTCCCTGGTGTGTCCTCGCTTTAGAGAGAAGGGGAACACCAGAAGGCCTCGGTGAATCCATCACATATTCGATATTCTGAAGACTGTTTCTAGTAGGCTTTTCTTTATGTTTCCTAGAGGGGATTCTGAGGTCTGATAAAAGGGTTCTGAGATGGGGAGTTGAGAGACTTCTTTATTTCTTGCAGAACACCAAGTAATTTGAGGAGGCCAAGTGCATTATTGTTATGCCAGAATAGATGTGCCACCTTTTATCAGCAGGCAGGTTTCGGAAGAGTAAATTAGCTCAGAAGAAACTCGGTTTTCAAAATGATTTTGTTTGGTAATTTTGAATTCTGTTTTCTCACTGATGGTGCAGAAAGTTCTCACAGATATGGTAATTATTGCAGAAATATGGCTTCAGGCATTTGCAGCTATTCAAACAGTAAAATTCCATTATAAAACATCACAACCTATGTGTTCAATTATGCTGTGGTTGAAAACTTGTCTCCTGTACTGCATATTACATATTTCTCTAGAATCCTCTAGATGGAGGGGAAAGTAACACAGAACTCAGACTGCAGAGTAAATCTAATAACACTACTGGTCCATGTGATAGACACCGGCCGGCAGGGCTGGACTGAGGCTATATGCCCAGGCACTTTGGGCACTGGAGTTCCCTGAGTCCATCTCAAGGTCTCAAATTATGCAGTGAGTAATCTAATCAATCATTAACATTCCTGTACTGAATAATTCAGTTATTTAATTGGAAAGCCCTCAGCACATCACCAAAGTGGTAAAAAGCCATGGTTAGCAAATCAGAAGCCTCAACTTACCAGGTGGCAAATTTAACAATTGTTAAACATTTACTATCTCTGATGTAGTCAATCAAAATAGAATTAGTAGCTCAGGCCTGTAACCCTAACTACTCAGGAGGCTGAGATCTGAGGATCCTGATTTGAAGCCAGCCTGGGCAGAAAAGTCCATAAGACTCTTATCTCCAATTAACCAGCACACACACACACACACACACACACACACACACACACACACACACACACACACACACACACACACACACACACACACACACACACACACACACACACACACACACACACACACACACACACACACACACACACACACACACACACACACACACACACACACACACACACACACACACACACCAGCTCTGTTTTCCAGGTAATATTTTTTTTTGGCCTAGGATGGCCTTGGGTGTCAGTCCTCCTACCTATGATCTCCCAAGTAGCTGGGATTACAGATATGAGCTACCACATCTGGTTCCCAGTCTGCATTTTAAAGTCATGATGGTGATTATTGTTCACAAAGGCTTCTCTGACTGAGTCCAGCAGGATGGACCCCAACTAGAGTCTAGGTAACATCTACTTGGGGTAGGAAACTCCTTCTCCAGAGCAGTCTGGAAGGCTCAATTATAAGAAACTGGGACAGTCAGCACCTTTAAAGTAAGGGAAGTAAATTCACAGAGGGGAACAACGGGGCCTCCCCGGGGAAGGGGTTAGAGCTGCACTGGTTGTCACCATTGTCACCACAACAGTAGAACCTTTGACTCCAAGGGCCAAAGAGCTGTTAGGAAGTAGCGAGTGCCACGCACAGACATGGGGCACTCGCCACCCACAGCCTGTCTGTGCTAGATATTCAACATGAGCCAGTGAAGCCCTGCCCTGTCCCCATGCTGTGTTCTCACAGGAAGAACAGGAACATCCCTCTGTCAACACAGTGAATGGCTGACTGGAGCCCCGTGCCAGACCAGCCCTGGTGAGGCCTGGAGAGTCTCCCCCTGCCAGGGTGACAGTGAAGGTTTCAGTTTGGTGGCTTTTGGGCAGAGTTGGAGGAGGCAAGTTCACGATCCGAGTCTGTGAGGTATGGCTTCGTGGTAGCGACCAGCGCAGCTGGCAGCAGGCCCAGGTTACAGCTGAAATGCACTGATAGCCACCCAGGGCCAGCCATGGGCTGTGGGCCCCTCAATCTGAGGGAGGGTCATGTGGGAGCATTGAGCAGAACAGCAGGCACTGGCTGGAGGTGTAGCGGCCCCTTGGACTATCTCTGGGACTCAACATTAGGAGGGCGAAGATGGCTAGAAGAACAGCTAGGAGATTCTGCTCTGAGCTTTGTGCTGTCTTAGAAAGGGCACCCAGCTGCTAAGTAGCAAAGCCAGGATTGCGGGTGAGAGCGGCCCTTCCCCCCCGCCCTGGCTTTGGGGAGCCCCTCAGAATTGTTCAATTGGAAGGGAGGGCTGGAGGAGAAACTGCACCCCAGTACTGCTACATTGGGCAATGGCTTACACTCACCACACGTATTGTGTTTTATGTCCCATGACAAATCAAGGGCCGATGGTCTTCCTGTGGGTTTGCTCTAGAATCTGCCATGGGCTTAGCACTTCCCCAAAGAAGGGAAGCTGGGTCGGAAGTTTTGCTGGCCTGCTCCGCCCCTCAGTGTCTCCTTCCTTTCCCCATCTCTTCCACGTGCCTGGCCAACCCTAGCTTCACATTCTAACTCCTCCCACTCTCCACACTCTGCCCAGGGTCACGACTCTGCCCCTGCACCAGGAGCCTGGTCCCAGGTAAGCTGCAGGCAGTAGGGGTGGAGAGAGCAAAGATGGAAGTTGACAGCTGGAGGGAAAAGTGCCCAGGAAACTATGACTGTGTAGAGTGGACAAGAGGGTGGAGAGATCGGAATGAGTCAAGACGAGCTCCCGCCTTCCCGTCTACGAATAGTCACCATGGATCCTTACGTGCTGACTACGTCCCAGCACCTCTCCAAACCTCTCAGCAACTCTGCCAGGAAGGTGTTGATGTCACTGCCTTACCCACAAGGCACAGGGTGAGCACTGTCTCACAGACTGCCCAAGGGTCCCAAGCCAGCCCTTGCCCTTAACCCTGACCAGCCTTGTGTGGGACCCTCCCTGCTCCAGATGATGGGCCACACAGCCAGGCACCCTGCCCGGGGAGGAGCCAGGACTCTGCCTTCCACACACCCTCTTGTCACCTCCCACTCAGGCAGGTCACTCCTGTCTGCACCTGCTTTCTTTGTGGGCCCAGGTTTCTAAAGCATGGCCTGCCCCCTGCATACCCACTTCTTCAGCCCCCGCCCCACCCTCCCTTCATGTGAAGACCCAAATTAGAAGGCCAGGGTGGGGTAGCGTGTTGTAAGAACTGGTTTAGAAATGAAGACACTGTCCCAATTTCTCTCTCTCCCACCTAATTAAACCGGGAGAATGTCATGTTGCCACACAGGCTGTTTAATTTTAATTGGGGACCCGCTCTGCTGGGGCTCGGCTCTGGAGCATGTGATGTGTTCTTGAAAAACACACAGAGCAGCCCTGAAATAGCCAACACACCAAAGGAATCCAGTTACATAAAGCAGTGGTATATTCATACTTATTTTAACAAATAGAATAGGGAGCTGCCGGTGGCTCTCGCCTGTAATACTAGCTATCTAGGAAACTGAGATTTGAGGATCATAGTTCAAAACCTGCCAGAAAAGTCTGTGAGGCTCTTATCTCAAATTAACTACCGAAAAGCTGGAAGTAGAGCTGGGGCTCAAGTAGTAAGAGTGCTAGCCTTGAGGGAAAAAAAAAAAAAAAAAGCTCAGGATCGCACTCAGGCCCTGAGTTCAAGCCCCAAGACCAGCACAAAAAATACAAGTTATTTTAAAAGGAAAATAATAGAGTGGGGACACTTAGCCCTGTTCCTAAGGGGTTAATCTCGTCTTCAAGTGCTGCTGATGGGGGGCTTGCGGTCCCCCACAGCCACAGGGAGTGGAGTCCCTGTGAGGACGCCAACCTCCAAGGAGCAGCCATTCATTCCATTCCCCTGTGCACCTTCCACCCCACCTCAAGGCCAAAGCCCAGAGCGAGACGTGAGCCAGAAACAGTCACAGGTTAAGCCAAGTGCGAGCATCAACACACAGCTTGAAAAGCACAAACTCCAAGGATAAAGAGAACCACTGAGAGGGAAGAAAACAAACCCGGATCCCGAACAGCGAGAGGCCAGGCCAAGCTTTGTCCTCAGGAGAGGAGAGAGCAGGAGAGCACGTGGGCCTGACGGAGAGTCCAGCCGAGCCTTTCTATCCAGCTCACAAGGTCAGAATCGCCAGTCAATGACAGATGCGGCCAGAGGCCTCTGCTGGGAGGGGGACCTCAGGTGACGCGCACCCCTGTGCGGCTGCCGGGTGGCTGATGGACACACAGGCCTGGGAGGCCGTTCCGGATGGCAGGCGGGCAGGGTTGGGCCCCAGCGGCCCCCAGCCTGGGGGACATCACAGAGGAGCGCAGGTTCCCCAAAGGCAGCAAATCTGAACAAAGCCGCCTGCACTTCTGGACCCACCCCCACCCCCGTGCCAGGCTCTGTCCCAGGTGACCCGATCTGTTTGCACCCCACTCACTCTGCAGGGCCCCCCGCTGCACCTCTCTGAACCCTCGTTTGGCCTTTACATTGTCACTGCTGTGTTCAGGGGACCACCGCATTAACTCCCTGGTCCCAGTTGGAGCCAGCAATGGTGTGTGGCTCAGAGCAAAGGCAGTAGAGACTTCCACCCACTGTGCGGTGGACATCAGCCGCCCAGGCCTCATCTTGGGGCTTGGAATTCCTTTTGAATGTATTTTAGGAAGCTACTAGGGGAAATGCAACCCACAAGTTGGCGATGCTTTGGTTGTTTATCTCCAAAGCCTTCCACTGCCCGCTCTGCTGTGCCCTGGGGCTACGCTTCCTGCCCTTCACAGGGCACTGGAACAAATCTGTTTTGTCTCACGGCTCAAACAGGCGAGGCCACGGGCTGGAGGTCGCACAGCTCTGAGGAGCAAGGCTGGTGGACTCCCACGGGATACATTTGGGCTGCTGTAACAAGGTACTGCAGACTGGGTGGCTTACTAAGAAATGTGTTTCTCACAGTTCCCAAATACTTCTTGTTGTATTCTCACATAGCAGAGAAATAGGGGGTATCAGAAGATAGTACCCCAAAGCGTGGCACTCGGAAGTCCTCAGCGACAAAATGCCTCTCTGACTGCAGTGTCCTCTTGGCTACGGCCCATCTTGTCCCCACAAAGCCCTGTCCTTCCCCTGCCTGGCCGTGAAGATGGCCTTGGGGGAGTCTGTGGCCTGCCTCCCCCACTTCTGTTTTTTTTGGGGGGGTGGACCTTCCCTGTACCTGGAGGGAAAGGAGGAAGCCTTGACCTTGAGGGCAGGGCACCCAGACACTCAGAGAAATGCCAGCCGCCACGTTTTCATGCCTCTCCCCAAGTCTATTGACATCAGATTATTCTGATTTCTTTTTTGTCTGATCACATTGCTACAACGCTGTCCACTCCATCAAAACCAAGCGTAAAAACCGGCTGTTTTCCTGTGTGGCAGGGGTCTTCATATCTGAAGGCTCCTCTGTCACATAAAACCTCGACTAATGAAGTCAGTGACCCTGTTCGGGCCTGGGGCCTGGTAGGTGCTACTGAGGAATCGAACCCAAGGCTTCATGCATGCTAGGCAAGCACTCTACCACTAAGCCACCTTCCCAGCCCTACCTTTGTGGTTCTTTAATCTTCTCACATGGTGGCCATCTTGTGCTAAGGACCTGGAGAACTCTGCCATGCATTCTAATGCTAATAGTGGGAACTAAGAATATAATGTTAGGGCTGGGAATGTGGCTTAGAGGTAGAGTACTTGCCTAGCAGGCATGAAGCCTTGGGTTCGATTCCTCAGTAGCACATACACATAAAAGGCCAGAAGTGGTGCTGTGGCTCAAATGGTAGAGAGCTAGCCTTGAGCAAAATGAAGCTCAGGGACAGTGCCCTGGCCCTGAGTTCAAGCCCCAGGACTTGGCAAAACAACAAAACACAGATGTGTGAATAGTAACTGTCAATCCACTTGTTAAAATTTCAGCTGTCCAAGCACAGGGGTGGGCACGGGCCTGTGTCCTTCCCTGCGGCTGCGCCCTCTTCTGTCTCTCTGCTAGGCAGAGCAGAGCTGCTGGACGGGTGCCCACGGCGCTTGTCTACACGGAGCGTGAATGGCTCCCATGGGTGACACAAGGGCTCTGGAAACACGAGGCGAGGAGCATGGAAGCGTCCCCCAGCTCCTTGGGGGTGAAGGCAGGACACCTCCTGTGGGAAAACTAATGTTTCCAGAAGTGTCAATAAAGCCTCGCATGGAGAGTGAGCTGATTCCTGCAGGACTTCCACTTGGCTGAGAGGACAGAGACAATCCCCCCATAGCAGACAGCAAAGCGAAGCTCCCACCAGCGTTGCCTCCCTAGTGCTGGGAATCAAGTGGCTCAAAATACCAGACGTGTGGCCTTGAAGTTCTGGAAGCTGGAGGTCCAGGGTCAAAGGTGGAGATGTGGGCAGGACTGGCTCCCTGGGAGGCCCAGGCTGCGGGAGGGAGTCTGCTACGGCCCCACTCCTGCACTCCTGGTGGTCGCCAGCAACCTGCTCTGCCGAGTATGGCTGCGAACCCCAGTCCTGCCCCTCCCCCGTGTCCTTTCACCCTCTGGGCATGGCAGGCTCCCGCCCCCAGTGTCTCCTTTGTATTAGAATGCCAGTCACGGTGCCTGCGGGCTCACCCGGACAACTGAGCTGTATTGCAGTCTAAAAACCCTCCTTCCAAAGGAGCCCTCATTGTGAGGTACCTGTGGCCAGGAGCCTAACATCTCCTTGGAAGGGGTACAGTAGTCCCCCCTTATCCACAGGAGAAATGGTCCAAAGCCTTCTGCCGATGCCTGGAGCCACGGGTAATAATGATACACGCTGCGTTTTCCTCTGCAGACAAAGCTAATGAAGTGCTGATGCACATGCTTAGCATGTGTACTGCCCTGGCGCCCCCAGCACGGAGACAGACAGACAAGCAGACAGGCAGGAATGGGGGAGAGGGAAAAGGAGGGAGAGAGACAGAGAGACTTCATCATAGTAAATTGACAACTTCATAAAGGACAGCGCCGTGTCTGGCATAGAGCTGGTGTTCAAGAGATGTTTGTGACCATCTCAGGTTACATAGCAAAGGAGATAAAACAAAGAAGATGCTGTGGAACTTGATTCATCTGTGCCAGGTGCATTCTAGGCTTTTGGAATCTAACACAGAATGAAATAAGCAAGGTCTCTGGTGCCCAGGGACCTCCAATTCCAGATAGGGGGCACAGACAATAAACCGTGAAATGAAAACTGCAGACAGCAGTAGGAATTGAGAAGAGAATAAATACTAACTAATCAAGAAAATACTGACTAATCAAGAAAGGCCCCTCTAAAGAAGAGACTTTGGTCTGAGATTCTATGACAAGAAGAAGCTAGCCGTGGAAAGGTACCAGGAAACCGCATCCTGAGCAGAAGATGGCATGTGCAAAGGCCCTGAGATAGAAACAACACAAGAGGCCAATCAGGCTCAGTGTCCTGAGGCAGGACCAACCTACTCAGAAGTCAGTTACAGGCCAGGTCCCCATCTTTCTTCTACTCAGGTTTTCTTTTAAGGCTAGCTTGTCCCCTGGAGATGTCTTCAGTGCCTCTGGTTTGCTCTCTCTTCCTTCCCCTTGTTGTTTTTCATTGTCTTCTAGAAACTTCTCTTCATCAACATCCCTCCATGGCACGTTACAATTTTCCACAATGGCAGCTGATTTTTACATTGCATTGCATGCTGGCTGCTTCTTGACAACCTAGAGCCGGACGCCCTTTGCATAAATGAGCTCACTCCAGATCACACCCGGGATGGAACCCCGCCGGCGGTGTCACCCACTGTACGCCAGCAGCGTCGGCTCAGCCTCCAGACCAAGGCAACCACTGACCTTCGCCTGGGTTTTAGGGTGACCTAGATCCCACATCCCACGCACCGTGGCCCACACCCTCCGTGCACATGCTTCGTGCACATGCCTGCTGAAAGCAGCACCAGGAAAGCCACCCTCGGCAGGAGCTGAGGGTTGGGAGACACTGGCCACCTCTGAGCCTCGGGGCTGAGTGTCACGAGATCCAAGAGGCTAAGTATCTGGGGTATAAAATAGCCCTGGCTCTTCTTGTTCATTTCAGAGCAGGTCCTGAGCCAGCATGCTGTCAGGCAGGGAGAGACCTGGGCGCGGCTGGGCTTTGAGATCTCATGTTGCCTAATGGCCTGTGTTTTCTTCCCCGTGGTCAGCAAGGCCGTGGGGTGAGTGGTTCTATGTGATACCTAGCCTGGGGCAGGGAGGTGTTGGGCTAGCAGGCAGCCCAGCTGGTAGGGAACAGGGTTCAGGCCTTCTGGGAGGGGTTTGGGAAGAAGGGCATCCCACCCACCCCACACCAGAAGGGAGCCAGACACAGACAGTGAGCACCTACGTGAGGATGATGCTTGGGGTCCTAGGTCTACGTGGCCCACGCTCCAAGTAGAGTCAGGGCAGGAAGCTCAGTCCAAAGGGTGGAAGACGGTGTTTCCCTGGGCGCTGGTGATCAGACAGCACAGACTGAGCTTTCTCTCACAATCCGCCCTGTTATTCCGCTGCTGTCACCAAAGCCCTGTGGAGCCACTCCGCCCGCTCCTCCCCCAGCCTCAGCCTCTCACTGCTTCTGGCTTGAAAAAGTCTGTGCCAGGTGCAGGGATAGGCAGATCAATCAGGGCCATCCCCAGAGCAGCCCCAATGCGAGGGAGGAAGGGGGGGGCAGAAAGAATAAAAGAAGTGAATCACACACTCGGCCTGTGGGCAAGGCACTGTTTTCTATGCCATGTTGAAGGAGCTAGGATCAGAGAGATTAAAGAATAGCCCAAGAACACACAGCCAGTAAGCAGTCTGCCTGAGCTGGGAGCTGGTGGCTCACCCCTGTAATCCTGGCTACTCAAGGAGGCTGAGATCTGAGGATCATGGTTTAAAGCCAGCCTGGGCATCTCCAATAAACTATCAAAGAAAAACACAAGTGGCACTGTGGCTCAAAGTAGTAGAGCACTAGCCTTGAGCAAAAGAGCTCAGGAACAGCATCCAGGCCCTGAGTTCAAGCCCCATAACAAGGAACGAAAAAAAAGTCTGCTTGAAGCCAAAGGTGAATCCAAGAAGTATATTATGCTTCTACCTCCTCTGAGAGAAGAGGAAGGAGCTAGAGCAAAGACAGTCAGACAGAGTCCTAAAGACACAGAGAGGGAAAGAGGGGGGAAGGAAGGAGGAAGGAAGGAAGGAAGGAAGGAAGGAAGGAAGGAAGGAAGGAAGGAAGGAAGGAAGGAAGGACGGACACAGAGGGAAGGAGGGATAGTTAATGTGTGTGTCATTCAGAAGCATAGAGGTTAGTGACAGACATTTGGGAACTTTGGGAGATTGTACAAGTCTTTCTTTTAAATGGGTCCCCACCACTGGGCGATTTCCCAGAATCCTTCCTTAGGCAGCTCACAGCCCACAGTGTTTGTGTCCCAAGCCAGAGGCCCAGCACTTTGCATCTGTGTCTGGGCATCATCATGTTCTCAATCAGGCTCTGGGGCCCAGGTCTATTAGAATTCTGATGCTTCTGTGGCTTTGGAATTGGATAATGATAGAAAATTCAGCAGAGGGAGAAAAAAAATCTAATGCTAATCAGTACACCAGAAGTCAAACCCAGCCAGGGTAGCCGCAGCGTGGGAGTCTGCTCCCTGTGCTCTGCTCTGGGAGGGTGGGGGGAAAGAGACCCTCCCGCAACTTCAGCTGCTCCTTGGAGTGGTGGGAAAGACTAGATGCATTACTAACACCTGTGACAACAGCAATACTACCTTAGTATTTTACATTTGTGTTTTACATTAATTGACATTTGCAGCAGGCCTGATCGTTTGCAAAGAGCATCATACACCATTCTCTGTCTGTCCTGACAACAAGCCAACGAAAGGTCTCCAGGGAAAGTCTCAAGTAGGTATGAAGGCTGCCACCAAAGATGACTGCTTCTCCTCCTCTCTGGCATAAGGTGGAGAGCACTTTTTATCCCATGTGCATTAAAACAAGCAGGTGAAGCCTGCCTGTAATAAATCACATGTCCCCTGGCCTGGTGACTTTGGCATTCTGCGGGGAGGAGACTGGAAGCCAACTGCCATAGACTGGGCAGTCACTGCAGCAAAACCCAGCCAGCCAGACGGCTACAGAAATGGCTTCCATTCTCAAGACGAATGAATGAATGAAACTGGCACTTCCCCCAAAGTCTCCTAGATACACACTTGGGATCAAATCAAAGTCTTTGGCCCCTGGGTAAGAGGCAGGTACCACTGTGGAATGGAACAGATGCAACCGTTGGGCAGACAGGCCCTGGGTGCACGAGGCTATACCTGTCCCAGCAGATAACCTGGGGAAGGGGTGGCACCGTCCTCAAGAGTAGCTGGGAGAGCAGGGGTCACAAAACGCAGACTCCGGCTCCATGGAGCTCTGCAGTCCCAATTGCCCTGCCTAGTTAGTGCTTTACCTACTCTGTTGGTTCTGCATTCAGAAGCTTCCATCTAGTTCAGAAAGTTCCAAGGTGAGGTGGCAGTATGGGGGTGGGAGTCGGAGGGGGCATCCCCAGGCTCTTCCCTGCCCTCAGCCAAGCAGCCTCTTTCTTCCCTCCTGGGCTCAGAAGATGTCTCCTTTGTGTCCAGCTGAACATTTTCCATTGCAAATGTATTGTTGTCCCAGACAATGGCGGAACGCACAGGAGGCTCCAGGAATCAGGGCGGACAGTGAAAGGCCCTCCATGCGCACTGACACCCCGGCCGCCAGGAGAGGCCTGGCAATTAATTTTTAAGTTCGCTATTATCATGCATTTAGGCAGCAGGCTGGACTTCCATGTGGTTCTGACCTTTCAAAATGTTACAAGCAATATCTGCTTTTCTCCTATGTGAAGGACTCCAACCCCAGAGGCTAGACAAACAGCAGTCTCCAGAGCTAGCCGAGTCCTTTCAAATTCCTCCTGATTCCTCTCTGCTGATGCTTTGTCATCTCTATAAAGGAAACACACACACACACGCACACACACACACACACACACACACACTCATTTCTATTTTGCTGGAAATGAGGTATACATTTCTATCCCTTCATTTGTCATTCCCAAAGTGGCTGTCATATATTTCTTAAGATTGTGGCAAACTATATGTAACATAAACAAGTCTCTTTTGTTTTTGTCAGTCCTGGGGACTGAACTCATGACCTCAAGCGATATATACTGCACCACTTGAGCCGTCCCCCCCACCCCGCCCTTCTGTCTATATTGTGCTTTTGAGATTAGGAGCTGGCTAATTTTTTCCTCCACTACCTTTCAACCCTGAGCTTCCTGCCTCTGCCTGCCAAATAGCTGGGCTTACAGGCATACATCACCACACTGGGCTTTGTTAACCTTTTTTTTTTTTTTTAAGTCACCATTGAGGGACATCAAGTCATTCAGCCACAGAATTTTTCCAGCTTCCCAGACTGAAACTTTGCACCCCTTAAATAAGAGCTCCCCAACATTGGCCAGCCTCACTGTACTCCTTGCCCCTGGTGTTCAGCTCCTGTGGCTGTGGGGAGGACCCTTGCATTGTCTGTCTCCTGGAGGCCTCAAGGCTGCAGGAATTTCCTTCCTGGTGCAGGCTGGGAAACCCCACAGTGTGTGGTAAAGACCTTCAGTAGCCAGTGGCTGCCAGATTGCTCCTTCAGTGAGCAACCAAGTCTCTGGGAAGAATGGGACCCTCCTGGTGGGGCCCTGCCAACTTCACCCTGCCCCAGCTGGGAGAGAGTTTTTCCCATGCCTGGTACCTGGCTGCTGTCACTTAACACCTGTTTCCCACCACCATCCGTTCATCAGAGGCTCCTTCCATACAGCTCTGGGAGCGGCAGAGGAGGCCCCCATCCCTGGCCCTGGACACTCTGATCCCTGAGTCCCACTATAGGATAAGGTTGGACCCAATACTGGTCGGGGGGTGGGGGGGGGTTGAAGGAATATTCTGTTTGCATCCAGAGCATCTTTGCAGCACGCAGATATAGAATGACCTGTGTCAGAGCACACTATGAGGGGACCAGGGACCCCATCTCACAACAATCCCACAGAGGATGGACATTTGCCCCCCCCACTCCTGTCTGCCAGTCCTGGGGCTTGAACTCAGGCCTGGGCACTGTCCCTGAGCTTCTTATGCTCAAGGCTAGCACTCTACCACTTGAGCCACAGCGCCACTTCCGGCCTTTTCTGTGTATGTGGTACTGAGGACTGGAACCCAGGGCTGCATGCATGCTAGGCAAGCACTTGACCCGTGGAGCCACCGTCCCAGCTCCTTGCCTCTCTCTTAAAGACCATCACAGGCCGAGGAAGGGGAGGTGAGCCTGTGACATTCAGGATTTCCTTTCGTGTCCCACTGCTTCTCAACCAGGAGGAGGAAGACAGTGTGGCCCTTCTGCAACTCCAGACTCCTCAGGGTAGGGACCTGTGACACGGCTCAGGTCACGGCCTCTCTGCTGCCACGACAGTGGGCGTGGTCCCCTCTCAGAGCCTGGGACCCAAAGTGTCTCCTCACCCCATTGTTCTGTGCTTAAATAAAGCACAGACATTTCCCAAGTGCCTTTGCCAGGCACCAGGCCCGGGCAGGCGCTGAAGACAAAACAAGGAGACTCTGCTGTGGCCTTGGGGACGGACTAGAGACCGGGCCACACAGCGGCCACTCAGACTGTTCTGGACAGCAGTGCCTTGCTGGGACAGGGCCCTTCTGCTGGGTGGACGCCATCAGCTGGTGGGGATGGCCTGCCCAGCAGGGGGGCAGGCTGCGCATGGACAAGCAGCACATCTGCGGGGAAGGGCCAGCTGTGGAGTGCAGGAACATTCTGGAAAGCTGGCAGATGCCAGTGCATGCCAGCCCCTGGAGGACACTGAAGTGGGAGCTCAGGCAGCAGGGAGCCAGGAAGACAGTCAGGGCCATGTCCTCACCACCGGATTGGCGAAGGTGAACTCAAGAGCAGTGGTGGGAACCTGTGGGGCCACTAACTGCCCCCCCCACCCCTCCAGGCAGAGAGGACGGTGGCAGCAGGTGCTTTGGGAGCAGACCTGTCCCAGGAGTGGCAGCAGCAGCTTAGGAGAAAGGGCTGAGTCTTCCTGCGTGCCAGGCATGCACAGCATCATCACAGCCCTCACCCACACGCCCATCCTTCCCACATCCACCATCAACATCACCAGCTTGAACCCCGAGTCACCTCCACTTCTGATAGCAAAGCTGTGGCCCGAGGCTCTGACCCTCCTTCCATCCTACCTCCTGTTTCTCCATGCATTCAAGAGGCTGGGTTTGCATAGTGGCGTTTCTGAGACGTGGGAGAAACAGAACACACGCTTACAGGCTGAGGGGCGTAGCGTCTCCCCACTACTCGGACCCCTTTTGCTGCTGTCTCCTGCAGTGCCCGCCCTGCACTGTACCCTGCGCCACCGCAGAACCAGCCCAGCACCTGTGGCGTGGGAACAGGGACAGCGAGGCCGAGGCCCACGCGAGCGGAGCAGCAGAGAAGACCCTCGCGGTGTGACCTTGCACAGTCTGCCATCGTGACACACAGGGCCCCCTCCAGGAAAGAGGGGGGCCTTCGAGGCAGAGGGGGTCCTTGCCTTGACAGAGGCCAGGGGGTCCCTGTCATCTGCTGGACGCCTAGAATCCATTCCCCAGGGCACTTGAGCGGATTCCAGATGCATCTCTGTGCAGACCCCATGGGGTCCTTCCCAGCCTCCTGCAGAGAACAGGACATGGGACACAACCAAAATAGGACTTTTGGGGGGGGAGCAAGCCGAGGGGGCCCAGACTTGGAGAGCCGAGGGCCCCTCCCATGCAGGGGATGCCCTGGGCACTGCTGGACCTCAGACTTCCGTCCTGGAGCTCAACCTGCCTCCTTCATGCCCTCAGGACAGGGAAGGATCAAACTCACCGCCATGGCAGCACAGAGCTGGCTACACTGGCCGCTTTCCTCCAGGGGCTCTGGCTGCTGTAGGCATGGCAGGTGTTTGGGGGAAATGTCCCATTGGAAGCTCCGTCCAAGGTGGTCTGTGTATAGTCTGTTCATAGGAACCAGGGCAGCCAATTGTGTGAGCTGGGATCCGGGGAGAGCTAGAGTTCTGGGGAGACGGGCCACTGGGGACAGATTCCAACAGGAAATGAGCTCCTGCAAAGCAGAGAGCACACAGGGAGCACTTCGCCGCTCAGGATTGGCTTCCAGAAGGAGGGGAGGCTGAGAAGAGCCTTCTAAAACCAGCAGGAGCTCTTTGACCAAGGTCAGGGAGCTGGGAGCGAGGGGAAGGGCATCGAGGCCCACGATACAGGGCAAGAAACAATGTAAAGCCCGGTTTGTGGAGCCCAGGCCCAAAGCCCAGGAGTCTCACGTTAGATCTGACCACGTGTGCCCATGTTCCCAGTAAAGAGACCTGGAGAAGGGCAGAGAAAGGAGGTGGATGACATGATAGCCAGGGGAAGACAGCACTTCAGTACACGGTCAGCCATCTTCAGGGGACCGACACTGGCTTCAGGTTAAGTGGGGGGGATCTGGGGAAGGGGATGAGAAAGGCATGCGTGGTGAACACAGTCCCCAGTCACATGTGTGGCCTGGTTGACTCAGCTCACTTGGAGGAGTCCTGGAGATGTGGAGTCACATTATCACTAGAGTAGAGCAGAAAGCAGGTGGTCTGGAGTTTGGGGCTTTCTGTAAGGCGGGAAGAAGGCATTGCCTTGCGAGGGACAGTTTGCCTTCCACACAAGATGCTTCTCACTGGATCTGATTTTTCTGGTGATTGCCAAGCTGGCCGCAGCAGAGAATAGCTCCCATCAGAGGGCACAGGTACGAAGTCAGGGGACTTCTAATTCACACGGTCAGCAAAAGCATCCTTCACTTGCCTCTTCCAAACAGAGGGGACCTTAGTGAGCCTGGCTTTCCAAGTGATTCCTGGGAAAGTGGGCAGAGAGCAGAGGTGGATCACATCGTCTGAAAGCTCTGGGAGCTGGTGGGGCTGGTTTCACTCACACCCAGGTCCTGGACGGGTCTGCAGAGACATTTAAGTGGCAAAGTTCTCAGGGCTTGAAGCTTGGTTCAGGGACTGAGCACAGACAACCAGAGACTGGGGCTGGCAGGGGGAGAGGAACAGGGAGCAAGCTAGCCTGCCATAGCACTGAATTAGCAGTGGCTAGTCAAGGGTGAGAAGCGAGGGCAGGACTGGGGTCAACAAGGAGGACCCCAGGGAAGAAGAGCCCCCCGGAGCTATAAACCTCCATCCTTCATTTAAGAGCCTGTTGAACTTCCCCAAAGATGGCCACACGCTGTCCCCAGAGACCTGCTTCTGAGAAGCAGGGTGCTGGCTTGTCAGCTCGGGAAACAGAAATGCCATTAACATCTTACAGCCTCGGCTCTAGGAACTTGCTTTTATGTTCCAAAGACAAGAATAAATGGCCTTGATCACTTTTATGTAGCTGGTGTGTCACTGCACAAGCTGCGCTTGAAGGATCTGAGTGGCTTTTGTACCTTGTTTATTAGGTGTTTCAAGATCTTTCTCCAGGAAGAAGACGCAGCCGGGCTGAGAAATGACTGCCCGCCTGGGAGCTGAATGACTCCAGCAGACGTTGCTGAGCCTGGGCTGACCGTGTCAGGCTCGAGTGGAGACGCTCACCCACTCCAACGAAAACTGCAGGGGAGGTGGGACCACGGGAGCCCAGCACCAAGCCAGCGTGTCTGTGGAAAGCAGACTCAATGGCTGGGCTGGGCAGCCAGCACTGGGATACCAACCTTTGTCACCGCATGAGCAGGTGGACACTGCCATGAAAGAGGGCCAGGGGCTGCTGGGAGAGCCAGCCCAGCATGCCAAGCATCCTCCATGTTTCTCTACACACAGAATGACAATGCCCACCCAATAGCCGGACGCTGAGGGGTTGAGAAACAAATCATCAGCCAGCCAGCGCAGTGGCTCACGCCTGTCATCCTAGCTAATCAAGAGGCTGAGATTTGAGGATCGCAGTTCAAAGCCAGCATGGGCAGGAAAGTCCATGAGACTCTTATCTCCAGTGAACCACCAGAAAACCGGAAGTGGTGCTGTGGCTCAAGTGGTAGAGCGCTCGCCTTGAGCTGAAGAGCTGAGGGACAGCCAGGCCCAGAGTTCAAGCCCCACGACCATCAAAAAATTAAAAATAAATAAAATTGATCAACCCAAGGCCCAGCCACAAGAGCAGACCTGGTCTCTCCACCAGCATCCTCTTAGCAATCTCCTTTGATGACTGATGTCGATAGAAAATCGAATGCCCCTCACACCGGGCAGAGTCCCTCTTGAGTCTAGAGACCTCTGTGAAGGTCAGTTCAGGAGCTGTAGCACATCTCCGCATCTCCAACTACTTCATCGGAACCCAGTCCATTTTCTTTATTACAAACCAGACTCTAGTCCATCTTTCAAACTAATGAGAATCCTGTTTGGGCGTGAGCGCCGCTTCCTCCCTGGCTTTCCGCTTCCCACCTCCCCTGGCACCTTCTCAAATAGGTGATCTATGTAGAACTCTGGGGGAAACAGAGGGCCACTCCAGGAATCCAGGGCTTGGGACTGCTCCCAGGGGATCTGCCGGAGGGGGGAAGGGGAGGTGTGGCACGGCTGGGCTGGTATTTGTGCTTCATCTGTCCCAGTGTATTCCATGGGTGGGGGCGGGGATAAAAACCCCATAAATAAACAGTTTTTGATCCTGACGCTGCTCCTTGCAAGCAAGAAAGGCTCTAGCAGCACCGTGAGGCTGGGGCAAAGTGGGGCATCAGTGGGTGTCAGCGGGGAGGGGAAGGGTGGGCGCAGAGGCTAGACCTTCTGGGCAGTCAACTCCAGGACAGCCACTCGGAACTGACCAAGGAGACAGAACAAGTGCTGGGATCTGTTTTGTTGTTTTTTTTTTTGTCGGTCATGGGGCTTGAACTCTGGGCCTGGGCGCTGTCCCTCAG
The DNA here is from genome assembly GCF_024711535.1 of Dipodomys merriami. Lineage (NCBI taxonomy): Eukaryota > Metazoa > Chordata > Mammalia > Rodentia > Heteromyidae > Dipodomys > Dipodomys merriami. The sequence goes on along the minus strand of NW_027206124.1, from coordinate 3,100,585 downwards.
CTCTTCAGCTCAAGGCGATCGCTCTACCACTTGAGCCACAGCCCACTTCTGGTTTTCTGGTGGTTTTTTTTTTTTAATTGGAGATAAGAGTCTCATGGACTTTCCTGCCCAGGCAGATCTTAGCCCCCTCAGTAGCTAGGATTACAGGCGTGAGCCACAGGCAGCCGGCCTGGGACTTCCCAGGGAGCCTGAGGTGGGGACACAGCGTACTGGCCTCGGCAGGCAGCCCATGCCCCCCAGGAAGGGCATCCAACCGGGTCAGCTGAGCCCACCCAGGCCGGGCCCTGAGTCACAGCTGAGTCACGCGGCCCACTTCCTCCAGGCGCCGCTCACTGTGGCACACGTCACACCATTACTCAGTGTGTGGATGCAGCCAGGGAGGGGGCGGCGTCCGCGCCCAGGGAGAACCCGAGCCGGCTCCCGCGCGGTGGGAAAGTTCAGGCTGCCCACTCACGGAGGATGGAAGGGGCCCCCAGGCGCAGGCAGCTCACGGAATGTGAAGGTAGCAGGCAGCCAGGCCAGCCCTCCCAGTGTTCTACAACTTTCCCCTGGCTCTCACCAGATAGGAACTAGAGCCCCTATAGTAACGTGGTATGTCTGTGTGTCTGTGTCTGTATGTCTGTGTGTCTGTGTCTGTGTGTCGGTCTGTGTGTTTGGGGGGTGGTCTTCAACAAGATCAGGGACTAGCTTTCAGAAGGCTGGGCTATGGGCCGACCTTCATGGGGCCTGCATCCCTGCCCTGTCTTGCACCTGGGGTATGGGGTATGGGGCACCCCCACACGCACACACAGATGCCAAGTGGATGCTGTACCTTCCTGGCCCGTCCTACAGGCTCAGACTGAGAGCTGAGACCTAAGCCACATGGGCACTCCTCCCCCACCGCCTCCTAACTGCCGCAGGCCGTGGGCAGCCTGCAGGCGTCACGCCTACGTGGGGGCCATAGGCTGCGCGTGATCCAACTCCAATTAGGCGGCCCGCAGGGCGGAGGGTAAGGACATAGCAGTTGTAGCTGCCGACAAGTGGTCCTGGGCTGAATCCACTCCATCTCCTCCTCCGTGGGCCTCCCACACCTGGCCGTCAGAGTCCATGATTCAAGAAAGCAGTCCCAGACCCTGCCAGCCCACGTCTCCCAGCCGGAACAGGCCTCGAAAACACGAGCTTTCCCTCAGATTCAGCTCAGCTTCAGCCCATTAGTCCTCATTATTCTCCTGAACTGCTCTTTACCAAGCTTCCTCTTCTTCCTCCTCCTCCTCTTCCTCCTCCTCTTCTTCCTCCCCCCCCCCCATGCCCTTCAAAGGTTTGCAACAGGATTCATTTCTTGGGTAAGGGACAGATCATCCATCTTCTTAATCTGCCCTCATAAATCAGCCACCTGGGTGCCCTGGACTCACCCCCGCTGCTTCCTCAGACTCCCTGAGTGCTCAGGCAGCCCCCAGGCACCCCCTCCCTCCGGAGGGTCAGCCATTTCCCCAACACATGAGCAGCGTCCCCCTGAGTCTGTCTGCCACGATGGGGTGGGGGCCCCAGCTGCTCCCGCCGGTCCGCCAGCCGCTCAGCAGCTGGCGCTCCTGTCAGCAAGGCCTTCGCCCGGAACGGAGACATCTTAAGCTTATTGGGACCAATTGCCCATAGTGTTCCACTTTATCCCCTGCTGGTGGCTGACAGCCTCGGAGAAGACCTGATCAGGACCCTGAGCCAATCCCTGAGCAGCATGGGCTTTGAGGGGGGGAGGGTAGAGCAAGATGAGCTCAAGTCCAAAGGGAATGAGGGCCCCCAAAAGCTCCCCAAGACCTATGACCCCATCTTTAGAAAAAGCCCAGGGGAACCCTGATTGCCCCCCAAGGCTGACCAGAGGCCAGCCTCAGGCCGGCACTAAGAAGGCTGCTAAACTGTGGAGCAAACTCCAAAGTAGAAGAGGAGAGCAAGTGTGTGTGTGTGTGTGTGTGTGAGAGAGAGAGAGAGAGAGAGAGAGAGAGAGAGAGAGAGAGAGAGAGAGAGAGAGAGAGAGAGAGAGAGATATTGATGTGGAGAGGGCCCACAGGTGTTCCAATTCTACCTCTACCCAAAGACCCTTTAAGAGCCACAAAGCATAACCAGGTGGCTTGTGCCTGTAATCCTAACTACTTGGGTGGTTGAGATCTGAGGATCGTGGTTCAAACCCAGCCTGGAAAAACAAATCCAAGAGGCTCTTACCTCCAGTTAACCAAGTGGCAGAGTGCCAACCCTGATAGAAAAACCTAAGCATGAAGCCCTGAGTTCGAATCCCAGTATCAGCACACAGTGGCTGGTAGTAGTAGAGAATTGCCTAGCACCTGTGAAGGTCTGGGTTCTGTATCCAACACAGGAAGAAAGACGGCAGAGACAGAGAGCACACAATGTGTCATTTGCTCACAGGGCATCTATTTTGGGCGGAGCTGATGATAGACTCACCTGGTTTGGTACCTGCTGACAGTTTCCTATAGAAGAGTTAACGCTGCCACAGGGACCGGGGCTTGTCAGAGGCCAACAGTGATTCTCACCCAGTGGCCTAATCCCAGGAGCAGCAGCACCTGCGAACAGGTTAGCCATGCAGATTTTCAGGCCCAAATCCGGTTGGAACCCTGCTGCCTCCAGCTGCCCCTGCTGAGAGCCCCTGGGCTGGGCTGTTGGGACACCTGCCCTTGTCCTGGGAAATGCTCTCCTTCAGCCAAATGTTAGGAGCCTGGCAGCATTTAGGGGTTCCAGTGGGGGTGCTCATAGCCCAGGTTGCATCAGCAAAGCAGAGAACATTTGTGAAAGAGTCATTTGTGAATTAAGATTTGATCCTAAAAACACCAAAATAGTCACCATGGACGCACATAGCATCCTGGACATTTGATCTAGTTTCTCTTCCAACTAAACAGTATAGTTTCTCTGTTAAACGAATGTGTGTTTAGATTTTTACCACACAGCCATTTCTTCCCCCTCCTGGTCTCTCCTTTTGGATCATCTCCTCAGAACTGTTTTCCTTTAGAAATCGTCCCAGAGAGCTTTGTCTGCGGATAATTTCATCGTCTTGGAGGATTGTTTTGCCTGACAGGGATGTGTGAGGTGGACACATATCTTATTGATGTATTTTAATATTTGACGAAGTCATGTTCCAATCTTCTACCTTCTGTTCTTGTTGCTGGGATGGCTGCCTATAGTCTCACTGACTTTTACTTAAATGGTCTCTTCTACATGGCTTTTTTCTTTTTTGGGTGCCAGTCCTGGGACTTGAACTCAGGGCCTGCCTGGGCACTGTCCCTGAGTTTCTTGCTCAAGGCTAGCACTCTACCATTTGAGCCACAGTGCCTCTTCTGACTTGGTGATGGTTAATTGGATGTAAGAGTATCACAATCTTTTCTGCCTGGGCTGGCTTCGAGTCAAGATCCTTGAATCTTAGCCTCCTGAGTAGCTAGGATTTCAGACATGAGCCACTCTTATGGCTTCTTTTAAAAACGTTCTCTGCAACTTGGATGACTCCAAGTATGTTTTCCCCCTTGCTTGAGCTTTATTGGGCTGCCTGAAATCTCTATCTTTTAACAATTCTGGAAAACCCTCAGTAATTATCACTTTGAGTAATGACTCTATTCAGCTTCAGGATCTCCTAACAGATGTGAGTGATTTCTTCTCATTTCAACCATCTCCTCTTAATGTCTGTTTCGTATTTTCTTCCGTGACATGTCCCCCTGTCCTGCATCCTGCATTCTGGAAATTGCCTCAGCTCCATCTCCTAGTCTGCCAATTAATTGCCTTTGAAATGGTGCCCCTTGCAGCCCAACCAGTGGCTGACTTTCACATTTCGGCTATCACTTTTTGTGACTTCTTGCACAGCCTGAGTTTCCTTGTCCACATTCTCAAGCTTTTTCATTGCCTTAATATTGTGTAACTTCTTTTTGCTCCTGACCAGTCAATCAGCTGAGCTCTTTGAATTTGACTTTGCTGCTGATCCAGACCGTTAGGGGTCATGTCTCCCCTGCTAGAGGGGCAGGGGCGAGGGTATGCTGATCTGGCACAGGTCCACCCACCCTGCACCACTTTGGGTTAATTTCTTGGACCACTCAGCTTATGAATTCAAGCCCCGCCCCTAGTAAAGCCAGTCTGCATTGGCACAACCTCAGAACAGAGTCTTTTTTCATCCTCGTTCATTTCAGAGGCTCGAGGTAAATGGATGTCCAGGTTACTTTGCTTGGCCAATGAGTTTGTCTTTATATCCACTCTGCCATGAGAGAAAGCCTTGGAAAGGTCCAGCTTTAGATACCTGCCCCCTTCTTGCTCCCAATCCTTGAGAGCTTAGGACAAGACTGTGTCTTTTTTCCCTGCCCTAAACCCAATGGGGCTGCTGATACCGGTAATGCCTCGGGCATCAAGCTGGCAGCTTTTGCTCCTGCTCAGATCCAGTCCTCAGAAAAGGCCCTTACTTTCTTGCAAACCTAGCTCTTCACTGAATTTTTAAAAAAATGTGTGAGCTGGGTGCTAGTGGCTCATACCTGTAATCCTAGCTACTCAGGAGGCTGAGATCTGAAGATTGTGATTGAAAGCCAGGCCAGGCAGGAAAGGCTGTGAGACTCTTATCTCCAATGAACCACCAGAAAACTTGAGGTGATAGAGCAATAGCCTTGAGCTGAAGAGCTCAGGGACAGTGCTCAGGCCCAGAGTTCAAGCCCCGTGACTGACAAAAGAAAAAGAAAAGAAAAAAGACGTGTTGCACTCCATGTTTTCAGGTGTTTTCTGACCAGAAGGTTGATACCCTTCTCTCACATCCAGAAGATACAACTATACCAGAACGAGTCTCTTACCACTTCCCAAGCCTTTCCTCATTCTTTCGGGGCTCCCAGATGAACCACATTCCCAGCCTCTCTTGCAACTAGTTGGCCACATCCCATTCAACAAGACATGGAGAAAGTGGTGCCTACCACGTCCAACCCTGCCAAGCAATTTTCCTGCAGTGGAGCCACAAGAGAAACATACTGGGATCCCCAGTCACGGTTTAAATGAGCGCTGTCCACCATGCTACACGAGCAGGAGAAACTGCTGGGACTTGGTGTGCATTCCTTCTCTACACCGGCTCTGCCGTATTGCCAGAATTCGCATCACATGTGATCATGAGGATTAGCACTACCCCCAGAATCTTTGTACAGCTTTGGGATGTCAAGGGTGTCTCTCGGGCCTGGCACTCAGGAGCCAGGTGCCCAGTCACGGAGCCTGCTGGAATTGAAGAGGCAGACATGTTGCTGATGCAGAATCGTTTCTTCCTGCCTCCTATGGCTCTGGGACAGTGCTTCTGGCCGTGAGACTCCAGAGCGCGTAGGTGAGACCATGTCTAATGGAAGAGGCAGGAAACCATGGCAGAGTCGAGACTTCCTTCATCGGACGCCGTAAATGAAGAGAGTCTGAGCAACAGAGTCATCTATATCTGGAAGAGCCAAATTGAGGCAGAGTGCCAAGAACCACTGGAAAGGAGGAGGGAGCGGAAGTGGTCAACAGCCCCAGCCCGACCCTGCCTGGAGCACCCCGCCACCCCACTCCAGCTTACAGGAAGCCAGCGACCTCCCAGCCAGGACTCTGGAGCCGACAGTGAAACAGAGCCACACCGCCGACAGGCATCACGCTCTGTACAGGGATTTGGTGGATGAGTGGCTTCCACGGCTAGACAATGGCAAGAACACGCTACCTTATGGCCAGCCTCTTGCTTGGCGCCGTCTTGGGAGGGGGCTTCTTGGTCCAGGCAGAGCTCTCTCAAGATGTGGGATTTCCTTAGTCAACATGAGGCTTCCTGAGGCCAGCCAGGTTCTCAGAGACACACGAGGAAGGGAGGGGATTGGGAACAGAGAAGCCCCATCTGCGGCCTTCCCAGCCGGAGTCCACATAGCCAACAGCCATCAGAGGGGGCATAAAGAGAGTAGTGACCTCCTCCTCAACTTCACTGGATAACTACTCTTTGGGTCAGACTACAAAAACAATAACAAAACGAAGCACAAAGCCCAGGCTCTGATGATAATACATCCAGATGACTGAGAGAACAGTTACCATAGAGTGTTGACAAACGTAGGCCCTCAGCACCCCAGCCCCATTCCCCGGTCCAACTCAGAAGATACATTAACCCCCACGGACCTGCAGCCCTGACCACGGAGCAGTAGCTTACATTGGTTAATTGCAAACAGCTTACAGCCACACAAGCCTTGGGACAGACGCACAGCTCCAAGGCCTCTGAGGCCAGAAAACAATAGAAGCGCAGTGCCTACCAATCAATGAGGCCAGCTTCTGCAGGATCATAATGGAGAGCTGGGACCCCCAAAAGTAGGTGTGGCTGCTGTCTGAGGCTCCACCCTCCCAGATTAGAAATCACTTCAATCCACAAGGACAGTAAGCAACAAACCTGTAGGCAGACTGTACGTGTGGATTACTAACTGCCCGGGCCTGCCCCGGGGCTCTCCACGCTCACTGCCCAGGGGGACAGTCTTCCCACTCAGATCTAAATCACATCATATCCATAGCCTCCAGCATCCTGTGGAGATGTATGCATGTATACGTCCATATATACCAAGATTAACTGAAAAATCCATATTACATTGTATATAAATCTGTATGTTTTTGTTGCAGATTCGATTGGATTGTTTTGCTGCTGTACTCATTTTAAGTGTTTTCTTTTGTAGTGTACATCTGAGGTAGGCCACTTACTTGTTACTCTTTCACATTTAATCCCTCCCCTTTACTTTTTCATTTTGTGTCTCCCTCTCTTCCTTTTCCCTTAAGCCAGAATATATCAATCTGCAACACTTGCCTCTCAGTACTCAATTTTAGACCACATTTTCATTTGCTTTCTACGGACCTTCCCCATTAGACTTTCCTCCTATCCACAAGTGGAATTGTTTGCTTGCTCTATTTCCTTCTACCCCAATCCCCCATCCTCACTACCCACACTCTCACCAGGTAATTACATTTACCCAAACACCATCATTCTTCCTAGTTCTTTTGTGTCTCATTTCATTGTTCTGAATTTTGCTGGGGTTGTTTTCTTTCTCCTTCCTCTTCCTTCTCCTTCTTCTTTTTGTTGTTTGGGTGGGGTTTTTGTTTGTTTGTTTGTATACATGTACTTATTCACTTCTCTTAATTTGATCTCCCCTTCCCTACCTCAAAGCAACAGCAGCTAGACTTTCTACTTCCTGTTGATAACCATTCCTGCCAAGACTCACCAGTATTTGTTAGTGTTATCCCCATAATCTCCTCCCTGTGAGCTAAGATCTTCCTAGAGCACAGAGACATCTTTGCTTCTACATTCCTCTAAAGATACTAGAACGACCGTGGTGACTCATCTTCATCAAGAACTGCCACAAACATGAGATTGTGCTGTATCACCTGCAATGGCTGTGATAGCAACGCTTCTTCACCCTGAGACTAGCTCTGCACACAATGTTGCAAGCATCAAACTTGACTATTTGACAGAATTCCAGGAAAACACATTTCTAGTAACAGGAAAACACATTTCAACCCAGCCATTTCAACCCAGAATCACTAACTAAAAAGAGTAAGAGCTTAAGAACTCCAGATGCACAAATCTCAGCAAAAAAAGATCATGAAACTTATGAACAAACAAGGCAACACGTCTCCCTCAAAAGCCGGCAACTCCAGAACAAAGGACTTAAGCAATAATGGAGCAGAAGGAAGCTCATGCAACGATCTCAGTAAAACCTTAATAAGAATGATTAATAAAGAAGGTGATGCTTAAACAGCTGAACAAATTCAAAGAGGATTCAGATAAACAATAAAAGAATACAAACAAGAAATTGAAGAACACAAACAGCTAAATGAGGGAAAGAAGACAATCAAGGATATGAAAGATGAAATCAAATATATACATCTTGAAAAAATAAAATGGAAATCCTAGAAATAGCTCTAATTAAAAAACTCAGTTCAGGAGCTGGGAAGGTGGCTCAGTGGTAGAGCGCTTGCCTTGCATGCCTGAGGCCCTGGGTTCGATTCCTCAGCACCACTTAAGCAAAAAAAAAAGAAAAAAGCCGGAAGTGGTGCTGTGGCTCAAGTGGTAGAGCGCTAGCCTTGAGCTGAAGAGCTGAGGGACAGCGCCCAGGCCCAGAGTTCAGGCCTCACGACCGGACCCCCAAAAAAAAACCCTCAGCCCAGCTAGGCGCTGGTGGCTCACGCCTGTAATCCTAGCTACTCAGGAGGCTGAGATCTGAGGATTACAGTTCAAAGCCAGCCCAGGCAGGAAAGTCCATGAGACTCTTATCTCCAATGAACCACTATAAAACCGGAAGTGGCACTGTGGCTCAAGTGGTAGAGTGTTAGCCTTGAGCTGAAGAGCTGAGGGACAGTGCCCAGGTCCAAAGTTCAAGACCCATGACAGACCAAAAATCAAAAACAAAACAAAACAATAAAAACCACTTAGTCAAAAACCTAGCAAACAGAAGTTGAAAACAGCGTATCAGGGGGTAAGGATAAAACATAAGGAATAGACCAAAGAGTCAAAGACAGTGAAAAAATAGAAGATATGAAGAAGACTTAGAAGATACAAAGATCTTGGGTTCCATCCAAAGATTAAACCTATGAATCATGGGCATAGGTGAAACAGAAGAAATGCAAACTGAAGGCACTGGGAACCTATTTAATAAAATTTAATAAAATAATAGCAGAAAAATACCCCAACCTCAAGAAAAAAAAAAAAAAAAAAAGATCATCATGTGGCAGAGGCTTACAGAACACCAAACAGGCAAGACCAGTATTGATAAAAACTCTAGCTATACTGAATAAAGAAAGAATATTGAGAAAGTGGAATGGTGGCTCAAGTGGTAGAGCACTAGCCTTGAGCATAAAAGCTAAAGGACAGTTCCCAGGCTCATGTACTTGGAGAAACAGAGAAAGCAATGTTTTGTGATAGTTCAGCATCTGCACACACACACACACACACACACACACACACACACACACACACACACACACACACACGTGACCTGGAACAAAAGGTTGATGGCTGGAGTGAGTCTGAGGACAGACTCTTGCAAGCTGAGGCCCCAAGGCCTGGGCGAGGCTTGCTTGTCTGGAAGACCTCATGGTCCAGAGCACTGGAGACCGAGAAGCAGGTAGGCTTTACCTTGGCTGAAACAGGGAGATTCTGATATTTTTTCCTTTTATTGATAGTGCGTGAGTTTGAACTCGGGGTCTTATGTTTGCTAGACAGGTGCTCTACCACTAAGCCATTTTACCAGGCTTCTTGCCTTCGTTATTTTCAAGAGAGGATCTCACCGCCTCTCGTCCTAGCTACTCAGGAACTTGAGATCTGAGGATCGTGGTTTGAAGCCAACCTGGGCAGAAAAGTCCGGAAGATTCCGTCTCAAGTTAGCCAACAAAAAAAATGACAGATTGGAGGTGTGGCTCAAATGGCAAAGCTCCCACTTGAGTGAAATGTTGAGAAAGAGCTCGAGGCCCTGAGTTTAAGCTCTGGTACCAGCACACACACACACACACACACACACACACACACACACACACACACACACACACACACACACACACGATAGGATCTTGTTTTATGCATGGATCGATCTGGGCTGTGACTCTGTCTTTGTGCTTCCCATAAGTGGTGATGTCAGGGTGAGCCATGGTCCCCAGTCGGCAGGGACTCATGAACTTGCCCAGGTCAGCCTCCAACAGTCCCCCATCTCTGCTTCCCAAGTAGCTAGGATTACAGTCCTGAGCCCTTGCACCCATGGGTGGGGGCGGGGGGCGGGAGACTCAAGGGCAGTTCAACTGAGCCTCAGCAGGCACAGGGCGTGCTCGGAGGATGGGCTCAGGGCCCTGAGTTTGCAGGGCTGCTAGGCCCGCCCCAGTGCTGGAAAACCTTGTTTCCACAGCTCTTACTGCCAGCTTGCCCAGCAGTGGCAGAGCCCTTTGTACAAACATGTCGAGAGTCCATCAACCCCCTGATTGTTGGGGAGGCTCCCCCAGTGTGACAGCTCCCTTCCAGCAGCTGGTGACAGTCCAGCTGTGATGACAGACAGGCCGAAGGAGGCCCAGCGAGGCCCTGACACTCATCCCTCCCTGCCCCTCGCCCGCAGCCAAGGAGGAAAGTGTCACAGCCTCCAGCTGGCGAGACCCCACGCCATTCAACGGGCTACCTCTAGAGCTGGGACTTGAACCCAGCTGGGACAATTAGTTCTGTGGCAATCTGGCTGGACCACGAGGCCCGGGGGTTTGGTCAGACACTCGGCCAATGTTCCTGTGGAAGCATTCTGGAGTGGTTTTCATCTCTGATGAGTTTCCTGAACGCAAAGGAGAGGACCCTCGAAAGCAGGAGGGCCAGGTGACGGGAATTGCACCAAAATCTGTGACAATGAGGCCTTGCCCGAGCCCTGCTCTGCCTGTCCTACAGATTTGGGACTTTCTGCTCTAATAATTCCATGAGCCAACTCCTTCCCTTGCCCTCAGCATCCTGGGTTGCTTCATGACAAGGGCATGATGACAAGCCAGGACTTGGTCGCTGAGCAAACATCCCTGCATGTATTCAGACAAACCTAGATGGCATGAGCGATGACTCATGCGGGCTGTGTGGAGCAGCCACGGTCCTATGTGCGGTCCCAGGTGGATTGACATGGTACCTACCACATGTGTGGCACATGGCAGACAAGCATGCTTTTCCTGTGATACACGACGGCGCTGGCCACCCTGCTGCCTGGCCCCCTCCTTCGGCCAAACCAGTCCTCTGAGAATCAGTCCTGGAGTCCAGCCTTGCCCTGGCCCAAATGCCCAGTGCGATGATGCCCAGGGAGGCCAGTGGGAAGGGATGGGGTTGAGACGAGGTCCCAAGGCTGCAGCCCCCACGATGGGGCTAGGACTCCCATGAGAGGAGGGAGAGGGGGTGGAGGCATGGCTCAGTTGGTAGAGCCACTGGACAATAAGTGGAAACATCTGGTACTGAGTTTGAGTCCTGGTCTAAGACCAAAATAAAAAAGAGAGGCCAAGGCTTTGACCCTCCTTACAGGCACAGAGAAAAGAGTATGTGAGGATACAGAAAGATGGCGCTATCTGTGGGCCAGGATGAGCAAGCTCACTAATAACTGAGTCTGCACACGGCACAGGCCTCAGAACAAGGAAAAGCACCTGCTGTCTAATAATAACACACATATCAGGTGTGTGTTGTTACAGCAGCTGGAGCTGACTGAGACCCACTGGGGGGAATCAGACTCTAGGTTGTGCCAGCGCTGGTGAGTCCCCAAGGGGAAGCTGCAGGAAGGGGGAGTTGGGACAGCTGACACCCCCTCCCTGGGAGACCAGGCAGCCGAGAGCGCAGCACAGGAAGGCCCAGCACAGCATGCCGGGCCGGGCAGGGCCGGGCCGGGCCGGGCTGCAGGCAGCGGGGAGAGGGAAGCCGTGATGCTGAGGCTGCTTCCACCAGTTCGGGACAAACCTTGTACAACAGACAGACACCCGCACACGTTCCGGGATGCCTCGCCCCCCTTCCCCTCCAAGCACTTCCTGAAGCATCTGCACCGACAGGCGCTGCCGCCGCCGGAGAGGGAGAGGAGGTGGCGGCGGGAGGGGGGTGAGATCAGGCGCCAGCGGCCGCGGGTCTGGCGTCTCAACTGAGCAGGCTCTGAGCTGGGATGCTGAGCGGGACAGAGGCAGGGGACAGAGGCAGGGGACAGAGGCAGGGGAGGCGCCGACCCCTTTGCCTGTGTCCTCCCTTTTGCGGCTGGCTTCGCAAGGGGCTGCCTCTCAGACGTCTGACCTGCTGGGAGGTTTCTCAATGTTCCTCACTCCCACTCAGTTCCGTCACACACCCAGAAACGGCTGGGGACAGAGGTGATGCCACCTCACAGTGCCCGCCCAGCAGTTTGGACCTGTTCTTCAAAGATGAGGAAACTGAGGCACAGAAGAATTGGACTCCCCAGGTTGACACAGCTCACCACCTCTGAGCACTCAGACCCACGGGAGCCTCTGCTGCTTGCTTTCTTCATAGCCTACAATGACTGATTCCCTGTGCCTCAGTTTCCCCGTGTAAAAGTTGGGCTCCATCACTGCGTCTTTGAGGGGTAGCCATAGGACGAAATCCTCATCAGACACCTGCCATATAATAACCTTGATTAAAATTACTATCCAGACCATAATGCCATTCTTCTTATTTTTTTCCCCACTAAGCATCGGATGAATATTTGCTAGATAAATGTTTCCAACATTTTATTATGAAATTGCCAAACATAGCAAAGTTGAAAGACTCGTTAGGAAACATTCACCTGCCCACTGCCTACAAATCTGCCATTTTCATTAAATTATACTTGCTTTATGATGTGTCTATTCATCCAGCCATTTCTCTACCCACCTATCAATCCATCTTACTTTTTATGCATTTCAAAGTAAATTGAAGACATCAGTACACTTTCCCAAATGCTTCGGCAGATATTGTTTCTGATGCAAAATTTACAAGCAATGAGATGCACGCGTCTTGAAAGTCACTTGGTGAAATCTGACAGGTGCTTACATCAGTGGAAGCAGAAATAAAGGACAGAGAAAAGAGTGTGTCTCCTTATCAGCTTGAGAAGTTTCCTCCAAGCTTTGGGTTTTATTGGGTTTTTTTTTTTTTTTCTTACTGCATCTTAATTTTCCCTGGTCTGAAATTTCACATAATAGCACAGAAGAGATGTATTTGCATCAGTTCATGGCTGTGTAACAAATCACCTCAAATTTAACAGCTTAAAGACACTATGTGTAGTAGTAGTAGTAGTAGTAGTTTTTATTGCAGAGCCTCTATGGGTCAGGAACAGGTTTAGGGTGTGGCCAATGGATTTGGGGCGTGGCCAATGGGCTTGGGGTGTGGTCAATGGGTTTGGGCATGGCCAATGGGCTTGGGGGCGTGGCCAATGGGCTTGGGGCTGCAGGTTCATCTTGAGGCTCAACAGAGTGAGTCTTCCTTCCAAGCTGAGGATGAGGACTTCAGCTCTTTGTTAGATGCTTCTGGAAGAGGCCATTTTCCAACTCCTTGTCACCTAGCCTTCTCCACAGGAAGCGCTCCCCAAGTGGCCAGAGCAGGTGGGGACAAGGGGACAATGAGGAAGGAAACAGCTCTTTGTCACCTGTGCTCGCAAGTGACATTCCATCATGTGCCATGTCACACTGGCTCCAGCCAGAGGCAGCCACCATTGAGGAAACTTGAGCTGCCTGTCTACACGTTGCCCACTGAGGGCAAAGCCATTGTGCCCCCTTTCCAAATGTCCATCTGCCATGTGGCGGTGACCGCAGTCATAGGCCTAGGTCCATGACACTCTGTGCAGGTGTGGCTGTGGTTGGGGAGCCTGGACCCAGAGACCCCATACTGCGTGGGGCCCTGAGGGTCTGCCCTGTGCTTCTCCAGGCCTCCTAGGAAGAGGACCTGTCCTGGGGGGCATCATCTGGCAGCAGGTGGAATGGGGTGCCTGGAGGAGAGGAGGCCCACCCAGAGTCTGGGAGGAGCAGTCCCCACTTTCAGCATCAGCATCCGCTAATTGCCCTAATTTGCCTGGTAAGAGCTGTCCCAAGCCACAGTCACTGAAGGAGCAAATGGCAGGACTGGAACAGGGTCCCGAGAGCCCCAGCCTTCTGCAGAGACATTGACAGTGAGCCTGGACGGGCAGAGCACAGAGTGCTCCTGGGTACAGAGCGCATGCGTGGAGATGACACCCACCCCATGGGTGGCGTCTGGGCCGTGACTGAGAAGTCTGCTTCAGGTGCCCTGGTGGCCAACGGGGCTTTGGTGAGCACAGTGGGTAGAGGCTGAGAAGAAGACAGAGACCCAGACGGAGGAAGGACGAGGCCGGGAAACCTTCAGTGGTACACAGAGCAGATTCTGGGATGGGATGGATGAGACTCAGAAAGGCCAAGATGACCACAGTAAGGTGAACCAGGATGTCAGCGGCCCCGCAACCTCCTGACTCCGCCTGCAGCCGCGACGGGAAAGCCCAGGAGCCTCACCCTCAGTGGCTCAAGTCTGGCCCTGAAGATTAAGAGGCCCCATCCAGCAGGAGCAGGCTGCAGGAAGGGCAGCTGGCCCAGGGAGCCCTGCTGGGTCAGACTCCAGCCCGCTCAGAAAAGGATGCTAAGCCCACTTCGGTTCCTTCAGTCCCCTCAGTGACCCTCCGCTGTCACACCCAAATGACGCTCACACCGTATTCACAATCAGAGTCCCTGTGCCCAGCGGGCGCTGTGGCTCTGAGCTCCTTGTGACCATGCATGGCCCTGAGGCTCTTTGGCAGGTGGGTGCCCACCTTCCCCTCTTCTCCTCCCCTCCCCACCCCCAGACTCCCCCCACACCCCAGTCAGCTTCTCTGCTCTCAGCCCCAGCCAGCTGCCCCTGCCTGCTCTTGCTTCTCTTCAAATTCTCAAAGTTTTGACACAGTGAAAGATAGAAAACTCCCCTGAGACACAGAGGCAAGAGAGAGCTAGAGAGAGAAGGCAGGGAAAGAGAGAGGAAAATGCAATCTATATACAACTGTGCCGGCATGAACGGCTAGGCCAGCCGCGGCCCCCACGTTGGCAGGGATTTGCCCTTGGCACAGCAATTCCACTCGGGCACACTCAGGGAAGAAGTGAGAGCAAAAGCTGAACCTACACACACACACTCACACACACACACATGCATGCACGCACACACTCACACACACACACATGCATGCACACACACACTCACACACATGCACACACACACGCACACACACACACACGCACACACACGCACACATGCGCACACACACGCACACACTCACACACATGCACACACACTCACACTCACACACACATACAGGCAGAGCTCTCCACAGTGCGGTCTGCAGACTCACCAGGACAGACCTGGAAGGTGTCATGCAAGCTGAAGTAAGCCGACCACGAAAGAACCCATTCTACCATGAGAGCTACCTCCCAGAATTCACAGAGAAATCAGAAGGGGTGTAGGTTGCCAGGGCCCAGAGCTGGGAGATGGAGAGGTCACGTGTAAAAGTGCAGAGGTTCAGTTTGGGAAGACAGCAAAAAGGTTTTAGGCAAGGCAACAGTGGCTCACGCCTGTGATCCTAGCTACTCAGGAGGCTGAGATCTGAAGATCACCGTTCAAAGCCTGTCCAGGCAGGAAAGTCCATGAGACTCTTATCTCTAATGAACCACCAAAAATAAAAGCTACAAGTGGAGGTGTGGCTCAAGTGGTAGAGCCCTAGCTCTACCACAGTGTCTAGGCCCTCAAGTCCTACAACACACACACACACACACACACACACACACACACACACACACACAAATGTTTTAGGCATAGATGGTGGTAAATATATAGCTTCTCACCCAGAGGCCCTATTCCCCCGCCCCCCGCCTATCGTGGGAAGGAGCTATAAGGGAAGTGGACTGAGGTTCAGCAACCTCCAGGAGGGCCAGGCAGGGGGGAGGGGGGAGGGCCAGCGCGGGGCCAGCGCTGTCTCTCAGGGTCACCCCTGCTCTGAAAGACCAACTTATATTTTAGGAAGAAAACAAGATGGACTGTGAATCCTGAATTGTAGTAGACAACAAATACAATTGTAAGCTTTATTTACGGCTTACCTGCAGGGTTTTGTTGTTTCTGTTTGTTTGGGTTTGGTAGCGTTAGGGAGGGAACCCCGGGCCTCCTACAAACTAGGCAAGCGCTCTACCACTGAGTCACACCTCCGTCCCTGCCTGAAAGCCAAACTTTAATTGGGTAACCCTGCTCTGCCCTGGCCTGGAAGGGGTCCCGCCACCCCTAGTCCTGTAGGAATCCATAGCAAGGCCTTCCTGGACCACAGTACACACACACACACACACACACACACACACACACACACACACACATCGCTCCTGTCCCATCCTCTCCATGGCCCTTGGCGCTGCGGACCCGCTCTTATCTGTCTGCTTCTCTCCCATCTGCCCCCTGTCCTGAGCCTGCGAGCACAGGGACCCATCGCTGCTCTGTCCCCAGTGCACAGGCTTGTCCCCAGTAGACATGCCACTGCTATGTACTGAGAGGTAACAGGGAGGCAGGGGTGAGGGGTTGAGGGGAGCAGGGGTGCCTGTGCTATTACTGCTCCCTCCCAGCCTCTGCACCTGTGACTCCCCTCACTCCCCCCTCTCCTCAGAGGCCACCGCTGACCACAGCTCTACCCCCCCCACACACACAGGCCCAACTTCCCCCCTACACACATTCCCACCGCAGGCCTGTTACCATGGCAACGGCAACCTGAGGTCATAGCTCCAGACACCCTGAGCATGCCTCCCTCCCAGAACACCACCGCTGAGCCGAACCTGATTCTCATTCCAGCCACAACGGTGGGTTTGCATAACGCTACATATATTAATATCTAACATGCCCACGTTTATTTGGTTCAAGTTCATGAATTCCACTTGAAATAAAAAGTGCTGATGGCTGAAGTTTTTCACTCTCCTGAAATATTGTTGAGTTGTTGTTTGGAGCCAGTTTATCCCTTTGGCAGCTGTTTGCGTGTGTGTGTGTGTGTGTGTGTGTGTGTGTGTGTGTGTGTGTGTGTGTGTGTACTAAGGCTTGAACTCAGGGCCTATATGCTGTCCTACTGTGCGAGGCCTGTGTTCTACTACTTGAGCCACAGCTCTCCTTCCAGCTTTGGGTGGTTCATTGGTAGTTCATGGACTTCCCTGCCTGGGCTGGCTTTCCTCAGTAGAGAAAGGAGAGAAGTGGTTCCAAACCCGTTCTCATTCCCAGGCACAACCACCCAGCTGGCATCTGCTGGGGCTACTGCCCCTACCTCTGGGCAAGGAGGGAGAGAGGAGTCGCGCCACTGTCCTTGAGCTGGGACACTCGGATGGGGACTCAATCAGGAAATAGACCGAGACTTTGCGGAGAAAGAGTGAGCACAGAGGGAGAAGTGGGAGCCACAGGACAAAAGAAGGTCCTGCCCTGGGGCCTTGGGGTGGGCTCCTGCCGTCTACCTGCCCTTCACTCCCCCACGTCTGATCCCGCCCCACACCTGGCCTGTGACTAGTCTGAGCTCTCCAATTGGCCAGTGACTTGGCCCTTACTCCAGCCTGAGCAGTACTGCTGCCTGGCAGGGGCGCACTGATGCTGCCATTTGCCACAGGATTGCAGTGTGATACTTCTTCAGCCAGAGAGCCCCAGCCATGCTCCTGACTGTTCTATATCATTACTTCCTTTCTCCAACAGTTCACCCATCCATTCATCCATCTATCCATTCAACCATCAACCGTCCATTCATCCATCCATCTATCCACTCATCCATCCATCATTCATCTATCCACCTATCCACTCACCTACCCATCCATACATCATCCATCCATCCATCCACCCCTCCATCTACTTCTCCAGCCACCCTTTTTTTTTCCTGCTGGTCCCGGGGCTTGAACTCAGAGCCTATGCACTGTCCCTGAGCCTCTTTGTACTCAAGACTAGAGCTCTACCACTTGAGCCGCAGGGTCACTTCCAGCTTTTTTGAGTAGTTTGTTGGAGATAAGAGTCTCACAAGGACTTTTCTGCCCAGGCTGGCTTCAAACTGCAATCCTCAGATCTCAGTCTCCTGAGTAGCTAGGATTACAGGCGTGAGCCACCAGCACCCAGCTGTCATTCATTTATTCATCATCCATACATCTACTCATCCACCCACTTCCCCATCCATCCATCCATCTTGGCCCTTCCTGTAGGCTGCTCACATTGTCTACAACTGGCCTCGAAGGCATGGAAACAATCTGCACTTGGAGCTTTGGGCTTTAGGGGAAAATAGACTTGAAAGCAAATTCCCACCAGTCATCTCAGCATGGCGTGACGAGAAGGTCCGACCACCAGCAATGGACCCAGGCTCGTTTTCAGGCTCTTTGAAGCCTGGGACAGTTAACTGCAGAGGAAGAGGGGCCGAGAGGAGAAAAGAGCTTTGAGGGGGGCTTCTTGGAATGGAGAGGGGAGCCAGGGTGGATCGCACCGTGGGGACCTGAGATGGTCAACGGGCCTGGTGGAGTCCAGGTGCTGGCCCGGGCACTGAGGAGAGTGGAGCAGGTGTGGGACAACCCAGGGATTTCCAGGGTGATGGGGCGTGAGCAGGCGGTGGTGACAGGGTGGGCAGGAGAGGATGCTCCCCAGAGATGTGGCTTGGCCAGAGGCAGATGTCCAGGAGTGGGAGAGGCATCTCGCCACACCCATGCCCCAGGATGGATCTTATAAGACCAAGGGCCCAGGAGCTGGGGCCAGGCCTGCCCAGAGACCTGCAGCATCAGAGCATTCGTACATCCGTGCACACGTGCACACACGCCCACATCGGTGCTCACACACATACGTTCACATGCACCTCCAGTCCCTGGGCCTAAGGTAGAAAAGGAGCCAGACACCTGCATGAATTGAGATAGGAAAGCCAGGTGTTTGGGAGACCAATGCAGTCAGCTTGGTGCATGCTCCCCAGCCCCAGCCTCAGCCTCCCACTCCACACCAGGCAGGCCCCGGGTGGCTCTGCCCAGCTGTTTCCAAGACCTGTAGCAGACACAGGTAAGAACACAAAGCAGACTAGGAAATAGCAGAGTGAGCAGACCAAGGGCTGGGGGGGGGGGGGGTCTATGGAGTGGGGTCAGAGGTCGGGCAGGGTGGCTTCAGACCGTCCCTACATCCATAGTGAGTAGAGTTTGAGAGAGGTGTCATGTTGGAAGTAATACCCGCCATTTTGTCTCCCCTGGTATCTCTGGGAAGACATTGGCCACACAATGGGGCCAGGGATGCCCAGAGAAGGCTGGTGTGTGCCCGGGCTCTCCAGACACGTCTGCTCTGACTGTCCCAGCCTCGTCTAGGCGGCTAGTGTCAGATCTCAGCCTCCAGCCGCGGGGCTGAGGTGAGAAGCCCCACCCCCACCCCCATGGGGGCCCTGTGGTCAGCTTCTCCTCCCAGCACACACACAATTGTCTGGGGTTTTTCTCTCTCTCTCTTTCCTACTCTGGGGTGCAGGGGTGGCACTCTGGAGTCCAGAGTGAGTGCAGGGCTCCGGCCCAGCCCACACCATCTCCCGCATAGTGTGTACCCCAGCCAGCCCTGGCGGGGAGGCCCAGCAAGCTCGCTGCCTGCAGAGAAGCTCTTGGTCATCAATGATGGTGGCCAGGCCTAAGCCTGGGGCAGCTGGTAGCTTCTGCCACAGGAGGGAAGTAGTAACAGAAGCAGTAGAACCAAGAGTACAACTAAGGCCACCACTGGATCCCAGCTATACCTAAAGGCAACTCTATTTCTAAGCTCTGTTGGTTTGGTTTGGTTTTTTGTCGTTTTTTTTTAACTGGTCCTGGGGCTTGAACTCTGGGTCTGGACTCTGTCCCTGAGCTTTTGTACTCAAGGCTGGCACTCTACCACTTGAGCCACAGCTCCAGTTCTGTTTTTTTTTTTCTGAGAATATTTAAGATGAGTTTCATGCACTTTCCTGCCCGGGCTGGCTTTGAACCATGAACCTCAGATCTCAACCTCCTGAATAGCTAGAATTACAGGCATGAACCACCAGCACCCAGCTGTTTCTGGACTATACACACACACACACACACACACACACACACACACACACACACACACACACACACACACACACACACACACACACAAAACCACTGTTTCCCCTTTTTGTTTCTTTCCCATCTTCTTTCTCCTGTCCTTTCCTTCTCTCGTGCTCTACATCTTTTTTCCTTTTTGACTTGGGTTTTGTCCTTTGCAGCCAAGAGGCTTGACAAGACCAGCAATACAAATCCAGGAAACAGTAGGGGAGGTAAGCAGATTCGTCTTCCCATATGATCCTCCTACCCTAGATCTTTGCCACCTCCAGAGACCCGATGCCAGGCTCTGCCTCCTCCCCCACCCTGAAGCCCTCCACCCATCGGCACCAGGCCCACCCGCCACCTCCCCAAGGACATGCCTCTAGACCCCTGACAGATACCAGGCCCCACAAACCTCAGCCCAAAGGAAAGACAGCATCCCCCCGCCCCCGCCCTCCCTGCCTCAGCTTGACACCCACCCCTGGAAGGGAAGAAGAGCAGAGATACACAGAGAAAGTCCTAAATCAGCTTCGGGGATTTTATTGAAAACAACGCTGGCTGGCGGTGGCTGCCGCTGGGGTGCCAGGCCACTGGGGCCAGCGCTGTCAGCAGCGAGGAGGGGAGTGTGTTCACGCCATAGAAACTATACAGTGACTGGGGATGCTATTGTCACAGCAGCAGAGCCAGGCCGGGGGGCTTCCTGGAGGAGGTGGCTTCTGTCTCCTCCCCCCTAGGCCCAGCTTGGCCCTAGCTCTGCCAGGAACACTGATTATTGCACAAAGACAAAAAGATATGTGTGTCTGGGCTAAAGAGCGGATTCTAAGACCCCAAGCCCTTACACAGCGCAGCAAAAGGGGGCTGGAGGGGACCCTGGAAGCAGTAGGCCCCAAAGGGAGTGAGGGGAGGCAGGCTGATACTGTGCACGCTTTGTCCTCCTGGAAGGGGGAAGGGGGGAAGAGGGCCTAGGGCAGAAGGCAGGGCAGGGGTGAGCAAGGGGCCAGAGCAGGCCACCGTCCCAGCTGAACTCAGGTCCCTGGCTGAGCTGCTGCAGTCCCCCGCCTGCCACCAGCAAGCGAACGACTTTGGGGTATCGGCACCTGGGTCCCCATTCTCCCCACAGCCAGGCCCATGTGCACTGGGAGGAGTTTGTGCTTTGGTGATGGACACGCATGGGCTGAGGCCATTGGATTGGGAAGGGAGGAGAGGCCATTTGCTCACGCTTTATCCACCGAGGGTGCGTCCTGGCCACGCACACAGCTTCCCTGGTGCCCTGCACGGGATCCAGGCCAATGCCCAGGGCAGGCATTTGGGACCCTGAGGAAACCCGTCCCCGGACAGGACTCTGCCTCCAGGAGGCCCGGTTCTGTCCTACCACAGTCCTTGCCCCTGCCTGTCCCTTTGCCCAGACGCCATCCCCTGCTCATTCTGGGGTCACAGTTCAAGCTAGAGCTGGACAGTGTCAGAGCCTTTCCCCAGGAAGCCCAAAGGGCCCAGGCCAGCCCAGCTGGCCAACAGCATACTGGGCCCTCTGAGTGCCACTCCTTTCCACCAATGGCGCCCTGTTCCTGCCTTCTGTTCCCTCCTCCTTTCCCTGCAGTGCCCAGCCTGAAGGGTCCCGTGCCAGCTAAGACAATTTTAGACTCTAGCCACGCAGCCATGGTTTGCCAGCTGGCCCCAGCGCCCACTGCTGTGAAGTCAGGGCTTGTGGGAGGGGCCTGGGCAAGGCTTGGACAGAGGCAAAGACTCATGACTTTAAATCTGCCCACTCTTTAGAACTTAGTGGGGCCTAAGCAATATGTCTGTGATTCAATACATTATATTTTTTTCTAATAAATACTGAAATAAATGCATAACTATTCAAATAGGAAAAAGAGACACCCCCCACCCACCCTGTCTTGACCCTGTTTGATAAGCATTACAGTTAAATCTGACCTGCAGCTCAGGATCGGTGAGACAGACCCAGGGACAGGCAGACAGGAGTTCAAGGATGTGGGTCTCCAGGAAACCAGACGGAGGCTAAAAAAGCTGGTGTGGGGAGGGGCCTGGTCCCAGGCTTGGGCAGGTGCTCAGACCATCCCTGCTGACCCTGAAGTGCTCCGGAGCAGAAGCAGTCACTTAGGATGGGTGATCACAGTCCCTAGGAACGTAGCTCAGGGCCCAAGTGGGGCTAAAAGACAGTAAGGTCCCGTGCAACCCACTGCCCAAGTCCACAGGTGCCTGTGGGGGTGCAGGTGGGCACCCCTGACCCCGGGAGCATGCTGTGACTGGTCAGTCCATCTCTCTTATCCCGCATCCTTCTGCTACTACGCCGATCCAAGGCCTCCTTGGGGACAACAGTGCTCACTGAGGTATGGGTCCCACATAACTCCAGAGCCCCTCCCCCCCAGCCTCCTGCCCCGCCCTAAGCACACTACTACACACCCCTGATTTGCCTAAAGAAAACATCTAGCTGGTTAACTAACAGGGATTGTGTGCTCGATGTCAGGGAAGGGGTATCTACAAAAGACTTCACGACAACTAGACAATCAGAGGGACAAGACAGATACCCCAACAGGTAGGCGGAGGTGGGGGAACCATAGCAGTGACTTCTTTAAAAGGGGGGAAAAAAGTGCACCCTGAATTGCACCTCTTCTCCTGCCTGCCTCCCCAGCCTCTGAGCCCTGAGCCTCCTCCAGCTACTACTCCCAACCCAGGCACACACCCTAAAAACTGCAGCTGTGACACCCAGATAAGAGCACCTGCCCTGGGCAGGCTTGTGTGCCAAGCAGCAGACAAGGCCCCTGGCCCATACCCCCAACTTTTAGCACTTTCTGGAAGTCATAAGCTCTCAGTAAAAAAAATAAATATATGTGTCTGTCTCTCTCTATATGTGTATCTGCATATATGTATGCATATGCACTGGAAGGGCCACGCCCGGCCACCACAGGGGTGGGGGTGGGGGCCACATCCTAGCCTCGGCTAACCCAGGTCCTCCTCCATCGGCACAGGCTCAGAGGGCTGGCCCTGGCTGGCCCCAGCTGGCCCTGGCTGGCCCCAGGCCACTCCCAGGTGTGGACAAAGTATTGCTGTCTGCTCCCTGGCTCCTGAGGTAAAAGAAGGTGAAACGGGGCGGGCGGGTGGACAGACGCATCCATCTGGCCACCAGCCGCGGCCCCTGCCACCTCTCATCTCTTCCTCTTGCTCATGGCATCTGTGGCCTCCAGATCCCCGGGGGGTGGCTGCAGCTCTGGCGCCGAGGGCCCCAAGGCTGGGCTGGGCTGGGCCTGGCCCGGTGGGTCCTTGCTGCGGTCCTCAGCCGCCCACGAAGGGCTCCGGGCCAGGCTGGGGATCGGGGCAGCAGGATGCCGGTGACCAGACGGGGCGGCCAGGCTGCTGGTGCTGCTGGACTTCCTGGCCCGGGGGAGGCCGGGTGGCTGCGGGACAGGTGGCGGGCAGAAGAGGGAGGTGAGCGACAGGCTGCTGAGCGTCTCCGAGTGCTCCCCGCCCGCGCCACCGCGGCCCTCCTCGTCCGAGGGGTCCATGGAGTCGTGCTGCGTGCACCCCGGGCTGGTGGAGCCGCCGCTGCTGTGGCTGCGCTGGTGGGCGCGGAGCCCGCGGAGGCTGAACAGCCCGCGACCCCGCAGGCTGAGGCGGCGCCGGGCCGCCGGTGACAGCCCGGCGCTCTGGGGACCCGCGGGGACCGGCGGCCCCAGGGCGCGCCGGGGACTGTCGCTCAGGGTCAGGCTGTCCTCCAGCGTGGTCTGCAGGCTGCCCGCCGAGCTGCTGGGGCTGGCATCCAGCGATGTGTCACTCACGGTGGCCTGCGAGCAAGGCGGGATGAGGCTGCCTGTGGCGCCGCAGGGCCACACCCCGGCCCCTGGGATCACCTGGTGATTGGTCCCTGGGTGACCTCCTCAGCAGCCCCGCCCCTCGGGAGTCCCGCCCAGGGAAACCACGCCCCCTGGACCCACACCCTAGGAGCGCCGCCTATCATAAGCCACGCCCCTTTGGAACACACCCAGGAAGCTCCGCCCTTGGGATCCCACCTACGAGAAGCCACGCCCCTGGAGCCCCTGGTTTACCCCTAGTCTCCTCTAAGCTGGGATGCGGGGCTGTGGTGGCACTCACCTCAGGGGCTTGGCCTGAGGTTCCCTGTACCCCTCTCCAGCCATCATGAGGCTCCCCCACCCCCTTACAGCAAGCCCTCGGCTCCTTCTCCGCTTCCATTCTGGTGGCCCCATTCCCTCCTCACGTGTCACTGCCCAACAGACTGGACTTCCTGGACATGTATTCTGCTTTATCATCTCTCCTCCCACACTCACCACACACACTCCAAACAGAACTCGCACGCGCATGCACGCATGCACATGGACACGCAGCACGCACACACACAGGAGGAGGGAATTTGTGTTGCTGGTCCACTGTTACTCAGAGCTGGGCACAGAGCTGGGAGGTGGCCTTCCCTGGGGGAAAGTGTGACTGCCAAGAGCACCTGCAGTCTTGTCCCCACCATTGCATGGGGCCAGGAACGGCCCCATCTCCCCACAGACAGTGGAGACGTTTGCTTGGTGCCCAGGTAGCCTGGGAGCTGTGGGGCCCCACATGACCCAGTCCAGGGGGACCCTGCAGCTGAGACATCCCATTTCCAGACCTGTCCCCCTGGGCAGCTCTAGCAATCAAGTCCCCCTCCCCCGCCCTGCCCCAGACATTTTCCCTCCATCCCAGTACCGCGTCACCCCCTTCTTCCCTCAAGCGGGGGGCCCACAGACCTTCCAGATGCCATCATCCGGACCATCCCACACTCCCTGCCCCCAGGCACCCCAGGACTGGTCCTGGTCCTGCCTATCTTATCTATCTTATCAAGTCTCAGCGTTCCCTCCCCAGCTTCCCCAAACTTCCCCTGCCTGCCAAGGATGGCGCCCTGAGCCTTTGGTGGCCCGCTGGCCTCTGTGCATACCTGGTGGAGGAGGGTGCAGTTGACACTTGGTGACCGCAGCGACGCCCAGGAGCCCTGCAGGGCGATCTTGGGGAGGGTCCCGGTGCTGGTGCCCTTCTCCTGCGCCTTCTGGCTGGCAGACACGGCAGGGTGGAAGAACTCGGAGGGCATGGGCAGGAGGGGGCTGGATGCGTCCGGGGAGAAGGGACTTGGGGGTGCTACGGGAGAAGAGGAAGTGGAGCTGAGGCAGGCAGGGGAAGGCACGGCCCTGGAGGGGGTCACTGAGGACACCCTTCCTGGTCTGGCACGGGGAGGCTACCTAACACACAGGCTGTGAGACCCTGAGCAAGACCCTGACTCTGAGCCTCAGTTTCCCCACTGTGAAAACAAAAGAGGAGGACTGAAGCAGCAGGTGTGGTTCCTGGGGGACAGGGACTGGGCAAAGCACTGCTTTCTGAGCCAAACAGATCTGGCTCAGGGCCTGGCCCCGAAGGAATCACTTCCTCTGGAAATGAGGACAGATGCCCACCCTGAGGAGAGGAAAGACTGTGAGAATAAGAAATAGTGGCAGAGTTCCTGGCCCAGTACCAAGTATACAGTAGGTGCTGAATCGCGAAGTTAGTTACCTCTCGGGCCTGACACCCTCGCAGGACCTGGCCGGTTCCAGCCCTGCACCAGGGCCTGTACTGACTGGGTCGAACCAACTGAGAAGAGCCTGTGGCCAGGGCAGTACTCTACCCACGGCCTTTCTGCGCCTTGTAGGATGAAGCTGGATCCCAGGGGTGAGAAGGAGGCACTATAAGTAGGTGCCTCCGATGGCTGGGCTGTTCTAGTCTACAACTCCTCAAATACATGGTTAACTAGAAGGGACAGACTCTTGCAATCACAATCAACCTGGAGCCAGTGGCTCATGCCTATAATGCTAGCTACTCAAAAGGCAGAGATGTAGAGGACTGAGGTTCGAAGCAAGCCAGGACAGGAAAGTCCATAAAACTTCATCTCCAATTAAGCAGCAAAATGCCAGATGGGAGGGAATAACTGGGAGAGAGGGAGAGACATTGCTCAAAAGGAAAAGTACTCATTCCCTGACTTATATAACTGTAACTCCTCTATACATCACCTTGATAATAACAATTTAAAAATAAAGTTAAAAAGACACATAAAATCTACAGCAGAATTTTAAAATGCCAGACCAGAGATGTGGCTCAAGCCATGAGAAGAATGTCAAGTCAAAGTACAAGGCCCTGAGTTCAAGTCCTAGCACAAAATAAGACCAGCTGTGGTGTCAGGTCGTGCATCCATGCTTTGGGTTCAGGAAGTATAGGGCCTCACACTTCACACCACCAAGTCCATCAGAAAGGCCACAGCTCCAGGGAGGGTCCTCTCAGCTCTTAGGAGGCCCCAGCGTATAGTCTCAGAAGAGAACCCAGGGTCCCTCTTCTGTTGGGGTCCTCCCCATCTCCCCAGGCAGTGCCATGAAGCCAGGTTCCCATCAACTCCGCCCCCCCCAAGAGGGATGATAGCCAAATGAAAGCCCATTTGGCTTTCAAGCACCTTCAGTCCCCTGCCATGTACCAGCAGCCCAGCCACAGGCCCAGAGCACAGAGTACCTCCAAACAGATCCTGGCCATAGAGCCTGAGGAGAAATGGCCGAGCATTTTACTGAACAGTTATTGAAGAAACCAGCCTTCCTATTGTTTAACATCACCTTATGTGAGAATCTGGAGAACAAACTCCTCTCAAATATAGCACTGAAAAAAATCCGTAATCTGGTAGCTTTCCTTCTGCCTGACAGCAAAGGGTCTGTGTGTGTGTGTGTGTGTGTGCACGTGCGTGTGTGCATGCGTGTGTGTGTGTGCATGCGTGTGTTGGCCTGTTTCTCTTTTCACCCCATCTCCTAGGATCCTCAGCATGAAGTTTCCTTTACCCCCGGCTTCTCATATCTCAGCATTAGTTGGCCCTTGCTCTTTTACTGATGTTCTATGAGACTCCAGAGTCTACCGCTTATTACCAGATAACCATCCAGACTGATATAATACCAAAGAGAAAAATCTCCACCTCACTCCCCCTGAGGCAGATGCCCCTGATCAGGGCTTGAGAAGCAGGCCAGGCTCCCAGGCCTCACCTTGGCTGCTCTCATGTTTCAGCCAGGACCGCACAGGGTTGAAGGGGACGGCCTCCATCTCGCTCAGGAAGCTCTCTGGGCCGGTGGGCACCGCCGTGTTGGACAAAGAGAGGAAGCATTCACCCAGGTCCCCCATCTGCATGGGTTCGGGCGTGTCCGGCTCACCCTGCAGGAAAGGGGGTCAGGTGGAACAGGAAGGTGCAGGGGGCCGTAGGGAGGTGCTGCTCTGATTGGGTTCACCACACTGCAGCCCTCCCCAGAAGCCATGCACCATGACGCAGACAGCCCGCCACCGCGGCTCACCTTGCTGTCTTTGGGGCCAGGTGGGCAGGCTGTGGGGTCCTCGAGACTCAGCTCATCCCCCAGCAAGATGGACGAGGACTTGTCTGAGTTCAGGGAGAAGGCCTCCGTCTCCGCCAGCTGCACCTGCAGGGGGAGGTGGTGGACGCGTCAGCCTCACAGCTGGGACAGGGCAGCCTGGGCTGGACTGGGGAAGAACGGGGTGGGGGGGCCAGAAGGGTCGGAGGTCACAGCAGTTCATGAGCCTGCTGGGCATGCGTGGAATGCCTTCCCTACACAGAGGCCTAGCCTGGTAACATGTGACAGGGACACAGAGCCTCCCTGGAGGAAAGCCAGGCCAGCTGGCCGCCTTGCGCTCCAGCCCGGCAGCAGGCCGGGAGCACACACTGTGGTCACCATGGTGGGCTGCCTGCTGCAGACCAAGAGTCTGTCTGGGCAGCGTTGGATCTCAGTCTGATGAGCCCCAGATGCAGGCCAGCCCTGTGTGTGAGTGTGTGTGTGTGTGTGTGTGTGTGTGTGTGTGTGTGTGCGCGCGTGCGTGCGTGTGTATGTGTGTGTGTGTGTGTGTGTGTGTGTGTGTGTGTGTGATGGGCAGAAGGGGTACTGGGCCTGAGACCCAGGGGAATATGCTTCCATAGGGTAGCAGGGGTGCACAGCCTCCACTTCCAGCCCCTGACAAGTTCCCCTGGGAACAATCATACTGCCCTCCCCACCCCCACCCCCCAGGGAGCTCAGAAGCAGGGGAGCAATGAGGGGCTCTTGAACCTGCTGGAGACAAACTCGGGGGACCACCCAAGGAAAACTGTCCTGGGAAGGGGGGCTGGGATCCAAGGCTGGGGCAGGGGTCCCTGAGAACATTCTGGGGTGGAGACTACTAAAGGGGAACGTAGCCATGGGGGGAGAGGGCGGGAGAGGGGACCCCTTCCTGTCACAGAAGGCTGAATGCTCCCAACGGGCCACCCATGGCAGTCCAGCTTGTGCGGGGGAGGGGGACACAATGCAGGAAGTTGGGCCTCACAGCTCCCCACACCACCCCAGGGCCCCACCCCACAGCTCAGATCAGCAAGCCCAGGCTTGTAGAGTGGTCTGCTGTGACCACTACCCAGGGGCCTTCGAGCCCCTGGGGCCCAGAGCTGGGGCTCTTCCTTGGGCCAGCCTGGCCCTGCTGGCTTGATGCTGGCCACCAGGGCCAGTCCCCTCCCCCAGCCACCGGTACCTCCTGCTTGTCATGGTGACACTTCTCGCAGCCAGCAGGCGAGGCGTAGTGATGGAAGATGGAGCCAGACAGGTTGTCGATGATGGTCAGCTCGCCCTCCAACGAGTCCTTGATGATTAAAGAGACGCTGTCCAGCCACAGGTTCTCCTAGGCGGACGGGGCGGGGTGGGGACAGGTGGGATTACTGGCCGGGTCCCCGGATTGCAGGGTGGGAGGGACACAGCTGCCCTCCCGTTCTTGGTACCCATGGCCTGGGACTGAGCCCCTCATCACGGGGTCACCACGCTCTGGAGTTCAGCATGTTGGGGTCCCCCCCCGCCCTTACCTGGGCAGGAGAGTAGCAGCGTCGGCACAGGCGGCCCTCTGGGTCACCCCCGCTGCCTGCACCTGCGGGGCCCAGGCCTGGGGCCCCCGGGGAGTTGGAGGGGGGTCGGGGGGTCGGGCCCAAGCCGTGGGCCATCTCTAGCTCTATCTCGGCGTCCATCTCGGCGTCCTCCTGCGCCTCCTTGTTGCTGTCGTCCAGGTGTTTCATGAGCACGGCCACCACCACGTTGATGAGCACGAACTGGGCGGTGAGCACGAAGCTCACGAAGTAGAGCGGCGACACAAACTGCAGGCTGCTCAGGCAACTGCGCTCATCGTGCGTGCAGTCCCGCAGCGTGTCCTGCAGTGCGGGGGGGGGGGGTGAGGACCAGGTCCCCACACCCGCCTCGCCTCCAGCCCCCAGCCCCACACCACAGTCAGCCCTAAGGAGTAGCATCCGGGCTCTTCCGGAGGCTTTGAGACCAGTTCAGTCCCCCATCCCAGCACAGCCCAAGAAGCTGCTGGGTCGCCTGCCATCCCCGCCTCCCCGACTTCTGCCTCATGCTCCACCCACTGGTCAAGCTGATGGGGGAGGGAAAGGCCAGGCTCTTCCCATGGGGGGAGAGGGGGCTGTCTCTGTCCTCAGGCCTCAAAGCCTTGGCTTTGAATGCAGTGCAAGGACCCCACAGAGGTGCCCAACACCAGGGCAGTGCTGCCTGGCCCGGCCTCAGTGCCTCCTCTCTGCGTCCTGCGGTCCCCAGCGGTCCCTGGGCTTCTCGGATGCAGTGGGGCACTGGGCATGCAGAGGGCGCCAGGGCCTGACCCTCGCTGGACTCCACCACCCCCGGTGTCTTTCTCCCCAGCCCACCCACGCGTACCTTCATGATCCCATTCCAGTTGTCTCCCGTGGAGACCTGGAAGAGCGTGAGGAAGGCCATGCCGAAGTTCTCGAAGGTGGCGTGTCGGCTCATGCCTTCGCACGGGTTCTCGTCATTGCACACTGAAAGGGCAGAGGGCCTTTGGTCCGCTGGCACTGCCCTTCCCGGCCCACCCTTAGCCAGTGCTCCCCGCAATCATCAGAGATGTGTGCCACCCCCGCCCGGCCCACAGGTGGAGAAACTGAGGCTGAGGAAGGTGGCACCCAGCCTGGGACTCAGGCTCAGAATGGTCTCGCTCATCCTTCAAGCCAACAGCAACAGGGTCTAAGAGAGGACAAGGAGTGAGGGGCAAGGGCCAGCCCCTCGGGAGACCCCATTTTTTGAGCTGACCCTGTGCAGGGCTGAGCTGGCCTGAGCTGCGTGGCACACCACCCTGTCCTCCACTTTGTCTGTTGGGACGGGCACTGGCCTGGGCAAGGAAGACAAGCCCCCGGGGGGCCAGAGGGCCCCAGCTTCCACCCTCCGAAGCTCTGCTCTCACCAAGACAGTTGCAGAGGGGCCTCCCCTGCCACGACCCCACCTTCTCCAGTCCCCCCGCCCCAGGCCCGGGGAGTCGCTCACCCAGCTTCCCAAAGAGCTCCACTCCCAGGGCAGCGTAGATAAAGAATAGAAGCATGAAGAGAAGACCCAGGTTGCCGACCTACGAGGAAAGAGAGGCTGGGCCAAGGATGTGGGGGGGGGGGGGCGGATGGAGAGGCCTAAGAGGGTGGGAGGTAGGGGGAGGCTGAAGAGGACGGAGCAGAGAGCTCCAGGCAAGGAGGATACAGTGAGGGAAGCCCAGGCCAGCCTCAGCACCTGAGGTCGGGCAGATACGATATTGCACACAGGTCCAAGTCTACCTGCCTAGAGAGAGCCCACAGGATGAGAATAAAATGCTGCTATGAGCCGGGCGCCGCAGGCTCACGCCGGTAATCCTAACCACTCAGGAGACTGAGATCTGAGAATCGCTCTTCCAAGGCAGCCCAAGCAGGAAAGTCTGTCTCTTATCTCCAATTAACCAACAGAAAACCAGAAGTGGAGCCGTGGCTCAAAGTGAGAGAGTGCTACCCTTGCACAAAAGAGCTCAGGGACAGCAGCCAAGCCCTGAGTTCAAGCCACACAATGACACATACATTATATATGCGTGTGTATGTGTGTGTATATATATCTATATGTGTGTGTGTGTGTGTTTCAAGTCCTTCATTCCTCAGCTCCCTTATATCCGTAATCTGCACAGCATCATGTATCCCCCTTTCTCAGAGGAACAGAGGCAGACCAAGAGGTGAAGTCACTTTCCCCGACACACAGCTCCTAACGTGCGCTCTGAGCACCTTGTGTGCTCTGGGCGGCTCCGTGGATGAAGAGGAAGGAGTCTCAGCAGCAGTGCCACCCCCTCCTTGAAGCCTGCCTGATTCCTCCAGTGCAGATGCAAACACACGTCCCCAGCATCATCTCTCCTGCAAAGTCCTCACAAGCTGGATGAAGTCCTCTTTGCAAGCCGGGCGCCAGTGGCTCACACCTGTCATTCCAGCTACCCAGGAGGCTGAGATCTGAGGATCGCAGTTCAAAGCCAGCCCAGGCAGGATAGTCCATGAGACTCTTACCTCCAATTAACCAGAAAACCAGAAGTGGCACTGTGGCTCAAGTGGTAGAGCGCTTGCCTTGAGCTGAAGAGTTCAGGGCCAGCACCAGGCCCAGAGTTCAAGCCCCATGACCACAAAAAAAAAGTCCTCTTTGCCCCCACAGGCCAGCGTGAGCACGAGGCTCACCGTGGAAACGATCAGGGTGTGGATGGAACTCATACAGAACCCAGGAGCCTCCTGCACATACAGCCACCCCCAGCCCATGGCTCCTGCGGGAGAGAACGTCCCAGATTCTAAATCCACCCGCCAGAGGCGGTCTTTACCCACGCCAGCGCAGAACACGTTCCTGGCCTGGAAAGGCAACCGCTCTCAGGCCCTCTGAAGGCCGTGCGTGTGGATGGAAAAGGCGTTCGCATTAATTGCTGAGAAGTAAACGCCATCCATCACAGACTGCTCCTGGGGAGGGCTCCCTTCCCAGCCTCCCTGCACTGGAGTGTCTGGCTAATTAAATGGTGCTCTGTTCATTAGTGAAACAAGTACTTAGTGGGCGCCGTGAGGCTGCCTGCAGCCCTGACAGCTGGGGGCGGGGGGGGGGGGCAGGAGGGAGGAAGACCAGCGTGGTCGAGGCCCTGGAACTCAGCTCCTCACCCTGCTCTGTGGGGCTAGCGAATCCTTCCCACTGGTGCCTTCCTTATCTTCTCTACCAGTCTCCTCCCTCAGCATCTCAGAACCTGATGGCCACAGCGACTCCTCACTGGCCTCTCTGCCTCCAGCCTCTCCTCCCATCCAGAAACTGCCAAGAAACTGCCTGAGAGTCCTCCTTGTCCAATACTCCTGTGGGCTGTGGGATAAAGCCCAAGTTCTCTGCAGAGCTGAAGGCTGACTGTGACCTGACTCCCAGGCACCCCCCCCCCCGCAACTTCCTGGCCTGATCATCCACCCCCACTCCCCCACTCCAAGCCAGGGGAAAACTGACCCCTGTAATGTCTTTTCCCCAGTCAATGTCTCTCTCTTCACTCCTCAAGGCCCATGGGTGGGCTACCTCCTCTGGGGAGCCTTTCCTGATGCTTCTCTCCTCTGCATGGAGCAGAGCCTGGGAGAAAGAGTTGAAGTTTCCTTCTTACACAGAAGCAAGAGCATGCCCAGGGCCCACTGGGCAGCACGGGCGTCAGTTACTAGATTTTGAGAGGCAAGCCCCAGCCCCCCCCCCCACAGGATCACATGGTACTTGGCACAAGATTCTCCAAGGGCTGATGTCACTGTAACTGTCATCACCTGTCACCTCCTGGAGGCTGGTCTCATCTTCATGTGCCCTGGGATAGCTCAGGACCCTCGGGGGTCAGAGAAGGGCAGAAGAGGCCAAAGGGGCCCGGGTACCCCCATCCCTACGCCCTCATTCTCAGCCATAGTAGGATCTGCCATCGTGCTACCCATGACCCAGGTCCTGCTGAGTGCTTTGTAAGCATCAGCCCTGTGAACCCTGATGCACTATCATGACAGAAACCAAAGCATGAAGGGTTAAATTGCACGCCCAAGCCCCACTCTTGGATCCCAGGTCCTGTGGCTCAACTTCAGGCTGCAACCTAGCACCTGTCCAGCCCATCGTCCCCTCTACCGCTTCCCAGATATTAAGGAAAACCACATCTCCAGCAAGAGCCTTTATGGTCCATCCAGACCTGAACAGAGCCATGTCACTTTCCCTTTGTCACTAGGCCACTGGGAAACTCACACCAAACAAATTCACTGCTATCCTGGCCTCAGACTCGCTCAGCTTACTTGCTTCATTGGCATTCTACCACTTGAGCCATACTTCCAGCCCTGCTTTCTGCTGGATTTGGTTTGTGTTTTGGAAACAGAATCCCAAAGACTTTTCTGCCCAGGCTGTCTTCACGATGTTCTAGATCTGAGCCCATTGATTTGATTTCAAGATGCTCGTAACTCAGTAAGATTAGATGAGTCGGTGAGTGCGTGTGGGTAAGGCTCACCTGGAGCACAGGAGGGAAGTGGAGCTCAAGCAGTTGGGATGGTGGGCTGAGAACAGTACTGGGACTGAAGAATTGCCCTGTCCATGGCCTTAACCCCAGTTCCCATTCCGTGAACCAGGAGTTTCCTGCCTGTTCAGGAAGGCCCGCCCAGGTCAGGAGCTTTCTACCCACATCTCCACCTTTTCCTGCCAACTTAGCCTCCAGAGGCCTTTCCCCGGGGAGCCTTCCCCCTTTGCTCAAGGAATAGCCAAGGGCTCTGGCATAGGACAGAACCCAGAGCTGCACTGGCAGCCATACGGGGAGGCCAAGAAGAGGCAGGACTTTGCCCTGAGTCTGGGCAGGTTTGGGGAGAAGGAAGTTGAGGCATGCCTCCCAGGGCCCAGCTCACCATGGCGATATCTAGGCGGGGCTGAGAAAAGGAGGAGTTCTTACCTGTGGCAGAGCCTGCACCACCGTGTCCAGCAGGGCCCGCATGCCCGTAGCCATCTTCAGTAGCTTCAGCACTGTGGGTGACAACCAGCCCAGCCCTCAGCCCGGGCTGCAAGGATGTGTGTGTATGGAGGGTGTGGGGTTATATTCAGGGTGAATAGGGTTATGCACAAAAGTGTGATGCCCGTGTGGAGGTCAGCATCTAAAAGCCAAGAGGATGAGTACGCATGCACCAGAATGAAGGGGTGTGAAGTGTGAGAGGGAGTGTGGCATCAACCGTGATGAGGCAGGCAGGGGTGACAGCCGCATCCTCGCTTCTTTTGGCTACAGGGGGCTCTGGTGTCACTTGTCCAGAACACGGTGGCAATGG
Organism: Dipodomys merriami; assembly: GCF_024711535.1. Classification (NCBI taxonomy): domain Eukaryota; kingdom Metazoa; phylum Chordata; class Mammalia; order Rodentia; family Heteromyidae; genus Dipodomys; species Dipodomys merriami. The sequence goes on along the minus strand of NW_027206124.1, from coordinate 3,066,930 downwards.
GCAGAGGACAGGTAGAAGAGCAAGAGGAAGCACCAGAAGTAGGACTGAGGCGGGAGGGTTTGGGAAGAAGCACAGGAATGCCAGGCACTGGTGGCTCACGCCTGTAATCCTGGCTACTCAGGAGGCTGAGATCTGAGGATTGCAGCTTGAAGCTAGCCTGGGTAGAAAAGTTGAATGGACTTTTATCTGCAATTGTTACTCAAGAGAAGCCAGAAGTGGTGCTGGGGCTCAGGCCTGTAATCTTAGCTACTCAGGAGGCTGAGATCTGAGGATTGCAGTTCAAAGCCAGCCTGGGCAGGAAAGACCGTGAGACTCCTATCTCCAATAAACCACCAGAGAACTGAAAGTGGCGCTGTAGCTCAAGTGGTAGAGCGCTCGCCTTGAGCTGAAGAGCTGAGGGACAGCGCCCAGGCCCAGAGTTCAAGCCCCATGACCAACAAAGAGAGAGAGAGAGAGAGAGAGAGAGAGAGAGAGAGAGAGAGAGAGAGAGAGAGAGAGAGAGAGAGAGAGAGAGAGAGAGAGAGAGAAGTCACTGGTGCTGTGATAGAGAGCTGGCTTCAAAAGAAGCTCAGGGACAGAGCCCAGACCCTGAGTTCAAGCCCCAGGACTGGGAAAAGAAGGAGAAACAGAGGGAGGAGGAGGAGTTAGGAGATGGAAGAGGAGAAGGAGGAGGAGGAGGAAGAGGAGGAGGAGAAGGAGGGGAGGGGGAGAAGAGTATGATAAGGCAGGCGCTGGTGGCTCACGCCTGTAATCCTAGCTACTCAGAAGGCTGAGATCTGAGGATTGTGGTTCAAAGCCAGCCTGAACAGGAATGTCTGTGAGACTCTTATCTCTAATTAACCACCAGAAAACCGAAGTGGCACTGTGGCTCAAGTGATAGAGAGCTGGCCTTGATCAAAAGAATCTCAGGACAGAGCCCAGACCCTGAGTTCAAGCCCCAGGACCAGGAAAAGAAGGAAGAACAGGGGGAAGAGGAGGGACAAGAGGAGGAGGAGGAGGAGGAGGAGAGGAGGAGGAGGAGCAGAAGGCAGGCGCCGGTGGCTCACGCCTGTAATCCTAGCTATTCAGGAGGCTGAGATCTGAGGATTGTGGTTCTAAGCCAGTCTAGGCAGGAATGTCTGTGTGGCTCAAATGGTAGGGTGCTCGCCTTAAGCTAAAGAGTTCAGGGACAGTGCCCAGGCCCAGAGTTCAAGCCCCATGACCGACAAAAAGAAGGAGAAGGAGGAGCAGGAGCAGGAGCAGGAGGAGGCAGCGGCAGAAGTAGTAGCAGCACAGGCATAACCTTGGGATGGGGGGAGGATGAAGCAGAAACTAAGACATGCTTATAGCTGCAGAACTGGAAAAATGCCAGGTAGCAACTAGAGCTGGGCCCAGTTCCTTCCGTCTCAACCAAGACTGGCCGCTGCGTGAGGGTTTGTGCAGAGGAGCTTCACGGGAGGGGGGATCTGTGGCTCCGCCTGACTCCTGCTCAGCAGGAAGCCCCTCCCTCTCCCAGCCCACTCCTGACAACTCCCCGACCCCACCCCCAACCTGCGCTGGTGAGTCCCCCGCTTCCCTTGCTCGCCCCGACCCTGGCCCTCACCCCGGGCGATGCGCAGGACTCGCATGATCCGGATGATGGTGGGGTTGATGGGCAGGGCTGCGTTGATCTCGATCTCCTCCAGCGTGATGCCCATGACGGACAGCAGCACAATGGCCAGGTCCAGCTGGTTCCACCTGCTCAGCAGGGCACAGGAGGCAGGAAGGGCAATGGGGGAATAGCACTGGCCCAGATACATCTTTACTGGGAGATGCCTCTCAGTTCTTCACCCTCCTGTTATAGCCGCCCCCCCCCCACTAGCAGCTCCCCCAAACACCACTGGGTCCAGCTCCAGAGAGACTCCCCAAAGCAAGTCTGTGACTGAGCTAAATCAGCACCATTGGCCTCCTGTAGGAGAAGAGGCATGGCCTCTGACATCTTGGTCTATATTCCAAGCCACCTGCTCCTTCTGGGTGGCTTTTAAACATCCATTTCTCTAAGCCTCACTTGCTCCCTCTGAAATGGAAGGCTGGCATAAAGCAGACCCTCCAGGGTGTGGAAGATCCCCTAGAGATGAGCTGAGAGGGGCCTGGTGGAATGCCCTGTACCCAACCCATGTGACCTAACCACTTTCTGATCAGAGATCTGGGTGGCAGCAGGGAGTCCCAAGCTATCAGTGCTCAAAAGCTTTCTGGTCTCCCTCTTCTGGTTGCTCCAGGCTTCTCTAGGGCTCAGGGATGCATCCCCATCTTGTCCAGACACTCACCTGTCCTTGAAGAAACGTCTCAAGCCAAATGCTACCAGCTTCATCACAGCCTCCAGCACAAAGACAGTGGTGAACATGTAGTTGCAGTACTTGAGGGCTGTCTCCAGAGACTGGAGGAGCAAAGGGAAACATGATCCAGGACTCCTGGACTACCCTATAACCTTCCTCCAATCAGAAAAGTCTCTGCCTTTTTTTTAAGGGAGAATTTAGTCCATTCACATGTAGTATAATGATAAGGCTTTATCCCTTCCACCTTACTTAATATGTGTTATTTGTATCGTTGTTTCCTTTTTCCTTATTTCTGCTTATTTGGTTCAGTTGCCCCCCTCTGGAAGCCATATGAGGTAGTGATTAAGAATTCTCAGACCAGATTATATGGATGTGAATAAGGATTTAGCGTTTACTCCTATTCACTATATATATCTGGGGCAATTGAGTGACCTCTGATACTTAGCTTCTTAATCTGAAAATTGTGAAAAAACAATGTCACCTACCTCAAAAAATTGCTGTGAAAGTTAAATGAGCTAACAGTTCAGTTCTGGACACTGAATAAACACTAGGGAAAGGTGAGCTATGATTATGTTGGGTTTTTTAATGTTAATTTGGAAGCTCGACAATTACTGTTTCATTCTGCCTATGGTGTCCTTTTCCTTCCCCTCGTCCATCACATTCTCTATCATTTGAAATAAGATACCAATTCCTCATCTGGCGGATCTGCCCCCCTTCCCCGCCTTCCCGCATTTTGACTAATGACTCCACTGGGCTGAGGCTTTCAGAAACACTTCACCCCACACACCCTCTGTGCATGCCGTCCACGATCCTGGGGACTGGTTACCACCTCAGACCCCAGCAGTGCCCACCCAGAACGCCCTCCCCCTAAAAGCACAGACTACATGGTATGCTTTGAGTGTGCCTCACTTGCCTTCTCTATAAAACCTAGACAACCCTAGAATGCTGTAAGAGTTAATGAGTTAATATTTACTCTACCGCAGTCATTGGTGTTCATCTTCTAAGGTGTCCTCTGAATGTCACCTCGAAATGAGTGACCTTCCCTCTGACCTTCCCTCTTCAAGCATCTGCCACATCAGGCCCTGAGCTTCCCCAGGGCAGGCTGTCCTACACCCCCTTTCCATGCAGTGCCAACACAGGGCCTGGCATGGAGCAGCTTCTCGGATCCTGCTGTTAGCTGACCCCCACCCCCACCCCAGTCTGTTGTTAAGGTCCGATACCCAACACATGACCTTGGGCTGGGAAGGGCCGTGGCTCACCGTGGGCTGGTTATAGTGCTCCAGGGACATGGTGACCACATTGAGGCAGATGATGAAGGTGATGAAGATGTCCAGGTAGTGGCTGGTGCACATGGAGTGGATGAACAGCCGGGTAGGACAGTAGGTGGCATAGTAGGGCAGCCTCTGAGCCTCTGCATGGCACGAGGAGTGACAGAGACCACAGATTAAGAAAGGGACAGAGCACAAAGGAGGGAGGGACAGTGGGGAGGGAGGAAGCAAAGGAGAAAGATGTTGCTCCACTCCCGGCTCTGGTCCAGAGTTAGGTCTTCTCCACACGGCCAGGACACCATGAGGGAAAGTGTAAGCCGTAGGAGCGGGTGGCACAGAGGCCAGGATGTGCCCACAGCAGGAGCACAAGGTCTGCTCGTGGAGAGGACGCACGGTCCAGGGCTGGCCCTCTGGCCTCAGCCTTGGCTTCTGCCTAGCCTGAACCATCTAGAGCTCCACTGAGGTGGGCAGTGGGGTCACCTGAACTCCAGGTGGGCACTGATAGACTTGGGGCACTGAGTCCAGCAGATGCTGGACCCCAGGCACAGGAGAGGGCACTTTGATGTCTATAGTTCCAAAGTCTAGGAGGCTGTGGTCAGACCTAGGCCTCAAGGGGCACAGCAGCCCAGAGAGGGGCTCCAGGTGGCAGTGACCCCACCCCACAGTGCCCACTCACTACGGCGCTTCTTCTCCAGTCGCCGTAGACGCTTCTCCTCGCGCCGCCGCGCCTCCTCCGCCTCCTGGTGCTGCCGGCACTTGTGGAAATTCTCCACCACCACCCCCACAAACATGTTGAGCACAAAGAAACTGACGATGAGCAGGAAGGAGATGAAGTACAGCAGCATCCAGGGGTTGTGGTTGGTTACGGGCTGCAGGGGCGGAATCCAAGGTACAAGGCACAGTCAGGCACCCACAGGACCATGAGAAAGGTCCCCGATCTTGCCAAGCCTGGGTGCAAGGGCGGGGGAGGTGGGGGTGCCAACAGCCTTCCACCAAGGGTGCTGTGCAGCTTCAACAAGGCAGCAGGTAGGAAATACCCAGCCTGGGCCTGGCAAAGTGAGGTGGTCAGCCAGGAGAATTCTCTTTCCTGAAGCTCCAGCTGCAGCCTCGTGGACATCTATCTTTTTCCTCTCATTTGCCTATCATTTACTTGGAAAATATGCATCCATCTACATACTCATCCATCCACTCATCCTTTCACCCATCCATTCATCTATCCATCCATCTGTCCACCCATCCACTTATTCGTCTGTCCACCCACCCATCCAATCACTCAACCATCCATCTACTCATCAACTCATCTACCATTCATCCACCCATCATCAACCTTTATAGTCATTCATCCACTTACCCTTTCATTCATCTATCCAACCAATCATCCATCTACCCACCTATCCACTCATTCATCCATTTATCATTCATCCATTCATTCTCCTATCCACTCATCTATCCATCCACCCACCCATCCATCTACTCATCCTTTCTTTAATCCTTCCAACCAACCACCCAATCCTCCACTTACTCATCTATGCCCTACTCATCCAATCCCTCAGCCATCCAGCCATCTATTCATCCACCTAGCTACTCCTCCATCCATCTGCCTATGCAACCAGTCACCCATCCCTCACTCACCAACTCCTGTCCACCCACTCACCCACATATCTATCTACCCACCTGCTTATTCATCCATTCAGAAACAAGAAAAAAAAAGGCATGCACATTCTCTGCTGAGGGCAAGGGACAGAACAGACAAGGAGGTGGAGTTCTCATCCCTGATTACTCTTTCTTCCCTTGCCTTTAGCTTCTAGAGTCTTAACTACATGTGCTCCAGGGGGCTAAGATTTACAGGTTACTAATGGGCCTGTGGCTACCCAAAGCCTCCATATCTCCAGTCTTGACCTAGAATTCTTTCTGATCCTTCTCTCAACCACCTCTTCAGACTCCCATGGTCTGGCCCCAGCCAACCCCAATCAGACCTGTGTCTTGCCTGACATCTCCCAGAGGAGTCTTTGGAACTAAGGCTCAGGCCTTCTCTGGGACTCAGCCTCTCCCTGACTCTCTCCACCCAGGCCCCTCTGCACATCCACTCTCATTCAACAGACTATAGCCTGACCAGCAGGGGGCACCACTACTGCCCCATAACTCCTTGGATGGTTCCCTGTTCCCTTGGAATAAACTGCTGCCCCTGGCTAGAGAATGGTGGAGTCTTGGCTCCTCCGCCCCCCCCTTCCTGAGACTTTCACTTTGCCTCTCTCGCCTCAGGCTGGTACCTGCTGTCCCTCTGCCAATTGGCTCAGCCCCTCTCCTCTTCTGCATTTGGTTGTCCACCCACCAGGCGCCATGTCCCTCCAGGCGGGAACCAGCTGGGATATCCCTCCCCCACGCAGAGCAGGGGATTTGCAGAAGCAAGTGTACAAGGATTCATGCCACCCACAGAGCAATGCGAAGGGCCAATTAGGGCCAGGACACTGAGAGTGGGCTGATGGAGGGATGACACTGGGGTTCTGAGTGTCACTAGCACAAGTTTCTGATCACCTGGCCCCAAAGACATGTCTCTCCCTGCTGGCCTGGTCCCAGCCATGCCCACCTGCTGGTCCACAGCCACAGCGTCCAGTCCGTTGTACATGATGTTCACCCAGCCGTCCTTAGAGGCCAGGACAAAGAGGGACATCAGCGCCTGGAAGATATGGGGAGGGGAGAAATAAGGGGGGTGGATGGCCTGGGCCACACCTACCTCCTCTGTTTTCCCATTGTTCTGTGTCTGGGAAACCCAGGAACAGAGGCCTTCCCTGTGTGATCACAGTGGGCCATACATCTGGGTGTGTGTGTGTGTGTGTGTGTGTGTGTGTGTGTGTGTGTGTGTGTGTGTGTGTGTGTGTGTGTGTGTGTGTGTGTGTGTGTGTGTGTGTGTGTGTGTGTGTGCGCGTGCTTAAACTCAGGTCCTGGGAACTGTCACTGAGCTTTTTCACTCAAGGCTGGTGCTCTACCATTTAAGCTACAGCTCTACTTCCAGGGTTTTGCTGGTTAATTGGAGATAAAAGTCTCAGGGACTTCCCGGCCTAGGCTGGCTTTGAACTGCAAACCTCAGATCTCAGCTTCTTGAGTAGCTGGGATTACAGGCATTAATTACCAGTGCCAGGCTAGTCTGAGATTTTGAGAGGGAAGTAATCGGGAGACGTGGAGAGCAAGCGAGTTCTCCCGGCCCTTTTTTAAGGTGGCAGGTGGGTGCTGAAGCACCCGGCACAGCCTCACACCTAGCTGGAGCCCAACAGAGGTGCGGGCCTGGCCCTGCACGTGGAATTCTAGCCTCATGCGTACTTCAAGCAGACTGTGTGTCCCACCCCTTTGGCAGACTAGGAAACAGGCTTGGAAGGGAAACATGACAGGCTCGAGAATGGCAGGACAAGACCACAGACCGGTCTCTGGTGCCAGGGCCATCCACACTGAACAACTCTCACCCACAGTAGGCAGGACAGGCCAGACCGAGGCGGGCAGGCAGGTGGGCAGTGCTCACCTGGCCCAGGTTGTCAAAGTTGTATTTGTGATGAACCCAGCGGTAGTTGGCTGCTACACAGTCAGATCGATTGGTGATGTTACGGGTATCCACGCCCAGACAGTGATAGAACTTGCCCTTGAAGAGCTGGGGGCGGGGGGGGGGGGGCGGGGAGGGAGGGAAAGAGAACAAGGTCAGGGCTCCAGGAGCCTGGGGGGCATAAGCAGAGGAGAGACCCACCCCTCAGTCACACTGCCCTAGGCTCAGGCATCTGGGCTGTGCACTGCCTTCCTCTTGGCTAAGACCATGGCTGCTCCACCAAGGCCACCTGAGCCCCAGGCTGGCTAGCATCAGTGAGGTTAAGATAGGCAGGAATGTGCAGCCCTTGCTCTGTTCCCCCACACACACTAGGCACCCCTCACCTGTACCCCCAGGATGCCGAAGATGATGAAGAAGGCACAGCAGATGAGCACGATGTTGCCGATAGGCTTCAGGGAGGAGATGAGAGTCTCCACCACCAGCTTCAGCCCTGGGGCCCGGCTGATGACCCTGGGACAGCAGACAGCAGCATCGTGAGCCATTGTCCAAGGGAGGCAGCCCTCCCTCGGCCCGGAGCCCCTGTCCCAACTAAACCCTTGCGACTTCCAGAACAACTCAGCCACCCCCCCCTCCCCTGCCTCCAGGGTGCTCACCGCAGCGGGCGGAGCGTGCGCAAGAGACGCAGGACGCGGAGGACCCCCAGGATTTTGGCTCCCCCCGCCGAAGCCACAGACACCACAATGTCGATGATGGACACGAAGACAAGAAAGCCGTCCAGCACATTCCAGCTGCTGCGCAGGTAGGCCTGCTCCCCAAAGTACAGGCCCAGAGAGACCACCTGGGGGTGGGGCTGGGGTCAGGGCCCTGGGGGCAGCAGGGGAGGGGGGAGGGGAAGGAGCAGGGCAAGGTCAAGCCCACCTGCAGCCACTGGGGCGGGATGGGCAGGTGGAGGTGGTGGGCGTGGGACAGTTCAAGGCTGTCCCAGTGAGGGCAATGAGCAGGGAAGCGGCAAAGTCAGGACCCAGGACACTGCCCCTTTAGGATCTCCCAACACTTCGACAAACCCGATCCAAAGGCCACAGTGCTAGGAAGAGTCCCAGAGGATCTCTTTTCCTGCACCCTGTACCCCACTTCCACAGATACCTCTTCCTCTAGCTATGTTGCTCCCTGTACTCGCCTTTCTGGTGGGGTCTGATTCTCAGAAGGGTGGATGGGAGATACCACCGACCCCCTCCAGGCCCCAGGGGCTGGGTCAGGAGCTCAGCCAGGGCAGGTCTCCCAGCCTGTGGAATGGTGCTGATGGCCAATGACAAGCTGAGGAAGGGGCGGGACCTAGGCCAGTCTCACCCCTGCCCTCCTACCCCGCCCCGCCCTGCCCCCCTCCTCCCCAATCTAGGGATGGGAGCAATCTAGGTGAAGCCAAAGCAACCTTCAGTGTCATCTCGCCCACGAAGATGGCTGTGAAGATGTAGTTGGAGACCGTGAGGAAGATGCGTTCCTGAAAGAGCCAGGAGATGCCATGGGCCCCAAAGAGTGCCACAACTGCCCAGCCACCTGGCCACTCTCCAAGGGGCAGCCAGGAGAAGCTGCCACTTCTCAGATCTAGGCAGACTTCCCTCCTCCCTCCCCCCAGCAAGCTCCCTGCCAGCACCTCCCTCCGTGGTTGGGCCCAGTGTCTGGCTTTGCTGAGGGTTCCCTGGGCCGGGCACTCTGGGCCAGGGTAGGCCCTGGTCTGTGCCCCTCAGGTTGGCCCCCTGCCCTGCTTGAGGGCAGCAACTTACAGTGCTGCCAGCTTCAATCTGGGGCCGCTCCAGTGCGATGGTGATGCAGTTGAGGAAGATGAAGGCCAGGACGACATAATCGAAGAGCTTGTGGGCGATGATGGTCTGACACAGAACCCGGAACCTGGGCAGGAGGCACCAAGAGTGTCAGTGTGCCTCCTACCTGGACAGCCAGGGAAAGACAGAGGGACAAGCCCACTCAGGACAGCGAGGGAAGTGGCCCCTTCCCTTCCTCTTCCTTCTGACCCACAGCAGGTGCCAACTCCACACCCGGACCATCCCACCATCACATGTCCCCTCGGCTTTCCCTCCGCTGCTCCCTTCACCTGTGCTAGTCGGTCCACTTCATAACTCCAAACTCACTGCCTAACTGAGTGTTATCTAGCCACTTCCAAAGCCTAGCACAGGCCTCCTCCTTCAGGAAGCCTTCTGATGCTACTCTGGATGTGAGAACCCCCAATTGCTTCAGGATCTGTCCAACCAGGTGCTCGGTATTGGGCTAACCTAGACTATAGGAAGTGCCCAGGAAAGCCCTGAATGGATGTCTGGAACCACCTCTTCCCGGGCAGATACCACCGGCAGTATGGTAGTATATTTATCATTTAATGGCTTTGCCCTGCTTCGCCCTCCCGGACAAGTCACCAACCTCCACTGCAGCCCTCACCCCAAGCCAGCCCCTGCACACCTGTTCTCTGGAGAGAAAAGGTAGACAGACCAGTTCTCCCGGACCTCGCACCAGTCAGGCTTGTAGACATCGATCATCTTGCGGACACGGAAGCATAGAGTCTGGCAAGGGGAAGGCCGGGCATAGGAGGGTCAGTGCTGGGCTCTGGGGCCCCATCTGGCCGTCCAGAAGACTAGGGTCGCTGAGTGACCTCTGAGCTCTCCCCCTTCCATGGCAGGCGTGGGGAGGGGCAAGAAGGAGCTTCTTCCCCTGGGGCAAGCCCAGCTCTGACTCTATGCACCCTGCAGAAGCCCCTTAGCTCCTCCAACAGACATGCCCCACCCCTAATCCCCGCCTACTGTAGCTCCTGCCATTCATAGTCCACCTGGTGGCCCCACCCCTCCAGCCTCACTCAACAGAAGCCCGATCATTCCACCCACCTCTACACCAGGCCCTCCATGGCACGCCTATCGCCTTGCCCCGCCCACCAAGCCGGGCCCACTCACGTAGTCCATCTCCTCCTCGTCCTCCACTCGGTCCCGGTGGTCGTCCATCTTGGTGAAGACGTCCTTGGCGATGCTGGGCATCCTACCATTGCAGTCCTCATGCCCAGGTACCAGGCCTGTCGCCCTCCAGGCAGCCCGAGGGTGGGTGCCCACTACAGGCACCAGCTCGGCTAGGTCCACCGAGTCCCTGGTGTCGAGGGACAGAGTGCGGCGATGGTGGTGGTGCCGGTGCGCCAAGTGGGGTCCATGGTACAGGTGGTGGGTGTGGGGGGCGTGGAGGGGCACGGCGCGGGGTGGCCCCTCATCCCGGGCGCCCTCGCAGGCCCGGGCCCCGCTGCCCAGCAGCGACTCATGCTCAGCTGAAGGTGGCTTGTGCTTGAGGCTGTTCCAACTGGAGCGACGGCTGGCCCACGCCCCGCTGCGGCCCCACGGCCCGTAGTAGGAGCTCCGGGAGCTGGACTACAGGGGAGGCCAGGCCCGGGTCAGTGCCAGCGTATCCCCTGGACAGGGGCCTAGCCAATGGGTGAGGGACTCACTCCACCCCTCCTGCCACTCACTTTTCGTGGGGAACCCACAGGAAGTTAGGGCCATCTTCCTGTTTTGCAGAGAGGGAGGCTGAGCCTCAGAGATGGAGAGCAGTTGGTTTGTGGTCATATAGCAAAGGACAGATTCAAGCTCTAGTCTACATGGACCCCCAAGAATTTATCCCACCTATTGCTGTCAAGATGAAACCCCTGTTCTCTATACCAGAGCCTACGGTAGACACCACTCATTCATTGTTGCCAGGCCATTCTCTGGCACTGGGCACCCAGGAGTGACAAATCAGGAATGCGTGGTTTGGGTGGGATAGCGGGGTGCCCTAGCTTGGGTTGGAAACAGGGTCCCCCCACTCCAGATCAAGGAGCACCATCACCGCCCACCGGAGGACTCACCAGGGAGCGCTGATCATAACTCATCCGGCCCAGAGACATCACGCTGCTCTTGCGGGAGTCCAGGGCCACCAGGACTGGGTCCGGCTGCAGAGAGAGGCGGGGCACGGCGCCCACAGCCCCCGCAGTACCCAGGTGCCCACCCAGTGGGAGGCTAGGGTCCAGGTGCCCATTAGGAGTCATGGGGATTGGACAGAGCTTGGGATCTGGAGGAGTAAGATGACAGAGAGGACAATAGACAGAAGAGAATGAGAGTAAAGGAAGCCACGAAACAGAGCAATAGAAATGGAGAGCTCTTCTGAGAAGACATCTCCACCAGGAAGTCTTCTGGGCTGCACCCCATCCCATGAGCCTTTGGGACTCTTTACTCTGCCTGAGTCCTTGGCCTTCCACACTTGGATGAGTTTCATCAGAGGGAAGCCGGCAAGGGCTGTGTGCCTGGCTTGTGGAAGCACTAGGCAGGGGTTGGGAGAGATTTGTTCCAAGTGCACTAGTGGAACCCCAGCCTCAGCCTAAGGCCCCAAGATTCTAACCACGGGAATCTATGGTCTGTAGCTGCCCCTCTGGCTGGCTTCTAGAAAGTTCATGAATGGCGTCCTCCCTTTGAGACTCAGCACCTCCTTTAGTTGTGAACGGAAAAACTGAACACAGGGCATGAGCCGCCCATGAGCAACCCCCACACCTGGGCTTGATTGAGGAGGAAGCCGGAGGCCCTGTGCCCGTCTGCATATGGAGGGAAGGCCTCTGGCTCTGGGGGACAAGCAGAAACCTATTTACCTCTGCTGCCTTCCAGGGCCTCCTGGAGCTTGTCAAACTCCTCCATGTTGGAAGAGCTCTGGTCCTCATCCGAGTAGGAGCGATTGGCGTCACCCTAGGAGAGCAGCGCAGAGGTCAACATAGCCCTCCCCCCCCCCCCCCCCCCGCCAGATCCTGAAGTTTTCCATAGCTATTTCAACTTCCCTTTTATAGGTGAGGAAACTGAGGCTTAGAAAAAGGACAAAAGAAGCTAATGACAACCTAGGCTGCAACCATCTATTTGCCTGATTAAAACTGTCCCCAAAGCCTCTGAGAAAGAAGGAAGCTGGGTCTAGAAACCCAGATATGGGGGCCTTGGAATCTCAGATGGAGAGGCCTGGCCCTTCAGCCCGCAGCATCTGTTTTGCATGCTTTCTGTGCCAGAGAGCTCACCACCTCAGTTGGATGTTTGAGTCACAGCCCTCCCCCATCCCCAGGCTGCCTCTCCCCTGCCCAGGGGCTTGCCCCAGGGAGGTACCCTCCCCCACACCGGGGCTGCGGTCACCTCAGCCTGGAAGCCCTCCACCAGGATGGCCACCAGCAGGTTGAAAAGCACATAGTTGCCAAAGGTCATGAGGGCGACAAAGTAGAGAGAGGCCCAGGGGGAGGTGGAGGCCATGCCGTTGTAAAGGACCACGTTCCAGTCCTCCTGGGTGAGGATCTGTTGGGGGGACATGAGTCAGTGCTGGGTCCCCCGGGCCCAGACCCAGCCTCTGAGTCACTTCAGCCCTCCCAAGCCTGCTGTCCAGGATGGTTTAACCAGAAACACAAGGGTGCAAGGCTCCAGCCTCTCACCTGGAACACCGTGACAATGGCCCACAGCAGGGAGTCGAAGTTCTTTCTGTCTGGGACTGTGTCTCCCGTGTCTGTGCGCAGGCTGAATTTGCAGCCAAAGATGTGCATCCCGAGGATGCTGTGGGAGCAGGGAAGAAGAGTTCACAAGGTGCAGGGTGCAAGTTCTCTGAGCTCAGAGGAGGGCCAAGGGGCACATGCGTACCAAGCTCAAACGGGTGCAGTGCAACTGCGCATTGAGCTGCCTGCCCGTTCTCAGGACGACTCAGTGGGGTGGGGGGGAGGCAACGTTAGTCCCATCTTCCCATTTTGTAGACAGGAATACTGAGGCTGGGGGTGGGGAGTACCTTCCCCAGAGCCACCAGGATAGAATGCTGGCACCAGGACCCACACCCAGACCCAGGTGAGTTTGTCCCTGGGATCTTCAGCCAGCCACCGTCCCCACAGGTGTAGCTCACCTGAAGATAAAGATGAAGAGCATGAGCAGCATGCAGAAGGTGGCCACGTTGTCCATGGTCTTCATGAGCACCACGAGCTGGCGTCGCAGCGCGGGCATGAAACGCACCAGCTTCAGCACCCGCAGCAGCCGGAACGTACGCAGCACCGACAGCCCGCCATCTGCCTGCCCCACGATCTCCCAGATGCTGGGGGGGGGAGTGGATATACAAGTATCAGGGAGGCAGGAGGAGGTCAGTGGGAGACCAGAAGGAGAGGGAGGCAGAATCAGAAAGATGGAAGTATGAACAGACAAGAGCTTCAGCTCATTCATTCATTCATCCAACAAATGATGCACCAGATGCTGCTGACTGCACCCCTAAACCAGTGCCTGGAGTCCATGGACAGATACACATACACACACACACACACACACACACACACACACACACACACACACACACACACACACACACACACACACACACACACACACACACACACACACACACACACACACACACGCCAGTGGCTAAAATCTAGGAAGCTCAGTGAATGTCACTGTTCTCTTTTTGAGATTTTATGCTTCTTTTGATTATGAATAAGCCTCAGAATTAGCATACCTATGGCTCTGTGGGCAATTGAAATAGTTGATACCTTCCTGTCACATGACAGTTGATGCAGCTATTTCTAAGTATTTTTTATGCACAGATCTTCTTTGGAATGATGGTCTAAACCCATTGCTGACATCTTGCTATTTAACACATTCATCCAGAAACTAAATCACCAGTTTATATATATATATATATATATATATATATATATATATATATATATATATACACACACACACACACACACACACACACACATACCTATCTATATCTATACCTATATATATTTGGGCTGGGTGCTGGTAGCTCACACCTGTAATCCTAACTACTCAGGAGGCTGAGATCTGAGGATCGAAGTTTGAAGTCAGCCTCATTAGAAAAGTGCCTGAGACTCTTCAATTAATCAGCAAAAAAAAAGCCAGCTGTGTCTCAAGTGGTAGAGCACCAGCTTTGAGCACAGGAAGCCAAACAAGAGTGTGAGGTCGGAAGATCCTGAGTTGAAGCCCCAGTAGTGGCACAAAAATCAATGAAGATGTGTGCAGAAGTGTTTTTCATCTCCTTGGCCACTTTTCTGTACTGTCTGGGGTCACTGCACGACCCCCAGTACTCGGCTGCAGAGCGGGTGAGGAAGTACCTGATGATGACGATGATACTGTCAAAGATGTTGTACGGGTTTCGCAGGTAGTCGAAGAGCCCGAAGGCAGCTAGCTTCAGGATCATCTCCAGGGCGAACATGCTGGTGAAGACCACATTGCAGATCTCCAGGACGTTGGTCAGCTCCTCTGGCTGTGGGAACATTGGGGAAGGGGAAGCGTAACCCTGCGGGTCTGGGTCCTGGCTGTTATCTCCTGTCATCTCCTCTCAGCTCTGACCCCTCAGGGTCCTTCCTACAAGGTCCACTGGGGGCCACGCTTCCCTAAACTCAGAAGTGGTCCTGACATTGCATGCTGAGGGTACTGCCACAGCTATCACTCACTGTAAACTCTCGAGCCATCTCACACCGTGCCCATGAGGAAAGGGCACAGGCAGGGCACCTGCTGCCTGCCAGGCACGGCCCACACACAGAACACTGCCATGATGGCTCCCAGAGGACGCTGGGACCCCAGGAGGTCGAGGGAAGGCCCTAAGCTGCCCACTTATCTGCTCCCCACTCCATAGGCAGCTGCAGACTTCCTCTGTCCCGGGGCTGTTTGCCTCATGGTTTCTAGCAGCAGATGGTGACTTGCAAAGGGCAGTCCCCTCCACTGCTGCGCCTCCCTTCCCTCATCCATAGCAGGGGTCACTCCTAGCCCCTCACTAAGGGTATTGAGGCTCCAGCCCTTCTCTTCCCTCCGTGGCCTCTCTGCTATCCCGGGAAGGGTCTGCCTGGTGCTCATGGTAGTGCCACTTGACTGAATCCTGGAGAAGAAAGGGCATGTGTCCCTCCCTGACCACGAGTCCCTCGCTAACCCTGATGCCTGACACGGGACTGAGCCTGGCCACCTGCAAGTCCACCGCTGGCCTTCCCTGAATAGGCTAGCAAACAGGCTGGGCAACACGGACTGACCTGCTCAGGCCACCCTGCAGGAAGGTAGCAGGGCTGGGTACTCATCCAAGTCAGACTCCAAGCTGCTGTCCCATTACAGACTGAAGCCGCACCTGAGCCCTCCCAGTCATTCACTCACTCATTAACTCATTCATTCATTCACTCACTCATTCACTCTTTCATTAACTCATCTACTCACTCAACTCACTTATTCATTCACTCATTCGCTTACTTATTCACTTACCTGTTCACTCATTCACCCGCTCACTCACTCATTCACTTACTTGCTGACTCAGCCATTCACTCATTCACTCTCACCCACCCACTCACTCACTCTCTCGCTCTACTCAGCCACTCGTTCACCCACCCACCCACTCGTTCACTCATTCATTCATCCATTCACCATTCACATCTTCCCTTGGAAGACCTATGGGGTCTTCCTGCAATGTTCTGGGCTTTGCTACTGAAATAGAGCAGCTCACAGCTGGCGGAAAAGCCCCACAAGCCACGCTAACAAAGCAGGCCAGCACCCAGGGCGACAGGGCCACAGAAGGTAGGTGAAGGACGGTGTCAGGAAGCCCAGAGAACTCCTGAAGGAAGCGCCATCTTAGCAGAGATCTAAGAAGACGGTTGGTGTCAGGGAAGCAGCAAGAGTGCTCGGAGCCCAGCATAGCACAGGCTGCGAGGTGAGAGGCCAGGACCACAGCGGCCCGCTCCCCTGGGCCGGGAGCAGCAGGAAGCCCTAGGGCTGACTTGGGTTCCATGTGGCTTTAAAGAAGAAGAAAGCTACCCAGCCCCCAGTTTTCCACCTAGCGCGTAGGAAATCTCATAGCTGCCAGCTCCTCGCAAGCCCAGATGAAAAGGGAAGAGCCATCTCCATCTGTAATTACACTTGACACAAAATGGTCCCGAAAGGGGAGTGGGGGGCCCCAGAGGGGCCTCACAGGGAGGGCTCAGACCCTGCTCAGTGTTCCCAGACCACACAAACCACGTCCGTGGGCGCTGACAGCTCAGGAGGGCCTGGCCCGGCCCTGGGCCGCGCGCAGCCGGTGCGCACACTCCTGCCATCGCCATCAGCGCAGCGAGGGAGCCGCTGCTTCCCCGAAAGGTCACCGCTGGCTCCCCGCCCCCGCAGCAGCTGCCGCTCCAGGCACTGCACACCTGTTACTCTTCTCCTAATGGACCGTCCATCACTCCCCAAGGTATTTCTCTGGGAGGGAGACAGGCTGGAAAGCAGCAGACAGATGTACATAGACATTGCCAGTGAGAGGCTGAGGAGGGAGGGTATGAAAGGGCCTGGACAGAGGCACAGAGAGATGGGCAGAGACAGACAGACAGACATGAGCAT
Organism: Dipodomys merriami; assembly: GCF_024711535.1. Lineage (NCBI taxonomy): Eukaryota > Metazoa > Chordata > Mammalia > Rodentia > Heteromyidae > Dipodomys > Dipodomys merriami. The sequence continues at coordinate 3,050,447 of NW_027206124.1, read as the reverse complement.
AAGATTCAGGCAGCAAAGACAGAGCACAGAGACTCAGAGACACACACAGAGAAAAACACCAAAGGACATTAAAAGAAGAGGAGGAAGAGGAGGAAGAAGAGGAAAAGAACTGAGATGACATAGCACTAGGACTATAGTAGCCAGAGACCTGGCCAGAAGGGGACGGACACACAGAAAGCACAGGCCTCAAGGTCGCTGGGAATGAACGGCCATCCTGTCCTCCTGTCTGCCCTGCCCTGTGCACATATTCTTCCAGCCTCGGGGTCCATGGGGATGTCCAAGCTGTCTGTCTCACTGATGAACTCATTCCTTGGGGAATTCATCTCCGGTGCCATAGGCCCCAGGAAGCCTCCCTTGACTACAGCCCACTTCCATGCCTCTGTTCCTTGAACCCTTCCAGGGTTCAAATTTTAGCCACTGCTGGGCCACTGGTGGCTCACGCCTATAATCCTAGGTACTGAGGAGGCTGAGATCTGAGAATCCCAGTTCAAAGCCAGCCCTGGCAGGAAAGTCTGTAAGACTCTTATCTCCAATACACCACCAAAAAACCGGAAGTGGCACTGTGGCTCAAAGTGGTAGAGTGCTTGCCTGGAGCAAAAAGAGCTCAGGGACAGCACCCAGGCCCTGAGTTCAAACCCAATGGCCAGGAAAAAAAAAAAGTCAGCCACTAAGGCAGCCCACCTTCCTGCGCCCAAAGTCACCCCCTGCACCTGGGCTGGCAGTGACGGGACAGGGGCTCCAGAAAGGAGAATGAAGTGGGCGGAACCCCTGCCGGTTTTGTGGTCTTGACGTGGGCCCTGAGCTGGCCGGGGTGAGCTCTATCCCAGGGAGAGGCCCTGCACCCTGGCCGGCTGCCCGTTCAGCCCAGCCTCCACTTTTCATCCTCAACCTTGACCATCCTCCAGGTCCAGGCCAAGGTGAGTTCAGGAGGAGACATGGGACCACCAGGGGTGCATCGGAAGAGAGAAAGCATTTTCCAAATAGCGTCAGGATATGTCAGCCAGGCTGTCACCCAGGGGTGGCCCAGGGTGCGGCTTAGGAGGAAAAGAGTGAACACCCCCCCCACCAGCCTACCAAGTCCCGTCCTGATCAGCAGTGCCCGCCAGTCATCCATTCCCTCTGCAGACAGGAGCAGGGGAGATGCTGTGTGGTTCACCTGCACCTACCCCCAGCCCTCCTCTCCCTCCTCTCCCTGTGCCCCCTTGGCGGCCCTGGGCTACCTCTCTCTGTGGGTGCCACCTCAGCGGGGGATGCTCAAAATAAACTTGGGGGTGGATCGGTTCCTGCTGAGCCATGTCTGGGAAGCAAAAATACCAGCAGGGCCCTGCACAGAGCTTCACCAAACAATGGCTGCCACTCGGAGCTGCTTTAAAAAGAACATTTCAAAAATGCTTCCTCCTCCTCACTTTTTCTTTAACTAATTAATTTTTGCAGCTCCAGACAGCGGATGGTAAACTCACCCCAGGCTGGTGGCAGAAGGCTCCAACAAAAGTCTCGCCGGTCATGACTGAGTCATGAGAACCTCCCGAGTGCTGGAATTCTTGGGGGTACTTGGCCTTCCCAGCCCCTCTGGGGGGAGGGGATCGCCCATAGACCTTGAGTCAGGGGCGTGGCCTCCCTGTTGCCCTATAAGTGGGAGGCTGGGAGGGGAGGGGCCCTGCTAGAGGGGCCCTTGTGAGAACCCAGGGCCTGGCGCTCAGTAGCTGCTCAGTCGATAGTTTCCCATCCCTAAGAAGGAGAGGGCAGAAGTCAGTATGGACCATCCATGGGGCATAATGGGGGCCACCGGAAGAGACGACTCCAGTACCATGTGTTGACTGCTACCCAGAGGGAAGAGGTCCCACCTGATTCTGGGTTCAAATGAATGCTGGTAGCTCAAACCTGCAATCCTACACAGGATCATGGTTCAAAGCCTGCCCAGGCAGTAAAGTCTGTGAGACTCTTCTCTCCAATTAACCACCAAAAAGGCAGAAATGGAACTGTGGCTCAAGTGGTAGAGTGCCAGGCCTGGAGTAAAAAAGTTCAGGGACAGTGCCCCAGCCCTGTGCTCAAGCCCCAATTCAGGAAGGAAGGAAGAAAGGAAGGCAGGCAGGCAGGTGGGGAGGGTGGGAGGGAGGGTGGACAGACAGACAGACAGCTCCTGCAGAATGTGGCCAGATGTGAGGGGGGGGGAGGGTAAACAGACAGACAGACAGACAGCTCCTACAGAATGTGGCCAGCTGTGAAAGGGCCAGCCTTGGAGCCTGGCAAGGACCACGGCCAGCCCTAAGGCTGAGCTTCCCTCACTGTGGGCTGGCTCGGAGGGGTTCAGGGAAGCAGGACCCTGCATTGTGCTAACACACTGGTCTATGAAGAAACGGCCCAATTTATAGCATCTGCCAATTTCCTTGGTGTAAATACTTCCTCCATAGTTTAACAACTGCTTGTAAAATCCTCACATGAGAAAGCTGGCTCTCTCCAGCTGGCTCCAACAAGCCACGGGCAGTACCCAGCTCTGGTACAGCGGGGTTCAGACATGCCAACGCGGCGATGGTGGGTGTGCCGGGCTGGCTGGCGCCTGTGGGAGAGGAGGTCTGGGCAGCCTGTCTTACAAGCTTCACCCTGCAGAGCCGCACCCCCCCCGCCCCCCAGAGGACCTTTTTAATTAAGTCAGAATGGCTGATGGACCAGCAGCACCCCAGGGGCCTAATTCCAGGAAATTGAATAGATCCCGTGCCTGGAAAGCCGATGAACCAGGAGTGAGCATGCGGCCCTCACTGGGCACAGAGCAGAGGCTCACAGAAAGAAGCCAAGCTAAGCCAAGGGATTCTAGAAACTCAAACCCTGTCGGATGTCTGTCTTAACACAAAGATGGACTCAAACCAGCCCCTGACTGTCTGTGAGGGACTCAAGTCAGACGCCTCACCAGACTGTTGCCCCAGGAGTGGCCTATAGACTGGGGACATCTGTGCCGCATAGGGTGCAAAGGACTGGCCCCCCTCATTCTTATCCCCCAACTCACCCTGCAGAACTGCTTCCCCTTAGCTGAAGCATGGCCCTGGACTGGGCACTGAGGGACACAGGGGACTAAGTTCAGCCAGAGACAAGTAGACAGACACACAGACATGTGGACCCAGCTGGGCCTAGGCCTGGATGGCCACCCCTCCACCCCCAGGTAGCCCAAGCCCAGCACTCCACCACACTGGCCTGCTCGTGGTGCTCGATGCCCATGCTGACGGTGTTGACCAAGATGGCCATCATGATGCCCCGGTTGAAGTATTTGCTGTCCACGATGCCCCGCAGCTTGGCTCGCGTTTCCCGCCACACGCCCCTGCACAGCCAGGCCGCCCCGTCCGGCTGTTCCTCCTCATCCTCCTTCCCCAGGCCTGAGGAAGCCCCATCCTCACTGCTCTGGGGCCCATCCTCATCAGCCTCCGCCTCTCCAGAGCCCCCACTTCCTGAGCCCTCCTGGCCCGAGTCGGTGCTGCCCAGGCCCGAAGGTCGCCGGCCTGCCTCCTGCAGGCAGCGTGGGCAGTGGGCAGGGTCAGAGGCCAGCATGGCGGACACGGGCTGCACCAGCGTGTGAGGAGTTGGGTCCAAGGGACTGTGCCGCGGGCACAGCTCTGAAAAGCAAACAGAGGGCAGCATCAAGCCAGGCACTGGTGGCTCACGCCTACAATCCCAGCTACTCACCATGCTGAGATCTGAGGATCACAGCTTGAAGCCAGCCTAGGCAGAAAAGGTTTATGAGACTCTTGCCTCCAATTAATCAGCAAAAAGCCAGAAGTGAAGCTGTGGCTCAAGTGGCAGAGTGCCATCCTTGAGCCAAAAAGCTAAGGGGCAGGGCCCAGGCACTGAATTCAAACTCCTGTACCAGCATGCATGCGCGCGCACACACACACACACACAGAGAGAGAGAAAGAGAGAGAGAGAGAGAGAGAGAAAGCATCAGTTCCATACCAGACCCAACCAACCCTCTGGAGACCCACAGGGTCTGCCCAGAACAAGCCAGCCCCACCAAAAGGGGCCTGGTCTTCCCTGGAGAAGTAGCATTCTCTCTTCAGGCATTGGCCCTGTATAGTGACAGAGCCAGGCTCTTATAGAAAATGGACGCCCTGGGGCTAGGAATGTGGCTTAGTGGTAGAATGATTGTCTAGCATGCATGAAGCTGTGGGTTCAATTCCTCAGCACCACATAAACAAAAAAAGCTGGAAATGGCACTGTGGCTCAAGCGGTAGAGTGCTAGTCATGAGCACAGAGAGGCTCAGGGACAGTGCTCAGGCCCTGAGTTCAAGCTCCAGGACTGGCAAAAAAAAAAAGAAAAGAAAATGGACACCCCTTAGAGGAGCTATGACCTTCCTAAGCTCCCCGCCTGTGTGGAGAATGGAGAAGGCAGGTGACCTTGAGCCCCAAGCCCAGGACTTCCTTCCACACAGCGTTTGACAGTCAGAGGGAGGGGAGCCTGAGGCCCACAGGGGGGTGTGGCCTTATCCTCACCACTGCCTAGGGGGGTGTGGCTTCCACCCTCTCCAGGGCCTGCTGGGTTGTGGCCTCCATCTTCACCACTGCACTCAGGGGGCGTCACCCTGTCCACTGTCCTGGGGGCGTGGCTTCCACCCTCCCACCACCTGGGAATCTCTGAGAAGCTAGGCTGGCCTTGAACTCTAGTGCTGTGATCTGCCAGCCAGCACAGGGAGGTTTCACAGAGGCTTGATTGGTTTGGCTTCTTTATGTTTTTCCCAAAATAAACACATTTTGCTTGTGTAAGCAAAAAAAAAAAAAGTAGTGTCAAAGAGAAAGAAAAGACTGTGATGTCCACGCTTCAGTACACACTAGCCTCCAGATGTCCCCCAAGCCTCAGTCAGAGCTCCCGGACTCATTCACACTCTGTAACCAGAAGCCCAGGAACTGCCTCGGCCCTAGAGGCCGGGTCAAAGCCCTCCCCGGTCCTGCCTCACTGCTCCCACAGTGGAGGACAGAGGTGGGGGGAGGAGGGGCCTCACACAGTCTTAGGAAGAAGGGATGGGATCAGCAGGAAGCCCTCGAAATAAACACCCTCCTAGTCCTCAGACCCCAGACCCCCTACCATCCACCTGCTGGGCCAGCCAGGGGTCCTCCAAGGCCAGGCCTGGACAGCTAGCTTGGAGGACAGTGGGTGGCAGTTCTGAGAAGGAATTTTCCTGCTGGACTCCCAGACTCCCAGAATGAGAGAGCTGGGGTGCAGCGTGGGGCTTGGATCCTGTGGCTCAGGATCGCTGCTGGAGCCCTGCAGAGGGGCCACGCAGGGAACATCACGCCACACTCTGCAGCCGCTCCAGGGAACAGCTGGGTGACAGCCGACGTCCTCAGCACCAACTGAGAGGAAGCAGGCTGGCCCTGGCTTCGCCCTGGAGCTCTGAGTGGCCTCCTCCTAGGGTTGGGTACATTGGCTGCTAGAGGCAGACACTCAGCAAAGCCCCAGCACCCCTGGCAGCCCAGGGGTGACAGAGCTGTGCCACTGATGCACTGGGCTCATCTCATTTGCACCCTAGTTTTTTCATCTGAAAGTTGGGAATGATATGACCAGTGCAGCCCCCTTTCTCAGGATTGCTTCATAGACCAAATGCACTCCAGGGACACCCTATCCTGAACCAGAACCCCCCAGAAACAAGCTGGTCACGCTCAGTATGAGAAATAGCTTAGTGGCAGGAGCAAAACGCTGGGTGCAGATTATCCTGACACACCAGGCCTTTGGGGAGAAAGGTCATGATCCTCAGTGCCCAGCATTCTGGTAAGCAGGGACAGCAGAGGAGCCACAGCAGGGCCATGCAGTCTGAAGCCAGAAGGGCTGCACGAAAGACCAAAGAAAAGATCATCGCATGTTTTTCAGTGGCTCCTGGGACACCCTGGAAGTGAATTCCTCCAGGGCCCGGGGGCCGAGGCCCCAGCCAGCCAGCCAGAACTGGCTGGAGCAAGAGACCGAGAAAGCAGAATAATGCCTGGAACTCCCAGGCCATGAAACACCCACATCTGAAGAAAAGTCCTGGAAACCTGAGTCCACCAGAGCCCTCTCTACTTGAGCCACAGAGCCACTTCTGGCTTTTTCTGTTTATGTGGTGCTGAGGAATGGAACCCATAGCTTTCATGCATGCTAGGCAAGCACTCTACTCTCTAGTGATGGTGAGACTCATGGTCCATTCTGAGTCCCCAGTTGGTGGCACTACCAGCCTAGGGGGGAGGGGGCGGCACTTACTGTAGTGCCTGGGCTCCTTGGTGTGGGGCCCGGGCTTGGCAGGGGCTGGTTCCCCTGGGCCCAGGGCCTGACGCCGCCTCTGCAGGGCCTGATAGAGGCCCAAGGCCCGGCGCTTGGCTTTGCGCAGGATGTGGCACACGTATTGGAAGATCTCCTCGTAGCAGTCGCCGGGCTCGGCGTAGCTGGCCACGGTGCTGGAGGACAGGTAGCGCTGCCTCTGCTCCAGCATCAGCCGGTGCTCCCGCTGCTTGGTCTCGGAGAACTGGGTTGCTATGACAACGAGGCACAGGTTGATCATGAAGAAGGAGCCCACCTGTGACCAGCAGGAGGAAAGGACAGGGACAGAGGGGACAGTGGGGTGAGGGAGGCAGAGGTAAAGAAGGGGGTCATAAGACATGGAGAATGACACGAGGCAGAGGTGGAAATGGGGGGAAGAAGAGGGGTAAGGACGGATCAGAGATGTGAAAGAGAGAAATAGGGCAGAGCAGGGAGACAGGCAGCGAGAGAGAGCCAGGGGTACCAAGAGGACAGTGGGTGGAGAAGGGGGCTCAGGGAGGACAGAATCCAAGGGTGTGGGTGCAGAGTTCGCAGGTGGAGACAGCAGAGGAGCAGGGGAGGGGGGAGGGGCCCAGAGACACAGAGGCACAGACACAGACGGGGACAGGAAAAGATCTCTGAGGCTTTGCTCCACAGAAAGGCCCAGGCAGCTCCCCTGGCCCCATCAGAGCTGCTTCTAAGCCAAGCCCTCGGGTCACAAGCCCCAAACCACAGCCACCGCCATCTGGGGCATGGCCACTGCACCCAGGGAGGGTAAGATAAGTGAAGGACTTTTCTGATCAGAATGGGGCAGTGGGTACTGCAGCCAAGGACCAAAGACCCCCACCAGCTGCATGGCCCAGGCCAGGTACCCTGCCTCTCAGGTCCAGGCAGGGGAACCTGCTTGGCCAGTGTGTTTGTTCAGATGGGGCCCCTGGACCCTGCCAGCACCAGTAAACTCAGTATCCTCGGCTCTCCTGGAACCTCCTATTCTGGGCAGAGCCAATCAGGACCCAACAAGGTAGCAAGAAAAACAGCAGAGTATGTTTATTGAGCACTTACTGAGTACTCAGAGTCCAGAATCTAGATCCCTATTTCATGTAGACTGTGGGGACATAGGAGCCTACTTAAGGATTCCAGACTATTCTTTAGAGAGAGTGGGAGGGGAGAGAGAGAGAGAGAGGGAGGGTGGGAGAGAGAGAGAGAGAGAGAGAGAGAGAGAGAGAGAGAGAGAGAGAGAGAGTGTACCAGGCCTTGAACTCAGGGTCTGCCACAGCTTTTTTTGCTCAAGAGTGAAGCTCTACCACTTGAGCCATAGCTCTACTTCCAGCTCTTCACTGGTTAATTGGAGCTAAGTCTCGTGGACTTTTCTGCCCGGGCTGGCCCTCACCATGAACCCCAGATCTCAGCTAGGATTACAGGTGTGAGCCACCAGTGCCTGACTCAGGCTCTATTCATTCAGTCAACCAGCAGAAGCAGACAGAGCCTTCTCCAGCCCTTCTGGAGCCTAGGGAGTCCTCTCGCAATCCCAGAGGCCTCTGCTTCCCTTTCATGGGACACTGACCCACTCTGTGGGTGACCCTGACTTCAGGCTCTTCCATGATGAGGAGGGGGGAGCCTTACCCATTAAGGCTCAGTTCTAGTGCTGCCTCCTCCAGGAAGCCCCCCCCCGAATGGTTGAGGGGCCTCCTGTGGACCCCTCAGCCTCTGGGGCTCCCTTCTATCCAGCACTTAAGGTCCTGGGTGGTCATTGCTCGTCCTTCTGCCATGCCGAGCCCTGGAGCTCACGGCTGCCCCCAGCACTGGGCTCAAGCTGGGTGCAGTGCTGGCTTTCCTGAAGTTTCTGGGAGTGAATGGATGGCAATGCTGAACAACAGCTGGACCCTTCTCCCTTTCATCAGCAGCATCACCCCACGGCCTGACGCGCACTGGAGCTCTGCTAACAGCAGGTGCATCTCGGGTCAGCCGTCAGCTTGCCCTCACTCCCCACCCCCGTCCGAGGTCCACCAGCTCGGGATGGGGCACTACCCCAGAGGGCAGAACATGCCCTCACCCACCACCAGGAAGCGGGAGATGCTGGCCTCGCTCCGGCAGGGAGAAAGACGGCTGTCCCCCAGAGTGAATCACCGGCACAAATGGGAACTGTGCCATGTCTGAAGCTGCAGTCAGGCATGACGGGGAAGATGCGCTGGCTCTGGGGACTGTGGGGGGGGGGAGGCAGGAGGGGCTGGGCCTGGAAGGGTGGATAGAGCCCTCTAGATCTTTCTACCATTCATTCACGCATGCATTCATTCACGAGTTCACCCATCAATCACCCACTCTGACGGCTCCAAGCGCAAAGCCTCACCACCCCCCCCCCCAATGCTTTCCTAAGAAGCAAGAGACCATCAAATGTTCCAGGGAGGCCACCCCTAGGGCTGACCTCCTCTCTCCATCTCTGACTCCAGAGCAGCCCCGGGCTTTCAGACACTCTTGTCCTCACAGGGACAAGCCCCAAGCCCTGGAGACTCCATACTGGGGCTGCACCCCCAGCTAAGGTCACAACAAGAATGTATTCCTAGAGATACGAGCAGAGAAAGATAAGCAGAAGCAAGTGGCTGGATGAAAATGTCTAGAAATGAAAAATGAAGGCAATCGAAAATGATGGATGCTTCCAGCGGCCACCCTGAAGAGCCCCTTCCATCACCGGCTGGTCAGCTGCATTAAAAAGCATGCTTCTCGCTGCCTCCCCCGCCCCCTGCTCTGCGGAGGGCTCCCCGAGGACCCGTCCCTCCTCCGCTCCCTGTCCCCAGGGGCCTCCCGAGCATGCCCTGAGCCCCAGCTCCCCGACACTTACTATGATGAGCAGAATAAAATAGATGAAGTTGTAGAAGGAGTGCGCATCCATCACATAGTACATGATCTCCACCCAGCCTTCCAGCGTGATCACCTGCAGGGGGAGAGCACCGAGCCTGAGGCCCTGGCCCCGGGGAACGGCAGCCAGCCAGGGAGCAGCTCACATTGAGGCCCTACTATGTGCTGGGACTCACTACACATGGCAATTTCATCCCCAAGGAACAGGAGGGCCAGACTCACCCCTGCTCCGCCAGAGCCCACCCACTTCCGGGCTACAACCCCAAGGGAGATGGAGAGGGGGACAGGCACAGCAAGGATCTCTGGGCTTAGGCTCAGGCTCACTAACTGGGCCACTTTCCCCCTTGGGCCCCACTGGCTTCTTCAGTTCGCAGGATGACAGAGCCCCTAGCAGGGCCGGGTGCAGCTTGGCAGAGCAGGGAGTGGGGGCTGGTTAAGGTTGCTATGACAGTCTCTCCGCCCATCCTCCACCCCAGGATCCTTCCAGAAAGGAACATGAGGGAGCCTGGGGAGAAACAGAGGCAGAGAACTCCCCTGCGCGCTTGGGACAAAGGATCAGAGCAGCAGCCCCAGGAGCTGAGCTGAGCCGAGCAGCTCCCAGTCCTCTGAACCCCTACTCCCCTCCTCAGTGGCTTCTGGGCTCCCCTCCTCCGCAGGCTCCTGCCCAGATCCTTCTGAGGACAGCAGATGCATCGCTTATACTGAGCCCTCACCTCGCGTCTGCAGACTGCTCACCCTCACAAAGATGAGAAGTCAGGCCCAGAGGGGTTAAATGACACCCCCAAAGTCCTCCACCCGCTAGCTCCCTTGTCAAACCCCACCCTGTCTGCAGAGTGCAGGGGAAGGAGGAAGCAGGGTCTCCGTGCAGAAGGGATTTCCTGTGAGACCAGCTCAGTGCCCCAGTCTCTAGGCCTGCACCCCAGCTGTCACCCCCTCTAGGAATGCCCTTCTCCCTCCTCACCTTCCACGGACCCGACTCTGTCTGGACTATGCCCCTCCAAAAATCTCATCTGCCCTCTGAACAGATCTCCCTGCAAGACCCCCTGGACCTCCAGGCTTTGGGGTCGGCCTACGTGGGGCAAAACTCCATTTAGCAGTTGTGTGACGCTCGGCAGCCTGGCACCCCTCTTCTCTGGGAACCTCGGGGTCTCTGCCGACAAAAGCCCACGCTGGGCAGGCGTCCCTCACCTGGAAGATGACGATCCAGGCATAGCCGATGTTGTCGAAGTTGATGGCGCCCTTGTGCGGGTTCGCGCTGCCGGTGCGGCACACGTTGTAGTAGCGGTTCCAGTTGACGCACAGGCCGCTGGCGTTGAGGTCCTGGCGCCCCGCCCCGAAGTCGTAGACGTCATCCTTGGACAGGCAGCACTCTCGGCCCTGCTCCTTGAGCGGGGGGATCTCCTGACAGCCCATGATGCCGTTGTCCCCCGACAGGGAGCAGATGAAGGGCATCTCGTCATCCTCCTCAGGCTGGTAGTAGGGCGGCAGGGCTACATCCCCTTGTCTGCGTATGGGGGAAGGGGGGGAAGGAGGGGCATGGAGAGGTCAGGCCGAGACTCACACCACGCACCTGTTTGGGGCACCTTTGGTGCAGTCACACTGCAAGCCCTGCCCTGGGAGAGCCCCGAGGGCCCCGGGGCTGCTCTAGGCCCACCTCCATCTAGCTCCTGGTTGGACACGCCCACCTGCCAGGTCCCTCCTCACTTGATGAGCAAATGCTAGATCTCACTAGCAGATGATGGTAAGACCCTCTGTCTGCCCTTCTCCCCACACGTGCAGCCCTGGGCCAGTCCCTGCCCCTCTCCTGCCATGGATTTTCTCATCTGTAAAACATAGACAATCCCTGCCCTGTCCACCCTGGAGACTAAGCGGCATTTCACCACAATCCCAAGTGAAGTCCCAGTATGACTTAACTATGGAACCTGGCTGGGTGGTTCAAGAATATATCTGGAGGGGAGGGCTGGGAAGGTGGCTCAGTGGTAGAGCGCTTGCCTTGCATGCCTGAGGCCCTGGGTTCGATTCCTCAGCACCACTTAAGCAAAATAAAAAAGAAAAAAGCCGGAAGTGGTGCTGTGGCTCAAGTGGTAGAGCCCTAGCCTTGAGCTGAAGAGCTGAGGGACAGCGCCCAGGCCCAGAGTTCAGGCCCCGCGACTGGACCCAAAAAAAAAAAAAAAGAATGTATCTGGAGGGGAGAAATAAATCCAGGCAGAGAAAGAAATGAGAAAGGGGAGGGGAGGGGAGAAGAGGAGCGGAGAGGGGAGGGGAAGGGAGAGGAGGGAAAGGGAGAGGAAGGGAAGGGAAGGGAAAGGAAAGGAAGAGAGGAGGAAAGGGGAGGGAAAGTGAAGGGAAAGGAAGAGAAGGGGAGGGAAGGAGTAGGGAAAGGGGAAAGGGAATAGGGAGGGAAGGAAGGAAGGAAGGAAGGGAGGAAGGAAGGAAGGAAGGAAGGAAGGAAGATGGACGGACAAATGGGGCTGGAGGCTGGGCATAATGGTGCACACCTGTGATCACAGATACAATGGAAGAATAGGTAGGAGGCTCACAGGCCAACTGGGGCAAAAGCAGACCACAGCTGAAAAAGGAAAGCAAAAAGGCCTTAGAGGTAGAGTGCCTGAGGTTAATATCCAACATTACTAGGGAGGGAGGGAGATTAGGGAAGGAGGGAGGAAGGGAAGGAGAAAAAGAAAGAGTAGGCTATTCTACCACTAATAATGACAAATCCAATACATGGGGGTACTGTCTTGGGACCAGAAAGGTGAGTGAAAGACCACAGCGACAGTCATAAATAAAAGCAAACACAGATAATGATGACATCCCGACCTGCTGGAATGGCTGAACACAGAGTGGAGACCAGCGCTCACATGGACTACTGGTAAACAAGCCAACTATACAGACCTTGTACAGCCTAAGAACACCCACCAACAATCACATGTCAGCTGATGCCAACAATCAAAGGCATCTGACCACCTGTTTCTAATAAATCACCCCTGTGATTTCCCGGAGAAGAGCCAGACTTTTCAACAAACGAGTCAAGGGTGACTTAATAGCCCAACCACACACTCTAGACTAATTCTTTTGTAGATGGACTAGACCTGCATGTGAAATATGAAATGAGAAAAGCTCACAGAGCACCAGAGAATATGCCCATGACCTTAGGCTGGGAGAAGAGTTCTTAAACTAGACACTAACAGCCATGCTTTAAAAAAAACAACTGATTGAAGAGCTGAATTTCCTTCTTGAGCTACACACTCATCAGAAGATGCTATCCCACTTATGAGAGGGAGAGAGATGGAGAAAGTGTAGGAAAGACACCATTATTAGAGCACAAAGTGTCTCCTTCCTCCTCGTTTCCGTGAATGACTTCTCATTGACCCAATTAATGACTTGGATTTCTGGGATTTGGGGGCTCTTAAGACCTCATCACCAGCCGGACATGGTAGCGCATGCCTGCAATCCTCGTTACTCTGGAGGTGGAGGGCAGGAGAATCTTGAGTTCAAGTTAGTGAGACCATATGTCAAAAGCAAACTTAAAAATTAAACCAAAAAAAAGGGGGGGTTGGGGGTGGGGAGAGTTAGGGGTGTGGCTCAAGTAGTGAAGTGTTTGCCTGGTATGCACAAGGCTCTGAGTTCAAACTCCAGTAGTGGAAAAAGAAGAAGGCTCACAAAGATTTTGGGCCATATCTGTGGGTGAATATAAGCCATTTTTTAAAAAAGCAAATACCAGGGCTGGAGCTGCTGGGCTGAGGCTGCTCCTGTGTTTCACCGCAGAGGTGCCAGCCAGACTTCCATGGTGATATATTCAATCTCCAGGAACACAGCAGGGCCACCCCACGGCCCACGGCCCTGACCTCTCTAACCACACTGGTGAGGTGTTCTGTTACTGTATTGCCTGCTCAGTTGTAGAGCCCAGAAAAGGAATGGCAACACCTGTCTTCTCATGAGTTTGTCAGCCTACTTGAACAACCCCAGGGTGGCGGGGGGGGGGGGGGGGGGGGGAAGGACATTGGCTGAGGTCTTTGGGGCCCATTTTTCATTCAATTGTGTTTGTTTTTCTTAACCTGTAGTTGGTTTTGGCATATTCTGGATTTGAGCCTTCTGCATTGTAAATGTTTCGTTCCAACCCTGATTGGAATCCATCCCTCCTGAAAACCCAGAGAGTTCTTCAGTGGTGGGTGGGGACCAGAGGGGAACACTGGGAGAGAGCAAGGGAAAGGGTGACATTGTCTAAAAGGAAATGCATTCTTTACCTGACTTATGTCCTGTCACCCCTCTGTATATCACCTTTATAATAACAATAAAAATTAAAAGTTCTTTTGTATTTGATTTTGGTTTTGCCTTTTTTGTTTTGAAACAGAGTCTCCTAAGAAACCCAGATTGGCCTCTGGTGGTAAGAGGTTCTAATTACAGAACCTCTGGCTCAGGGGCTGGGAAGGTGGCTCAGTGGTAGAGCACTTGCCTTGCATGCTCAAGGCCCTGGGTTCGATTCCTCAGCACCACATAAGCAAAAAGAAAAAAGCCGGAAGTGGCACTGTGGCTCAAGTGGTAGAGTGCTAGCCTTGAGCTGAAGAGCTGAGGGACAGCGCCCAGACCCAGAGTTCAGGCCCCATGACCGGACCCAAAAAAAAAAAAAAAAGAAAGAACCTCTGGCTCAGAGTTCTGAGTGTGTGCATGTGCGTGTGTGTGTGTGTGTGTGTGTGTGTGTGTGTGTGTGTGTGTGTGTGTGTGTGTGTGTGTGTGTGTGTGTGTGTGTGTACCTGGGCTTGAACTCAAGGGCAGAGTTCTTGCTCCTTTAGCTTTTTGTTTTTTGTCAGTGTGGGTCTGGGCGCTGTCCCTGAGCTCTTCTGCTCAAGCCTAGTGCTCTACCATGTTGAGCCACAGCACCATGTCCAATTTTCCAGTGGTTAAGAGTCCCATGGGGACTTGCCTGCCCAGGCTGGCTTTGAACCATGCTCCTCAGATCTCAGCCTCCTGAGTAGCTAGGATTATAGCATGAGCCACAGGTGCCCTGCTTCCTTTAGCTTTACTCAAGGCTAGCACTCTACTGCGTGAACCACATCTCCATTAACCAGCTTTTTGAGGCTAGCACTCTACCGTGTGAACCACATCTCCATTAACCAGCTTTTTGCTTATGAACTTTTCTGCCAGGGCTTTATTATCCTCAGATCTCAGCCTCCTGAGTCGCTGGGATTATAGGTGTGAGGCACCAGTAACTGAATGGCTCAGTTCTTAACAAGTACTGGGAGGTTTCTAATCTAGCCCCAGCCAGAGCAGCGTCTGATGGCCGGATGCAGGATGGGGAGGTTCAGGAGAGCTAGACCCCGCAGGCTGTATGGGGCTCCTCACATGTCCTCATACCAGGACCCTCCCCCAGCCTCCCCTTGACGTTCTGTACTAATCCCACTCCCCTAGTCCAGAGAAGGCTGAGAGGCTGAACCCGAGCCTGGGTGCACAGCCAGATGCTGACACTTTTCAGACAAGTAACAACACACCTCCTCTCAGGGCAAAGCTCAGCTTGCATGTGCCAGCTTTGGCCATCCCTTCCTGGGAGCGCCCAACCCCTGTTTGGGGCCCAGTCCCACCATCATCACAGAGCTAGTGGCATTCTGGGCCAGCTTTGGCACTTCCTGCTCTCACTGTTCCCAGCAGTCAGCATGGGCTGTATCCCCTCCCTCCTCCTCCTCCCACCCTCTCCCAATGGGCTGCTTCTGCCCCTCGGTTCTGAGTCCTAAGCACTGGGTGCGGGCCAGGTACCGGCATGCTGGCTGCACATGCTCACATGGTGAAGTTCTCCTCCAGGAAGCAGCGGTTCCGCAGCAGGCCAGCCCACAGCTGCACGCCAATGATGCCAAAGATGAAGAAGACGAAGAAACAGAGCAGGAGGACATTGCCCAGCATGGGCAGCGTGTCCAGGAGCAGGTTCACCAAGATCCGCATGCCTGGGAGAGGAAGGCACAGGGGTCGTCACCAAGCACAGAGGAGCGCAGGGGTCCAGGGAAGAGAGGAGGGAAGGGCAGACAAGCAGAGAGGAGAGATGGGCAACATGGTTGGGCTCCTTCCTCTCCATGCCTCCCTGTGACCTTCTCCTCCACATTTGTCCTTCTGTTCAGAGAGCTAGGAAAATGGCTCTGGGCCCTGACACACTTATACCAGATTGTGGGTGAATGCACAGGCATTTACAAGACTTACAGGCCAGGCACTCGCCTTGGGACTTAAAAATCAACACCTTGTTTTATAAAACAAGAGATACAAGAAGGCCCAGAATAGTTGCTTGCCTTGGGGAGAGGGTAGGGAACACCCCTTCCAGACCCTAAGCCTGCAGCAGGATCTGGATTTAAACCAACTAGCCTTTAAACTAAACCTTGCCTTCTTTCCTCAAGTTATTCTTTTTATCCATGTTGTTTAATCATCCTGGAACATTCCAGCAAACTACTATTCAACCACCATAGCCTTGTTAACTCAGTGAGCCCTGAGTTCATCTCTCGCTCCTCTGGTTTCGGCAATCTCAGCACCTCTGAACTAGCCTCAGGCACCAGGTACAGGTTGTACACTGTACAGCTAGCCTTCTGGCCTGAGTGCAGATTGTGTGTCTACCTGCTGGTCTCATCCAGGGTGCTGTGAGCGCCTGAGGGCAGAGACTGCTTCAAAGCTATCTCAGATAGCTGTGTGTTGAGGCCCAGAAGACCGCTCCGTCAGTATTTGCTAGATGACTACTTGTGAACCAAAGATGCTGTACGTCAAGGGAAGAGGGCAGAAGGGTGGAGAAGGGAGGACAGAAGGCGGTGATAAGCACAGAGGCCCTGACCACATTTGTATTGATTCCACAGGCCATGTGGGGGTGTTATTAACGCGGGAAATTATTTTAGATCTACATCACGCATTCTTCACAGAGTGATTTCTGATCAATAATTAATGCCCACCCCCATCTTCCCTTCCCATGAAACTAGGTCAGCCTCCTCTCAGGAAAGGCTGCCTGGGCACAGGGCTACAACTCCACCCCGAACGGGAGAGAGAGGGGCACTCCGTGAAGGAGCAAGCAAATGGAACACACCTCCACATAACCCATCCAAGGGAATCCAGCAGTTAGGTCAACTCTAGATCTTCCTATCATTCATTTATTCATTCACTCATTCATTCATTCCCTCACATTTCACCCATCAATGACTACCCTCTGCAGAGAACACAGAGGCCAACATGACCAATCTGTGCCCCCTTTCAGGCTCACAGCTCAGCAGTAGAGGGACAAGGAACACAGGGCTGGGAGAAAGGACCTGCCCAAGGGGTTGGGCGTGGGAATACCCATGGGTATGGAGGCTGGGCCTAGAGGTCGCTGTAGGTGAGGCCTAAGGTGAGAAGGCTCTGTGCAGACAGCCAGGTGGGGAGCTTGGGCCATTGTTGTGGCCACCTGCAAAACAAGAGGCCTGATGCAGGCATTGCAATCTGGGAGGCCGGACGGAGGCAGCAAGGGTGCCCGGAGCTCGGAGGTTGGTAGCAGCCGGACAGGAGGCTGGAGCAGGAGCTCCTGGAAGAGGCTGTGAGGCGCAGCCCGGCCTGGCTGCCCTGCCGCTGCTCCCCAGGGCGGCCTTTGTGGCTCAATTAATTCTATTTCTCTTCCTCTCCAGGATATTGAGATTCTGAGCGGCTCCCCCACCCCGGCTGGCATCCAAGAACGGCGTCCACTCCCCCTCCTCCACCTCCCTCAACCCAGAGGCCCCCAGCTCCCTGCCTGGCTCTCCCAGGGGCCCCCAAGGTCCCAGGGCCCCACAGTGGA
Organism: Dipodomys merriami; assembly: GCF_024711535.1. NCBI lineage: Eukaryota > Metazoa > Chordata > Mammalia > Rodentia > Heteromyidae > Dipodomys > Dipodomys merriami. The sequence continues at coordinate 3,033,582 of NW_027206124.1, read as the reverse complement.
AGCGTAATTAGCTAATTAGGACTTTGAAGGAGTGTAACGTCGCCTCTGTGCCAGGGGAAGGGAGGGCGCAGGATGCAGGGGGGAGCCCCAGAGACCTCCACTAATCTGCCTTTATGTGTTAGGTCAAATCATGAGCTGAGACAGGCCCATGGTGACACAGCACAGTCCCCACCCCGCCACCCCCACCCCCGGCACTGGGCACACAAGGCAAAGAGAGAGAGACAAAGACAGAGACAACTAGAGGCAAAGAACAGAGAGAGAGAGAGAGAGAGAGAGAGAGAGAGAGAGAGAGAGAGAGAGAGAGAGAGAGAGAGAGAGAGAAGAGATGGAGGGAGACAGGGCAAAAGGAGGAAGGACAGACCACAGAGACAGACAGACAGACAGAATGTCCACAAACCGCCTTTCCAGTCACCCTCTGCCTCTAAGCCACCCTTGGATCTCCCTCCACACCTTCCTCCTGCCAGCCTCCTCCCTCAGGCAGCCCTCCCTGATTTTCCTGTTTCGTGCCTGAGCTGGTTACAAAGCCCTGTATAAGCACCTCCTCTTTCAACCGGGGTCTGCTGGGCTTTCGGGGCGCTGATCCCAGACAGGCTACAGGTGGCCCCACAAAGATGATGGACAGCTAGCCCCCTCCCCAAGCCCAAGCTCACCCTCTCTGGTCCTGTCCAGCAAGACTCTCAGAACATAACAGGGCCCAGGACACCTGACAAAGGAGCCCTCTCCAGGTGGAAAGTCCAAATCCTTAGCCCCCCTGCAGTCCCCTTGGGGCTCACCAGTGCTCAGCCCAGCCCTGCCCCAGCAAGGGCAGTGTTGTAGCAGTTGCTGGTTTTTAACTCAGAGAGTTCAAAGTAGGAGGGGACACACAGGACTCCAGCGTTTGATTCACACACACACCCAGCCCTTTCTGTCCTAGTTATTCTTGAGCTAGGGTCTTGGGTTTTACCCAAGGCTGGTCTCAAACCACAACCCTCCTATTTACCCCCCTCCCATAACTGGGGTGGCAGGTGCATACCATCACACCAGCTTGTTCTTTGAGATGGGGGGAAGGGGTGATCTTGAAATGCAGTTCTCCTGATGGCCACCTCCTAAGTAGCTGGGATCACAGGTCGGAGCCTCCTAACCTAGATTCTTCTTTCTTTCTTTTGGTCCCCAGTGCTGAGCTGGTGCTTTGTGAGGTGCTGCCACACCTGTCTCCCTCCATCAGGACATCGAGAGCACTGTGGCTTCAGGGCTGTGTTCTCCTGTCCTGCCCAGAGTGGGCTTGGTAGCCAGGATGACAATAGTGGCCATAGATGACAATAGAGGCTCTCCCCTGGGACTGGAGTGAGGCCCCGGAGAGACAGACTCCTCACCCTGTACCCTTAGACTCTGGGCAGGCCCACTGCCACAAGCCAGAGGACCGTGGGGCCCGGGCAGATGAGCACAGCGGAGGAGGCAGGTCAGGGCAGACTCTCTCTGGAGGTTTTCTGATCACTGAGCCAAAGGAGAGGAGGTGACAGGAAGGAAGGAAGGAAGGAGGCAGGGCCGTGCCAGCTCTGTGGCCTGAGCAGCCAGGGTCAGGGGGTGGCCAGCAGGAGAGACTGGGCTCCATCTGGACATGCAGGTTTAGGGGTGTCTAGTGTGTATCTTTAAGAAGTCGTTTCATGAGCGCTCAGGGCCTGGGGTCCAGCAGCGGGGTCCCGCCAGGGCATCGCACGTGGGTGGTCTCAGGGCAGAGGCCACATGGAGAGAGCTGCTCTGACTCTCTGCCCTCAGGGGAGGAACGCAGGGCAGCGGGGTGGGGGGGCCCTCCGTGGCAGGGAGGGGACGCACTTCCTCCCCGCCATCTCCCCTTGAGGTTTGGGCACTCTCCACAGACAGAACCTGTCAGCCCAGATTAGCCTGGCCACTCTGCCAGGCCAGCTCAAGTAGAAATGGCTGGGCACGTGCCAGCCTCTGCCAGGGGCACAGCTTGCGGCCAGGGGGAGGGGAGGCGGAGAAACAGGGGCGCCGAGACTGCGGCCTGGCACAGGCCTCCGTGTTCTCTAGCTCAGCTAGGTCAGTGGAGGGCGCTGGGCGGCGGGAGAGGCCGTCTGCTGCCCTGGCCGTTGCCAATGCCGGCTAATCAGGGGCACGGTGGGCGGCCCGGAGGCCAGGCCAGGGAGCAGACGGGCCGCCTGACAGCTTACTGGCTCCAGCCGAGGAAAGGCCTGGGCACTGATGGGGGCCCACAGTACCTAGTCAAAGCAGCACCCCATCTGCTCCCTCTCAGGAGGCCTTGGCCCTCCCCAGAGCTGTTGGGGCCCCTGCCTCACCAAAGATCCCCCCCAGTGGCCTGGGACAGCCTCCCCATGCCCTGCCCCCCTCTGTGAGGCCTCAGAGCGTGTGGGGTCCTCACCCCCACACCAGGCCCTGGCTGATGCTGTCTTCAACCAGCTGACCTGGTGTCCTGTCCCAGGTCCCTCCTGACCTGGAGAACAGAGCTCAAACACGACCCCGCACAGGTGTCCGCCTCGCCGCCTGGCCCCCACCCCACTGTCCTGTCACCCTGCCCCCTCCCCCTCCTCCCCAGAGGCAGGCAGATGTCCCCCCCATCTCCTCCGGGAAGGCAGCAGTCCTGCAAGGGGAGGGGCTCTACTTCATCCCCGCTCCTCCCCTCCCTCTTCTCCCACCCCATCCTCCCTTCCCCCCTCCCTCTCTTTTTTTTCCTAACTTAAGGCTAATGTTCTACCACTTGAGTCACAGATCCCCCTTTCAGTTTTGGGGTATTTGGGAGTTTGGGGAGGAGTGGTGGTTAAATGGAGATAAGAAGGCTGAGTGCCAGTGGCTCACTCTTATAATCCTAGCTACTCAGGAGGTTGAGATCTGAGGATCACAGTTCAAAGCCAGCCCAGGCAGGAAAATCCGAGAGACTCTTATCCACTGAAGTACCAAAAAAGCCAAAAGTAGAGCTGTAGTTCAAGTGGTAGAGCAAAAGAAGCTCAGGGTCAGCACCCAGGCCCTGAATTCAAGCCCCAGGACTGGCACCAAAAAGAGAAAGAGACAGAGAGAGAGAGAGAGAGAGAGAGAGAGAGAGAGAGAGAGAGAGAGAGAAACGAGTTTCACAGGCTTTTCTGCTCAAGCTGGCTTTGAACCATAGTCTTCAGGTCTCAGCCTCCTGAGTAGCTGGGCATGAACCCCTGGTACCCAGCCCTCCCTCTTTCCCTCCTTCTCTGCAGGCCTATCTCCTTCAGGAGGAGGGCACGCCTTGGCGGGTCCTGGAGTGCCCGGGGATCCCAGGGCAGGGTTAATCCCACTGAGAGGTGGCTGTCTAGAGTCCTGGCACTGACCACTTATTTACCTGTGAAAGGGCTCAGCCAATGAGCTGAGAGAAGCACTGGTGGTGGGCACAAGGGAGGGCCCAGGCTGGTGTCAGGAGAGGATATGTAGAGATAAAGCAGCCCCATTATACTCAGGCTCAGAGAGGGGCAATGATTGGTAAAAGGTCACACAGCAAGGAACCACAACTTAGCTTCCTCCCTTCCTCCCCAGCTCCTTTATGTCGTGTCCTTGCCTTTACCCCATGGCGGGGGGAGGGGAGTGGGCCTGGACAGAGTCAGCTGTGATGGGCTAGAGAGACACATTTTACAAGTCTGTAGAGTTCCCTGACTTCCACATCCCCCACCCATCCCCGACAAAGCTGAGGCATACAGCTAATACAGTCCCTGTTTCTGCTCTGTGCAGGTAGGGAAACTGAGGCCCAGGTCCCGTAGCAGAACATGGCGGAGCTGAGGCCAGAACTTGCAGCTCCGAACCCCTGGATGAGTCTTCCCAACAGATCTCTGCAAACTCCAGTGCACCTTTTAGAATGGCAGACAGCCCACTCCCCACAGAGGTGCAATTAATAACCCAGGATCTGACTCTGTCTAGTACCACTCTCTAGCTTGCCATCTAGTGGCAGAAATGAGAGCTACGGGCACAGCTCTAAGGACACGACTTGGGAAATTCCTTTTTATTTATTTCATTGTTTTAATAGACGACCCAGGCACGGGGGTACAATCCCATAATCTCTGTATTTCAGACCCGGGGTACAAGGCCATCCTGAACTACCCCAAGAGACCTGGTCTCAAAACACCAAAGCAAACACATTTTTTTTTTAAATTCATGAAAAGTGGCATCCCAAGACTGGCGATAGTAGCTCACTTCTATAATCCTAGCTACTCAGGAGACTGAGATCCAGAAGATCAACGTTCAAAGCCAGCACAAGCAGCAAAGTATACAAGGTTCCATCTCCAAAATAGGCAGCAAAAAGCTAAGCTGGAGGTGTGGCTGAAGCAGCAGAGTACCAGTCAAGCAAGCAAGACCAGCAAGTGTGAGGCCCTGAGTTCAATCACTAGTACCACCAAAAGGGGGGGGGGGTGGAGAGAGCAGGAAAGAGACAGCCACAAAACTTCTGTAGGAAGAACTTCCGGGAGCCTCCCTTCCCCCACCACCACAAGGTACTCATTCCCTGAGAAGCAGAGAAGCTGCCTCACCTGTGAAATGTGGGCCTGGATCGATGCACCTCAGAGTCACACATCTACTAACAGTCTCTGTGCCTGGTAATTAATTACTTACAAACATGAATTGATCTTAGGAACCGTGACAGGCGGAGCACTGCCGTTCCCCAATCTGGCAGCCGTTCGGACCCTGGGTTAACACTAACAGCCTCTCCCTAATTCTGGAGAATCCAAGAGTCACATGGGAAAGTGGAATGGAATCGGGGTTGCCAGCAGGGCTGGGAGCTGGAGGGAAGTCCTGAGGAGAGCTGAGCTCCTCCCTGGCTTTCTGGAACCAAAGCCCCAGTAGCGGGAACCTCCACCAGGGCAGGGGTACAGAGGTCAGGGCCCCGCCCTTCACCAGAAATCAGGCCTGCTGGCCCGGGAGGGGGGTGGGTGGCTGGGACAGCCGCTCTGTACACAGCAGAAGAGATGGGGGCCAGGAGGAAAGGAGGGACACGGGCACCATGTGCCCCCGTGACACACCCAGGCACACCCCTCGTGCACATACGTGCACATGCTCACGCACTCAGCCCGTGGGCTCTACGGCAGGAATGTGACCGTAATCTGCCATCCTCCAGCACAGAAGTGGAGAAGGCTCTGAAGAGATGCCCCTGGCTGTTCTAGCCCTTTCCTCCCTTCCCTCCTGCCCAGACACTCCATGACCCTCAGGACCTGGGCTGGGGCCAGGAACCCCATCTCCCCCATCCCTCCGCAGCTGCCCACACAGAGCGGTCCCCTGAGCCCAGCCCACCCCACGCACCCCTGCGGGCCCCTTCCATGGCTCTCAGCTTCCTCAGGCACACAGGCCATCCACACATGGCCCTGTGTCCAGACCCAGGCCCCCTGGCCCCCACAACTGGCTAGCACCTGAACTCCCTCCCAGCCTCTGTCCTGGCCTTCCTGCCTCCCCTCTGCCCCTAGGCCTTCCCAATGTGCTAACCCCCAGGCCTCTGACCCTCAGACTCTAGCTTCTCCCCGAGGACCCCAGCCATGCAGCCCAGTCCCCTCCCCACCCTGGCCTCATACTGCTCTCCACCCAGCACCCTCGGCTCTCTGTCCTACACAGGCAGCTGGGGAAGGACACTGGTTAGACACTTGGACTCCTGGCTGGCTTCTGCCACTGCTTCGCTGGGTGACATTGGCTGCTCATGATTCCCTCCGGGCCTGATTCCATGTTTGCTAAGTGAGACGAAGCTAGTTTTCAGCTAAGAAAGTTATATGCAGCATCCTCCACCTCCCCACACACAGAAAGGCTCATGTGTGAAAGGCTCGGTCCCCAGCCAACGAATCCAATCGCCAAGAGGTGACAGCACCAGGACGGCTCTCCCTGCGCCAGTGGAGTCACCCCTCAAGGACTAGAGCACAACGGCATTATGGGCAAGGATGGGAACTAGGAGGCAGGGCCTGGCTGGAAGAAGCAACTGGTTGCTTCCTGGTTGGGACACTGTGAATGGCCCTGGAGCTCCTTCCTCAGTGTCTCTCTGCTTCCTGGCTACCATAAGGTAAGCAGCTCTCCTCTACCAACCCCCTCCCCGGTGGTGCAATCTGTGGGATGGGGGGAGAGATAAGGGAAGGTGTGTGTGTGTGTGTGTGTGTGTGTGTGTGTGTGTGTGTGTGTGTGTGTGTGTGTGTGTGTGTGTATATGTGTGTCTGTTTGTCTGTCTGTTTCCCGGCTGTCAAAAGGTGGTGTCTATCTTTCTGTCTGCTTCCTGGCTGCCATGAGGTGAGCAGCTCTCCTCTACCCGCTCTCTCCACCATGACTCTTTGCCTTACCACAGGCCCAGCAGCCATGGCACCAGTCCCCCTGGACTACAACCTCTGAAACCATGAGCCAACTTAAATCTTTCCTCTCCTGAAGTTGTGTCTGTCACAGCAAGGGAAAACTGATCTTTAAGGAGCCTTCCAAGAACAGTGAAAGTGAGAAAGATAAGGAAAACCAGCCCTACCACAGCCTCTCAGGGAAAGGTGACCCTTCTCTGTCCCCAGGGTCACCCCAGGGCAGTGGAGGAAGTGACAGGCAGAGCAGACCCCCCACCTTCCCACCTTCTCCCCTTATCTCACCCCCCTCCCTTACCCCTCCCACTAGCTCTCAAGGTCCATGTGTGGAGAGGCGGCCCTGGTGTCCTGAGAGACACTGGCCCCACAAGGTCTTTTCATCCCCTCCCACTAGCTCTCAAGGTCCATGTGTGGAGAGGCGGCCCTGGTGTCCTAAGAGACACTGGCCCCACAAGGTCTTTTCATCCCCTAACTTCAGCCCACCTGCCCTTCGCAGGACACAGCAGGGATCCAGAAACCCCCAGGCCTGGCCCACTTTGGCCTCTTCTGGCCACCTTGCCCCACACATCCTGGCTTCTTGGCCACCAGCGTGCTTGTCTAAGTACTACTCTCTGCTCTGCAAGCCCACAGCCAGGGGGCAGATGGACCCCAAAGAGATGGACTGGCTGGAGCAGGAAACAGAGCCCCACAGCCACAGCACTGATGCTGGTCAAGGTGGGACAGTGCTGACTGTGGAGGGAGATATGGTACAGATAAAGACACAGGTTCAATGACTCAGACAGGGCCAAGGAAAGTAGTAGGCTTAGCATAGACAGAACTCTGCTCACATCCCTGCCCAGCTGCCAAATTGCTGTGTGAACTTTCAGAAGATACTTAAGCTCTCTGAGCTTCTCACAGATTGTTGAGAAGATTAAATCACAGCCATCAGTATGCCAAGTACCTAAACCACAAACAAACCTCCTGTCCTTCCACTCAGGACTGAAGGCTCTGTGTGGGCATGGCCCTCCCTCCCCCCTCCTCCCCCAACCCTCCCCAACACAGGGCAGCAGAGGAATCAGGAGACCTCACCGGCCACTATGGAAGAGCATCCTTGGGCAGGAAACCATGCCTCCAAGTCTCAGGTTTTTTCATCTCTAGAGGGAAAATAGCCCACCTCCCCCTCAACATAACTGTAAGGCTCAGAAAGATGCTGGGCTTGTGGTTACAAGGTGGGTGGGTGGGTGAATGGATGGATAGGATATTTGGGTGGATAGATGGATGAGTAGATGATGGGTGGGTGGCTGAATAGGTAGATGAGTGGATGGGTAGGTTGATGAATAGATGGGTGAATGGATGATGGATGGATCTGTGAATGGATGGATGATGGATAGATGGGTGGATGAAGAGACACGTGGATGGATGATGGATAATGGATAGATGGATGAATGGAGGATAGGTGGATGGGTGCATGGATGGATGGATGTTAGCTGGGTGGATGATGGGTGGATGAATGGATGTATGGATGGCTGGGTAGATGGATGGACAAGTGGATGGACAGGTAGACAGGTGGATAGACCTGTGGATGAGTAGGTGACAGAGTTCAAGCTGTAAGTCTGTCAACGAGAGCGTCTGAATCCACCACCCAGCAATGCTGCACATGCCTCCCCTTCTCTTCATATTCAAGCTCACCTTCCAGTCTATAAAAACCACCCCCAAAGAATGTGTAATGCCTGACAGTCAGACCCCAGGAGCTGAAAGAGATGTAAGTTATCTGGGGACCCAAAGGCATCAGGGTCACTGTCTGGCCTCTTCAGGCCCAGATGAAGGCTCACAAGTTCTGTGGCACTGGGGCCATGCCTGTCTGGGGGATGGGGATGGGTGGTCAGGAAGCGCAACTCACTGGGCACGCGGTTGATGGCTTTGAGGGGTCTCAGGACACGCACAGTGCGGATGGCCGACAGGTTGATGTTCTGAAGGTCCAAGGAGTACTCCACCATCCTGCAGAGAAGAGGGAGAGAGTGAGGGAGGGGTGGGAGACACCCACGCAGGCCAGCCACGCCCACCAGGGTGGGGCTAGCAAAAGGGGTCAGAATCTGGGCTACGTCTCTGACAGTGTGGACCCTGGCTATTTGTTAGACTCATATCAAGGGGGGAGGGCTGTCTGACCTGTCCTTGGGTCTCCACAGATGTAGGGGGGCATCAGGAGACCTACCAGGCCTGGCCTCTCTCTCTACCCTGCCTCACATCAAGCTGTACATCTGGAAGGTGGCGGGAGGCTGTACTTTCCGTGGGGTCTTGAGTGGACTGGCGCAGCCCAGCTCCAGCCTCGCACGTGCCACATCCCCCAGCCCGGGGCTTGGGTCCAAGCTGTCCCAGCCAAGGGTCCACCCCGTCTCCGTCCACGAAAGCCTGCCCCTGCCTAAAGGGTCCCTAAGCAGGTCCCTGAGTCCTTGAAGCTTCTCCATGCCAAGCCCACGGCAAGATGGGCCAATGCACCAGAGTGGGCCAGCATGTCACAGCCATGGACCCACGGCCCGCCAGCCTCGCAGCCCGGGGGAGGCGCTCGCCTCTTCCGAGGGGTCTTCCCAGAGCTCCCATGAAGGGCACGCTCACGCACCACGGCCCCTCCCCACGGAAAGACAAGCCCAACGCTGGGGACCTTGCCAACGGGGCCTCCCCACCCCCGCTCACGCTCCATCCCGCAGACACCTGCCACCTCCATCAGCCGGAGAGGAAGGCGCCTCTGCACACGGCACCAACCTGCTCCCACCCCCTCCTGCTGCCTTCAGTCATTGAGTGAGAGCTGCTTCGCCTGAGATGCCCCCAGCCACCCCCCACCCCGCTGCTGCGCATGCTCAGCTCCAAGGGTGCAGCCCAACACACCTGCGCGTGCGCGCGTGCGCACACACACACACACACACACACACACACACACACACACTCTCCTACTTCCACCCACATCCAGATGGGGGTTGGGGGGGAATGACCCAAAAAAGTAAGTCACTGGAGACGGAGCCTAGAGGAGCCGTCTGGGGTGCTGGGGGGGCAGGGCCAGCCGCCCGTGGGGCCACGTGAGGATCCCACATGCGGCGAGCCACGCCGTCACCCTCTTATGCACAGATGCGTGTGACGAGGTGCTGCGGGGGTGGCACACGCCGGGCACGCGCACAGGCACACCCCAGCCCGGGGAGCCCCCTCCCCGACGGGCAGTTCCTCACCATGCCCCACCATCCCCAGGACCCTCCACCTACTGCACCCCATCTTCTCAGGCTCCTGCCCGGGGTGGGGTGGCACAGCTGGGGGGTTGAACCCCTCATGGACTGCACACCCGCGCCCCAGAGCACTCGCTCAGCCCCGGCAGGCGCCCATACGAGGCTCCACGGACTGCCAGCAACAGAACCAGGGACTTTCTAGCAATTTCCCTGTGTCACCCAGCTGGAGGTGCCCGCACCAGTGCGGCACGCTGCTCGGGACCTGGGACCAGGACAGAGCTGCCACGGGCCACCTCTGCCGGCCTCCTCCTGTCCCAACTCCCACCCCGCCCTGCCACCCCGGCCTTGCCAGTCCTCCTGGGGAAGCCCAGGTACCCAGATATCATGGGATATCCGTTCTAGCTAACTGTGGGTATCACCCACAGCTGTGCCCCGGGCAGGCTGGGGGTGCAGGGGCCCTGGGTAATGGTGGTTTTTCCATTCTGTGTTGGCCACAAAGAAGGGTGTCAGGAAGAGGTGGGCAGGGGTCCTGATGAAATACAATTCAGGACTGGGTGGCATGGTGCCCCACACTGCCTGGCTAGTAAGCTTTGGGTGGGAGGAGGGGAATGCCTCCCCGACCCAGCCTTGCCATGAGAGGCTGGCCAGACTCACAAAGCCCGGACACTCACTCCACGGACCCACAGCCCCCTCCATCCCCAAGGAATGCCTTGGGAACTCCAAAGCCTCAAAGCCTGAGCAGGTCCACGTGAGGCTGATCTGGAACCATATATGATTAACCCAGCCCCTTCCATTCACCCCAGACCTGACCTCCAGGTAGGAATATACCTTCTAATCAGCTGGGGGGAAATGTGATGTTCCCCTTTTTCCACTTGGCTGCCAGGGAGCTCAGCAAGGAAAGATCTTGATATTGTGCAGTCCTTTCGGGGAATCCATTGGCCTAAACATTTCTCTCGGGTTCCTCCTCTCTTGACAGTTGTGACCCAATGGGGGTGGGGGTGGGGGAGTAGGAAAGTACATACATACATTTGGTAGTTTAAAAAAAAAAATGCTGGGCGCTGGTGGCTCACACCTGTCAACCTAGCTACTCAGGAGGCTGAGATCTGAGGATCACAGTTCAAAGCCAGCCCAGTCAGGAAAGGCTATGAGACTCTTATCTCCAATGAACCACTCAGAAAACCAGGAGTGGCGCTGCGGCTCACGTGGTAGAACACTAGCCTCCAGCTGAAGAGCTGAGGGACAGCGCCCAGGCCCAGGTTCAAGTCCCATGATTGACAAAAAAATAAAAGGAAGAGAAGAAGGCACCCGTAAGAGGTGAAGAACCAGCAGTTGTCATTCTTCTCTGAGGAGACGAGGCCAGGAAGGGGCCACTAGCCAAGACAGGGGTGGCAGGAAGAGCTGGGGAAGGTGGAAGGGCAGAAACTCTGGGCTCACGCCATGGAAGCCTCAAGCAGCAGCACGTGGGTGAGCCGCTCAGCTCCTCCTGAACCAACCATCACACCCCTCTCCCCTGACGCCAGCCTCTTCCTGCCTGTCCTCCTTCCCCTGCGGCCTCCTCCTCCCAGCCCATCACCACAAACCTTCCAAACCAGACTGAGCTGTGCCCACACACACACACCCAGTGTGGCCTCTGGCTAGGGCCCCTGGTCCATTCGCCCTCCGTGTTCAGCCCGGCCCATCAGCAGCCCCGAGCACAGCCCCTTCCTGCCTTCCAGCACCGCCTCCCCCAGGAAGCTCTTCTCACCCTGCTTAGCGCCACAGACACAGCCCACCACGGCGTGCCGCTCACACCTCCCGGAGGACGTGGGCTCCCCTCAACGCAGGCCCTGAGCCAGTCACTCAGGAAAGTCCCTTTCTTGGGGGGAATCCCAGAAAGGGTGGGAGGAGGAGGAGGAGGAAGGAGAAGAAGAAGGAAAAGCCAAGGGAGGGCTGTTCACCCCAGGTCACCGTCGGTGCGGGCAGCAGATGTGGTGGCATCCCGGAGCCCCCAAGGGAGCGCGGGCCGAGCTGGGCCAGGGATCTGGTGGTGGAGCACCGCTTCCTGAGTGGGTACAAGGCCCTTGATTTCCATGCCCAGCACTGGAGAAAAGGAGCAAGTGGAGGCTGGAGAGTGGAGGCTGGAGGGTGGAGGCTAGGGGCAACATCCACTGGTGAAAAGATAAGGATAGCTCCCATGGAGAAAGTTCTCCATGGCCCTGGTCCAGAAGAAAGCCAGCCAGGATGCAGGGCACTATCTGGGACAGGACACACCTGACCTGACGGGCCACGGGACAGACACGAAGAGCGCCCTCAGGGCAGCTGTCTCTCGGGGACTCTGTGACACTGGACGTGAGCCTCTCTTGTCCTCCGACCTCTGCAGCCCCAGGTCCCCCCACGGCCCTCAGGGAACACACCGGGCATGACTTGTGCCCAGCGCCACCCACAGGGGACAACGCTGGCTTTTGCCCCTGCTCGCGTCACCCCATGATGCATGGCCACCCCCCACCCTGCTCCACTCCAAAGTAGACAAAGTGAGAAGGGGCCGCTGAGTGGGTGGATAAACACAGGGCTGACTTTCCCGTAGCCCACCCCTCCCCCCCGGGCCCCCAACCGGTAAGACATCCCTTTGGGGAGGTGAGAAATTAATTCCTAATTACACAGTGACTTTATCACACAGCGTTGGTGCTAAAAGTCTTTTAAAAAGAAATCCAACCATCCCCCCCCCACTACCTCCTGCCAGCTCTCAAGCACCTAATTAGGTAAGTAATTTTGTTTTAAAGCGAGCACTTCCGTCCTGGAAGCCCCAGGAGGAGAGGGACTTAACTCAGTTCCTGGCTGCTCTCCTGGGCCAGGAGGGTAAAGGAACCAGGGCTCTTCAGGCGCTTCCTCTCCCCGGCTTCAACAAGAGGTCCAGGTCTAGTCAAGCCGGGCCAGAGACTGGCACAGCCCCTCAGGGGCGGCATCCTGGCCATATGGCCAGAGCAGCTCCCTCCAGCTACGTGTGAATCTCGGCCACTGCCCACGGCACAGCACTGGGTACAGGACCTTCCCTTGGGGTCCGGGGGTAGGAGGGTCTCTGCAGCTTGCAGCCCAGCATCCTGGCTGGTCCTGGGCCCTCAGAACCTGCCCAGGGCCTTATGCACCTGCCCCCACCTAATTGCACCCCAAAGAAGCAAGGCCCAGAGAAACCCCAAATGACCCAGCCAGGCATAGGGGGTGCAGGAGCTCTGTGTCACCCACCCTCCCATCCGTCATCAGCGAAGCCTGGGTAGCATGACCACTTTCGGGGGACACAAGCCCCCCAACACTGACTGCAGTTCCCTGGATGAGCCAGCACCCCTGGAGGCCCTGTGGTCCAGTGGTTAGAACCCAGAGCGGCCAGGATGACCTGGGTAAGAGACTGGATGGAAATGAGCTCAAACAGACCCAGAGCGGGCAGGACCTGAGCCTGAAGAGCCACACGAGTGTCGCCCAGCATCACACAGAACGCTGACTCAGTTCACATGCACACGAGAGTCACGTGACACCTGCTGAAGTCCTTCCAGCCTCCCACTGCCTGCTTGGAGAAGTCCAGGCAGGAAGGGCCGAGAAAACCCAAGCAGCAGGCGCTGGTATCCCTGAGCCGTCCACCCTACTCCCCCGGGGTGCCAGGGACAAGGAACATTCCAGCTCCCAGACTGCACCAGGCCGTCTCAGGCTTGCGAATCCTTCCCAGCCTTTCCAAGCTAATAACATGAGCGAGGCACCGTAGCCCACGCCTGTAATCCTAGCTGCTCAAAGGATTGAGATCTGAGGATTGCGGTTCAAAGCCAGCCCAGACAGGAAAGTCTGTGAGACTCTTATCTCCAGTTACTCCCCAGAATGCTGGAAGCGGAGCTGTGGCTCAAAGTGGTGAAAGTTTAGCCTTGAGCATGCGCGCTCAGGGTAGCACCCAGGCCCTAAGTCCAAACCTCATAATAGATTATTTTTTTTAATGAGTAAAAAAAATCAATAACTTGAGAGACAAGATTAGAAAGGGAAAAAAAGAAAAGCTGAAAAGAACATCAAATGAGTGAGCTCCAGAATCCTTCCAGAAACTTTCCCACCCAGGGGCTGGCTTTTCTACATGATGCCGATAAAAATAGTGTTTCCTCACTCTTTGCAAAGGGATGGGGGGCGGGGCACACGGGAGGGAGGAGCTTTCTTAAAATATAATTGAAGATGTAATTAATAGGAAGGAAGCTGAGATAGGAGGAATCCCAGATCATCTGTCACAGTGACAACTCAGGTTTGTGTCTGTTGATAACCAGACCTCGGCCTTCCATGCAGCTCAGCACTCAATACACAACCAGTGCTCAGGGACAGAGGGGAAGCAGACGGAGGAGTAATGCTGAGCCCTGACTCTGGCTGGCACCTTACAATCTAAGGAACATTTCACCTACTGAATGTCTGTGTGCCCCCCCAAATTCACACACCAAAATGCTCAGTGCCCACCAAGGGGACATTAGGAGGTGCAGCCCTCAGGAATGAGAGGAGCCCCTCCCCAAATGCTCCCAAGCGAGCCCCCGAACCCCCTTCCTATCGGGATTCACCAAGACGACCCTCCAAGTCCCCAGTCTAGCTCTGTCCCAACACCGTCCTCTCTTACAGGACTGCCCAGTCAACACAGGATGTCCAGTCAACAGTGCAGGATTCTCTGTGTGTCCACACTCTCCTCCTGGGGTCTCACCCATGGGAGAAAGCTCTGTGACCCAAGGCTGATCCTGGCACCATAGCAGATGGGCTGGAAAACAGAGCGGGCTGGGGGAGTGGAGGGGTCTCTACATTCTACCTGAGCTAGGGGGAAATGCTTGTCTCAAGAGAGTCTCTTCACAGCTCTCTGAGGGCTGGTAGGCTTCCGAAGTGGTTGGGGGCAAACCCACCAGGATCTTTGGGCCTCTGGTAAAGTGACTCCCTTCCTGCTGTGCGTGACGCTGGACTCGAAGGTCGCCATTCCAGCTCCAGTCCATCTTTCCCAGTCTCCGTTTCTTCTTCTGTAAAATGGGTTTCAAAACCCTAATCTTGGGATTCCATGGCGTGAAACTACGTGTAAGAGCTGGGTCAAGCCAGGAGCAGTGGCTCTCAGCTATAATTGTAGCTACTCAGGAGGCTGTGATCTGAGGATCAAGGTTCAAAGCCAGCCCAGGCAAGAAAGTCTATGAGACTTATCTCTAATTAACCAGCCAAAACCCAGAAGGGGGGCTATGGCTCAAGTAGTAGAGTACCAGCCTTGAGTAAATAAGCTAAGAGATAGAACTTAGGCCCTGAGTTCAAATCCCACTACCAACATATGTGTGTGTGTATGCATGTGCACATACACACACAGAGCCTGGTCATTGGACCCAGTCTTCCCAATCCCCAGAATGCCCTTCTCCACTCCAAGGACAACAGGGCCTGGGATTTGGGTTTTTCCATCCTCCAGACCCTTGGGCTTTATAGCATGGATGGGGCTGACCTCACACCTGCATGAGGTAGGCCTACACCTACCCGGGCCAATCAAATCTCTCTATCAACCAGGTCTATTATGATTGGCCCAAGGAGGAGCACATACCTCACATCAGCCAATCAAAGTGCATAGACCCAGGTTGGGCCTCAGGGTCTGGCTGGAAAAGGAAAGACATCTCCTGCCAGGAGTGGGCTGTGAGCCCAAGGACAGAAATCAGCATGGAAGAGTGAGCGGGGCTGTGGGATGGGAGTGCACAGTCTGCGACACCCTGTAGGATGCTGGAGACCCCCGGGCTTTGCAATGAAGTCATTAGTAGACTCTCTTAACCAGGTTTGACATTTCCGTGCCAGGCAGCTCCAGCAGCCCTGCCTGACTCATGCCTGACTATCAGGCCCCTGGCTTAAGCATCATGGTGACTCCCTATATCACTCATCCTGGCTGGCTACCGTCCTGTTTCCATGGAAACCGCCTGCACAGTGACCACCCCCACCTCCCTCTAACCCTGCCCCCTATGCAAATGAGATCACCAGTCACACTCAGATTCCCAGGGGAGCCCTCCCAGGTCCTCGCCCACCCACAGGGCTCCGGTTCCCCCACCCACCCTGAGGGCCTCACACAACAGGGAGGAAATCCGGAGCCTCCTTGGCAGTCCTGGCCCAGGGCCAAGCCCTGGGATCTGCAGGATGATGGTGGCCTCAGCTCTGTCCTCAGAAGACTGGCAGACCCGTAACATCCATGATAAATCAGAGCGCAAGCCCAGGGGCCACAGGGTGCTCCCCACCTTCCCACACCTGGAGTCCCTCCCACCCCACACAGGAGGGAGGCTTCTAGAAATACCCAGTGATGACCTCTGACCCCTGACCCTTGACCATAGCTAGGCCTGCTGGCAGACACTGGCCTCGGTGAAGGTTGCATGGCTGGCATTTTTAGGTTTCTCAGCACAGTACAGACCCTGCCCCGCCAGCTTAGCAGAGCCCAGAGGTGCCAAGCAGAGGCTACTGCATGGCAGACGGTGGAGGAAGGAACAGAAAGGCCCAAGAGAGGAGGCCACCCACCCCATGTGCATTCTCTCCCTCCAGACCCAGCCTGACCCCATAGAAGAGCTCGTGGTTGATTACACCAGATTCAATGTTTTCTGCTTTTCTGGCCAAGGATGGGCCATGAGAGCCAGTTCGGCCCAAGTATGTGGGGAAGGGGAAGAATCTGGAAAAGAAAATGTTGTTTTCGTCACCCAAAAGGACAGGCGCAGCTGGCACTGCCTGTCTCTCTTCATCCTTCCAGCCTTCAATTCAGACAAGACACCCACGGCTCAGCCACTGCCTTGTGACCATAAAAGAAAGGCCTGAAAAAAATCCCAAGGATGCCAGCCTCACACTGCAGAGATAATGGCCAGAACGGCCATCCGCAGGACTTGGTGTTGTCAGAAAGCCATGCGGTTACTCACGCCACCATTGGTTGGGTTTCTGTCGCTTGCAGCCAAGCACATTCATGACAAATTATGTAATATCAGGACCTCAGCCAGGCAACAAGAGACTCTGCCCCTCACCAACTTGTGACCTTCAGTAAGTCACGCTCGGGGTGACGGAGCATTTGAGCCATACCCTCAGTCCTTTTTACGTTAGCTGCTTTGGGGATTGGATCTCATGCTTTTTGCCCAGGGCCAGCTTCATACCCAAGATCCTCCTTCCGTTGGAACCAGGAGGACAGACAAGCACCACCACACCTAGTTGTTGGTTGAGATGGGAATTTCATCCACTATTTGCCCTGGCTGGCCTCAGACTTTGATCCTCCACCTTTGATCTCCACCTCTGTATAGCTAGGATTATAGACGTATGCCACTACACTCAGCTAGGCATCTGGATTGTTGTTGTTGTGTGGGTTTTAGGGGGAGTTTTGTGGTGGTACTGGGGGTCTGGTCTAGTGGTAAAGTGATCCCACATCTCCAGGACTCCTCCAAGGACAAAGACTGAGCTAAGGGTCAACCAGGCCACACCTGCGACCTGGGACTATGTTTCTCACCCCCTCCCCAAATCAATGTCGGTACCCCTGAAGATGGCTGACGGTGTACTGAAGTGCTGTCTTCCCCCAGCCGTCACATCATCCACCTCCTTTCTCTGCCCTTCGCCAGGTCTCTTTATCAGGGCCATGGGCACACATGGTCAGATCTAACGTAGGACTCCTGGGTTTGGGGCCTGCACTCCACAAACAATGCCAGCCCCCAGTTGGAAATCAGGTCCTTATTCCAAAACCTCATGGCCCTGTGTACTTCCTGGAAACATGGCAGGCCCCAGTTGAGAGTTATCTGTGGTGATCTGTTGTGTGTGTATGTTTCCTAAATCCAGCTCTTCGAGATCAAAACACAGCTGTGTCCTTCGCCTTCCTCTGCTTACCCCCCCAGCACACACCCAGCCTGGAGTGCAGCAGGCGCTCGATCCACGCTGACTTCGTGGATAAATGGTACCATCATGCACAAGCCAGAAGACAAGGGAAAGAAAGAAGTTTCTAGCACGAGGCATTCCCTATGTGACACTGGCTGCCTGAGGAGACAGAGAGTTCCCTGCAGTGGGCCACGTGCAGCAGGTGCAGCTACGCGGCTGAGATAGACTCCAAGTGGAGAGGAGCGCCATGACCTCCAAGGCACCTTCCAACTGCCAGGCTCTGGGAGCCTGGTAATTTGAGGGAGGGGTGGGGCAGGAAGGAAAGAAATATCCTTGGGCTGTCAGGCTGTTACTCTGGAAACAGAACATTTACAGCACCCAGCCGGATGGGCCTGTGGGGGATGAGGACGGCTCAGGAGAGGCAGGGCCAGGTGGGGGCAGGACCCCGCATCTGGACTCTAGATCCTAGGCCCCACAGCTCACACCTTTAATCCCAGCTACTCAAGAGGCTGAGAGCAAAGGACTACAGTTCGAAGCCAGCCCAGGCAAGAAAGTCCGTTTAGACTTTCATCTCCAATCAACCACCAGAAGCTAGAAGTGGAGCTTTGGCTCAATTCGTAGTACCAGCCTTGAGCAAAAAAGCTAAGCGACAGTGTCCAGGCCCTGAGTTCAAGCCCCAGTGCTGGCATACCAACAGGAGCAGCCAGGAGCAGAAGGTCCCCATTGCCTTTATTTATTTATTTATTTTTAAAGGAACCGACTGGAAGGAATTGCTTAGCAAGATACAGACCTTAGAGGCCCAAAAGGCAGAGAGCTACTCATGGAGGGTACAGGATGGAGCCAGCCAAACAATGGGCTTCCCTGGGCAAGTGAGTGAGGACAACCATCCTGGAACTTGGAAGGAAGAGCAGGCTTTGTTGTGATGTCATCTAGAGGAAACACAACTTTGTCTAGTTCACTGCTTTTTGTTGTGATGGTACATGTCGATATATAGAGTGTGTGTGTGTGTGTGTGTGTGTGTGTGTGTGTGTGTGTGTGTGTGTGTGTGTGTGTGTGTGTGTGTGTGTGTGTGTGTGTGTGTGTGTGTGTGTGTGTGTGTGTGTACTCGCAGGTGCCCGTAATGGAGCCTGAACTCAGGGGCAAGGGAGTTCACCCTTAGCTTTTTTTGCTCAAGACTGGTGTTCTACCACTTGAGCCACAGCTCCACTTCTGGCTCTTGTTTTTTTGGTGGTTAACTGGACCTGGCTTTGAACCTCAATCCTCAGATCTCAGCCTCCTGAGTAGCTAGGATGACAGGCATGAGCCCCTGGTGCTGGTTCAATGGTGAAAATTTTTACTTTCCAGAGGTAGGTGCAACATCTGTCTAGCAGAAGAGGTAAAGACTGTGACTTTATCACCTGCAGGTTGTCACAGGCCTTGATTCTCACGGTGCATCTCCTTGGGAGCTCTCTCCAATGCCCAAGGCCCCATCCCACTCTCTAACTCTGCTGGCTGCGGTCCCCTCCACCTCTCCCCCAAATAATCAATGCAATCGGAGTGCCCTTTAATTTGTGGGATGGTTATTACTCTACACTTTGCGGTAAAATTCAAATTCAATTTGCATTTACAAACTTACCTTCAAGAAGAAACTTGATGACACCTAATTAGCACCCATAAGGAGATTGGGGTGAAATTGAATCCATAAAACAGAAAAAAAAAAAAAAAAAACAGAGATTCCCCTCCCAGAACAATTAGGCTGTTGGGGGATAGAAGACTAGAAAGAAACAGGAACTCCGGCAGAAGGGGCAAGGGCCTGCTTTTAGTCCAGTGGTGACTCACTCCATTACAGGTGAGAGAGGAAAACAGGGAGAGAAGATCCAGAGAATGTAAGTTCTAGAAGGAGAGGCCAGAAGACCAAAAGACTTATGTGGGCTGGCAGAATACCCAAGTCTCCCTTCTGCAACTTCTAGACCTGCCCTAGAAACAGGGCTCAATTCCGAAGGTACAAGAAAACTCAGCACACTTCTAGCCACGAGAAAAAAAAAAATCTGCTGTCTTCCAAGAAAGGAAGCTGGGGTTCCTTGGGGCTCCCTGCAGCACACCTCGTCATCTGCACGGCTACACGGAGGCCATGAAGAGGGAGAGAAGTCGTCACTCATTGAGACCAGGCAAGGTGGCCATGCCTGAAATCCTAGCTACTCAGGAAGCAGAGACAGGAGGCTCTCCAGTTTGAGGCTGGTTCTAACAAAGTTAAGGAGAACCGGACTCAAAAGCCAAAATACAAAACCGTAGGACTGGGTTCGTTGTGCAAGTGGTACAGTGCTTGCTAGGCAAAAAGGAAGCCCAAATTTCAATCCCCAATACCAGGAAGGGAAGGGAAAGGAAAAGGGAAGGGAGGGGAAGAGGAGGGGAGGGAAGTGGAGGGGAGGGGAGGGGAGGAGAGGGGAGGGGAAGAGAGGGGGAAGGGAAGGGAGGGGAAAGGAAAGAGGAAGGGAGGGGAGGGAAGGGAAGGAAAGGGAGGGGAGGAAAGGGAAGGGAAGGGAAGGGAGGGGAGGGAGGGAAAGGAGAGGAGGGAAGGGGAGGGGGGAGGGGAGGGAAGGGAAAGGGAGAAGCTGACTCACAGGCGTGGCTCAGGAGATTAAGATCTGAGGATTGTAGTTCGAAGCCAGCCTAGGCAGGAAAGTCCCTGAGACTCTTATCTCCCATTAACCAGGAAACCAGAAGTAGTGCTGTGGCTCTTAGTGGTAGAACACTAGCTTCAAGCAAGAACTCAGGGACAGAGCCAAGTCCCTGAGTTCAAGCCCCACAACCAACAAAAAAGAAAGAAAAAGGAAAGAAAGACAGAAAGAAAGAAAGACAGAAAGAAAGAAAGAAAGAAAGAAAGAAAGAAAGAAAGAAAGAAAGAAAGAAAGAGAAAGAAAGAAAGAAAGAAAGAGAGGGAGAGAAAGAAAGAGAGAGAGAGAGAGAGAGAGATAGGAAAAGAAAAAGGAAACGAAAAGAAAAAAGAAAAATCAAAGCAACATGACTGTAGCCTAGAATCAGCACGAAGCGCCCTTCCTGCTCCAGATCACAGGGACACGCTTGGCCAAGCAAGACTGCAAAAAAAAAATGACACTTTCTAAGCTCCTTTTTGTTGAAAAATTACTGAAGGTTGTTCTCCATCCAAACCAAAATGAAAAGGAGAATGCACCTGGCAAGGGGGGGGGTGATGCGGACCCTAAGAAGCCACTGAACCCCAGCGGCCTTCTGCTTAGGTCCAAATGCATGTGAGCCGTGGGCTGAGGCCGAAGAGCACTGCGAGAAAAGGAAGCTGGAAACTCGGAGCAGACCACGCACTCAGTATGGCGGTGTGGACTCCTGACTCCCAGAGACCTCGCCACCTTCTCATGCATACACGCTGGCACATGTGGCCTCCAGACTTCCCTCTCCCTGCCTCACCTCTGCCCTGACCCGTGACCTCGCCCACAGCCCTGGTTCCCCCCCGCCCTGCCCCACCGCCATGTGAAGATTGCCACAGCTGTGGGCCCCTGTCACAGCTGGTCCCCTGCTCTCCTCCTGAACCATGTCCATACTCAGTGGTGCCCACCAAGTCCTGGCAGCTGGATGGATTCCAGCAAAGTAGGAGGAGGCTCAGAGTGCAGTCTTTACCAAATGCCCTAAGTTGTAACCTGGCCTCTTGCCCCCCAGGCTTCCCATCAGACCAGGGGAGGGTCCCAGGGTCACATCTGCATCCAGTGTGGCCATACCTTCCCTCATCTGGCGGCACCTTCTCCCCTCCCCTTCCCTACTTAAGCCCGCCCCTTCCTCCGGCCATGTGGAGGGCAAGCAGTTTGGTAAAATAAACTTCTCTTCCTGCCTGAAAGCACGTGGTGTTCTCTTTACCTGATTAAACCTACCTATTTCAATACCTCACCATTACGAAGGTTTTTGCATAATGGAGATTGAACTCAACGCATAAATTCTACCACTTGAGCCACACCTCCAGCCCTTTTTATTCATAGATTATTTTCAAGATGGGATCTTACTTTATGCCCAGGCTAGCCTAGGCTTCAGTCTAACCTGGGCTTCTCTGTGCCACTGCACGAATCCCTATCCCCCCCCCACCGCGCGCGCGCGCGCGCGCGCACACACACACACACACACACAGCTGGGTAACAGGCATGTGCCACATGCTTGGCTATTGGTTGGGCTGGAATCCTGTGATCCCTTCCCTCCCTATCTTCACTTCCCAAGTAGCTTAGATTACAGGCTTGAGCCATAGCAGCTGACTTACTGGGTTTTGTGGTAGTGGTGGTGGTCAGTTGTGTGGCTTGAACTCAGGGCCTGCGTGCTGCAAGGCTAGCGCTCTACCACTTGAAACCATGGCTCCACTTCCAGTTTCCTGGTGGTTCACTAGAGATAAGAGTCTCACAGACTTTCTTGCTTGGACTATCTTCAAACCAGGATCCTTAGAGCTCAGCCTCCTGAGTAGCTAGGATTACACGCATGAGCCACCAGCGCCAGGCTCTTTTTATTTTTTTTTTTCAGACAGATCTTGATCTATTGCCCAGTCTGGCCTTGAACCCCTGGACTAAGCGCTCTTCCCACCTAACACAGCCTATGTTCATAAGGAATGACCATAGTTGAGGGCCAGGCCGTGTGTGTGTGTGTGTGTGTGTGTGTGTGTGTGTGTGTGTGTGTGTGTGTGTGTGTGTGTGTGTGTGTGTGTGTGTGTGTGTGTGTGTGTGTGTGTGTGTGTGTGCATCCGCCCTCCACCTCCACCGCTGGGTGATCTCGCTGAAGGTGATAACGACGAGATACAGCTAACTGGTACCAGCACTTTTCTCAGGCACACATTTAATCAGCTTAATGCAGACCCCGGCTCTGCGGGCGGCGCAAGGGGACACGCAGGACGGGAGGGACACCTGTGCCCCTGGGTCGCTCCCCCTCCCCGCCTCGCCCACAGGAAGCACCCAGGCTGGCCCCAGGACCCTCCACGCACCACAGCCCACTACCTACCCTGCCATGACAATGAAGAAGTCCAGGCGGTTCCACGTGTCTCCGAGGTAGCACTTCTTGCCGAAAATGCCCAGTGCCACCATCTTGAGCACCATCTCCATGGCAAAGAAGATGAAAATGAAGTCATCGAAGACCTGTCGCGCAAGAGGAAGCAAGCCAAAGTCACCATGTGAGGTGGGGACAGGAGTGTGGGCAAGAGGGCTTGGGAAAGATTCTAGAAAGATCCTGGGGCAGGAAGAGAACTTCAGAAGCCCTGGTTCAATGCAGTCATTCCACAACTGAGGAGAGGTTGGCCTAGAGAGGGAAATGAACTTGTCCCAGGTCACACGGCCCTGTCTACACACTCCCTCAGCCCACAGTAGTGACAAGGCACCGGGGGAAGGAGGCAGGAGATCTCACAAAATTTAATAATCGCCACACAATTAGACGTAGGTGTTAGGTCTGCACTCTCTTCTGTGGTTCTCTCCACAATGACCCCCAGGGTGACACCATTTTAGAGACTCAGAGAAGTTAGGCAGCCTACTTCAGATCACACAGTAGGCTGAGTGGCCAAACAAGGATAGAAACTAAGGACTGGCTCCAGAGGCTCTATAGAAGGAACCAGCTTAGGATGGGCCCACTGGATGGGGGTCTGGGTGCTGGTCTTGGCTCCTCTGTTCAGTGTATCCAGAAGCAAAGACTCAAGAGGTTCAAGGGAGTGGACACGCCCTGGGGGTGGGGCCTGATGGCCTGCCTGGCGGGTGGGGCGGAGCTGTGGGGGGCGGAGCCACAGGAGCAGAGCCTGATGGCCTGCCTGGCGGGTGGGGCGGGGCTGTGGGGGGCGGAGCCACAGGAGCAGAGCCTGAAGGCCTGCCTGGTGGGTGGGGCGGGGCTGCAGGGGGCAGGGGCGGGGCCTTGCATGGTGGGGCCACACTGGGGGCGGGCCCTCGGGTGGGCGGGGCCAGGCTCACCTGCAGGATCTTGCAGCGCTCCGACAGGCAGTCCATGTCGTCGCAAGGCTGGTACATGCCCAGGGTCACGCAGTTCAGCAGGATCACCAGCATGCTGATGCACTCAAACCACGTGCGTGTGAGTCAAGGGCAAAGCGTGGCAGGGTGGCTGTGCGGTGGGCCTTCCCTTGGAATGTGACAATGTGACACCACCACCTCCCCCAGGACACAGCCCCTGCCTGAGGACCGATCTTCCCTCTTCCCCCCCTCCCACCCCCAACTCACCACAGGCCTGGCTGGCCTCTCTATCTCTGAAACCTCCCTCTGACTGCCCCTTGCCTCCTGACCACCTTCCCTCCCCAGCCACAGCCCTCCCTCCAGTCCAGGCCTGGTCTACAGTTTGCCGTGGGCCTTGCAAGAAGACTGGCCAGACTTGTCCTTGTCCTTACAGGGGCCTGAACTCAGAGCCAGAGCTCTCTCTCTCCCTTAGCTTTTTCCTTCAAGGCCCGTGCTCTGCCACTAGAGCCACAGCTCCACTTCTTCCTCTTTGTGGTTAATTGGAGATAAGAGTTTCATGGAGGGAGTCAGGAGAGAAAAAAACTGGGAGAAAATGAGGGAAGAGGTGACAGAAAGAAATGTACTCATTACCTGACATGTAACTGTAACCCTTCTGCATATCACCTTTACATTAAAAAAAAAAAAGTGTCATGGACTTTTTCATCCTGAATGGCTTCAAACCATGATGGCTCAGATCTCAGCCTCCTGAGCAGCTGGATTACAGATGTGAGCCACCTGTGCCTGGCTAGACACTATCTCTACCCAGCAGGAGCAGGTCTAGGAGGGGGGGGCTCCTCTGCACCCCGCCAGCCGCAGCACCTTACAGTCCTTCCTCACAGTTCTTCTTAGTGCCTGACCAACTGGGTCCTATCCCACCATTCTCTCAGTCCACCAACCACAGAACCTAGAAGCTCAGCAGAGTGCAGTGGTACACCCCTGTAATCCAAGATATGGGAGAGAGGAGAAATAGGAAGATCTGGAGTTTGAAGCAAACACTGCTTGCATTAAAAACAAAAACTTCAAGCTGAGCACCAGTGGTTCATCCTATAATCCTAGCTACTCAGGAGGTTGAATATCAACATTCAAAGCCAGTTCTGGCAAGAGAGTCTGTGAGACTTTTATCTCCAATTAACCATCAAAAAAAGCCAGAAATAGAGCTGTGGCTCAAGTAGCAGAGCACTAGCTTTCTTTTTTTTTTTTTTTTTTTGGAGAGGAGGCATGAGAGGGAAAAAAAAGCAAAATCCATAGTGATCGCTCCTGAGATGTCCTCCCTGACCCTGTCAACCCCAGGGGCTCCTCCCTTCCCCCCTCCCTGCTCCCTCCCTCTTCCCTTTCTCCCTCATTCCCCCTTCCTACATTCACATCTCTCCAGGCCCTTCCAGACCTCAATCCTTGTGTTCTAGTCACAGTCTCTCTCCACTGCTAGAACCAGCATTCCAGAGCACAAGGGTTTTGCACGCCTGGCTCTAACAGAAGCTCAATAAAAGTTTGCTGGGTGAAGCTGGGCACCGGCCAGTCATGCTTGTAATCCTCGCAACTCTGGACACTGAGATCTGAGGATCTTGGTTTGAAGCCAGCTCCGGCAGGTAAGTCCACAAGAATCTTATCTCCAGGTAGCCACCAAAAAGCTAGACATGGAGCTGTGGCTCAAGTGGTACAGGGCTAGCTTTGAGTAGAAAAAGCTAAGAGACATTGCGCAGGCCATGATTTCAAGCACCAGGACAGGGGGGGGGGAGGGAGGGAGGAAGAAAAAAAGTTGGTTGAATGAACAACTAAATAAGGGCCTGGACACCCCACCCCCCAGGAATTCTTCAGTGTATCTGGCGGAGACCCCCACATGCTGGACCTCCAAGCCCTCTCTAGGCCTCGGGAGCCCCCAGGCCCACCCTGCTGGGAGGGTGACCTGGTTTCCCTGGCAACAGCCCCTCCCACTCCAGCCCTCTGGCTCACCTTCTCTGCCCCCTCTCATCCCTGCCCTACTCCTTCCTGCTCCCCCCAACCTGGCTGCCACTCTCCTGCCACAGCCTGTAATTAATTTCAGTCGCTGCCAGGGCCCCCTTCTAGCTCGAACATCTCTCAGGCAGCAGCTTCATCATTAATTAACTTTTTTGAAGTTCAAACATTCTAATTACCAGTGAAGGTCCCGTCCCCTGCTCCCCTCCTGCTCCCCCTCCTTCCCCCTCAGCTGCACCTTCTGAGGCCTCTGCCCTCCCATCCTGTCCAAGCCCAGCAGCCTCCCTTGGAGGCTGGGCTTCTCCCCTCTTCCTTACCACCCATCTGCAATGGGTGCATTTACAGATGAGGTAAACTGAGGCCCCTCCTGGCATGTACTAGAAGAAGTACCAGGTCCACGGGGCTCAGAGGCTAGCGTTCTGCCCTCGGCCTCCTTCCTCCCTCCCAGCAGCCCTGTGCCAGCCTCCTCTCACTCCTCTGATCCTCTGTTGTGCCCTCACAGATGCCCAGGCAGACGCATGCACCAGTACACCGAGCTTTGTGCAAGTGTCACTCACTGAATCCTCTGGGCTCTGTGATAAGCCCCACTTAGAAACTAGAAAACTAAGACACAAAGGGAGGCGGATCCACCCAAGGTCACCAGCTGAAAAGAGACAGAGCTGAGACACCAAACCACAGCCTGCTTTTCTCTTGCCCCACAAGCTCATTTATCCCTGCCAGATTCACCCGCCTGAAATACAACTCTAATTATGCCCCTGTCCTGCTCGAAAGTCTTCCACAGCACTCCACCTTCGCCCTGCCAAACAATGGAGGCCTCCCAGACTCTGACCCCAACAAACTCTGCTGACCTTGGCACATGATGAACTCCTTCCCTTTTGGCAAACTCCTACACACCCTTCAAAGCCCTGTATATTTCCCAAGATGCACCTCAGCCGGCTCCAGTCATGAACTTGGCCAACACCATGATAGTTGCATGCCAGGCACCTAGGGGATGTTGGCTGTCACCACAATCCACGGGGAACAGCTGGAACAGGCCTGGAAGGCTGGCAGGACTTGCCCAAGGTCACTGCAGCCCCACAGTCCTCCTCTGTGTCAGACTTCAAGGCACTGCCCACCCGGAGGCGTCCCTGGCGGGCCGCGGGAGCGGCTCTCATCCCTAGACTGCCTGGCTTCAGAACTTTGCGATGGACAGCTCATCCCCCGCTTCCGGCGCTTGGGGAAATCCCAGATGGCCCTGTCCTGGGCCCTCATCCAAGAGCCTCGAGGCTCAGAAGTCAGGCCAGAGCTGGCATGGCGGCCTGCGGCTCTGACATGCTCCCTGCTGGCACAGAGATCAAGGGCTCCAGCCCTCCTAGAAGAGCAGCCGGACCACGTGGCGCCGGGTAGCAGCGTGCAGAGGGCCCTGGGGGCCCCAGGCTGCAAAGGGCTCAAGTCCTGTTACCATGCACAGTAAGATAGCTTGCTGCCCCCAGACTCTCCCTCCTGTCGGGGTGATCAGGAAACAGGGCCAGAGACCCAGCCACCCAGGCAGCCCACATCCCCACCCACGGAGCCTCCTGAGCCCCCACTCCATTTTACAAGCCCACCAGGAACCCCCCTTTCCCTCCAGGCCCCAGCCCTGACTGTGACACCACTGGGACCAGCCACACGGCGGCATCGAAGCCGATCAGATCCCTGACGGGCAGCCAGGAGTGTTTCTGATGAGGGCAGATGGCAAGCAGATCAATGGCGATACGATCAATATGGTTTCCTTGGCAGGCGAAGCCGGCTCAGCCCAGGGCCGCAGAGGGGAACAGCCAACAGACCCGCTGGGTTCCTCAGCAGCGCTGCCAGCCGGGGTGACCCCAGGGAGCCTCCCCCCACTTCCCAAAGTCCTCTGCACCCAGGCCTCAGAGCCCAGCAGGAAGCTGGTGAGCATATATGAGCGCCTGCTGTGTGCCAGACACCAGGTCCACCTGGCAGTGATCGCAGACCTGTCCTAAGTGAAACGGCGAAGAGCATGTGTTTCCCTAGGAGCTCTCTGATCAAGTAAATATATTCTCTCATTTAAACCAAGCTGGTGTGTCCAGGAATGAGGGCCACAGCACACAGAGCCTGTGTAGCTGAGCACACCTGGGCTCTGCCACCAGGTTCAGCAGGCCACACCTCTCCTACAGGAGTGCCAGGCCGCCCCTCTTCATGGCTTAAGGAAAAGAAGCCATAAAGAAGAAAGCCACAGGGCTGGCAAGGTGGCTCAGTGGTAGAACACTTGCCTTGCATGCATGAGGCCCTGGGTTCGATTCCTCAGCACCACATAAGCCAAAAGTAAAAAGCCGGAAGTGGCGCTATGGCTCAAGTAGTAGAGCACTAGCCTTGAGCTGAAGAGCTGAGGGACAGCACCCAGGCCCAGAGTTCAGGCCCCACGACCGGACCCCCCCCCCCAAAAAAAAAAAAGAAGAAGAAGAAGAAGAAAGCCACAGGCCAGGCACCAGTGCTCACATCTATAACCCTAGCTACTCAGGAGGCTGAGATCTGAGGATCACAGTTTAAAGCCAGTTTGGGCAGAAAAGTCCATGAACTCTTATCTTCAATTAACCACAGAAAGCCGGGCGCTGGTGGCTCACGCCTGTAATCCTAGCTACTCAGGAGACTGAGATCTGAGGATCGCGGTTCAAAGCCAGCCCGGGCAGGAGAGACCGTGAGACTCCTATCTCCAATAAACCACCAGAAAACCGGAAGTGGCACTGTAGCTCAAGTGGTAGAGCGCTCGCCTTGAGCTGAAGAGCTGAGGGACAGCGCCCAGGCCCAGAGTTCAAGCCCCACGACCGACAAAAAAAAAAAAAAATTAACCACAGAAAAGCTGGAAATAAAGATGTGGCTCACGTGGTAGAGCACTAGCCTTGAATGCAAAAGCTCCAGGACAGTGACCAGGCCCAGAGTTTAAGCCCCAGGACCAACAAAAAGAAGAAGGAAGAAGAAAAGCCACAGCCTGGCACCAATGGCTTACATCTGTAATCCTGGCTACCCAAAAGGCTGAGATCTGAGGATTGCTGTTCAAAGCCAGCCTAGGCAGGAAAATCCATGAGACTCACCTCCAAGGAACCACCAAAAAGAGGGAAATGGAGCTGTGGCTCAAATAGTAGAGCCCTAGCCTTGAACAAAAATGCAAAGGGACAGTGCCCGGGGCCCTGAGTTCAAGCCCTAGTACTGGCATGGAGGGAAAGGAGGAGGAGGAGGAGGAGAACAGAGGCTGCTCTGCTGGTGAGTTGATGTGACCTTGGGTTGAAGGTTAAAGGTCATTATAAGCCATTACTGCCCAGCCACTTGTGAATCTCCACTTAAGGCTTTCAAAAGAGTCAGCCGGTCACCTCAGGCCTGGCTCCCCAGCCAAGTTCCCTCCGCGGGGAACTTCACTTTACAGATGAGGAAACTGAGACACCAGGAACTGGCTCGGAGTCAGGCAGCACCGTGTGGCAGGGCAAGATTTCTGCTGCGCCCTGCCAGCTCCGGACTCGCCCTCCCACATCCAGACTGGCACGTGGCTGGGCACCCGGGAGGGACCCTCCACGGGAGTGCCCCCCACCCCACCGCCCTCACCGTCTACTCCCAGGACCTGTGCTGGGTGACTGGGCCGAGCGGCCTCCACCGGGGTCAGAGACAGGCTGGTCCTGTGGGGTGGAGGACTTGACTACAGGAGGTCATGGGGAAGAGGCATCTGCGTCAGCTGCCCAGCCCCAGGGTGGCCAAAATGGGCCAGATTGGATAGCCCCACTCCACCACAGCCGGAGTCCTAAGAAGGCCGGGATTGCTGGGCACCGGTGGCTCACGCCTCCTAGCTACTCAGGAGGCTGAGATCTGAGGATCACAGTTCAAAGCCAGCCCAGGCAGGAACGTCTGTAAGACTTATCTCCAATGAACCACCAGAAAACCGGAAGTGGCGCTGTGGCTCCAGTGGTAGAGTGCTCACCTTGAGCTGAAGAGCTGAGAGACAGCGCCCAGGCCCAGAGTTCAAGCCCCATGACCAACAAAAAAAAAAAAAAAGGAAGGCCAGGAGGTGACATGGACGGACCTCCTGGGACGCCACCATGCCAGGGACCTCTCACACCCGCCAAGTCCCAGGCAGGTGGACAGACAGTGGCCCAGGCCAGGTGCCCCCGGACAGCCTCCTCCCAAGACACCAGCCTGAGGCCTGCACGGTTTCCATGGTGACACCACCCTCCCCGCCCCCTCCTGGCCTGGCAGACTGCACAGGTGTCCATGATGGGGGTGGGGGCCTTCTGGGAGGCTGGTAGAGAGGGTGAGAGTGCTGGGCATTGGAGGGGGCGGCCACGTTTGTTTTTATTTTCAGCAGATCTGAAATCTGATCCATTTTGGCTCAGATGTCTCAATGAATCAAGTAAAGGAAGGGGGCTGAGGGGAGGAGGACAGGAGGGAGGGAGGACAGCCCCTGGGGATGGAGAATGGCCCCTCTTCCCAGCTCCCTCCAGGCTGATCTCTGGTGCACCCCAAGATGGGGACCTCAGGCCGGGGGCCCTCAGAGGCCTAAGCTCTCTCACCCTGATTCTCCAATCAGGCCAGTTCCGTGCTTCTCTGGGGCCAAATGCATAAGCATCTATGGAGTCCCTGCTGTGTGCCGGTGTGTGCACTGGGGTACGAGATAAAGCGGGCTTACTTTTCTCTGGTGGCATGACCCTGGTGGCATGAGGGTGGCTACAGGAAAGGAGTTACTGGGAACCACCTAGGTGGCACACTAAGATCTGTGGCATTACTGCCCATAGATTGTACCTCAATTTAAAAAAATAGAACAAGAAATAATAAAAAGCAACTGCTTTAAGAAAAATTAAGCCGGGTGCCAGTGGCTCACAACTGTAATCCTAGTTACTCAGGAGGCTGAGATCTGAGGATCACAGTTCAAAGCCAGCCCAGGCAGTAAAGTCCGTGAGACTCTAATCTCCAATAAACCATCAGAGAAACTACAAGTAGAACTGTGGCTCAAGTGGTAGAGTGCTTGCCTTGAGCTGAAGAGCTGAGGGACAGTGCCCAGACCCAGAGTCCAAGCCCCACAGCCGACAAAAAAAAAAAAAAGAAAAGAAAAATTAATAATACAGCTATTTTGAAAATACAAGCATGCTGGGCACCAGTGACTCATTCTTACAACCCTAACTACTCAGGAAGCTGAGATCTGAGGATCACAGTTCAAAGCCAGCCTGGGCAGTAAAGTCCATGAGACTCTTATTCTCAAGTAACCAACAAAAAGCTGGAAGCGGAGTTGTAGCTCCACGCTTCAAAGCCAGCCTGGGCAGGAACAGTGGTTACACTGCT
Source organism: Dipodomys merriami (assembly GCF_024711535.1). Classification (NCBI taxonomy): domain Eukaryota; kingdom Metazoa; phylum Chordata; class Mammalia; order Rodentia; family Heteromyidae; genus Dipodomys; species Dipodomys merriami. Next base: position 3,003,078 of record NW_027206124.1, on the reverse strand, counting down.
AGCCTTGAGTGAAAAGGTACAGCGCCCAGACCCTGAGTCCAAGCCCCAATACCAGCATTTAAAAAAAAAAAAAGGCTTGTCATCAGTGGCTCACACTTATAATCCTAGCTACTCAGGAAGCTGAGATCTGAGAATCAAAATTCAAAACCAGCCTGGGCAAGAGAAGTCCATGAGACTCTTATCTCCAATGAACCACCAGAAAACCAGAAGTGACACTATGGCTCAAGCGGTAGAGCGCTAGCCTTGAGCTGAAGAGCTGAGAGACAGCGCCCAGGCCCAGAGTTCAAGCAGATGGGCTCCGGTATCCTCGCCCTTGCTCAAGGCTGCGGCCAGAGCCCTCCCACCGCAGGCAGGTCAGCACACGGGAATCCACGCACTTCCACACACGTGGAAGGAAATGAACGACGGAGATGGTGAGACCCGCCCCTTACGACACCACCATGAGTAGAAACCCAGTTCACAACAGGAGTGGAGCTGCTGGTGCCCGGGCCACCCTGAGCCGCCACCTCTGCGGGGGGGGGGGGGGGGGGGGGGCAGGCAGCCAGGCCACGGACAGTCTCTGGATCCTGTGGGGAGGGCGGGGGGAGGGACAGAGTGAACCCCTGCCTTCCTTGCCCCTGGCCCCAGCCCTGCTTTTCAGAGGCCCCACCATTTGGAAACTTGCTCCATTTGGCCGAAGCTCTGATTCCAGATGCCCAGCGAAGACGCTGTGCCCAGCACAGACAGCCGGACTGGGGGAGGCAGTGGCAAGGGGGTGGGGGCTGCCAGGCTGGCAGCCATGGCAAGACGCTCTGGCCAAGGAGATGCCAGACACTACTGCTTCAGCTGCTAATGAGGAGAAAGCTGGGCAGGCAGGGGCATGGAGCCACCACTGGAAGCTGAGCAAAGCCATCCCTCTCTTTTTGTGGTTGGTTGTGGGGCTTGAACTCAGTGCCTGGGCGCTGTCCCTCAGCTCTTCAGCTCAAGGTAAACGCTCTGCCACTTGAGCCACCCCACCACGTCTGGTTTTGGGGTGGTTCATTGGAGATAAGAGTCTCATGGATTTTCCTGCTTGGGCTGGCTTTGAACCGTGATCCTCAGATCTCAGCCTCCTGAGTAGCTAGGATGACAGGCGTGAGCCACCAGCGCCCAGCTACAAAGCCATCCCTCTTGAACCTGAACTCAGAGTGTCACCTACAGAAGCTGCACAGGGGCCACTGCAGACTCAAAGGGAGTGAGACCCTTGTCACTTGAGAGCACCAAGGGGGCAAAGCAGGAACATCTGCCCAGGAGAAACTAGTAGCTTCCCTTCCCATCCTCAACTCTCTCTTCTTCCCAACAGCCATCCTTCACCAAGAATTCTACACTGAAGCCAGGCGCCATGGCTCACACCTGTCATTATAACTACTCATTATAACTACTCAGACCTGAAGATCAAGGTTCAAAGCCAGCCCAGGCAGGAAAGTCCATGAGACTGTTATCTCCAATAAACTACTCAGAAAAAGCCAGAAGTGGAGCTGTGGCTCAAGTGGTAGAGCACTAGCCTTGAGTACAGAGAGGCTCAGGGACAGAGCCCAGGCCCTGAAGTTCAACCCCCAGGACCAGCAAAAAATACATTAAATAAATATATAATTTTGGATGTATTTTAGTTGTTCTTTGGTGACACAGGGGCTTGAACTCCGGACTTCACTCTTAGGCAGGTACTCTATTGCTTGAGCCATGCCTCCAACCCTTAAGTATATAATATTTTTTAAGCTCAGGAAGCCAGTTACATTCAAAATTAGCCAAATAAAATTTGAGACAGAATCCACACTGGCCTTGAAGTCCCGATCCTCCTGCTTCAGCCTCCTCTAGGGCTGGGATTCTAGACCTACATCACCACACACAGCCTCAAAATCCTCTCGATGAATGTGCATGGTTTGTGGTCCACACAGAAACAACAAGCCCAGCAGAGGTCCAACGCCACATGGTGACGCGTCACATGACCGACATACACGGCCACCGTGACGTGACTGGAAATCGCCAGTGACTTCCAAGGGTGGCAGCCGCAGGAGCTACAGTGAGTGCCACCGTGGTCTGTCACCTCCATTACTATTAAAAAGAAATGTCAAATTTCACGGGTCACTGAAGCAAATCTGCAGCTCATCCCCTCCTTCCCCCACTTGGAGCTGAGGAGCCCTGGGTTCTGGAAATTCTCCCCCTGGGCCCCAGGAGGCTCCAGAGCCCCGGCCCCAGCCTGGGCTTCATCCTCCACCTGCTGCGTCTCTGGTGCCCAGCTCGCCTCTCTCTGACCCCAGGTCCCAGCCTTCGGTGGAGTGACCAGAGTCCAAGGCATCCCACCCCCAGCTCCCCCCACCCCCGATGCTGTCCCCCGAGCTCATGGCCTCATGTTCTCTCCAGACCACCAAATTCCCTGGGCTTCCCATCCCACCCCACTCTGGAAGTGGTCCAGACTAGAAGCTTCTGGAGCTTCCCTTCCTCCGGTCCCCCCACACTCAACTCAGAGACCTGTCCCTCTCACCCCCACCACCCCTCCTCTCCACCCACCCCTCCGCCCTGGAGCAGAGAGCCACCCTCCTTCCTGAGGTTCTGGACCCCCTCTTCCTCTGGCCTTACCCGTCCCACGCCATACGTCATACGTCAGTCATATGTCATACCCCCTCCACCCAGCAGCCAGGCAGCACGTCCCAAACCAGAGCGCTGGGCACCTCCTGTGTGCTGCGCACCTACTACATGCTGCACACGTAGTAGGGCAGGGCCAAGAGCCAAAGCCTGGGGAGACCGGCGTGAGGAGTTCCCAGACTAGCAATGGAAGGAGAATAGGTAGAGTACCAAAGGCCCTGTACGTGGCCTAAGGAGAGAGTGGCAGAGCCCAGCCGGACACTGGGCAGGTGGCAGGAGGAAGAGAGTAGGGGGAGGGGCTGGCACTGGTAGCCGGATGAGGCCAGGGGCTGGATGGACAGGTGGTTAGGAATGTGACACTCCAGCAGCAAACAAGCCCCGTGACCTCGGAAGACCCCACTTAGGACTGGGCCCCATCCTCCCTGCCTCCCTCTGTCGGCCTCCCTCTGTCCACCTGCCCCCAGCCTCTGACCTCTCACCTGGGGTCAGGTGTCCTCGGCCTCAGAGGCCACCGGACAAGTCTCTCTCTGGGGCAAGGCTGTCCTGGACACTGCAGGAAGTTTGTCCCTGAGGGAGAAATCAGCTCTGACTGAAAATCACACAGCCCAGGGCAGGTCTGGTGCTCACACCTGTAATCCTTGCTACTCGGGAGGCTGAGATCTGAGGATCAAGATTTAAAGCTAGCCTAGGCAGGAAAGTCCTTGAAACTCTTATCTCCAATAAACTATTTCCAAAAAAAAAAAAAGCCAGAGCCAGAAGTGGAGCTGTAGCTCAAGAGGTAGAGCACTAGCCTTGAGCAAAAACATTCAAGGACAGCACACACACACACACACACACACACACACACACACACACACACACACACACACACACACACACAGCTGGCGCCAGTGGCTCACGCCTATAATCCTAGCTACTCGGTATGCCAAGATCTGAACGTGGTGGTTCAAAACCAGCCTGGGCAGGAAAGTTTGCAAGATTCTGATCTCTGATCAGCTACCCAAAAAAAGCCAGAAAGGGATCTGTGGCTCAAGTGGTAGAGCGCTATGCCTTGAGCACAAAAACTCAGAGACAGCATCCAGATCGAGCCGCAGGGACAGGCACCGATAAAAAGGAAAGGAAGGAGAAAGAACACAGCCCACCCTTTCCACTCCCAGTTTCTACAGGAGAAGCTGATGCCTGGGGGGAGGGCCCCTGCCACAGCTTACCAAGCGTGGCAGAGCCAGGCTTGTGCCCAGGTCTGTGCCCAGCCCCTGGGTGTGGTCTTCCCATGGGTGTGGTCTCCCACTCCCACCCTGTCCACCCATGACCTCGGCTGATACCAGGCCCAGAAAGGCCAAGACACACTCTGTACCACACAGCTCCGACCAGCAGATGGGCTGGAAATGGAAAGCAGCCGCACAGGAACGCTGCAGAGTGAGATTAGCAGGAGGACATTCTGACTGATTAAAAACACGTATTGATTTCCCTCCGAGGGAAACAAATGAAGCCATTTGTCTCCCAACAGGACCGTGATGGGGTCTCAGGGAGAGACGGCAGGTCGAACGCAGCTTGTGAGGCCCAGGCAGGATGAAGATGGAAATCCAATCCTGCTTAAACCCCGGGGAGGGGGTGACAGCCCCAGCCTGCCCCGGCCTGCTTCCGTCCCGCCAGATCATTGGCACCGCCCCGGCCACCACCAGGCCGGGTGGCCACGCACAGGAACTTGGCCAGTCTGGCGCTTGGTTGTCCCCTGGACAAGGCCAGAGCATAGCACACAGTAGGACTCTATTTTGTGTGAGTGCCGGTCCTGGGACTGGGCGCTGTCCCTGAGCTTTTTTTTGTTCAAGGCTGGCGCTCTACCACGTGATCTTGCAGCCTTGTGCTGGTTAATTGGAGATCAGAATCTCTCAGGCTTTCTTGCCTAGGCTGGCTTTGAGCTTTGATCCTCAGGTCTCCATCTCCTGAGTAGCTGGGATTACAGGCGTGAGCACCAGCGCCCAGCTCAGTAGGACACCAGCACCCTGTGGCCGGCCCGTCCCCAGAACCCACTCCATGATCACAACGCTAAGCGCTTGGCCAGCCCAGGCCTCTCAGCCAGGACACACCACGGAGCCCACTGTGGGACTGCCTCCAGGTTCCCTTCCACAAGGGGAGCCTCCCCCAGCACCCCAACAATCACACGCCCCCTGAGATCACAAGAGGGGATTCTCTCCATGGGGCAGGGGGGAGGGGACGCCAGGCAGCCCCTCTGGGCCCCTGGACCCATGCAGTCCCAAGGACTGGGCCTCCCCAGGGCGCCTCCCTCGGACGCTCAGGCTCCGACCGCTGCTGACCCCGCCTGTGGGAATCTCCCAGGGTTTCCAGGCCTCAGTCTCCCCGGCAGGCCACTGCATTCTGCCCGACCTATCCCTGCGGGCCGCCCGTCCCTGACACCCCCGTGCCAAAAGCGCAAGCGCTAGCCTGGCATCTCACACCCTGCTAGCCAAGCTCTGCCTCGCATCGTTCCCACCCTTGCCTTCCCTTACACGATTTCAGGAGCCTGTTCTGGAAAACTCTTATTCATACAGCAAGACCCAAGCCAAAAGACCCCTCCTTCTGCAGATCAGAATTCACAAATGCTCCGAGGCTGGGTCCCAGGTAGAAATCTCCAACCTATAGAACCTGACCTTGCCCTGAGGAGGTAGGAGGAAGACAGGGTCTCCTCTGGCCACGCTAGGCAATTCTGATGGGCTAGCCAGCTTGTCTTACTGACCAATGAGAACATGGCTATCACTGTGGCCTCCAGAGCATGGGGGTGGGAGGGAAAGCGGGGGGGGGGGGGGATGGTACTTAATGCTGACTTTTATTTCTGAGAAAAACAACTTTCTCCACAGCAGATGGAGGAAACGGACAATTTCTCAGGCATGTGTTGCCTCTCCCAGAAATGCCTGCTACCCGTCTGGACAGACCCAGTAGGCCAGGACGGGAGGAGGAGAGTCCCCTCCCCCAGAAAGCCCCCCCCCCATGGAGCAGGCGGGTGGGGCAGCTGCACTGCAGGCCTGAGCTCCAGCCTGCCCTGGCTTGACCCTAGCTGGACCTGCGGCCTCGGGCAAGCCTTGCCCCCTCCCCAGCCACAGGATGTAGAGTGTGCTGAGACAGGAAAGTACTTGGGAAACTAGGATGTTCTGGCTGAGCCACCGGCCCTGCCCCCCAGGGTCTCAGCCAGGAAGTTGGGGAAGTCAGCCCCTCGCCTCCCTAGAAGTGAATCCGGGGCTACAGGACAACCAGGTGGAGGCCATGAATCCAGGTTGGTCAGTTGTTCTGGACCCAGTGTAGAGTAGCAAGGATTAAATGAGCAAAGACTAGGTGAACAAATGAAGGGGAGAGGAGAGAAGGGAAGGACAGAAGCCACATGAGCCCCTTGGGCTCAAGCAGGTCCCTTGCCCAGGAGGAAGGCCAGCTTCGGGGGCGGGGGGGGGGGGGACAGTCAGGAGAGGGGTACTACCAAGGTCACACAACGTTGGCCTGCTAGCCCCATGCTCTCTCCGTGCACAGGGGAGGGGAGGGAGGGTGATGCTAGGGCAGGAGGGGTGAGGGCTAGAAGCTGCCTAGTAGACAGCAAGCGCCAATGTCCCACAGACAGAAAGAGACCGCGGGGAGGGGCGGAGGGGAGTTGGGAGGAGGAATGCGTGACAGCCCAGGGCCTCCAGCATGGCCCACGGAGCCTGGATCTGGCAGCGGGAGGTTCTGAACGGACGGAACCCCCTGGCATGCGGGGGTCCGTTTGCTCCCTGCTGGCCCACAAGCTCCCATGGGACCCTGATGCTCCTAGCCGGGGTCACCTTGCTCCCCATTTCCCAGATAGAGCCTGGCCAGTGACTGCCACAGGGGCAGGAGCGCTCGCCATAGAGAGGGAGCAGAGAAGTGGGGACCCAGCATCATTCCACACCCCCAGTCCTGCTCTGTGTGGAGGAAGGTGACTTGATCAAGGTCAGCAGGCTCTTGTAGTTCCTGCTCCTCCCCCCATCCCCCCCCCCCCCCCCCGCAGCTCATCCGGAACAGGACCTTCCCTGACTTCGAAGCCACTGATGCCGGCCACGCACGGCTGGCGCACGGCTGGCCCGCACTGAGGCAGAAACGCTGTCAGGCTGAGCACTGGCTGTCCCACGCCAGGCCCCGCCCAGGAGCATGCTGGGAGGGGAGGACTCCTCAAGGGGAGGGGGGTAAGAGAGCCAGGGAGCCAGCAAGGAGACTCTGAGCAGGTACTCTGAGCCTGGGGAACCTCACCTCACCAGCCCCACGGTCTGGAGCTGCCAAGCAAGCCTCCCTGCCCTGGGAGTGGATAGGGGTTACTCTGGGGTCTGCAGATGGCATCTCTGCTGCAGCCTGGCTGTGCAACCAGGCTAAAAAGTAACTACTCTGAGCCTCTTTTGTCATCTAGGAAATGGGGCTACAGGGCACCTATCTCTGAGGATGGCTAAGAGGATTATGGGTGACATTGTAGGCAGTGAATGCCCTCTGACCAGTAAGCACCTTTTCTGTGCTATATAGAACCACTGGGGACCTTACAGGAGCCCACTCTAAATATTTGTGATGACCCCATTACAGAGATAAGAACAGCTGAGGCTCAGGAGGTAAAATCAAAGTATACATGTGCCACTCCAAGGAAAGGTCTAAAAGTCTAACCTAGGGTGAAAATAGATTTCTAGCGGATAGATTAGTCGTGGCTGCCAGGGCCGCCCAGCTGGAGGATGCTGTGATTGATTAGCAATGTCTGCATTGGCCAGGGCTTGGCCACAGTGGTGGGGGAAGGGGGGGGGGTGTGTTCACACCAATTCACCCAAACAACAGACACTGGATCTGATTTTCCTTGGGAACCATGTCTTCTGAAGGTGTGAGGTTCCCTCTAAAGACCTGCCACCAATGTCTTATTGAATCTACCACAAGGAGGGTGTAAACGCAGCAGTGCATGAGAGCCCGGCTCAGCCTCAGGCCCCCCTAATGGTGACAACCATGTGCTGACACTTTGCTACAAATCTTACCACCACTCTGCCTTAGGAGCCGCTCAGGCCTTCTGTGAGGCTTGAGAGGTAGATGCTGTCACCCCATCTGCTGGAGGGATGGCAGGGAGCTGGAGATCACAGGGGCCAAAACACCCGGCTATCACTATACAGAAAGAACAGGCAGAACCAGCCTCCAGGTGTGTCTGACTCTGGTGGCCACACACCACCTCCCTGCGAGTCACCCCACACCATCCATCTCCGGTTATTCCCACCCAGGGGCCTGCATGTCCGTGACTCAGGCGGTGACTCAGGGCCTTTCTCTGGGGTGAGCAAGGAGCTGAGTCAGGAGCAGCAACTTCAAAGGGCAGCTGGCCAGGGTCAGGGTCCTCAGCAGGCTATCCTGGAAGACTCTGCCCCAGGGGGCCTGGAAGGAGCTCACCCCTGACCCCCCCCCATGCTATAGCCCAGTCGGGGGGGGGGGCAGGCATTCTCTAAGAAACGGTGCTTACAAGGTCCAGTATAATAGTCACTGCCCAAGCCAGGCAGCTGCACGTCGGTGAGACATCCCGCGCAGAGAACAGGCAGCACAGCCACACCGCCACTGAGGGTCACAGGACCACACACGGTCCCCAAGGCCCTCCATGCAGAGCGTCAGGCACACACAAACACACACATCGCAGGTCAGCCCTCGACCTCAGTGCCCTTCGCTAAGTATGGGGGGAGGATGGCTTCTGTCCAGGAATCTAATGGAAGCTGAGTTTCCACTGATCACCTCCAAGCCCTTGGTGCTCCCCCTGCTCTACGCAGGCTCCTTTGTGGGCCCCAAGGTCCCTCAGCTCCCTGTGAGCTCCTGCCCCGATTCAGCCAGCAGAGCCTTAACCACCGTCCCGGGGTCACAGGGCACAGGACTACAGCCCCGGGACTCCAGACACACAGCTGTGCAGCCGCCGAAGTCTAGGCTTAGTCTTTGGAACACAGAAATTTTCTCTTTGGATCACAGTCACTTCGAATTTTAATATCACCCAGCCTTACGTTTTAACCCTTAGACTCAGTCACAGATGTTTCAGGTCGGCGAGTCTTCGTGTCCCACAGCCTGGCACCTTTGAAGGTGCCCTGCTTTTGGATTCTTACAGCTCTTCCCTGACGTTCTCGCTGACACCTGAGCTACCTCCAAGCCCACCCAGCCTGGGCCTGCTGGGCTGCAGGATTCCCCTCTCCCCAGCAGCCAGGGCTGAGAGTCCTTCTAAAGGGAGGAGGAAGGCCAGACTTCCTTCATCCCCACCCTCAAACCAGGGCTGTCTTAAATAAGAGGAGGGCACTTCCTGAAGCTCCCCTCACCCTCATCCTAAGCCAGCTCCATCGTTGACCCCACACAGGGACGGGGGATGAGCTGGGGCTCAGCCCATGGCCACACAGCAGACAGCACAGGACCCAGCCCTAGGTGGGGTCCAGCTCTATGCTGGCCATAGACCATCCAAGCCAGGCTCCCAAGGTCAAGGCCACCTGTACCCAGACTGCCCTGGGTGCAGTACTCATTGTCCCACACACCACGTGGAAGAGCCAGCATCCACTTTTTTTTCAGGTGGGGAGAGGGGTCACTCATGGGGCTTGAACTCAGGGCCTGGGCACTGTCCCTGAGTTCTTTTGCTCAAGGCTAACACTCAACCAACCACAGCGCTACTTCCAGGTTTCTGGTAATTAATTGGAGATAGAGTCTCCCAGACTTTCCTAGCTTGGCTGGCTTTGAACCGTGATCCTCAGATCTCAGCCTCCTGAGTAGTTAGGATTACAGGTGTGAGCCACCAGTACCCGGCTGCCAGCATACACTTTTGTGGAGAGCCCCCCACCACCTAGCTCCGCGCCTCAGCTCTGGTTCCTGTGTGACCTGCTTTATACTCTGCAGCTCGGGCAGCCTCAGGAATCACCCCTTGCCAGGATTCTCACTGCCCTCTCGCCAGCCACACCTCCAGCTCCTCTCTTCTCAGGCCTGTGCCCAGAGCATCCTCCCCCTTGCCCTTCCACCCAGCAACCCCATTCATCAGTGAGACTCAGCCTCGACATTCCCACAGGCGCCCAGTAAACTCACGAAAGGAGCCATGTCCCAGCGGGGAAGCAGAGAACAAGACAGGCTTACCCCCCGCCCTGGTCATGAGACCCCAGAAGGAGGTAAGTGGTAAACTAAATCCCATGACTAGATGTCACAAGAGGAGAATCCAAGAGGAATCACAGTGGAGCTGTGATTTAAAAGATGCAGCAAAAAGGCCGGGCACCAAGTGCACACACCTGTAACCCTAGCTGCTCAGGAGGATGAGATCTGAGGATCGTAGTTTGAAGTCAGCCTGGGCAGGAAAGTTTGAAAGACTCTTATTTCCAATGAACCACCAGAAAGGCAGAGTGGAGCTATGGCTCAAGGAGTTGAGCACTAGCTTTGTGCAAAAAAGAAAAAGTCTCCGAGACAGCAACCAGGTCCTGAGTTCAAACCAAATCAGCAAAGCATTTGGCCAGGTGAAGAGGGAAGGGGAAAGCACTTCAGACAGAGGAAAGCACCCGTGAGAAGATCTTGGGCCCAGGAACACCCAGAGAAGCAGCATGCTAGAAAATGAGGCTGGGATGGGCCCCGTTAGGACTGGGCTCTGCACCTCTAGGGCAGCGGGGAGCTACGAACCGTGGTGAGTATGTCTCCCAGAGCTCCCAAGCAGAAACCGTTCTCAATGCAAGAGTGTTGAGAGCGGGACCTGTAAGAGTTGACTTGGCCACAAGGTCTCTGCCCTCCTGAACAGATTAATGTCGTCCACTCGAGAGCTCTTCTGTGATTTTACGAGCGGAATGTCAGCACAGCAAGCTCTGCCCTCGGTGCCCGCCCTGGCCTCTCTGGCCCTGCCGCCTGCTGTCACAGGATGATGCGACACAGAACAACCTCCCCCCAACCCGTGCCCAGTGCCAGCCCCTTGGTCTTGAACTGCCAGCCCCTCAGAACTACAAGAAATAAGGAATTTTCTTCTTAAAGTTAAAGTTCATCAGACCAAAGAAATAAATAATTTCAGATACCCAAAGGCAGTCATTAAATGAGATTTAATTCAAAAATAAAAATAAAAAGGGAGTGCCAAGCCCTGGCGGTTCATGTCTGCAATCCGAGCTACCCGAGAGGCTGAGATCAGAGGATCGTGGTTCAAAGCCAGCCTAGCAAATAAATCCACTCCACAGAGCTGAGGTCACACCAAGGATATTCCAAGTCAACAAACCACAGGATTGACGCCCTCCCCGCACCTTGCCATGGTCATCAGAAACTTCCAGAACCTTCATATGAGCAAGACCCCAGGCCCTACCCTCCAGCTCTCCAGACTCAACACCGGCATCCACTCAGCAGCCTCCTCAAAGCCGCAGGCCCCCAATCCAGATGACCGTGTGCTAGGCGGGGCTGCCCTTCCCCACCCCCTCACCCACCCACGGCTGCTGGGCAGGGCTCGGGCATGCCCAGTCGGAAGGATATGGGTTACACACCATCTTGATGCACCAGTTCCGGGGACTGGTGGTCTGGCGCAGACAGAAGAAGGCGACAGGAGCCAGGTCTGGGTGCGGGACATCAGGATCAGCTCCATCCAGGGGCTCCTCCGGGCCTGGGGGGGACGGAGGGGGACTCCGAGGCCCCGGCTGCTCTGTGATCCCTGGCTCGGGGGCCTGGGCGGCTGAGGACGAGGGTGGTGAGCTGCTGTCAGCCATGTCAGTGCGGAGCAGGGGGTCCTGAGGAGCAGAGGGGGGCATGTGGAGGCACCCCTGGCACCCCCTCCCCAGCCTGCCTCCCCCTCTCCCAGACAGGGCTCAGCCAGCACCCCCCCTGCCCGCGCTCCCTACCCCCCTACTCCCCCACCCCCTGGCACCTCCCTGGCCATGGGGCCTGCAGAGAAGCGGAGGCCTGCGCTGCATCAGGCAAGTGGGAATTTGCTTCCCAGCTTGTAGTAAACCAGGGGCAAACCTGGCCAACGCTATGAACTTGGGGTTTCCTGAACCACATCCCCAAAAACAGTTCCAGGGCCAGAATTCTGGTTAGGGTTCTAGTTCATTGGTAGAGAGTGTGCCTTTAGCATGCAAAAGGCTCTGGGTTCTAGCCCCAGTGTTGTAAAAATAAAAAATAAAGGCTCGACCCCAGTAGCTATACATATCATCCTAGCTATTCAAGAGGCCAAGATCCAGAGGATTATAGTTCAAAGCCAGCCTAGGCAGAAAAGTCCTCTAGACTCCATCTCCAATGAGATAGCAAAAAAAAACCAGGCTGGAGGCATGACTTTGGAGGCAGAGCACCAAATAAGCAAATAAGCAAGCCAGGTGAGCCAGCGAGCCAAACAAGCACAAGGCCGAGTTCAAGCCTTGGTACTGACTGAAAAAGAAAAGAAAAAACTAAGCTGGGCACAGTGGCTCACACCTGTAATCCTAGCTGTTCAGGAGGCTGAAATCTGAAGATCATGATTCAAAGCCAGCCTGGGCAGACAAATCCAAGAGACTCATCTCCAGCAAAAAGCTGGAAGTGGAGTTCTGACTCAAGTGGTAGAGCATCAGCCTTGAGCAAAAAAAAAAAAAAAATGCAGAAGAGAGCACATATCCCTGCGTTCAAGACCCAATGCCAGGGGCTGGGAAGGTGGCTCAGTGGTAGAGTGTTCGCCTAGCATGCACAAAGCCCTGAGTTCGATTCCTCAGTTCTACATACACAGAAAAAGCCAGAAGTGGAGTCATGGTTCAAGTGGTAGAGTGCTAGCTTTGAGCAAAAGAAACTCAGGGACAGTGCCCAGGCCCTGAGGCAAAAAAAAAAAAAATATCCAGTGCCAACACACACACACACACACACACACACACACACACACACACACACACACACACACACACACACACACAGAATAAATAAAAGAGGAGAAAAAAAGGATGCTATTGTTCACATGGTGATTGCTAGGGTAACATGCTACAGGAAGTTGGGGTGCTGTGGACTCAGACACCAGGGGACCTCATGGTGACACCTCAGACCTGCAGTGAGCCCTTGAGCCCTTGGCCTAGGGTTACCCTCACAGCCGTGAGAAGCCAGGCTGCTCTCGGCTCTGCAGAGGGAGACCAGGGGCCCAGGCCCGCCTCACAGCCAGGTACCGGCGGAGCGGGGACACGGTGGGGGCCGCTTCCATGCCATCTGTGGCCTGGGCACTGCTGGGATTTCTCCTCTGGACCAACTCAAAACCATTCACGCTTGGCCAGCGGCCAGGCTCACTTCCTGGCCTGGCCTTGCAAACCACACAGCTGGCTCTGGTGCCAGCCCAGGGGCATCTCCACTCCTGGCCTCCCCCATCATCTTCCAGATGGGGAAACTGAGGCCAGGAGAAAGGATTAGTGTGCCAAGGCTACTTCCTGGGTCAAGTGCAGAGCCAGGAGGTGATGAGAGGCGAGATGCCCAGCTCCAGGAATCCAGGTCCACCTGGTGCACCAGTTACCATGGAGGCCTGGCAGGGGCGCCTCCTTCTAGGGGCCATCCATCCCTAAGGATGCATCTCCTGGTCCAGCGCCCCCAACAGGGCCAGGCTGGGCAGTGGGGATGAGCAGCGAGGCCCGCCTCCCTGGCACCTACCCAGCTACTGCCGGTGACCATAGGGTTATCATCTGATCTACCTTGAGCTGATGCTTCTGGACATTTCTCTGGCTCCCAGGGGCAGCGGGCGGGAGTTGGCACTTCCTGCCACTCTGCCTGGCTGATCAGAGAGGCCCAGTTTTCTCCTGAGCTCAGGGCTTTTGCTCTTGGTTCCAGAAACCCAGCCACGGGCCTTACATAAGCTCTAGGAATCTTGGATGGCCACATGTCAGACACCCGGGCAGTTCCAGGTATTCTCCGTGCCGTGGCAAGCTCAGACCCCATGACCCCCTGTGCCAGGCACACCGCCCCAGCCCTCCTGAGGCCTGGAGCAGCCGCTGGTTGGGCCACACCTCTGCTTCAGCCGTCACCTCTCCTTAGCCCGTCCCCCCCACCTCCCCGGGCCCGTTCTTCAGACCTCGCTGATTCATTCATTTGTCCCCACTGTGGGCAGCACGGGAGCTCGGCTGGTGAGCGTGGCACCCGCCCGCCCTCAGCCCTCACTGCAGCCAAGAGGAAAGAGAGAACCATCGACTATTCTTCTCACCCTGCTTTCCCATAGCTCTTCTCGCTGCCACACACACACCCCACCAGTCCTGGTTTTATAGCCCCATGATTTGGTGTGTCTGTCTGCTCAGCCTGTCAGCAGTAGACACTGGGGCCTGGAACATTCCCGGCTGTGTCTTGCCAATGCCTGGAACGGCGACTGGAACATACTAAGTAAGTGTGCAGTGAAGATTTGTGGAGTAGATGAATAAAAGTGCCAGCAGGGAGAAAGGCGGGAAGGGAGAGAAAATACCTTGCCCTCTCTACAGGAAGAGAGATTAAAGAGAAAAGCAAGAAGAATCGGAAGGAGCCATCTTGGACAGCCTAGGGGAAAGGCGCTCAGGAGAGCATGTGCAAGGGCCAGGAGGCTGGCATCATGCTCGGTGCATTTAAGGAACATGAACAAGGCCAGTGTAGCTGAACCCGGAGCAAGGAGATGGCACTGGGGATGTTAACAGGACTTCCTACAAGTCCCCAAAGGAGGACTCCAAGCACAGGGAGGCTGTGGCCAACAGGAGAAAGCTGGGGAGAGGGGCTGGACTGGGCAGATGAGCCACGAGGTGCAGACACCCAGCGTGGTGTCACCCCAGTGGCAGCCTTGACCCAGCACTGCTGAAAAACCCTCCTGCAGCCCCCAGGCCTGGCCCACACCCCCCCCCCAGGGCTCTGAGCAGCATCTCATCGTTGTCCTTGGCTCTATGCTATGTGTAAACTTGTCCTTTGCCTCTCTCGCTCCTGCTTAAACCTCCGCATTGCTATTGTCCGTCCTCACGCCTCTCCCCTCCACCCCCCCTCACTGTAGGAAAACACTACCACCAAGGCCACCACCCCGACCCCCTCCCCACGCCCCCAGCCCCACATCGGCCCTGCCTGTGGCCCAGCTCTGCCGCCTGGGTGCCCTTTACCAAAAAAGCCCTTGGGGACCAGCAGCTGGGCCCAACGGCAGCTGCGTCCCAGCTCCGAGCCGCCAGCAGACAGAGCAGAGAGCGGAGAGGACTCAGCTCCGTCAGGCTCACGTCCCAGCCAGGCTCCTGAGGCCTAATCCTGGGTGTCTCCCTGCCCCACAGGCCAGCCAGGTGGGACGGCAGGAACTACTGACCATCAGAAACGGGGCAGGAGCGGAGACCCACCATGCCAGGAACACACACACCCCCACTCCTGACCCCACCCGCCCACGCTTCTCTCTCTGAAGCTGGGCTTCTTCCTGCCTGCTCCAGGCAACAGGCTGAGCATGAGGACAGCTGGACATCCCAGGGGCTGCTACCCTGGCCCTCGCTCTGCGATCACCACATCACCATCACTACCACCAGCAGCGGCAGCATTATCACTACCACCATCTCTACCATCGCCACCATCATCATCTCCACCATCACTACTATCATCACCGTCATTATCACAACATCGCCACCATCATCACCATCTCCACCATCATCACCACCACCAGCAGCAGCATTATCACCATCCCTACCATCATTACTATCATCATCTCTACATCCACATCATCACCATCATTAACACCATCTCCACCATCATCAGCATCTCCACCATCATTACCGTCACCACCATCATCATCACCGTCACTACTATCGTTTATTACCATCAACACCATATCATAACCATCAACACTATTACTATCACCACTATCACTATCACCTCTGCCAGTTCCCACAACCCCAAGACATCTTACACCATGGAGGAGAAGATCAGGGGGCCAGGGGAGGCTAGCAGTGCCCAAGGTCAGCCAGGTAGCATGAAGCGGAGGTGGTGGATGGAGGTGGCAGCAGGGATGCCACTTGAGGTCTACCCATGCCCAGGCCCAAACACGGGGCTCCGGAGCCAGGCTTCCCTCCTGGCTGAATCACAGACAGGGGAAAGGCAGCTGCTGGTCCCCACAAGTCTCCCAAGTCTTTGCAAGACAGGGGATGCCTGCCTTCCAGAGCTTTCCAGCCATCACTCAAGAGCTCTTGGGGTCTTTGTGCCTCCAGATCTGTCTCAGCAGAGTTCAGCCACCTCCTGCCTGCTCCAGGGGCTTCTGTGAAGAAGGGATGTGGGGCAGAGGGGAAGAGCAGCCACCCAGCCCCTGTGTGTGTGTGTGTGTTTGTGTGTGTGTGTGTGTGTGTGTGTATGCGCGCATTCTCAGTGCGTATATGCTCACCCAGGGCAAGCACCTCTTTTATCCCTCTGTCACTATCAGGAAGTAACCAGAGAAGAACAAGCAGGAGTGCATTTGGAACTGAGACTCCAGGTCTCAGGGTCAGAGCACCTCAGCCAAGCTCACCATCAACATCCAGGGAACATCAGCGTGCTGCTTCTGAACATGGCTGCTGGAAGCCACGATCTATATTCACTTGGGGTTCTTGTGGTCAGATGGGGGGTTTGAACTCAGGGCCTGGGCACTGTCCCTAAGCCCTTTTTGCTCAAGGCTAGTGCTCTACTACTTTGAGCCATGGTTCTACTCCTAGCTTTTTGCTGGTTAAGGGACTGGGAAGGTGGCTCAGTGGTAGAGTGCTTGCCTTGCATGCATGAGGCCCTGGGTTCGATTCCTCAGCACCACATAATCAGAAAAAGCCAGAAGTGGCACTGTGGCTCAAGTGGTAGAGCACTATCCTTGAGCTGAAGAGCTGAGAGACAGCGCCCAGGCCCACAGTTCAAGCCCCACGACCAGACCAAAAAAAAGTCTCAACAACTTTCCCTGTCCAGAATGGCTTTGAACCTTGCTCCTAAGATCTCAGCCTCCTAAGTAGCTAGGATTACAGACATAAGTCATTAGTACTCAGCTTGAGATATTTCCTTAACATTTTTCCGCCCTTGGAGTTTGAGCTCAGGACCTGTCCCTGAGCTCTTTTGCACAAGACTAGCAATCTACCACTTTGAGCCACAGCACCACTTCTGGTTTTTCTGATGATTAATTATGGACTTTCCTGCCCGGGCTGGCTTTGAACCGTAATCCTCAGATCTCAGCCTCCTGAGTAGCTAGGATTACAGGCGTGAGCCACCAGCGCCGGGCATGACCTGTGTTCTTTCAGTCCTGCCTCCCACAGCAACCCACCTTGTCACATGACAGCCTGGAGGTGCACTGGGCTCCCCGCCTAAGAAGCCAGCCAGGCTGCTCTGGGGGCAAGCCAGGGTGCTGCCACCAGGCCCAGGGCTTCCACAGCCATTCTAGAACCCAGAAGAGGCTCCGCCTGTCACCACACACTCCACAAAGAGCACACAAATCACACTCACACAGACTCACACCCTGTCACACCCTCAGGCACACTCCCACCACCACGCAGACACAGACATCCACACATAACACTCCCACACAGACACACAATTACACAGACACAACATACAGCCACACTGACACCTTTCACTCACACGTACACTCACACAAGGACAATGCACGGAACAGATACAGCACTCACGTCACCACACAGAGAACACAGGCACACACAGACACACTCGCAGACACACATATGTACACCGTTACACACACACACAACATACACGCAACCACAGAGCCCCAAACACGCAGGACACTCAAGCACACCCCACCCACGCCCTGTCACACACAACCAGTGCAGAGCCTGCATCTGGGATCTGCGAAGAAGTCACTGCAGGAAAACTACATCCCAGAATCTTCCAGCAACATCCCAGAGCCCTGGAACCTTCTGTCAGCTCCCTCTTCCACATGACAGCCCTGCAGATGCATGAAGACAGCCCGCCCACCCCGAGCCTCCTGGCCCCACGCCTCTTGTCACCGGCTCCCTCAGCCATTTCTCCGATGACAATTCCAGATCAGCAGCCTCCCTGGGCCCCCTCCCCGGTCCTGCTTGAGTCTGCCCAGTTTGCCACTGCCCGGGCAGGATCCGATGAGCACCTGGGCGCTGGAGGAGGACAGGCAGGTCACCTGCCTGATGCAGACTGGAGGCCCAGGCCCAGAGCAGCCCATGAGCACTGCTGTGCCTGGGCCTGAGGTCCAAGGAGCCCCGCAGAGGAGCTGAGCCACACCACAGCTCCTCCAGCTTAGCGAGGAATGGCTCCAGTTCAGCAACCTGTGCAGACACAAAGCTTGCTCTGGTCTGGCCAGCAATGATTGCCTCACATCTGAATCAACTCTTAGTTGGGCCCTCCCAGCTCTGAAATGTGTTCAGGACACTGGATCAGTCACACACACACACACACACACACACACACACACACACACACACACACACACACACACACACACACACACACACACACACACACACACCAGTACCTTTGACAAGAATCCATTACAACCCAGAGAAGTAAGTACCTGTGTTCTCTCCTCCAGGGAGGAAACTGAGGCACAGGGAAGTGAAGATATACACTAAGGTCAAAAGCCACTTAGAAGAAGTGCTGGGATTTGGACCTGGCTGGTCCAGCTCCAGGTCCCCAGCGAAAGCGTGTTCTGGCCAGTCTGCGGACAGAAGTTCCAGGCCCCCTGGTACCCTGGCTCCTGCTCCCGTGTCGGTCAGCACTCAGTGTCTTATGTTTGTTTTCACAGGCTCTGGGCTTCAGGCTGAGTACCGGCAAGGAAGGCTGTGTTTGAATTTCCATCAGTGTGTTTGAACATCTCCCAGCAGGCGCCTCTGCTGATCAGTTTTTACTCACTCTGCAGTAATTAAGGCCTTGGGTGGGACTTGAGCTAACAGATCAGAGATGCAGGTGGGTGGGAGGGGACCCAGCAGAAAGAGCACTGGACCAAGAGTCCCAGGCCCCGGCCTCCCTCCTCATCTCCCTGGGTCTCACCACGCTTCATGTCCTCTGGTAAGAATGCAAGCAAGAAGAGCGAGGGAAAGTACCTTAATGAAGGGAAAAACAACTTCCCCGCAGGAGGTCCCATGCAAGGCACTGGAAACAGGCTTCAAGGCCCCGTGAGAAATCCGTCAGGGTGGAAACCTTATTCCATACATACCAGGCAGGGGCCCCTGAGGTGCTGAGGGACTTGGCCGTTCTCGGTCACCCCCACAAACCTGCTTCTCTCTCCCACTGGAGCAAGAGCTGGGGGAGCAAAAGAGGAGGCCTAAGGCCTCTGGGCCCAGTGAAGACCAGCATTCTGCTTTCTCTACTTGGTGGAGCACGATGCGCAGTGCACAGCAGAGGTAAGAGCCCAATGCTAGCCTGTCCTCTCTGGCCAAGTACATCAGAAGGGGAGAGCGGGCAGAGGGGGCCCTGGAGACCATGGGACAGGTCTACCAGACAGGCCCAGGCTCCTCTGAGCCTGACCTGAAGAGATCGGCTTCTCCAGGCAACTCCACTTCTTCCTCCTCCTCCTGTTCCTTCTTCTCTTCTTTCTCCTCCTCCTCCACCTCTTCCTCCTCCTCTTTCTCCTCCTTTCCTGGTCCAGGACCCCAAGTCTCCAGAACTCATACAAGGTGCCCAGCTCCTTGCATTCTTCACCCCATGTGGCAGATACAGCCCAGCTCTCACTCCCAGAGCCCAAGAGGAAACTGAACCCCGGGAGCTGATACCTGGACTCCCTCATGGGCCAGAAAGCCCCCAGGGAGAGCTGACTGGCCTGCTCCCTTCTGTTCACGGAGGGGTCCCCCAGCAACCAGAACGCAGGTTGGCATACAATAGGTGCTTACTCCATATAAAAGAGAAGGAAAAAGAAAAGGAATCTAAACATCAGATTTGTTTTCTTCCATCTCTCAACTTGCAAGCATGTGTGGGGAGACCCACATGCCCTAGACTGCAGAATCCACAGGCCTGCAGGCTCTGGTCCACAAATCACTACCCAAAGACCACAGATGCACCTATCCAGAGATCTGGGGACTCACCAGCCAGGCACAACCTGGGAACCCAGAGGAGGGAGGGGAGAAGTGGGGAATGGAAGATGAGACAGGAACGGAGCAGGATGGGGGAGGGGGCCAAAGGAAGGGAGGGAGAGGAGAGAGGCCTAGGCAGGAAAGGGACCCCGCTTTCCTGGCATTGGGGGGGCCGCCACACCTAGCCTAGCACCTGCTCTTTGCAGGCATAGTTTTTGAGCACCCCCTCCCCTGCCCCCCAAATGCGATCTGAAGAATCAGGCAGCAAGGCAGCGGGAGACAGCCTCACACAAGAGCCTTTCCTGCGTTACCGTGGAAAGCGCTCTGAACTGCTGGGGGCGGGAGCCCCACCGTGGTGGGGGAGGGGCAGAGGGGACCCAGAAAGCCTTTCCTGGGAGCTGAGGTCCAGGGGAGCCACAGCCATAAGTGTGGGGCGAAGGGGGCAGGAGGGGACAGAAGAGGGCATGATGGGTAGAGGATGGGGTAGAGACTTGGAGGTGCAACCCCGCTGCCGGGCTAGGGTTCTGGGATCCAGAACTCCAGAGGCTGCTGTGTGACCACCCCCAAACCATTCCCAGGACAGGCTCCTGGGTCCAGTGAGAAGAGGACGGTGGGGAAGCAGGGAGCTCCCACAACCACCTCCCCTTCCCCACCCCTGCCCGCCCAAGGTCAAAGGGAGTCAACCCGCAGGAAGGAAGGGGCTGCCTGACACCCCCTCGCGAGCCTGGGGCTCATGCTCTCTCAGCCGCAGCCCTTCGGAGGCTCCTGGAAGGGAGATGGGAGACGGGGAGTAGGTGGGGAGGGAAGATGGACAGGAACTGGGGGCCAGGGAAGGCAAGGGATATCAAAGAAAAGCAGGGCCTCTAGCCAGGCTTGCAGCCTCCCCCAAGCTGCCAGGCCTCGGTGGTGGTGACGGAGATCCCCAGGTCCCCAGCCAGCTCCAGGCCGGCCCAGGATCCCCAGGACACTCTCGCCAAAGCTTGGCCCTGCTCAGTGTCACCCTAACCTGTCCTGACTTGGCACCCTCTCCCTGGATTCACAGGTTCACAGGGGTGATGGTGGAGACACAGAGGAGAGAGAAAGGGCTCAAGATCTGGCCTGCACCCAGCCCAGGAGCCTGAACACAAAGTTTGTCCTGAAAGGTGGACAAGAGTTTCCAGAGTAGGTCTTTGGTGCTGGGGGGCGGGGGGTGGACACGTTGGTTAATCAGCAGGTCACTGGGCAGCATGGACAGGGCCCAGGGGTTGGGGCTGCAGGAAGCAGGCCAGAATTCCTCCCCCAACCTTCCCCAGGCTGGCCTAGGAACCCACACTCATGCCTGGACAGCCCCCAGAGTCCCCAGGCAGCCAGCGTCTGTGGGGCCCATCTCCCCAGCTCTGAGAGACAGACAGATGGACAGACCAGAACGCCTTCCCAGACCAGCCTAGGACAGCACTCACAGTTGAATCAGACCCCAACACACCACAGGCTAGACACACGCAGGCGCGCTCTCTCTCGCTCTCTCTCTCTCCTTCACACACACACACACACACACACTCACACACACTCACACCTGGTTCCCAAACACCCACTCTCAAGGCCAGAATGTATCTCAGGGGGGTTCCCTCAGACCCCAATTTCATTTACCACCCCCTACCCCAGAAGAAAGACACAGGCTGATGGCTCAGCCTGGGCTCCTTCAGAGCCCCCTCCTCCAGACACCATTACTCCCTCACCCCCCCCCCAAAAAAAGGAGGCCTCCCCACACCCTGCCAAGCCCTGTTGCCCCCACACACAGCCCCCAGCAGACAATTAAGACCCGATCGCGGGAGGTGTTCATTATATAACCACCTCCAGCTCAGCTGGGGATTCCGATCGGCCCCTGGAGTCCAGCCCTGACCCTGGCCTGGCTCCGTGCGGCAGGGCCTGGGCCACGGGCTGGGGGTCCGGACGGGGGTCCCCGGCCAGGGCCGGGCGGCGGAGGGGGGCCTCGCCCACCAGGCCTGGAGGAAAGTTCAGCCCTGCCTTGGCCGGGCTCCCCGCTCGGTGCCCGCCGCCTCTCCGCCCGCACTCCCGGCTCCCAGCCCGGCTGGACCCTGGCACCGGCTCTGGTCCAGCGGCTCTGATCCTGCTGGCCGCAGAGCCGCAGCCGCGGAGGGGCGGGGGGCGGGGGGACGACAGACGGACGGGCGATGGACGGACGGACGGACGGACGGGAGCCGGCGCCCACCGGCTGCCTGACTTGTTGAATAAATGCCTGCAGCGCCGGCCCAGCCGGCTTCGGGGTTCGGCGCCGGCACCCGGAGAACTTTGGTGGCCTTGGAGAGGGGCCCGGTCAAAGTTCCTTCTGTCCCCGCCACCCCCCGCGGCGGGCGCCCCCCGGGCTCGGGCTGGGGGGGCCGGGGGCGCCCCGCGGGGGCCCCCGGAGCCGCTCGGAGCCCGCGGCGCCCCTCACCTACCTGGACATGGACGCGGCGGGCCGGCGGGGTGGGCCGGGTGAGGCGGGGGCGGCGCGACCCCCTACGCGGACGGCGGCGCGCGCGCGGGACCCCGCGCCCCGCCGGCCCCACCCCGCCGGTTCCGGATGAGCCGCGGCCCCGGGGCGCGGGGGGCGGCGGGCGCGCGGGCCATGGCGAGGGGCGGCCGCGGCTGGGCCCGGCGGCGGCGGCGGCGGCGGCGGCGGCGGCGGGCGGACGGCGCGGAGTTGGAGCGCGCGGCGGGCGGGCGGCGCGCGGCGCTCGGGCCGGGGGCGGGGGCGCGGGCCGGGGCCGGCGGCGGCGGCGGCGGCGGGCGCGGGGCGAGGCGGGCGCTGGCGGGGCGCGGGGTCGGAGCCGCGGCTCTGCCTCCCCCCGCCCCCGCCCCTCGGCCCGGCCCGGCCCGGCTCGGTCGGCGCCTCCGCCCCCCGCACCCCCGGCCCGGGGCTGGCGGCGCGGGGTCTGCGCGCGGCGGGGTCTGCGGAGGAGCGGAGCGCGGGGCGGTGCGGGGACGTGCGGCGAGGCCGAGCCGCGCCGCGTGCGGAGAAGCCGGGCTGGTGCTGACACCCAATGTCTTCGGGGGGAAGCTGCAGGCGCGGGGCGCGGGAGGCGGCGCGGCCGGCGGCGCGGGGTGGGCGCCCCCTCGGGGCCGGGACGCCCCGGCCGCGGTGCCGACCCCTCGGCCCGGGCTGCGTCATGCGCCCGAGAGGGGGCACCCCGTGAGGGGCCGGCCCGGTGCCCGGGGGTCCGGTCACGCCGCCCTGAGAGGCGGGGGGGGGACCCACTGCCCCGCGAGGGACCCCCCTCCCTCCCAGCCGCCGGCTCCCCGGCCGGGCCCCCCAGGGCTCCCTGCCTCCCTCCAGGTGTGTGTGAAAGGCCCCGCGTGGCGTGGGCGCCCGGGCGCGTCCGCCTCGGCTCCTGCGGTGCCCACTCCCAGCCCAGGACTCCACTGACCCGCGCCCTCTGCCCTCTCCTCCTCTCCTCCGCTCCACCCTGCCCTGGCTCGCCCCTCAGGAGCCAGGGGCTACTTTGGAAGCACGCGGACCCTCTAAGTGCCGGTTCGGACCCTGCCTCTCCGCAGCCATTCAATGAGCAGCTACTGTCTCTAGGCACCTCCTGCAGTCTCACCCGTTGCCTCCATTTTTTCCCATGAAGAAACTGAAGCCAGAGTTGAGTTTCCTCAGCCAGGAGGGCTCAGCTGGGGAAGGAGCGGCTCCACGTGTGCAGGTTCCCCACACACACCTCCGCTGAGAGCCGGGTGCTGGTGGCTCAGCCTGTAAGCCTAGCTACTCAGGAGGCTGAGATCTGAGGATCAAGGTTTGAAGCCTGGGCAAGAAGGTCCATGAAACTTTTTTGTCGGCCATAGGGCTTGAACTCTGGGCCTGGGCGCTGTCCCTCAGCTCTTCAGCTCAAGGCGAGCACTCTGCCACTTGAGCCACAGCACCACTTCCAGGTTTCTGGTGGTTCATTGGAGATAAGAGTTTCACGGACTTTCCTTCCCCGGTCTGGCTTTGAACTGTGATCCTCAGATCTCAGCCTCCTGAGTAGCTAGGATTACAGGTGTGAACCACCAGCACTTGGCCCTTGAGACTTTTATCTCCAATTAACCACCTAAATACCAGAAGTAGGGCCATGGCTTAAGTGATAGAGCACTGGCCTTGAGTTAAAAACCTCAGAGACAATGCCCAGGCCTGGAGTTCAAGCCCCAGTGTCAGCGCGCGCACGCACTCACACGTGCACACACATACACACACACCACCCCATTCCCCAGGACACTGCGTGACCCCGGGGACACGGGATATGGACAGATTTTTAAGAAGAGGGGACAGGAGAGGACACCCCCAAATCTGCAGGAGGATGGAAGTGGGACTCGACGTCTCCACAAGAAGCAGGGCAGGACAGGGCAGGGCAGGGCAGGGCAGGGCAGGGCAGGGCAGGGCAGGGCTGTCCCTCCTGGAGGCCATCGCTGGTGCAGGAGCTTCATTTATTCCAACTGCTATTTATATTGCGTCTGCTATTTGCTGAAGGCTGCATCAGCCGCACACGCTCACTAGGCCTCGGCCTGCCCTGGGAACAGAGCTCACCAAGTCCTGCCAGGAGTGAGGGAGGGGAAGCCGCCTGGACCCCTCTCCTGGAGCCAGGCCCAACCTGCCATGCTCAGTGCTCCAGCAGCCGTGGGCACAGCGGTCAGGCTCACGTGTGCCCCACAGAAGTTTCTCACGAAGTAGTAGCTGCACAGTTAGGGAGGGTAAATAAGCCGAGGACAAGATTCCTGCCCTGGCATGTGAAATGAGGTCCCTCTTAGGCCAAAAGATCCTAAAGAGCACACTGGTAAAGATTCCAACATCTTGCCGACCATAGCGTTTTATTTCTCAAATGCACACAGATTCTTTGTCCTTGCCTGGCCCTGGTGTAAGCTCTTCATAAATATTGACTTTTTAAATTTTAGAATAATCTTGTAACATTGTTACTGCTGTTTGACAGATGAGGAAATGTGGGCCCAGAGAGGTTAGGGGACTTGTTCAAGGTCACACAGCTGATAGATGACAGAGCTGGGTTTATGAAGTCTGGGGACCCATGCTCTGAACTGGAGTTCTGGATTCTGAGACCCAAATGCTCTAAGAGCCACAGTTTCAAAGATTCCAATCAGAGCAGCTTCACCAGCTAACACAGGGAGAAGCCGCACCAAGATACCCTCACACTGACCGCCCAGTGGCATGCCGAGCACGTTCCCCTGAGAGTTGGAGAGGGGTCCCTTTTACCCCCATGCCTCCTGCCCCAGCTCCCCAATTCTCCTCTAAGAACCAGGCCCAGGCAGGAGCCCCCAGCCAGCACTGAGAATAGCAGACAGGGACAGGGCAGAAAAACAAAGCCAGCAAGCAAACCTAGCCTTCCAAGCAAAGGACCTTCTAGGTGGCAGGTCTGCACCAGGGCCACAGGAATTTCTGTAGGAAAGCCAAGATGTGTGGGCACGATGGGGGAGGAGCTGGAGTGGCATGCACAGGAAAGGTGGGCCGGACGCTGGGCCCCCCAAATGTGATGGGAAAGGTTGCGCCTTCAGGCACCTGGCAGAAGCCCTGAAGGACCCAGAGCCCAGTCTGAGGGCAGAGGCCGCATTGTCCTGGAACCTACCTGCAGAGGAACTGGAATGGCGGGGGAGGGGGAGGGGAGAGGATCCCGCTCCTCACCCCAGGAGCACCCCCAAGGGACTGAGGGCCTTGTCGCTGGCATGGCTGCCCAGAGTCAGTCTCTCCTCTAGGCCCCAGCAAGCCCCAGGGCCTGTGCCGGGGCGTTCCGC
The DNA here is from genome assembly GCF_024711535.1 of Dipodomys merriami. NCBI lineage: Eukaryota > Metazoa > Chordata > Mammalia > Rodentia > Heteromyidae > Dipodomys > Dipodomys merriami. The sequence continues at coordinate 2,977,834 of NW_027206124.1, read as the reverse complement.
GTGCGCACATGAAGAAAGCTGAGACAGCCCTGCAGGACCAGCGGCCATGCAGGACCTGGGCGCTGCAGCCCTGCCCGCTGCGCCGGGGAGAGCCCCGTTCAGGAGAAAGGGGGCGGCCAGCTTACCTGGCTGGGGAGCAAGCGTTCCCTCCTCCCACTTGCTTCCTTAGCCCAGTGAACCCCCAAATAGTCCAAGGTGACAGGGGTCATGAACCTCCTGGTCCAGCGGGAGAGCCAGGACCTGGAGAAATGAAGTCATGAAATCAGCTGTTGAGGACCCCAGAGTGTGTGTGTTTGTGTGTGTGTGAGAGAGAGAGACAGAGACAGAGACAGAGACAGAGACAGACTTCTTTTTTCCCACCTGCCAGGATGGAAGGCAGAAGGGGGCAGAGAACAGATGAGGGCAGATGGAACAGATGGGGACAGATGTCAGGCCCCTGGGGTACCCCAGGTTGGAGGCCCCTGACTCAGCCAAGACACCATGGCTACCTGGATCAGGCACAAAGTGTGCCATCTGGAAGCATCTGGAAAGGGCCACTGGGGATCCCCAACAACCTGGCAAGAGGCAAGGCCTCCCACCCCAGACAGAACCCCCAGGACACCCTCAGCGGCCCGGGCATGCCGTAGGTGCTCAATATTTGCAGGCCATCAATGTCAGGCTGGCACAACTGAAGAGCAACTCTTGCACACCTACTGTGTGCTGGGTGTCGGGTAGGCAGAGGCCCAGGAACCCAGCCCAGCAGGGAGCAGCCATGTTGTAGACACCCCAGGTTCATCCTCAGTATGAGAGGAGCCCCCCTACGGGGAGGCAGTGGACGGGGGAAGGGAGGCGCAGCAAGCTCCCGGCAGTGACAACCTGGAAGACAGCGACAACCGGAAGGGTCATTGGAGGCCAGCTGACAGCAGGGGCAAAGGCCGGGAGATGAAAGACTCAGGTGAGTCTCCCAGAGGGATCGCCATGCTCCTCCCTCTCCCCTCTTCTGTCTCTGCCTCTCTGACTCAGTGTGGCAGCTTTCTCTGTCTGTCTGTCTGTCTGACACTCCCTGTCATTGCGCTGTGTGTAAGTCTCACACACGCATGCAGCTCTCCCCTCTCTTCTCTCCACGGCGCCTGCTGCTTGTAGAAAGAATAATAAGGCAGCCAACTGTCCCTTTTATCTTGGGCTGGACAAAGGCTGGTGCCTGGCAGTCAGGCCTCCTGGAGGCCATCTCCAATGTTACCATGAAGGAGAGACCATTGAGGGGCTGACCACCTTAGTGTGGACACCTGCAGCCTCACTGCCTGAGACTGGGCTGGGCGCTAGGGTGGTGGTGTCCCAGCCCAGCCTCCCTGCCGTCAGAACACCCGCCCAGGAGGCTTCAGTGCTTTCTTTGGGAGTTTTAATCTTGTGAAAACTGGGGGTGGGAGGGGAGGGCAGTCCTTCAGTCCCAGCTGGGAGACCACCTCTGTGCTAATACCAACTCTGGGTTTCAAAAAAGAATCCCAGGCAGGCACTGGTAGCTCACGCCTGTAATCCTAGCTACTAAGGAGGCTGAGATCTGAGGATTGCAGTTCAAAGCCAGGGTGCTGGTGGCTCACACCTGTCAACCTAACCTCTCAAGTGGCCAGGGTCTTACTCAGGAGGCTGAGATCTGTAGGATTATAGTTCAAAGCAAGTCTGAGCAGTAAAGTATGTGATACTCCATCTCCAAATTAAATCAACAAAATGTAGGGCTGAGCTGGGGGCTGGAAGTGCATGCCTACAGTCCTAGCTACTCAAGAGGCTGAGATCTGAGGATTGTGGTTCAAAGCCAGCCTGGACAGGAAAGTATGAGACTCTTATCTCCAATAAACTACTCAAAAACCAGGAGGGTGCTGTGGCTCAAAGTGGTAGACCACTAGCTCTGAGCAAAAGAGCTCAATGACAGCTCCTAGGCCCTGAGTTCAAGTCCCCCAACCAACAAAAATGTAGGGCTGGAGGTATGGCTTAAATGGTGGACCACCATCTAAGCCAGCAAACCAAGCTAGTGCAGGCTCTGAGTTCAAACCTTAGCAACCTCAAAGGAAGGAAAGAAAGGAGAGAGGGAGGACAAAAGGAAGGAAGGAAGGAAGGAAGGAAGGAAGGAAGGAAGGAAGGAAATGACTCCAGCTCTGTTCCACATGGTCTTCTATGGGGTAGAAAATGCTGCATAGCAGAGGCTGGAGCCTTTGCACCCCTCCAGCCCCACTCGGGAGCCCCACCTCCTCCAGGAGCTCACCAAGCAGAGTTGGTGACCCCTGGCCGCTTACCCTGTCTTACTGACAGGCTTCTCTGCCCTGCCCTCCCTGCCAAGGGGAGCCCCACAAGGCAGGGGCCGTCCATACAGCCCAGAGCCGGGCACAGAACGAGGTCAGAGGAGCTGCAGAAAGAATGAGTGAGTGAGTGAGCAGGCCAAGATCCTGGCCTGTTGGGCTGTTCTGTCTCCTGAGCACCCCACCCCCTACTTGCCAGGCCCAGGACCAGACCGTGGGCAGCAGCGACCAGCCAGTCTTTGCTCCTTCTTACTGAAGGGAAGTGATGACATGAACGGATGCCTGAATAAATTCATCAGGCAGAGCCAGCCTGCAAGGGGGAAATAAAGTCAGGAGGTGGGCCAGGGGTGAAGATGTAGGGCTGTCACCATGGTAGGATTTCCCTCCCTTCCAACTCCAGGGGATAGAACCAGGGCCTCAGGCATGTGGGGCACATGCCCTCCCACCAAACCAGACTGACCCTACCCCACCCTTGCTCCAGCTCCAAGACTGTCATCTTCAATGAGGTAGACATGATCTGACCCAAACCCTGAGACCAGGGCCCTGGCTGCTTCCTTCCCAGCCTCAGGACAAGAGAGCTATTCCTCCCCAGCCAGGACCCCCATTCATGCTGGGTGGGCCTGGGGCTCAGGCCAGCTACTGGCTCCTATCTCTCTCTCCTCTCCCTCCCTCCCTCTCTCTCTCCCCCTCCCTCACTCCTTCACTCCCTCCCTCCCTCCCTCCCTCCCTTTCTCTCTCTCTCTCTCTCTCTCTCTCTCTCTCTCTCTCTCTCTCTCTCTCACACACACACACACACACACATATACACACACACACATACTTTCCCTAAGACCTTTTCCCGGATTCCACACGGACCAGGTATTTGAGAGAGGAGGTTGCCACCATCCTGGGGGGGGGGAGGGGCAGGGGGGCGATGTGGGCAGCTTCCTGAAGAGCAGCTTTCGGGGTGCACCTTGAAGGCTGTCTTAGGCAGGGGGCCCTGCCCGGGGGAGCCAGCCTCCACTCCTGTTTGAAAGCCAGTGTCAACTGGAAGCCAGCAGTGAGGAAAGCAGCATGCCAAACCCACACTGACAAGCAAACAGAGAGAGGCCCGAACTCATCCCCGCCCTGGTCCGGAGCTGGGCAGGGCCATCCGGCCCCGGGGCAGTGCACACGCAGTGGCTAGTCAGGAAATGGACTCGATGTCGGTCACACAGGAAGTAGCAGAGCAGTCCACAAAGCCCACCCGGGGCCCATCCACCCTCCTGGCCTGCAGCCACCTGACTCCCAGCCCGGGGAGGCCCTCCCCACCCCGCACCCAGCCCCCAAGAAAGAAAGAAAGGGGGAAGAGGCCAGTGCTTAACTCAGTATTCACTTCTAGGAGACCGAGCTGTCCTTCCCCAAAGACACACTAAGACATGGACAATCCTCACCCTCCCACATGCGTGCATACCTGCACACATGCACGTGCGCACACACACGCACACACACACACATACATGCAAGTAAATACTGTTCCCACAAATGGCATTCTCCCTGTGAGACACACACTCACCCAGCCATGCACACACGCCTCTCAAGTACACATAGACACATGTGTGCTATTATTACCGGGTTCACACTCACACAGACACAGGTGCAAACGTGCCCTTCTCCAAGGGTGCTCTAGAAGGGGGCAAAGTTGTAGCCAGAGTTAGAGAGACGGAGGGAAAGGAGGCGAGAGAGAAGGAAGGTGGGGAAGGGAGAGGAGAGAAAGCTGAGCCTCTGACCGAGGGGGAAGGAGCCAGTTCAGAGCACCAGAGAGCAGAGAGGAAGGGAGGAAGAAAGGAGAGGAGAGGGGAGAGGAGCAGAAGATGAAGAGATAAGGGGGCAGCGTGGGACCAGGAAGAAGGAGAGGAGGGAGCAGGAGGGAGCCTGTGATTGGAGTCTAACTTTAGCTGCAGCTCAGTGGCAGGGGTGACTCACGGGGGGGGTGGGGGGATGCTGTGCAGGCCCCAGGATTCTGTTTATATACCTCCCTGAGCTAAATATACAGGTTAAGGGGCTCTTCTGTTCTGATCCAGCAGCTCCTGTGTCTTCCCCAACACTCTCTCTCTCTCTCTCTCTCTCTCTCTCTCTCTCTCTCTCTCTCTCTCTCTCTCTCTCTCTCTCTCTCTCTCTCTCTCTCTCTCTCTCTGCCCCAGGCTCCTCTCCTGCAGCCATCAGCACACACGGGCCTCTGCCCACAGCTCTCTCCTCCAGGGTATCAGCTGTCAGGAGCTGACTGCAGTGTTTGGTAAGAAGTTCAGACCTCACAAGCTCAAAGCCCCCTTTCTGAAGCCATGAGGTTAGGTGGCTAGATGCCTGCCCAAGGTCGCTCAGCACAAAGTCTGGAAGCTGGACCCAAGCGTCCATGGTGCCAGGCCTGAAGCTCCCTGCCAGGAGAAGGGATGAAGGCCTGGAAATGGGGTTCGGTTCGCAAGAGCAAGCAGGCAGCTGAGGGAGTGGCATTGGAGAAGACACCACAGACTGAGGAAGGAATGAATTGTGCACTGGGCATACACATGATATCAGGGAGGTGGGGACAGGGGTCCTTGGGGAATAGGCACCTCAGCACCCCCACTCTGCAGCCTGACTTCCTGGATGGGGGTTCGGAGCCCCATGTCTCTAACCAAAGCATCCCAAACCAGCAAAAACAGCCTCTCTGCCCCAGCCTGGCGCTGGCTGCTGTCCGTGGTGCTGAATTCCCGTCTGGCCCACAGGCCCGGGCCCCGGCAGCACAGCTGTGATTCTGGCCCTAACCTGCTCCTGGACTGAATAGGATTCAAAGACCAAGGAAGGGACAGAGATAGACAAAGCTCAGAGCTCATGAGAATGGTCGCTTGGGCTGGAGATTTTTTTTCAGAAGAGAGCCATTTCATCTTTGACACCATTTTGAAATCACCAGTGACCAAGAAAAAAGTGTCCCAAGCAAAGGTGACAACGAATCTGGGAATGAAGGCATCAGAGCAGAACCGGCGGGCTTCACCCGCGCTCCTCATCTTCTTGTGTTTACTGTTACCTCTATTAATGAAAAGGTTGTGAGTTTTCACACTCTCACACAACACACAGAGCCGTGACTTCCGTGTCCCAGGTGCACGGCTGTCTCCTGTCCTCCTGACAGCTCTATCACACTGGTGACAACTTCTGAAAATGTCACTTTCTTCTGGGAATGGAGAGGAGCCTCTGCCCACCCCACCCCGCCGCCATTCCCCCCTGCCACCGGCCTGCTCCAGGGCCTCATCCCCAGCTCACACCTGCTTCTCAGCGGTCCTCACCCCTCCCAGCCCTACCCTGCCTCCAGGTCTTTGCACACTCCGTTCCCCATAACCTGGTGCCTCCCTTCCCCCTCCCTCTCCCTTGGCAGCCCAGGTGCTCCATCCCCCACTGGACAGAAAGCTGTTGGAGAGCAGAGATACAGCTACGCATGGAACAGAGACTGCCTTACCCATTCACTTGGCTTGCTTTCTTTCCATAGGAGAACAATATTGAGGGTAAATATCCTAGGTTTAGGCTGAGTGTGAAAATTGTGTCTTTAAGTAAGAAGGGTATCCTTGCAGGGCTTGGTGGAGGGGGGGCAGTAATGGGAAAGGACAGGGAGACTGACAAGTTTTTGGATAGAAACTACTTTAAGCCAGGTGCTGGTGGCTCACCCCTGTAATCCTAGCTACTCAGGAGCCTGAGATTTGAGGATCATGGTTTGAAGCCAGCCGGGGAGAAAAATCTATGAGACACTTATCTCCAATTAACTAAGTGGTAGAGTACTCATCCTAAGTTAAAAATAAAAGCTAAAGGACAGTGCCCTGGCCCTGAGTTCAAGCCCTAGTGCGTGTGTGCGCACGTGCACGCACCTGCTTTAAACAAGACTAAGGATAAGTTAGCAGGATCCCCCCTCCAAACCTCTGTCTCACTCTGCAGATGTGAATGCTGAGGTTTAGCAAGGCAAAGCTCGGTACATGATTTTCTGGGAGGAGGGGACAGTGGGCTTCCAAAGCTGCCCATCCCTGTGCAGAGTCCGTGGAGGCTGGGGAGGGGGCTGCCTCTCTCAGGCGGCCTCTCCTAGATGCCAATCTGACCACAACTCCTTCAGCCCTCAGGAGAGACGCTCTGGGCCCAGGCAGGAAAGATGACCCCTCCCTCCTCCCGCACCCCACCTGCCAGAGGATCCTAGCCTGCAAATAATGAACGATTCCTAATTTAATTACATCTTCAATTCATCTGGGTCTCCCAGGAGCTGTGAGCTAGAGTCTAAGGAAATGCTCAATCGTTCCCAAGAGCAAGGCAGGAAGGGAGGGAAGATTTCCTCCTCTATTTGAGGAAAAGGAGGAGAGGCCCAGGGGCTCTTTCACCTTGTGTGTCCCCTGCTGTACCCCATAGGAGCCCCTCAATCACACTTGAGCTTGGGGATAGACCCGTGGAAGCCGCATAACTGCCACCCCCCCCCCAGCTCCCCAACCATGTGTCCTGGTAGCACATTTCCCAGGAGCACCTGGGGCACAGCAGAGACTGGAATGGAGGAAGGGCTGGGGGGTAGAAAGATGGGGGAGTCTAGGTAATGGGGAAGGTGGAGCAGAAAGGGTGCTGGGTCCATGTTCTAGGGGTGGAGAAAGGCAAGGAGATGGCTCTCATCTCCTGCCCAGATAAGACAGAGGTAAGGGACAGGCATGGGAGGGGCAGGTCCATAGTACGGGAGGGAGGAAGCCGTCAGTGGACTGTAGAGATGGAAATCCCACCAGAAGCCATGCAGCCTTAGGGGATCAGTAAGAGTCTTTGGCCTCCTCATTTTCCAGAGGGGCACTGAACGCTGCTATTTGAGACTGTCTGAAGACCCTTGCCAGTGGCCAGCCCTGGGCCCAAGTCCATCCCCGGCTAAAATCAGACAGAAATCAATTAGGAAACATGAGCAAACTGTAAGTACTAGAAAATTAAAATGAGCTAGGTACCAATGGCTCTCATCTGTCATCCTAGCTACTCAGAAGGCTGAGATCTGAGGATCATGATTCAAAACCAGCCCAGGCATGAAAGTCTATAAAAGTCTTATCTCCAATTAACCACCAGAAAACTGGAAGTGGTGCTGTGGCTCAAAGTGGTAGAGTGATGCCATTGAATGAAAAAGCTCAGGGACACGCTGAGGGCCGGTGGCTCAGGGACAAGCTCAGCGACAGAGCCCAGAACCCGAGTTCAAGCCCCACAACTGACAAAAAAAGAAAAAGAAGAAAAAAAAGCAAGTGGAAATACTTCTTCCAAGTTGAATAATATGCTAATATAATTCAATCATGTATTAAATTACTTATAACAGTTGAATAATACATTTCAATCTGAGCTTCCTAGCAGGAGAGGCAAAAAAAAGAAAAAAAAAAAAAAGAAAAGATCTACCTCCTCCATGTATTCAGTTCTTCCTGCTGCCTTTGCTAGCTCTCTTCCCCTGCTCCCCCACTTTTTGTGGCAGTCCCAGGGCTCGAACTCAGGGCCTGGGCACTGTCTTTGAACTTTTGTACTCTACCACTTTAAGCCACAGCACCTCCATTTCTGGCTTTTTGATAATTAACTGGAGATAAAAGTCTTGTAGACTTTCTTACCCTGGCTGGCTTTGAACCTCCACATTCAGATCTCAGCCTCCTAAGTAACTAGGATTATAGATGTGAGCCACCAACACCCAGCTTCTTTTCCCTTCTTAAAGTTCCTTCTTTTTATCCTTCCTTTTTTTTAGATCCACTGGGGACAGAAAGATCCTCCTCCCACCATTTGTTAGTTATTTATATCCCCCTTGCAGGGCAAAAATAGCATCCAGTTAAACAGCTACAGGACCAGCAACAGTGAAGCCTTGAAGGCCTCTCCCACACCATCGTCTGTCTCCTCAACCACAGAAAGAGCAGACATCAGAACTCCAGAACAGCAGATGGCTTTTTTTTCTTTGGTTGGTCCTGGGGTTTGAACTCAGGGCCCAGGCACTGTCCCTCAGCTCTTCAGCTCAAAGCTAGTGCTCTACCACTAGAGCCACAGCACCACTTTGGTTTTTCTAGTGGTTACTTGGAGATAAGAGTCTCACAGACTTTCCTGCCCAGGCTGGCTTTGAACTGAGATCCTCAGATCTTAGCCTCCTGAGTAGCTAGGATTATAGGCGTGAGCCACTAGCGCTGGCAGGAGACAGCTTTGACACCCCTCCTTGGAGAAGTCAAGGCCAAGACTTCAGTGAGTACTTAGATGTGCATCCATGCCTCTCAGGCCTGGTTCCTCCAAGGTCTGACATTTAACTTACTGAATCCTCAGGACAACTCTGCACGACAGGCTTTGTCCCCAATTTGCTGATTGGGAGACTAAGGCCAAGAAGCAGCAGCAACTTGTTCAGAGTTCCTTGGCTCTCTTTTCCCCAAAGTACCAGCCTCGGGGCAGGATTGGAAATCAAGGCTGAGAAGCTCAGGCAGGCCCCAGCTTGGTCTGGGCAGATCAGAAAATGGAGACCAGTCCCCAGCAACCCATTCCCAGACTCTGTTGCCATGGCAATGGGCCTCCATTTGGAAAAATCTGCATTTTAATGGAGACATAATTAGACATAAAAGACTGGCTAGAAGGGACAGGACCCTCCGGGCTCACTCCTCACTTTCTTGGAAGCCAGAATCCCCCTCATTCCAGACCCCAGCAGCTCCTGCCCCTCCCCTCCCCAAGCCCTTTGGTGATATGCTCTCCCCAGAGCCTCCCGGGCCACTCACTGGTAGAATGTCCAGTGATTAGAGGGGGACACTGAGGAACAGAACACTGGAGGTGCTCATTCACAACCCCACACTAGCTTTGAGAACAAAGAGGCTCAGGGACAGTGCCCAGGACCTGACAGGACCTGAGTTCAAGCCCTAGGACTGACAGGGGGAAAAAAAGACCACTTTTGACTCCCCCCTGCATCACTGTCTGCCCCCCAGATCACCCACAAATGGGCTACAGAGTGGGCCCACAACAGTGCCCAGCCCACCTCATTCTTGCCAGAGTGGAAAGACACAATACAACACTGGCTGTGCTTAGTCTAATGTCTCTAAGAGCCAAGGGCACATCCTATCTCCATTCTAGTACTAATTTGTTAGCTCCATGCACCCCCCCCCAGGGAGCTTCAATCAAGCCCCAGTTAACAGATGAGGAAACTGAGGCATTCTGCTCAGGAACTCTCTGGAGTCACTCAGCCCCCTCAGTGAGTGCCTGGCAGTAATATGCACCCTTTTCTAGAAAAAGACCTCATCTCCACCCTGGACAGTCCAGCCAACCTGATGGCTCTGACTCAGCTTCTCCATTCCTGCCAGACCCAGGAGGGCTGTTCTGCCCTGAGCATGGAAGACCGCACAACAGGGTCATCAGGGAGACAAACCTGCAGTGCGGGCTGTGAAGACCCAAGGCCAGCCTAGACACTTGAGACCCCACAGTACAGAGACCAGGTTGCTGGCTAGAGAAAGCTAGCCTGTGGCGCCACCTAGTGGTTTAGTCACCAAGTGGCACTGGCCCAGCAGTCATGGAGATCCTAGTCCCACGTTCTCCGCACCCCTCTTTAGAGAATTTCCCCTAATGACTGCCACTAGGTACACACAGCCCCAAGAGGCCCTGTTCCTGGGGGGACCTTGGAATACACAGAACTCCTGTACTAGGGACCATGTGCTGGCCAGCCCAGAGCCAGAGAAGAACAGCTGGGCCCTTGGTCCTGCTAAGTCCAACTTGCCCATCCCTAACTTGCTGCCCCCTGGCATCCCAAACTCACCCTTCCTCCATCCTATGCAAGCCTTTATGAAGTGCTTACTGTAGGCGGAGCCCACTTGAAGCTAATAGTGGGGGGCAGCTGGGAAAACATACAGCAAACAACAAATACATGTGAGAAAACAAGGTGGCTATTTTAGGAGAGGAAACAGACACCCGTCTGGCCACATGACTGGGCCTCTCCCCCTCCCACAACCACTAGGACACAATGATAGAGTCTGACCCTTGAGAGCATTCTGTGCACTGCTGTGTCACTACAACGCTCTCCTGTCCGGACTGCTTCCCGCCCCACTCAGGGTTAGCTCCTCCTCATCTCCCCAGGCCCCATCTGGCACCAAACACCACGGATGTACTGTCCTTCCTACCCAGACCACATGCTGTGGTGTCTCGATTCCCAGCTCTGGCACCACCGGTATGATCTCATTATTCCTTGGCCTCTGCACTGCTAGACCAGGTAAACGGCCTTTGCACTGATGCCTCACCTGGGCTCACAGGTAACTAAAATCAGGAAAACAGTTTGGCCTCCCTGCCTCCATTTTGCTCCTTTCTCCTCTAAGTCTCTCTCTTGCCATCACTGCCAGTTCCAGGAAGAATGTCTTTATGTCAAAGGACCTATGCTGTCCTCAAGATGAGGATCAGCAGAGGCTGGCAAGACAGAGCGCCCCCTAGATGAGGCCAGTGACCTGGGATGGGGTCAAAGGGTCTCCTGGGAACCAGATTGGTCCTCTCCAGTGATGGCAGTGACAACCACTCCAGAGCTCTGTGGAACCAGAACCAGAGTACCCCGAGCCTGGACTGCTGAACTCTGCACTCTCTCCCCTGCCCCCATTGTGAGGCTTGAACTCAGGGCCTGGGCACTGTCCCTGAGCTTTTTTGCTCAAAGCTAGTGCTCTACCACTTTGAACCACAGCTCCACTTCTGGTTTTGTAATGGTACATGGGAGATAGGAGTCTCATGGACTTTCTGACCCAGGGTTGGCTTTGAACCTCAATCTTCAGATCTCAGCCTCCTGAGTAGCTTTCCTCTGATGTGATGTTTATTATTATGAATGTCTCCCTCCTGGGCTACTGATTTTAAGACTAAGTAGAACCAGCTGGGCCATCTCCAGGACCCTCACAGCATCAGATACACAGAAAGCCTCAGGGTTTCTCAGTGAAATTTTGTCATGGTTCACTGACTGGATGGAGCTGCCTGGCTTCCGCCTGCCAGGTGCCAGACAGAGCAGCTGCCAGCCAGAACCCCTCCTCCTGCAGGAGGAGTCATTTCTAGGGCAAAAACTCTCAAACTTTTTCCATCTAGGAAACCTTTGCTCTCTTTAAAATCTCAAGTTCCCACCAGGCATGGTGGTATACCGCTCTAACCCCAGCAAGGTAGGAGGACGGAGGTCCGAGGACAAAGCAAAGACCCTATCTGAAAAGCTAACAGCAAAAGGACGGGGGTACTATGGCTCTGTAGTCTATCTACTGATAGTTACCATATTAGAAACTAAAGCTGAGAAGCCTTCATTTGTTTTCAGACACGTTCTTGCTACGCAGCTGGTCTTGAACTCGAAATCCTCGTGCCTCAACCTCTGCCTCCAAGGGCTTTTTTTTTTCCTTTGAAACAGCTCTCCATCTGCGCTAGCCTTGAGCTGGCATCCTTCCTCTATTTTTTTTTTTTAATAAAAATATGTCACAGGGCTGGGAAGGCGGCTCAGTGGTAGAGCGCTTGCCTCCCACACATGAGGCCCTGGGTTCGATTCCTCAGCACCACATAAGCAGAAAAAGGTGGAAGTGGCGCTGTGGCTCAAGTGGTAGAGCGCTAGCCTTGAGCTGAAGAGCTGAGGGACAGCGCCCAGATCCAGAGTTCAGGCCCCAGGACTGACCCAAAAAAAAAAAAAACACACAAAACAAAAACAGAAATATGTCACATTGCCCCTTGGCAAAAGCCCTGGCAGCTGCGCTCCCAAGCCGCTCTCTGCGCCACACGTTGACGAATCCCCACCGAGTCCTTAAGAATCAAGACCGCCGACCCCGGGCCTCGCCCCCTTCAGAGAGGCCAGGCCCCGGGCGGGCGCGGCTGTCTGCGGACGGCTTCCGGGAGGAGGCGTGACTTGACCCTCACGGAGCCGATTGGGTTGGGATTGGACAACGAACGTGTCCTTCTGCACCTTAGGCCCGCCTCCCCCAGCCCCGCCCCTCCTCTCGCTCTAGAATAAGCCTACAACGCATGCGTCATGAGCTAGGCGGCCCCCTTCCTCCCGCTCCCCACCCCTCCCGCACGCCGGAACGGAGTGTTCCAGCTCCGGTTTCCACCGGGCGAGGAGCACCGCCGAGGCCGAAGGAAGTCGCGTGGGGCGCGCGGGCGGCGCTGGGCGCAGTCATGTCGGCCGCCTTGGTGCGGCGAGGCCTGGAGTTGCTGGCGGCGTCCGAAGGTGAGGAGGGTTCATCCGCGGGGCTGCGGGCCGCGGGCCCAGGGCGGGGAGGGGCCCCCGAGGGCGGGAGCCCCGCGCGTCTCCGACTCGGCTCCGCTCCTCTCCCCCCTGCAGCCTCCGGAGCGGCGCCGGGCCAGGCCCGGCCGAGCGGGGCCCCGGCCAAGCGGGCCCGGAGGGCGAGAGCCAAGGCGAAGGCCACCCAGGCCCAGAAGCTGCGGAACTCGGCCAAGGGCAAGGTCCCCAAGTCGGCGATCGGTGCGTCCGGGTCGTTGCTAGAATGCCCACGAATGGAGCAGACAGATGTAGTCACGGGTATAGCGGAGATAGCGGGGATGGAGCTGAGAGTTAGGTCAAGGCCCTCGTGGACCGAAGGCTTAGCGAATGGAGGAGCCTCGGAGTCTCGAAACGAAAGGTCCAAGGACAGTTACTCCAGGAAGAGTAGACGGGAGCTGTTGTCTTTTAATTTGAAGGAAAGGCTAGCATAGTAAAGGTGGCATGTAATGAACAAGCGTGTTGGGGATGTCTGGCCATCCTGGCACTGGGGTTGCTGCCATTTCTGCTGGACTGAGACTCGCCCGAGGCACAGAATTCCCTTTGGACTTGTCTGAGGCTCAGATGTCCAGCCCAGGGCCCTGCACGAGCAAGAGTGGGGAGAGGGGTGGCCACAAAAGCAGACAACTGTGTGACCGCCATCTCATACCTGGGCTATTGTAAAGGCCTCCCAGTTGGTTTCCACCTTCTACATAGCCCTTCTCCTGCTCATCTTTTTTTCTTCTTTTTTGATGGTATTGGACATTGTGCTCAAGACCTCATATTGGTTGACTGTTTGCCTCCCATCTTTTCTCACTGGGGTCCATGAGTTCAGGAGTTCTTTCCCATCCTGCTTCCTGCTGAAAGCCTGGCACCTAGAACAGTACCTGACACGTAATTGTGCTCAGGACCTATTTGTTGAATACGTGAGAGCAGGGGACACTTTCAAGAAAGACCACTGTGGAGAGTGGATTTGGCCAAGAAGCCTCCAAACTGTTGCAGTAGTCAAGGAGGAAAGACAGTGGGATTTTGTCTGGGGCAGGGATCCAGAAGGTATCCAAGGAGTCCATCTGAAGTGACAGCCCTTCCTGTTACCCACAGCTGAGTACCAGAAGCGAGCGCATCAAGACCACCTCAGAGCAAACCTGAAGTTTATGACAAGTGCAAGAAGCACTGTGGCGGAATCTGTTACGCAGCAGGTTTGTCTGTGGGTATGGGGCTAGAGGAAGGGACCTACCTAGGGATTCCCTGGAGCCATGGGAGCGGGTCCAGCTGTTCCCTGAGCCCTCAGCCCTGCACCCCCAGGAGCCTCTCCATCTGTGCTTCTAGTAACTGGAAATGATGTGCCCTCTGCCACCTTCCCAGATACTGCACCAGAATCAGGGCCGCAAGGCTTGTGATCGACCCGTGGAGCAGAAGAAAAAGAAGAAGAAGGCCGAGGGCACAGTGTTCACGGAGGAAGACTTCCAGAAGTTCCAGCTTGAGTACTTCGGCAGCTAGAGCTCCTGTGATGTTCACTGTGGGGGAGAGGCACCTAGAGCAACCTGGACTTCACTGCCCCTGCTGGCCTGGGCTAGACCATACTGTGTGGTTTATGGCCAGCCAATGGTGATGCAGAAATAGCCTGGCTCTAGGAAACCCAGCTGAAGCCCCTGGGAGATGGGACTGGAGCTAAGCAAGCGGAACACCCTGGGGCAGATTTGCACTCAAGACAGGAGCTGACTGAAATGTAGAAGGCACCCTCTGCCCCAACCAAAAGGGACCCTTTCTATTTACTGTGAGGAGGCTTGGTCCTGGCCCCCTGGGGCCATACTGCTGGAAGGAAGAAGGCTGCTGGGTGGGCTTCTGAGTTCTAGTAAATGTGCCGTTTTGACTGTGTGCTGCTGGTCTGACTTAAAGAAGGGTCTTCTGTTCCTTAGCACTGATCTGGGGATATGTTGGGTGCAGTTCATTAGAGGTGTCTTCTTCCCTGAGACATGGTTGCTAAGGCAACACCTGTGGCAGAAGTGACACGGGAGCTTTGTTCAGAAAAGGGCCTTCATGGCCTGGGGAGGTTGGAGTGGAGCCGCCTCACCCTTTTTTCTCACGAGTATGGGGTCTCCATGGCACCACTACCCCATAGCCCTCACGCTGGATCCTTCCTGTCACTTGAAGTAGGATCATAGATAAGGAGTCAAAAGAACCCTTAGTAAGCAGAATTCACACTCAGATCCATGCTGAAGCTGTGTTCTGCAGTGCCACTTTGCAAAAGGCACAACAAAGAACAGGAGGCAGAAGCAGGGTAGATTTTTGGAAGCAATGATGTGGACCAGTGCTTATCCTTAGCAATAAAAGGTCCTTTTCTGAACTCTTCCCTGGGGCTTTGTCTCCTCTAACCCATGGCCTGTCCAGGTCAGCAGCTCCTGAGGGACAGGCAAAGGGAAGAGGAAATTAGCCAACATGTCAATTGGTCCTGATGTGGTTGGTGGGGCTGCATCTTCATCTGTGAGGGTTCACCCTACCTTCCCCCCCCCCTTTCTGGTATCTTCCTGGCCGTTGTGTTCTATCCTGAGTGGGGAACAGTGGAGGGACCCATAGGTCTGGCCTCCACATTTCATGAGTGATCCATCAGAAGCATTGCTGTCCAGGTTGTGCAGATGGACAGAAGGGAGGATGCCACACCTACTGAGCCCATTCTTTGGGACTTCCCTCAAGTGGGCTGCTGGGGGGTGGGAAGCAGCAGCAGCACAAGTTGACCTTCGAACCCTCCAGTTCTCAGCTCCTGCCTGCGGCACTTTGCTCAGGTGTCCTTGAGGACTGAGCAGCTTAGCAGATCAGCTCAGCTCACCTCATTACAGGATTTTAAAAGTCTCCAGGCCCCTAACAAGGGCATTTCTGTTGTCATAATCCCCGTTCCTCCTGAGGAAAGGTGCAAGGCGGAGTCTGGACCCTCCTGCCTTGGAAGCTTTTGGCCCAGCTGCAGGTGCTGAAGACAGCTCTGCTGGTCCAGTAGGCCAACCAGGCTCCTTAGTTCCTCTGCCAAATGAGGGACAGCCACTGTCCACTTCCAGAGCTTGCTGTCACCACTCCAACCCCAAGCTAGCCTGGACCATTTGTCCCTCTGCCAAGCAGGCTAGTGGCATGGTACATAAAAGGACTTGGGAGTAAAGCAGAGCTGCCCACCTCACCTAAAACGTTGACAGCTACCAAGCTTGAAGCTGCATGCAAGTGAAAGCTCTTGAGAAACCTTATTGGAACTTAATGTCCCACCCCACCAAAGCAGAGCAGTGGTCTTGCCCTAGTCAGGAAAACACTGGTGTATGCATCTCAGCACTCAGGTTCAGGAAAAATATTGTTATTGAATGCCTGACAGGTCCCAATAAATCTTTGTTGTCAATGTTTGCCCATGTATAAACTTGAATTTAAAGGCAGCAAAGCCTGAGGGCTGCTGGGGAACTGTACATGTTGCCATCTGACCTGCAAAGGAAGGGTTTGGGGCCCCAGCAGAACTGTAAGCTTAGGCAAACATAATCTTGAGGAATGTGACCTTGGCTGGGTACTTTCCACGGCAAATGTTGGCACAAAGCCAGCCAACTGCAGGCAGTACTGAGGATGTTTTATAGCACCCACCTGACAACCTACTTAGCCACCCTTTATTCTGGGTCATACACCATTGAGCATCGGTCCCTCCCCCAAAGACAAGGCTATTAGAGCCAAACCTGCAGGTTGGTCACAAACTGGAGGCTGTGTCTTAGTGAGGTTGGCAAGGAACACACTAGGTCTGTTGGTAAGTTTCACTACAAAATAATTTATTAACAGCTTCAGCACAAGATCCCTATGTACAAGCAACGCAGCACTCCTGACTACCCTACTGGGGGGCCTTTTTCTTCCCCCTTGCCTTCCGGACCTCTTCTATCAGATCTTTAAGATACTGTATTTCCTTGGCTAGAGAATCTGCCTTTTCCTTCAGATCCTCATTCTTCTTTTCTAGTTCTTTACACTCACCAGCAAGGGCTTCCTGCTCTGCCCTCTTTTTCTGGCGGTACCTAGTGGCTGCTGTCTTGTTTTGTTCCATTTTCTTCAGCTTTTTATCCAGCTTATCAACCCTGACTCTTGCAGTTTCCCCAGGAGGGTCATAGGGTTTGGAGCGGACAGACACACAGGATACACCTGGAGACTGCAGACGATTTGGAGAGCCCCTGGAGACAGAGGGGCTGTGCTGGGGAGAGTCCGAGTAGGACTCCGGGCTCATACAGATGCCACTGTCATTATCTGAGGGGGAGTCTTCCTCTTTTACATACTGGGGGACCGTGGTAAGATAAGTAGTGGAGTCAGACTTCCTGTCTCCTTCAGATATATCCACTTCACTGCCTAGATCTAAGCTAAAGGAATGATCTGGAATAGACGATAGAGAAAGAGGTTGTAAGAAGGTGAAGGGAGCAACCTGGTCGGTTTTTACATTTTCTGGGAGATGGCCAATTGGGTTCACTGTCTGGGGGGGCTCCTTGTTCTCTTGGACTATGGGAAAGAGATCACACGCGTCATCCAACGTGGCCAAAAGCTCATCAGGCATGGTTTCCATTTCCAGGTCATCGAAACGAAACAGGGCATCAAAATCGAACTCCTTCAGATCCATTTTCTCCAACATCCAATCTGTCCCAGAAAAGGCATCCTCTGCAAAAGATTTGACAGTCGATTAAACCAGACCCACAAAGTGGCCAAACCCGCGGTGCGCAAACCCACGCAAAAACTCACCCTTGCCGGTATCTGAGGCATTGACCAACCCATCCACAGCCAGCCATTCGGAGGAGCCCGCCTTTGCCTTGTCGCAGGAGAACCCATGAGGTTTGAAGTGCTTGGCCACCTCCAGGTAGTCATCTAAAAGGCCCAGACTGACTTCAGCCCCCAAATCCGACTGGTCGAAGGGGGACATCAAGTCCCCCACCAACACCTCGCTGCTCTGGTAGCTCATCTCCATCTCGGTCATGATGCGGGGCTTTGCTGGAATCGAGGAATGTGCTTGATTCGAAGGTGTCTTTGTCGGTTACAGCAACGCTGCTGCTGGATGCCGTGAAAAGCCTGAATAGGAACCAGAAGGCCATTCCCGTCAGAGGAAAACTCTAGAAAGAACTCCATCTTTTCTCCCGAAACGTGAGAAGGCCATATGGTAAACCCAGGGTAGGGAGCACACGGCCGCAGGGCCACTGTGCCGACCTCCACCGCCGGCTCCATTGCGCAAAATGGAGACTCCGCCATTCCCGGACGGGCCGCCCAGAGGAAGGCGCTCGTGCTCGCACCAAATACGGCCGTGAGCGCTGCGCCCCGCCCCGCCGCCATGACTCACGCCCCCGCCCCGCCGCCATCTTGGCGGCTGCCACGTTCGCGGGGCGCCTGGATCCCCCGCGAGCTGAGCGCGCGGCGGGGTCCCGGACAAGGCGGCTCCGCGGCGGGGCGGCGTCCCCGCCCCACAGGAGGCGGCCATCCCCCAGGACGCCGCGACAGGGGCCCCGCGTCCCGGCGCTCGTAAAACCGCTTCCCCCCGGGCGGCGCGCCCTGGCCGCCAGCCGCGCCCGCCCAGGCCGAGCCCCGCACCGCCGCAGGCGCGCGCACGCCCGGCCGGCCCCGCCCGGGTACTCACGCCATGGCTTAAGCCGCTGGGGGTTGCCGCTGCAGAGCCTGGTGCTGCTGCCGCTGCTGCAAAGGCCAAAGCTGCCGCAGGCACTGCTGCCTCTAATACGCCATGGTGGCTGCGCGCCCGCAGGGAGGGGAGGAGGGAAGGCGCGGGATCGCGGACACGTCTACATCTACCGGCGAGCTGAGGAAAATGGCCGCCCCACGCCGCGCGCCGGCCTTTTATAAACTCCGTGGGACGCAGCACCGAATGCATCCTTCCGCCGGGGTCACGTGACCCTCCCTGCCGGCTTACTCGTCTTCTCGTTGATATATCCACCGCCTCTAGACCCCCGACCAGTTTGTGAGGGTTGTACTAGGAATAGGAGTTTAATTTCAAAGCCTTATGAGATCAAAGGAAAGGACGCACTACTTTGCACCAAGCCTACGATGAAAGTGTCACGTTCCTTCCCGCCGCGGGCCGCGGAGGGATCTCTCATCTAGTCTCACTTCCGGTGTCAGCTCTAGGGCGGGGAAAAGTCTTTCCTTCTAAAGCAGCATTTTATTATGGAGACCTCCAGACTATCGCGCGAGATGCTGGCGGGAAGCGCGTCAACCTCATTGGCCCGATCGTGATGAGTCATTCATATCCCAAGCTCCTATTGGTCCGGAGCCTGCAGTGGGCGGACTACTGGGTTAGGAAACCGAGTCTCTGAACGGGAAGGGCCGAAGCCGTCTCTCCCGCCTCTGGAGTCCATCTCCCTTCGGTTCCCTGACCTGGCCTGCTGTTGACTGCCGCGAATGGCCGCCTGCTCGGGTTCCTGTACGAAGTAGTAACCTCTTCTTGCCGCCTGCAGAGGAGCTCGGAAATAACTACTGAACTTCCGGCCGCGTGCCTTCTCCCCGAGCTGAGCGCTCTCGGGCCTGGTCTGCCTTCCCAGGTGCGCCCGAGGCTGGCCCGGCCCAGAGCCCCTGGGAGTGCGGTGCAGGCCGGTCCCTGCTCCTGACCCCCGTGCCTCACGTGTCAACAGTACCATCGGGCTTTAGGAAACGTGGCTTTTCATCTGACACCCCTCCAAGGTAGTTTCATCAACTTCCAAAGTCCCCTTTCCAAGGATACTCAGCTTTCCAACAGGTCACCCTGAGGGCCTGCCAGAGACGTGTTTGGAAGTCGTCCAATTGAGCGCCAGCCCTCCACGGGGAGCTGCGGCAGGAGTGGAGAGAAGGCCCCCGCCCCTCCCTGTCCTCTGTACTCACACCCTTAACCCATACAAACGCCTGAAGGCTGGCGCGGTCACTTGTTAGCCAAGACATTTGGCTGAAATGTGAGCCCGTTTCCTCTGTACAATGGGGCTGAGTATCCTTGTCCTTGAAATGAAGTGAGATCATGTTGGTAAAGCACTCGGCTAACCAAAGTGCTCAGCAAATGGTTGCTATGATTCCTTGTCAGCCCTTAGGTCCCCTGAACTGACCTAGCCCTCCTCTCCATGATTCATTTTTCCTCAGAGAACCCGTCAATCACTTTAATGAAGTCAGCAACTATAAACTACTGGAATGCACAAGGCTTACTAGACGCTGTGAACATGTGGCTTTTCTTTCCTTGTGGGAATTCTGAAAGTGGACAGACGTAAATTGTCTTTTAAGCACAAAGGCAGTAAGAATCCTAAGCCATTATGTTTTTGGAAGAGATAACTAGGCCCGAGACCCTGAAGCAACCATGCAGATGGGTAACAAACCACTTGTTTTGAAAATACAGAGGTCATGGTGGGCTCTTGTCCCACCTAGCCTATTAATGGCCCAGATCAAAGGTTCTCTTGGCTGAAAATGGAGTCCCAGCACTCCTATAGGAAAATGTTTCACAACACATGCAAAAATCAAAGTTGGAGAGTTTTATTTTCTTCTTCCTGTTCTGTAGAAAGACATGTGTTCCCAGTTTAATTTCCTCCTTCACGCAGAAAAAGTATAGTTCTCTGGCTCAGCTACTCCTACATGGACCTAAAAGACTGACGTGACTCCAAATCTACCAGCAAACACATCGACCACCACCAAAGGGCAGGCAAGTGACTACAAGGCAAGTTGCAGGATTGGCCTCTGGGACAATAAGTTAAAGACTACAGCCAGTGCTGGTGGCTCACACCTGTAATCCTGGCTACTCAGGAAGCTGAAATTGAAGGATTGAAGTTCAAAGCTAGCCTGGGCAGGAAATGACACTATCATTTCCACTTAACCATCAGAAATCTGGAAGTGGTACTATGACTCAAAGTGGTAGAGCATTAGCCTTGAGCAAAAGAGATGAGACAGTGCCCAGGCCCTCAGTTCAAGCTCCACGACCTACCAAATGAATGAACAAAAATAAATAAAGACTACAAGGTGATCAAGAGGAAAAGGTAATATTCCCCAGTATGAAGCTGACAACCAAAAGCCCATCCGTGGTATATAGAGCATTTATACAATGAGCATGTAAAAGTATTGCAGATGCTCAGTTCTGTCTTGTACAGAGGCCAGCTCTAATTCCGTTAAGTCTCTTACATCTTCCTTGACCTTGATTTTCACACAAAAGGCCAGAGTTTGGAGCAGAAATTCTTGGCCAAGTCATGATCCCTAGGAAGGCGTGACATGGAAAGGGCAGTAGACACATACAGGATCCCTACTTATGCCCTTGATTCTGAGGTGAGTCCCCTTTGGAACCATCTGAGCTCTGGAGTGGAGAACAAGGGAGCAAAACAGCTCATGTGAGTAGCAAGAGCCAAGACCCAGGAAACACAGGTTTCCTCAGCACAGGGTATCCAAACGTGAGATTCAGGCTTTCCCATTTCTAAACTGTCACAGTCAACCATATAAAGATACTGCTGTTCTAGATTTTTTTTTTTTTTTAGGAAGGGGCAGCCAGACAAAAATAAATTTGTCATTTATTAAGTGTTTAAGACAACAATCAATACTTTCAGGCACTGGGTTTGCTAATCTAGATAGTGCCAAAAAATGGTCTCCAGATAGACAAGTAGGAGTTACCTAATCCTTCAGACAGAAGTGGGAGTTACTGAACAAAAAAGGCAGACCTTAGAGACAGCCACTGCACTTCCCCCAAGGGACAATGCTGTCCTGAAAGCATCTCAGAGCCTATGGATACCACCTACGTTGTTACAAAAAAAATGGCAACAGGGCCTGCCCAGTCAAGGCCTTGGAAGCAGCTCTTGCTTTTGAGATGAGTTGTGGTTCTGATTTTGTGCAGCAGTCAAGAGCTGGGACTGCCTCAACCAGGAGGTAAAAACATGGCACTTGACTGGGTAAGTTGGGACTCTAAAATCTTGAGGGTCTTTAAAGCTCTTTCCAGTGTGTTACATGAAATTTGACTAAAGATGACAGCGTGGGGAATGTTTCCATTTTGTAATACAGTGTATCTCAACAGAGAACATCCATTTTGGCAGCACTTTATCAAGCTTCTCCTCCAAGAGACACCCCAAGGGGGTGAAGGGGCTGCAGATCCCTCCGCATGAGGCACCTCCCCCTTCCTCTACACCGAGCCCACAGGAGCGTTTACACACACACACACACACACACACACACACACACACACACACACACACACACACACACACACACACACACACACACACACACACACACAATCTCAAACTCCCATTTGACTAAATAGCCAGGGTGGCATGCTCGCAATGCCTTCCTTACACAAGTGAAACAACTGAAATCCAAGGAAGCCTTGGGGGAGGTGGGGAGGGGTGGAGTCAGGAACACAGACGTAATCCAAGGTACCCTAGTTAACCTCCTAACCCATATCAAAGGGGGCAACCTTCTGCCTCTTCCCCCGAAGCCTGGGAGTTCAAGGAATGTCACTGAGGTGTTGGTTCACATCACCAGGAAGGGCTGAGACCACTGCTCAATCTCTCAGACAGAGAGGTAGTAAGAAGAGATCAAGTAAGACCACAACTGGACAGATAAAATAATACTGGATAGACGGTCACTCTCCACACACAGGAAAAGACGAGAAGACACTGACATGGTGTAGTCAACACTTCTCCCCACCTAGGACACATTTAATTACCATAAATAGTGCAATTTTAGCAGCGGAAAATAAGACGGGGCGTGGGAAGTGCCCGCCTCCCTCCCCTGTACGTTTGTGTGTGCTCTCTTCCCAAGTAGCACCAACTGCCCCGGGTGGCCAGAGAGAGGGCAAGAGGGTGGGGCCTGGCCGTGTTCACCTGCCCTCAGAGGTGCCTGCTGAGCTCCGCCAACACTCTGCTCCCTTGGCTGAGGTGGACATGGGGGAGGGAGGGTTTGGCCTGGGGCGTGTTCTTGCTGTTAAGGCAACATCCTAGAAAGGCAGGGCCTGTGGGGGGAAAAAACAGGGTCACTGAGCCCCAACTGGCCACTGGGCTTTCCAGCTGACACTCAGCCCCAGCCACCCTCCCTCGGCCTCTACTGCTAAGGCGCTGTTCCTGCAAGGCCTTCTATTGGCAATCGAGTGAATGAGTGGGGCCAACAATCCGGAAGTACTGTGCAGGCAGCCCTTCCCCTCGCCAGCCTGGCTCCAAGACCCACAAAGGAGACACAGAGGCGGACATGGAGGTGCTGTGAGCAGCTCCATACCCACCCACCACCTTCACTCTCACTGATGGCTACCAGACACCATCCCTAAACAACTCCACATCCAGTTTCTGCTGGGGATCAATTCAGTGCCCTCCCGCCCCCAAGAGGTGGTCTCAGCACGTATGCATGTAAGTTGCTCAGATGGATGCAATGGGCTTGCTTTCTAGGAACCAGGCTTTTCCTCCAACCTCAGTCCCTGAAACCCTAAATACTGCCTCAGCATTCATTCTACAGAGTTCAGCTTGCAAACAATCATGGCTCTTCTGTGACATTCAACTGAAAGGCAATGTGTTGATTAGGCAGATATCCTGCAGAGACAAAGCAAAACACAAAAAGAACAGAAGGGAAAAGATGGAGAAACACTAAATAGGAAGATGCACATGGGCAGAGCACAAAGAAGCAGGAAAACTGGGCCTGATGCCAACCTCCAGGCCCTCTCCACAGCTCAGGCCAGTGCTCCACCGTCCATGCAATCCCAGAAACCAGCGGAGAGGGTGGGGAGGGGGGTTAGGAGGAAGCACAGTGTTTGGTAACAAAAATAGAAAAGGGTGAGTGAAAAAACAGGAGGTGGAGATGCCATTCTTATCAGCCAGCATGAAGTGACCAGCAGGCAGGAGGCACCTGGGGACCTGCGAGGCACCGACCATGCAACCAAGTGTTTCTAACACAGACTTTGGGGGCCTGACCTCCTAACGCAGCTTTGGCCTTCACCTGCCCTACGTCTGTAGCAGCACCTCGGGCTCAGAGAGCGAGCAGTACAGAGTGTACCCCAGCTCATCTATCTCTTCGGGGGTGAGCTCTGCCAACAAGTTCACCTTAGGGTTCAGTGCACTGGGCAGGACTCCGGCCTCTAAGTAGCTAATGAGTCCTCTCAGGGCCTGCAGAAAACGGTCGGCCAGCATGTCTGGGGACCAGTCAGCCTCCTCCTGGGCCAAGTGGAGGATGACGTTGGTCAGCTGGCTGGCAGTGAGGTGACCCAGAGCTGGAGTGGACTTGCATATGGCCTTGAGGATCTTGAGGCACAGAGACCGGCAGCCCGAGTCGGCCTGGTCCAAAGCCCGCAGGCGTGCCGTCTCCGCGGGACGCAGACTCAGCCGCCACAGGTTGTCATACTGAGCTAGCCGGTGTGGCCTCGCCACCAAAACGGTGTCACCCAGGGTCACCGATGGCAGGAAGTCAATGACCAGATGCTTGTCCCGTTCATACTGCACCTCTAGCGTCAGGGCCTCTGGGGGCGGTGCTGGTCGGATCACGTAGTCCAAGAGGGAGCCTATGGCCGGCCAGTTGATGGAGCCGGCCACCACCTTCTCGAAAGTGTCGGCCACGGTCTTTGGAGAGAGGTAGCCCCCCACCACGCAGCGGTCCCAGTAACTGCTACCACGAGGAAAGTACTCTGGGTTCTCACGACGAACCAGGAAGAAACCAGGGACGTTCATGATGGTGTCCTCGCCGGGGATGCAGGACCACAGGTTCTGCTCCAGCACGAGTGGCACGATGAGCTGGATGTGGTCAGCCGTCACCACCTGCCAGCAAGAACGACAGCTTCTGAGGCCTACCTGACCTGCCCAAGAGACCTGCTCTCCCAGCAAGACGGATGCTAACGGCACAGAGCCCATCCACCTGGTGAGGACACTAGAAAGGGACGGGACAATGCAACGAGGCAGGCCGCCACAGGGCACAGGATGCACAGCTGGCCCCGGCCTTTCGGGTCCTGACCAATCACACTGCTGGGTGCCCTGCCCACCCGTGTAGACACCAGCCTCGTTACCTGCAGGTCGTCATAGAGGCTGCCACTCAGGTACATGTCCCGAAGGGGCATGTCAGGCAGCTTGGCCCGAAGGAAGCTCCGCAGCTCAGCACATATGTCCACGGCAGCTTGCTTGGCCCGCGCCTGCTCTCCGGCAGGGATGGCTGCCCGGTTCCGGTAGTAAGAAAGCAGTTTCTCCTGCAGGGACATGCGGAGTCGTGACTTCTTCAAGTCTACCTGGCCCTTCCTGGCCAATGGCTTGGGCCGGGGTGGGCTGAACGTATCTGCCAAGGCAAGAAAGAAAGGCGTGTGAGCTCTTCCCTGCTTGCTCAGTCTGTGCTGCCTCACACCAAGGGCAAGTGCCAGCTTCCCCTGACACATCTATAACTGAGAAGCGTCTGTGTAACACGCGAGTAGCACAGCACCGGTGTCCACAGGCAGGCCCAGCAGGGGCAGCAGCCTTCCTCACCTGTGTCGAAGGCTGCTGAGTCGGTGGGAAGGGTCTGCAGGGAGCGGCTCAGGCCTGCCTTCATGTCCCTGTTGAGCATTCGGGGGGAGCCCATCCAGTTTGGTTCTTCCCAGCTCCTTTTCCCTGAATGGCTCAGGCGGGTAGGGCTGGTAGGGGCACTGATTGCCCGGTCGTACATCTGAAACAGCAGAGAGGATCCAGAATACATGCCAACCTTCTCTCCTTGCCCTACCTACTCAGATCAATTTTTTTTTCAGTGCTCAGGATTGAACCTAGGCATTGTACAAAAATTAGGTCAAGCATGCTACCATTGGGGCTTTTTAGTATGTGCTGATCTTGGGGCTCGAACTCAAGGCCAGAGTGCTATCCCTGTGCTCTTTTGCTCAAGGCTTGTTCTCTACCACTTGAGTCACAGATCTACTTCTAGGGGTTTTTTTGGATGGTTAATTGGATAAGTGTCTCACAGACTTCCCTGTCTTTGAACCATGATCCTCAGATCTCAGCCTACTGAGTAGCTGGGATTCCAGGCATAAGCCACCAGCACCCAGAAGATCACTGAGCTTTTAGTTTAGAATACAGAATACATTGCTCTATGCAGAAAATTCTCAGAAAATGCTAATTGAAATAGTTATAAACAGATTTATCCACAATGCTACAACCCAGAGAAAATCATTACGATCAGGTATTTCAAGAAATACGTATTAATATAATCAGGATCACGTTCTGTATACGTCTTTTTTTTTTTTTTGGTCAGTCATGAGGCTTGAATTCTGGGCCTGTGCGCTCTTCGGCTCAAGGTGAGCACTCTACCACTTGAACCACAGCACAGACTTCCAGTTTTCTGGTGGTTAATTGCAGATAAGAATCTCACGGACTTTCCTGCCCAGACTGGCTTTGAACCGCAATCCTCAGATCTCAGCCTCCTGAGTAGCCAGAGTTACAAGCATGAGCCACTGGTGCCTGGCTCTGTATACTTTTTATTTGTACCAATCCTGGGCTTATACTCAGGGCCTGGGCGCTGTGCCTCAGCTTTTTTTCAGCTCAAGTCTAGAGCTCTACCACTTACGCCACAGCTCCACTTCCAGCTTTTAGATGGTTAAATGGAGACAAAAAGTGTTAGGGCTTTTCCTGCCCCAGCTGGCTTAAAACCATGATCTCCAGATCTCAGACTCCTGAGTAGCTAGAATTACAGGTAGCTTGGTACTCAGCATATTCTATGAACTAGTGAAACTGGATTTTTCACAACACAATTTTGAGCATGTCCTAACACTAAAGATGGTTCAATTTTTTTCTGACTACATACCATTGTACCTATAAATTTACCATGTTGAACACTGATTCATTTATTTACTCCAGTAGTATGCCAAGAGGATTGGTTTCCAGTCACCCCAAAGATACCAAAATCTTCCCTTATATAAAATGGCATCGTAGTTGCATGCAACCTACATGTATCTTCCTATATACTTTAAACTGTTTATTTTTAGCTTTTTTGTTTGTCATGGGGCTTAAACTTGAGGTATAGGTACTGTTCCTGAGCTCTTCTGCTCAAGGCTAGCACTCTACCACTTCCAGTCTTTTCTTGGTATTTCATTGAAGATGAGAGTCTCATGGGCTTTCCTGCCCAGGCTGGCCTTGAACCTCAATACTCAGATCTCAGTCTCTTGAGTAGCTAGAATTATAGGCATGAGCCACCAGCACCTGGCTTTAACATAACATTTCAATGGGTTTCACTATGATATTTTCAGGTGTCTATAATATACTTTGGTTCAAGCTGTATACTTTAAAATTTCATTCACTTATTACATATTGCCTGTATTCTCCTAGTAGACTGGAAATTCCATGAGGTCAGGGACCAGACCTATTGGATTTTCTGTATTCTTAATACCTAGGACAATGCCCAGCACCCAGCAATCCATAAACTACAGTTCTGCATTGTGGGTTCCACACCTATTGATTCATTCAAGGACAAACTGATCAAATGTCTTAAAAATAAGAGTAGTGAAATTATTCTATTAAAAAAAAAGAGGAGGAGGAGGAGGAAAGAGAAATAAAATGTGCAGCCAGGTGTCAGTGGCTCTTGTATGTAATCCTATGAGACTAGGGTTCGTGGACAGCGGTTCAAAGCCTGTCCAACCAGAAAAATACAGAAGATTCTTATCTTCAATTTACCACTAAAAAAGCAAAAGTGGAGCTATACCTCAAGTGGTAAGAGTGCTAAGCTTGACCAAAAGAGCTCAGGAATGGTAGCCAGGTCCTGAGTTCAAGCCCCAAGACCAGCACACACACAAAGAAAGTACAATGTGCTGTTGCTACTTTAAAATAGTCAATTCCCAATTTTTACTTGTTGTCATAAACTTTATCTGTCTCTCCAATGAATTCTTTTTTGTTGGTCATGGGGCTTGTACTCTGGGCCTGGGCACTGTCCCTCAACTCTTCAGCTCAAAGCTAGCGCTCTACCATTTGAGTCACAGCACCTTTTCCAGTTTCTCATGGCTAATTGGAAATAGGTATCTCATAGACTTTCCTTCCCGGGGCTGGCTTTGAACTGTGATCCTCAGATCTCAGCCTCCTGAGTAGCTAGGATTAAAGGCGTGAGCCACCAGCGCCCAGCTCCAATGACTCCTAAAGCCTCGTGAGTTCTTGCCTAACCATGCCAAGCCCCCGGGCTGACTCCACCAACAGTGCCTAGAAAGGGCTGCACACTGCAGAGCCACCTCTCCACCTCCCATCCCAGCCCTGCCTGCACACACTTACCCGCTTAACCGCCAGCGTGGCAATGCCCAGCATGGCGGCTCCGCCCACCCCCAGCACCAGCCGGGCATTGGAGAGCACAAAATCGATGGCCGTCCCCAGGCCATTGTCGTCCTTCTTGCCTTTGCGCTCACCGGCGCCCGCCATTGCTCACCTGAAAGCGAAGACACACAGCCATCACCAAGGGCCCTCAAGAGCCCACCTCTTCACCTCCTCCCCACCAAGGTCCAGTGTTCCTCTTGCCTCTAGCACTGCCTGCTCTAGCGTCCAGAGGGTGGTACCATGCACCATGATGCATTGATGCAAGGGGGAGGGGGCACCTTGTACTGTGGTGATGGGAAAACCTTTCAAGATCTAGTGAGATTATAAAAAGCACTGAGTTGCCAGGCGCTGGTGGCTCACGCCTGTAATCCTAGCTACTCAGGAGGCTGAGATCTAAGGATCAAGATTGAAAGCCAGCATGGGTAGTAGAGTCCCGGAGAGACTCTTATCTCCAATAAACAACTCAAAAAAGCCAGAAGTGGTGCTGTGGTGCTCAAGGCATTAGCCTTGAGCATAAAGAGGCTCAAGGACAGCACCCAGGCCTTGAGTTCAAGCCCCAGGACGGCCAAAAAAAAAAGTCCTGAAATTGAGTGCTTGCCTTGATACCAGCCTAATTAGCTGGTGACCTCAAATGAGTTACTTTACCTACCTGTTAGTTATGAAAAGGGATAATGATCCCTATAGAGCCCAAATGATAGGGCTGTCGTAGGAAAACACCTGCTGCAATACTATATTCCAACACTTTGTAAACTGTAAACATGTTCCACAAAAGAGAGCCATGATTAAGTTTTTAAAGATTTCTACACACAGGACAAAAGGTCAGCTACCACAGAGCAACTGTCAATGCACACTGTACCTTCTGAGGTAGAGCTCAAAGGCCTCTGAAACTCACTCCGTAGCTATCCTGGGACCAAAATTAAGCAGAGTAGAAGGCTTTTCCTGCTGTAATGTAATGCCCTCACCAACCTCCCAAGGACAAGGTGATGACCTGGAGGACATGTGCATAGCTCTACCATGAAGGCATGGCCCCATGCTACAACTTACTCCAACCTGTTCAAATGAGCCAGCCCCTGCTCCGTATTCCCTGCATTCAATGCCAGCAGCTGCACCAGCCCACAGGCCACTCAGCCCCTGGCCAAAAGGGCCAGCCACTGGCCCCTTGGGGAAATCAAGGAAGAATATTTGTTAAATGGGTACAGGTTCAAATTTCTAGTTTTCAAAATTCTAGAAATCTTTTCTACAAATGACTTCATACTACTTAACTATGCACTTCTATTGAAGATGGCTTAAAAATAAAAAAGCCAGGCGCCAGTGGCTCATAGCTTAACCCTAGCTACTCAGAAGGCTGGGATCTCAGGATCACAGTTCAAAGCCAAGCCAAAAAAAAAGTCCGTGATACTCTTATCTTCATTTAACTACCAAAATGCCTTGAGCCCAAAAGCTCAGGGACGGCGCTCAGGCCCTGAGTTCAAGCCCCAGGACCAGTACAAAAGAATTAAAAAGGTAGAGAGGAGATAGCCACACTCCAATATGGTAAGCATCCTCACATTTTAGATTTCTAACTTAATGGCACAACTAGGAAAATACCAGTTCTGAATGTTTACTGCCTAGCAAGTCACAGGCATTTCGGTAAACATGTCTGAATTGAGGAAATATGAGAATAACAGTGAGTGTGAGCGGCCAGCAAACACCCTCCACAGTGAAGGCCTCTGACCCCAGCCCTCATTGTTGGCAGAAGCAAGGCATATAAACTTGAAGCCTTTTTCTCCCAAAGCCAGTCACAAAGCAAAGGCTAAATACATGACTCTAGGTGCTGGATGTGGCTCAGTAGAACACTTGCCTAGGATGTGAGAAGCTCTGGGTTCAAGCCCTAACACCAAATAATCATCATCATCATCATTATCATCATCATCATCTTGCTGCAGCCAGGCACCAGTGGCTCACCCCTGTAATCCTAGCTACTCAGGAGGCTGAGATCTGAGGACCGTGGCTCAAAGCCAGCCTGGGCAGGAAAGCCTGTGAAACTCTTATCTCCAGTTAACCACCAGAAAACCTGAAGTGATGCTTTGACTCAAGTGGTAGAGCACTTGCATTGGGCTGAAGAGCTCAGTGACAGCGTCCAGACCCAGAGTTCAAGCCCCACAACCAACTTAAAAAAAATCTTTCCTGCCTCTACAATCTGTACACTAATCCTCTTAACCACCCACCCACACACACACACACACACACACACACACACACACACACACACACACACACACACACACACACACACACGGGAGGGAAAGGAAGGGGAGGGAAGGGGAGAGGAGGGGAGGGGAGGGGAGAGGGGAGGGGAGGGGAGGGGAGGGGAGACACTAAAGGGTCGTAGACAGCTTGTACCTCACCCCTTTCTAGCTTCTCTCCATTAACCACTAAGTCCTAAGCATTTGGGGAACATTCTGGCACTCACCGCTACATTTGACCCAGCAAGTATCTGTTGCAGGAATGAATTATTAACCCTGTGGAGTAGATTCTTCTTGGTGGCAAAGTATAGCACCCAATCAAAAAGATTAGAAATACCAAGATTTCAATACATCATCATTTCTCCTTGGGATGCAAGACATCACTCCACCCTGTTCCTGAACTGCCATAGGCAAACCCGCTAATCAACGTAAGTCGCTGAGAAACAAAAGTCCTTCTTTCCACGGCCACCTGTGATCCCCTCCTACCCCATCCCCAAGGCGGGCTATCTTCACCCGTCTGCCCAGCTCTTTATGCACAGCACCACCAGGATGATTTCCAGTTCCTTAATGGGCTGGAGCTTTCATCTCTGTCCCTAGAGACTACAGAATACCAGGGACCAGGGTCACACAAGGAACTCTGGGAAGGATGCTGAATTAGCATCATTATGTTTTATGGAATACTTCTTGGTGAGACTAGCTTCCAAAGATATAGGACTACATACGTCTTACCAAGGACCACAGCCAGAGTGGTGTGTGCGCACTCATTGTAAACTGAGGGGGCCAGTTCCATTTCACAAATGACAAAATGAAAGCTTAGAGACATGCCCTAAATCCGCAGCTGTTAGTAGCAATGCCAGTATTTGAACCTAGGCCTCAAACTCTGAAGTCCATATGTTACACTTGCTGGGAACTTGATCTGATCTACTATTGAACAGACAAAAAACAAACAGAAGAATGAGTCAGATTAGAACTGAACTCTAATGAATTTAAGCAGTATCTTTTCAAACATGTTCATATATAAAATATTCTATAAAATGATTACAGTAATTCTATTTTAGTGAGGCCTAAAATTCAGGACCTTAGGTTTAAACATAGAACTTCCCTATGGCCCACTCTTGAGCATCTACCCAGGGCATAACAAGTCAGGATATGGTAAAGATACTTGTGCATTCATGTTCATTGCTGCACTATTCACAATAGGCAAGTTATGGAAACAGCCCAGATGGCCTACAATAGATGAGGGGATCAATAAAATGTGGTACCTATACACAATGGAAATTTACTTATCCATTAGAAAGAATAACCTTATGTCATTTGCAGGGAAATGGATGGATCTAGAATAACTGTTAATTGAGGTAAGACAAGCTCAGAGAGATAAACAACACATTTTCTCTCCTATGTGGAAGCTGGATCTAAAATACAACTGGACATGATAACCTATACAGAACAATAGGCATTCACACAAATCAGACTAACAGAGGATGCTCTTAGGGGAAGAACCCAAAGGTGTAACTCCTCTGAACATTTAAAATACTATTTATCAAAATGAGTTCCAGGGAATGAAAATGTGGTTTTGGTGGTAGAGTGATTTTTTTTCAGGGGGGTGGGGTGCAAAGGAAAAGGCATGGGGGGAAGAAGGGTGAACGAATGCAATAATGCTGTTCAGTATATACTGTGTGGAAAAAGACCTATGTAACTTATGGACAGGGACGGGGGGGACGGGGAATTAGGGGTGACATTGTCCAAAAAAGAAATGTACTCCATCCCTGACTTATGAAATGGTAACCCGTACAACACTTTAATAATAAAACTTTTTTTTTTAATTCAGGGCCTATTTTTCTCAATTAGAGAACCCATTTTAGGGCTAAGCATGGCTCAAGTGGCAGAGCACTTGCCTCAGATGCTCAAGGCCCTGGGAATGATTGCCAGTTCTGCAGAAGACAGAGAGAGCGAGCTTCTGTTCAAACGTCTATTTTCTCTATGGAATTCTAAGGGCTAAAGGAATTTAAGAACTGTAGTCACTAAGGAAAGCTTTTCCCCTTCCTAGTACCCCATATCAGAAAACCAGACACGGGCTGGGAAGGTGGATCAGTGGTAGAGCGCTTGCCTTGCATGCTCAAGGCCCTGGGTTCGATTCCTCAGCACCACATAAGAAAAAAGAAAAAAGCCGGAAGTGGAGCTGTGGCTCAAGTGGTAGAACGCTAGCCTTGAGCTGAAGAGCTGAGGGACAGTGCCCAGGCCCAGAGTTCAGGCCCCACGACCGGACCCCAAAAAAAAAAAAAAAAACCAGAAAACCAGACACTTCCAGGAACAAGGTCCTACGTACCTGAGTTGTCTTACTGCATCTGTGAGGTGGGAGAGAGGGCAGGAGTGTCTGCTGAAGGCACCTTTATCCTCCTTCCCTTGGAATTAGGGTATGAGGGGAAAAAGAGAGGGTCCTAGATGAGCCCCCCTAACTTGCGGTGAAGGAAGACCAGCCCCTTCTCTAGCTGCTTCTCCCGGGCCACAGGATCCTCGAGCTGCTGATTTTTCCGGAACTCACGGCGGATAGTAGCAAAGTAGAAGTCTCGATCAGTGTAGCGGAGCTCTCGGCCTTGGCGCAGCAGAGCCCTGTAGAGACTCAGCACCGCCTCTCGGCTCCACGGGGCCATGGGGGACTGGCAGGGGCGGGACGTGGCCTTCTAGACAGAAACAGGAAAACCTAGTCAGAATTAATGCAATAGCGTTTATAGACACAGTAAGCTAAGAGTTCTTAATCCAAGATACAGAGACTACCCACGTTACACTATGACTTCAGGGCCGAGCTAGGGCTATATCCCAGCCTCCCAAGATTCCCTCAGGGAAAATGCAAGTTAGGGTGCACCAGGACTTGGTAACTATACCCTCTGGTCTTGAGACCTTTCTCAGTCACCTACCTGCCACAGGCTTTGGGTAAGGTACTTAACCCCACTGAACAGCAGCTTCTCACTTGTATACTAAAGGTAATGGCAACTACCACTTAAGGTCATTGTGAGGACTGTCCACAGGAAACACTTATATATAATAGAACTCTACCACTAGATATGGTCCAGAGTGGCGGAAGGCAAGGACTCAGTCACACTCTATCTACTTCAGGCATTATCTCGACAGGATTTCCACTTGACTAGTTCCTCTTCAAAGTGAGGCTGACATATTTTGCTCAAGTGGTATCAAATGTCAATGTATGGGAACATGATCAGAACAGCACTTGATACACACTCAATACCTCTATCACAGATAGAACAGCTCCCACTAAATACCACACTCCATTATAAATTAAATGTCACCGCCTTCCTCAGCACCTATAAACTCTTACACAGGCAGGGGCTGGAAGGTGGCTCAATGGTAGAGCGCTTGCCTTGCATGCATGAGGCCCTGGGTTCGATTCCTCAGCACCACATAAGCAAAAAGAAAAAAAAGCCGAAAGTGGCACTGTGGCTCAAGTGGTAGAGTGCTAGCTTTGAGCTGAAGAGCTGAGGAACAGCGCCCAGGCCCAGAGTTCAGGCCCCACAACCGGACCAAAAAAAAAACTCTTACACAGGCAATGTTATCATGTGTTAAGTGCTCTGTCATTCGGCCTGGCACTGGTGCTCACACCTGTAATCCTAACTACTCAGGAGGCCAAGATTTGAGTACCAACATTTGAAGCCAACCCTAGTAACAAAGTATCTGAGACTCCTGATTTCCAAATGGGCACCAAAAATCCACACGTGGGACTGTGACTCCAGTGGTAGAGAGCTAGCCTTGAGCGAAACAGCTTGTGGACAGCACCCGTGTTCAAGCCCCAGTACCGGCACACACACATACACACAAAAAATGTATTCTGTCATCCATTATTACATGTAAACCAAAAGCCGAAGAGGAGGTCAGAGTTCCTAAGTGGTCCTCTGTGGAGAAGGGCTACCCTAGTGCTGGGGTGCTCTAGGCACACCCCAAATAACAACTCACTCATCATCCCCATTTAAAGAGGAGGCAACTGAAGCTAGGAGAGGGAAGTCGCCTGTCCACAGGCCACAGCTGTAAAAGGGGGGCGGGGCGGGTCACCCTGGGCGGGGCCTTTCCAAAATGTTCAGCAGAATTCTGGGCGCTCCAGGAACTTTCTTAGCCGGGAAGTGGTACAAACGGGTTCAAAACGATGCTGAATTGAAAAAAAAAAAATCCTCCCGCTACACACACGCGTCCCCGTGTGCAAGAAATACAGAAATGAATGATCCCCCCGCCGCCCCGTTACAGAAATACAGCCACGGGCCTAAGTGGGAGAGCCGAGAGCCTGGAGACAAAGACGGTGGACTTTGGGCCCCAGCCTCGGGTCTCGCGGGCGTCCCGGCGCCGCCGGCCTCGGCCGCACCGGGGTCGCCCGGCCCGGGGCTCCCCGGGGGAGCCGGGCAGCTCGGAGACCCCCACGCCAAGGGCCGCCTCCCAGGGCGCCGGGCGGCGCGGGGCCGCCGACCCCGGGGTGGGCCGCGTCGGGGTGCACCGCGCCCCGGCCGAGGCCGGCGGCCCCGCGGCCGGGGGCCTGGGGCGGGGGCGCGCTCGGGCCGGACGGCCAAGGGGCGGCCGGGCGCGCTGGGCGAGCCCCCAGCGCCGGCGGTGGCCCGGCCGGGACGGACGGGACGGGACCCCGGCAGGGCCCGGAGGCGAGGAGCGACGAGCCCCCGGCCGCCGGCCACCCTCGACCCCTCCGCCCCTCACTCACCGCGGGCCGCGCGCACTACCTCTGCTTCGGACTCGCCTCTCGCCCAGTACCTCGCTCGGGGGTCACCCGTCAATATGGCCCCTTCACTTCCGGGGCACGACCTCGCGCACCAAGCCGAGGGAGGGACGCCAGGGAGCTCAGGGGCGGGCGGAGGTGGAAGGACTTCCGGTCTGCGCTTCTGGTCTCCCTCCCGAGGTAGGGCCCCGCCCCTCGCGGGACTCCGCCTGGATCGCATAGCTCCGCCCCGCTTCGTGACGTCACCCGCCCCTGCGGGCCCCGCCCCCTGGTGAGTCACTGAGCGGGGGTCGGCCGGTGGGCGCCGCGTGGGCACCGAGTGGACCTAGGGGAGCGGACGTGGGTGTCCTCACAGCCTGGCCAGGCCGCAAAGACGTCGTCCCCGGCTGCCACCTGCTGCCCGCCCCTCTCTGGTCAGTTCTGGCCAGCCCCTCACCATCTGCTGACACCCCCTCCCAACACACACACACACACACAGGCCAGAGTCTATCACTAATGCGTTATTTCTTCTCCTGGCCTTCAGAGTTCTTCCATATACACGTTCTCGGATCTCTTCCCTTCCATCCCTCCGTGGTGTTCCCGCTCCAGGCCCCTTGGCTCCTGGCAAACTCCTACCCTCCCTTCAGAGCCCACCTCAAATGTCCCCACCCAAGTCTTTCCAGCCCCTTCTTCACTCTTCACACTGAAATACCTGCACCCGGGTGACGGCTGTTTTTAACCCATTCCACAACAACCCCCGGTGGCTTCATTCACTTTCCTGTCCCGTGCCTGGCTGGCTTAGGCCTTTGGAGTCCCGGATAGCTGCCCTGAGGGTACAGGTACATTTCCTAGCCTTTCTGGGCTGAGGAATTAACTGGGGAGGGAGGGGAGGGTAGAAGGAGTGAGCGGAGCTGGGGAAGATACTCAGTTATAGTCTATCAGCTGTACCTTTCTGCCACAAATCTTGGGCCTCTGATGTGCAAGGCGCTGCTGTAGGTGCAGGAGAAATACCTGGCACTTGTCTGGACAAACCAGAAGGGAGGATGGGGTGAGGGTGGCTAATGCCCTGGTGTGGGCACTTCAGTGGCAGCCTGGGGCAGCCAGGCAGTGAAAGGAGAGGACAGCGATGTGTGCAAAGGAACAACCATCCATCGGACTCAGTGCTTTACAAAGTTTTATGTCAGCATCCAACCCCAGCGTCCCTGTTGATAACCAACAGTATTGGTGTGCGTACGTACACCAATACACCAGCACTGAGGCTTGAACTCAGGGCCTGAGCACTGTCTCTTAGCGTTTGTGCTCAAGGCTAATGCTTTACTAATTGAGCCACAGCTCCACTTCCAGTTTTCTTCCTGGTTAATTGAAGATCAACTGAAAGCCAGGCGCCAGTGACTCACACCTGTAATTCTAACTACTCAGGAAGCTAAGATCTGTGGATCATGGTTCAAAGCCAGCCCAGGCTGGAGAGTCTCGTGAGACTCATCTCCAATTGACCACCAGAAAACCAGAAGTGGCACCGTGGCTCAAAGTGGTAGATTGCTAGCTTTATAGCTCAGGGACAGTGCCCAGGACCTGAGTTCAAGCCCCATGACGAAAGAAAGAAAGAAAGAGAGAGAGGGGGAGGGAGGGAGGGAGGAAAGGAGGGAAAGTCTCACTGAGTTTTCTACCTTAATTCTCAGTCTACTGAGTACTCAGAATTGCAAGCATAACACCAGCACCCAACTGAGTATCCTAGTTTTAGAACTGAGAAAGACCTAGACAGCCTCAGGAATTCCTTTGAGCCCTGAGCAGGCGGCCAAGAGCCTGGTGGCTGAGAACACGAAACACAACCCAAGTCCATCTTTCTCCCAAGTGTGTGTTCTTTCCATTCCTGCAGGCTGCCCTACTTTATTCTTTAAAGAATTGATTTTGTGACCCAAATAAATCTTAACTGGCGACATTTCCAGCTAAAAGATCAGGTAACCAACCATTCATATCTCTCCTGACCTTCCTTCCTTCCTTATCTAGAGAGAGAGAGAAAGAGAGAGAGAGAGAGAGAGAGAGAGAGAGAGAGAGAGAGAGAGAGAGAGAGTGTACTGGGCTTGAACTCAGGGATGAGCACTGTCCCTGAGCTTTTTTGCTCAAGACCAGCACTCTACCACTTGAGCCACAGTACCACTTCTGGCTTTTTAGGTGGCTCATTGGAGATAAGAGTCTCATAGACTTCCCAGCCCAGGCTGGCTTCGAACCAAGATTCTCATATCTTGGCCGTCTAAGTAGCTAGGATGGCATGTGTGAGTCACAGGTAGCTGGCTTTTGGAATATTGTTTTAAGGATGGAAGGACAGAGGGAGATTCCTTTGGAGGTATTCCCTCCTTAGGCCCCACCCCTCTGCAGCCACCTGGCACATCAGATTCTGCATTTCACTTCCAGATCACAAGGCCCCTCCCAGCTCTCAGTGCTCCTGGGGCAATGGGGGATGGGAAAGGTCATTGCCACCACCTAATTGTATCCAGAGGATGCTCAGAGGCCAGAGACCCACAGCAGGGACACTGAGCCACATCTCAGGGCTCTACTGGGGTCCATGTGATGAAGGGCATTCTGGGATATCTTGGCTGAGAGTGCAGGATTGATGAACTCCTAGGACTCCCAAGCAGACTTTGGAAACCAAGGACACCAAGTCCAAGACAGGACCTCAAGAAGTCTGAAGCTGTGCACTGTGTACCCCTTGACCTTAGAAAGCCTCAGTGGTCAAGGGCAAGCTGTTGGGACAAAACTGAAGAAAACATTTTCGCTAAATGACCCAGGAGCACCAACCCTGGTGCTTGCAATGTGTTATCCAGGGAGTCACTCATGCGGCATTTATTGAGCACCTAGTAGGTCTAAGAAGGGAATACAGAAGTGACATGTCTCCCTCAAGTTCAGAATCAAGGCAAGATGGACAGGCGTGCAGACAGGGCTGGAGACAACTTTCACAGGTGCTGTGGAGCTGAGCAGAGCCTGGAGGTGAGCACAGGGCAGGGGCCGGGAGGTGAGACCTGAGGCTGGACAGGTGGGCATGCTGGACTTGAGAGGAGAGCGATGGACGGGGTGAACCTCAGGTCCGTTCACCAAAGTCTGGCACAGGCTGTGGCTTTGCATTCAGCCACACAACAGTCGGGTGACTCCCACAAGGCTCTCCGCGCGCCTGGATCTTAGTTTCCACCTGTGAATGGAGGGAGTGGTGAGCAAGCCGAGGGGAACTATTTGCTGTGAGCATTGTCACTGTGGCGGAGGGCTACAGAGCACAGCAGACCAGTGATGGGACCCAGTGGCCCCTTCAGGGCCCAGCTGGCCACAGTCTTGAGCATGAATCTGACCCGAACACCAGTGAGGAGTCCACGCCACGGTCAGACTTGTGTCTTGGAAAGATGAGGCTGAGGCTTTGTGGGGACAGCAAGGGATAACACTTATTAAGCGCCTTCTGTGTATCAGCATTTACTTACATGCACCAATTCCCCTAATCCCTTTTTTTTTTTTTTTTTTCTGGTGCTAGTCCTCAGCTTTTGTGCTCAAGGTGAGCGCTCTACCACTTGAGCCACAGCACCACTTCTGGTTTTCTGGTGATGCATTGGAGATCAGAGTGTCATGGACTTTCCTGCCTGGGCTGGCTTTGAACCACGATCCTCAGATCTCAGCCTCCTGAGTAGCTAGGATGACAGGCGTGAGCCACCCGCATTGCTGGGAATTTAAAGAGCAAGTTGGAAGGTCAGAGAGGGACAAAAAGGTAATTGTATGTGTTGTGTGTGTTATCTGGGTGCTTGGCTTTGGGTTGTCATGCTGGGGGGTGGAGAGGAACCCAGCTCAGGAAAGGAAGTTGCAAAAGCCAGAGAGAGAGAGAGAGAAAGAGAGAGAGAGAGAGAGAGAGAGAGAGAGAGAGAGAGAGAGAGAGAGAGGGAGGGAGGGAGGGAGGGAGGGAGGGAGGGAGGGAAAGAGAGAGAGAACTTCCAGTGGAGCAATCACAGAAGAGACCTGACAATCAGTCAGGTGCCCCTTACTCCTGGGTAGCAGCAACCAAGGCCTCTGCTAGGGACAAAGGAGCCTGCAGTTTGCAGGTGCTTTCCGTTTCTTTGCCCAGTGGGAAGGTGGGAGGAGGTTGAAAAAAATTGAGCCCATTTGTTTCCCTGAAATGGTGGGGGATGACTAGCGAATGTTGCGACAGAAAACTCCAGCCAGCCAGGCCTGCCTCGCGGCCTCGCGGCCTCCAGGGGACGACCCGGGCAGCCCAGTAATGGAGCCGCCGGCTGCGTCCAGAGCAGAAAAGCCAGCCAGGGACTGAGCAATCCGTCACAAAGCCAGCCGCTCCCCTCTTAATGAGTGTGCCGTCATTTGCTGTCATCGATCTGTTATTCTTCGGACTAAAATCAGATCTCCTTGGATAGGAGAGAGCCCTGTCCACCAACATTGGCCTGCGAAATCTGAGCAGCCCCTATTAAGCCTGGAGGTGTTGCAAAGGTCAAAGGGAATGTAGGACTGTGCACTAACACACACACACACACACACACACACACACACACACACACACAAAGAGATCATTGGCACAAGGCTTTGGCTCAGCAGTAAAGCAACTGCCTAGCAAGTGCAAGTCCCTGAGTCCAAACACCAGTACTAACAGAAGGAGGACGAGGAGAACTATTGGAAGAAAGGATGCTGGACAGAGCAGTGCCAAGGGTCTGCGACATTCCCTTCTTTCCATGCATCCTTCCACACCAAGGAGAAAGGAAGCATCATGCTCGCTGAGCAAGTGAGGAATGAAGGCCAAGTCTCAGGCAGTCAGTCATGCAATTAGCCGGGAGAGGGGCGGGGGCACCTGAGTTGTTAGAGCCTAACTCTCCCAGTAGCCATTGGAAAAAGGGGAGGTAGAATCAAGAAGCACCTGAGAACTTGTGGGTGGGAGAGGAGGTGTTGGGAGTGGGGTGCAGAGTAGAGAGAGGGGGGAAAGAGTTTTGGAGAGGACACTGAGTCCAGTTCTGGGCTGGAACTGGAGAGAGGAACCCCTGGAGAGATGGGGCAAGCCCATCTTGGGGAGCAGCAAGCAGACCTGTGGGCTCAGGACCCCGCCCTGGGGAGTCCCTTCATTGCTAAAAGGGGGCGGGCAGGGGAATGAGTCCAGGAAGTAATGTCACCGAGAGAGGAGGAAGAAAGCCACAAGACAGATGTGTCACAGCGGCTGAGGGAGGAAGGGACGCGTGACCTTGGCTGTCACCTGGGCCACATCAAAGGGGATGGAAGGCAAGGATAGGCTCATGGTCTTGGGGTAGGAAGGAAGCACTCGCCAAGCTCCAGGTTCTGTTTCAACCTCTGAACATTCTCACAATGTCCTCCTCTGTAAATCCAAGCCCACAAGTTCCAGGGGCCAGGACTTTTACAGAGACAAGCTCTATTTCTCCTGTGCTGAGTGTGAAGGTGAGAAGGTGTGATGTCTGGAGCTGTTGCTGCTATTCTGAAGACATGAGGAATAAAGCGATGTGAGAATAGCTGGGGAATGGGGCTGTACGGAGCCCATGAGTTTTGGGC
Organism: Dipodomys merriami; assembly: GCF_024711535.1. NCBI lineage: Eukaryota > Metazoa > Chordata > Mammalia > Rodentia > Heteromyidae > Dipodomys > Dipodomys merriami. Next base: position 2,937,725 of record NW_027206124.1, on the reverse strand, counting down.
TGCACCCAATGTCAACCTTACCATTGGAAAGCCAGTAAATTCATTCTCTGATGGCTGTCTAACTAGAGTTGGCTTTTCTGTCATTCATGATAAAGTGTATAGGTTACCTTCTTTTATAATTAAGCTGTGTAACAAACCACCCCCTCGCTTGGAGGCTTAAGATATATGAGCAAGTGTGCAGGCCAGACTTGACTGGGCGGTTCTTCTGGTGTCCTGTCAGTCAGCTGGGAGGCATGGGGCAAGCAGGCCACACTTCAAAGCCACAGCAGCATGGATGCATGTCGCTGATGATGTGTTCAGAAGCTCTTCCTGGCCTAGAGCAAGTGTTTGGAAAGTGGTTTATGCTACAGCGTTGACAACCAGAGTAGGTACAACGAATCAGGGAAAAGATGAGTTTTTTTAAGTAGCTGAGTCTCCTCATTTGAGTTTGTGTGATGTTTCCTTGGGATCAGACTTGCAGTTTTGTCGGTGTTGGTGGTGGTGTTTTGTTTTGTATTAGTTCTGAGGACTGAACTCAGGGCTTAGGCATTGTCCTTGAGCTTTTTTGCCTAAGGCTAGTACTTTGCCACTTGAGTCACACCTCTATTTCTGGCTTTTTGTTGGTTGATTAGGGATGAGTCTCACAGACTTTTTTCTTCTTTTTGTCAGATGTGGGGCTTGAACTCTGGGCCTGGGCGCCGTCCCTCAGCTCTTCAGCTCAAGGTGAGAGCTCTACCACTTGAGCCACAGCACCGCTTCTGGATTTTTTTTTTTCGGTACTTAATTGGAGATGAGTCTGGGGGACTTTCCTGCCTGGACTTTCCTGGCTTTGAACTGCAATCCTCAGACCTCAGCTTCCTGAATAGCTAGGATTATAGGTGTGAGCCACCAATGCCCAACTCCCTTGAGTTTTAGGAGATTTTGGGTGTGTACTTGCGGTGGATCGAAAGGTTCCACTTGAGTCAGACTCAGGCACTTTTATTTCATCTCTGCTGGGTGCATTTAAGTATTCTGGGGAACACTTTTAGTCATGAGACTTGGGGTGGAAGAGAGCACCCATTCTCACCCTGCTTCTGCACATCCAGGCGGTCAGCTACTCACAGACACAGCGTGTGCTTCCTGGACTCGAGTCACTCCATGCTGACCACCACTCGGATCCTGTGTTTTTCTGCTCCCCTTGATGGTGAGCCTTTCCACACTGGTCTCTCCGGCCTGTCCTGGCACTGTCCAAGCCCTGGCCTAGTTAGGAGCCTTAGCTCTGCCAGGGCCTGTCTTGCTCATCCACCTGTTCATGTGGCCACTGCCACATGAGTCTGTGGCTTCTCCAACTCTGCCTGGCACTAAGGCTAGTGTCTATGCTCCATGCCCCATACCCACCAAGGGGAATGACGGGAAGGGGGAATCTTTTAGCTCAAAATAGTAACTGGTGTCTAGCCTGGGGCTGATGGCTCACACCTGTAATCCTGAGACCTGAAGTCTTCAGTTCAAAGCCAGCCAAGGCACAAAAGTCCACACAACTCTTATCTCCAATTAACCAGCAAAAAAACTGCAAGTGGAGCTGTGGCTCATGTGGTAAAGCACTAGCCTTGAACAACCAAAAAAAAGAACTAAGACAATGCATAGCTTGAGTTCAAGCGCGCGCGCACACACACACACACACACACACACACACACACACACACACACACACACACACACACACACACACACACACACACACACACACACACACACACACACACACACACACACACACACAAAACAGTAAGTAAAGTTTGTAAATATTGACCATGATTCTCAGGACTCCATTGCCAACAAGACCTTAAAATGGCCAGCGAGTTGCCAGCGCCACCTTGTGGTCAGGTTGGCATATGTACGCCTCGTCTTCCCAGCCCTGAAGAGAGGGCACTCCTAGTATGGCTATTGCTCTTCCCTGAGCTTGGGTTTGGAAGTGTGGCTGCAATCCTAGGTGTCTGGGAATCAAGGTTAAAGCAGGCATAGTGGAGACTGAAGTCCCTGCTTGGGCCACACTGCTGTCATTCCTCCAGAACCCCTCCCCCCACAGGAGCCTGTACCTACCTGGAGGAATGCCAGTGCTGACCCCCAAGGCAGCAGAAGGCCTCCAGGAAGCCCCTCACATCCCAAGGTTTCGCGTGGCTTAGGGATGGAGATGTAGCTCCAAAAGGCTGGCGGAGATCCAGGTCTGTAACCTAAGCAGCTGTGTAATCTCTTGTTTATCACCTCTGGCAGATGCTGGGGGTAGGCAGGGACATGGGGCACTCGTGTTGATGATGTAAGACCAGAACTGCCACCCCCCCCTCCCCGCCACCAAAGCTCCATCCAGATCCCCAAAACATCCCTGGCAATCTCAGGGGGGTTGGCACCAGTACACAGACACAGGTTTGTGTCTTCCTTGTACAAGATGTGGCACTGAGGGGCTGGGAAGGTGGCTCAGTGGTAGAGTGCTTGCCTTGCATGCATGAGGCCCTGGGTTCAATTCTTCAGCACCACATAAGCAAAAAGAAAAAAGCCAGAAGTGGCGCTGTGGCTCAATTGGTCGAGTGCTAGCCTTGAGCTGAAGAGCTGAGGGACAGCACCCAGGCCGAGTTCAGGCCCATGATTGACCAAAAAAAAAAAAACACAGATGTGGTACTGAATCTTCTATCCTGGAGCCTGTACCCACCTTCTGGAAGGAAGGCTGCACCCTGCCCCCCCCCCGTGGGTGACTGTGTCTCAGAGTGAAGGGGCTCAGTACAGCCCCCTTCTCCCCAAAGCCCAGAGCCCCCCACTCCCGGCCCACCCAAGGGCCCACAAACCTGCCCCACGCACACATGCTCCAGACTTTGCAGCTGTTTTTTATTAATATTATCTTTTCCTTTAAGCATCCCTTTAAGGGTGAAATGAAATCCAACCATTTGCAGAGAAAATGATTTCAGAATGTACATATCGATTTTCCTTTACAAAAAAAATACTATTATTATCGGTGTCCTTAAATTATACGTTTCCCAGGGCCTAGCCTTCTATGTGAGCGAGTCCTGTCTCCCCCACCCTGCCTCTCACTGTTTTCCCCAAAACTTCCCCCGCCACCCCTCGAAGCCTCTGGAACTGACACAAGCTCTGCGTAGACACGACCAGCTGGAGGCCCTGCATCGACTTGGGGCTAGTGTGCCTACGTTCACATTGTTCTTCTTCCCTTCATACTGGGGGTGTCCTGGACTCCCTGTCCCCCCCACAAGTTCCCAGTGTATGCTATGGTTAAGTGTTGGCTTCACCCCTCCCCCGATGGCCAGGCCTGCATGCCCCTCGCTGCTCTGACCACAGGCCAGACTCCTGCATCCTTCTCCTGCCCCAGAGCTGGTGAATACGGGCCAGGGCCCTGCCAGCCATGGGGGCCAGGGATACGGGGTGACGATGCTGCCCAGAACGCAGGGGTGATGCGGGAGACGGCTAGAATGCCTGTCACAGGGTGGGCAGAAGTGGTTGGCGAGAGAAGGGCCCTGGCCTGGAGTGCCTGGGCCCAGAGCCACCTGCCCCAGGCTCACCTGCACCTCCAGGGGGCGCTGCTGAGACTTGGAAGGGGGGGTTGGGGTGGGGGGAGGCGTCTACTGGGTAGAAGGGGAGAGGGGCCTGCTGCGGGAGCTGCTCTGAGGCAGGCTCCTCATGTACTGAGCATGGGAGACATCCAGTTCCTGGGGAGGCAGGTGGGGCAGGAGCACACGATGGACCAAGGGGCCAGGGAGGGGAGGAAATGGACTCTCAGCCCTCAGGAAGGACTCCATTCCTCAGACCGAAAAACAGACAGACCCCACATCCCCGAGAGCTTTGCTCTCTAGGCACTCCTAGGGCTTCCTGCCTCAGTTATCTTGGAAAGTCACAGATCACGTGGCCACAGCTCCAGGTCCTGGGCTCCCATGCCCACCCACAAGCGTCTATGTACAGGGACACATGGATACAGACACGTACAAATACACACCAAGCATGCACCCATGCCCATAAATATACACACGCGCACAGACACGTACCATTCCACAGGCAGCTCAGCACGCGGGTGTCAGGGGCCATGTCTGTGGGTGCCTCGGAAAGGGGGGGCGCCCACCCATCACAACCCCGCACCCCAGTCCTAGGCAGACAGGAGGGGAACGCAAAAGTCTGAACAATGAGGAGTGAAATAATCATTTTCACCCCTCCCCAAGAGACCGGTGCCCGTTCCCTACACCCAGCCTCTTGTCAGCCCGAAACACCTCATCTTCCTGCTGGAGACTTCCAAGTGTTTGGATTACAGGTGTGCACCACAGCTAGCACCCTTCCATAAGGGTACTTCTAAGATGAGGCTGGGAACATGGCAGCTTCTCTGGAGACTGCATTTCCCACTTTCCTTTGCAGCTACTTGTGACCACGTGACTATATCCCGACCAATGAGATGCCACCAGAGGTGGCATTTTTCACAGTAAAGGGTGTGCACTCCCTTGCCTTTCCACGTTTTCCGGAAGCATGTGTGTTGGTGGGGGCTGGAGCAACCCCTCTGCGGGCAGAACTGGAAGGTGGGCTTGAGGGACAGTGGCACTGCCCTGCCAGCTCTGGTCCTGCTAAACAATCTAATTAGATGTGTGAGCATCTTGCTTAAACCACTGTGTTCTGGGGGCTCTCCCAGCAGCTTAGAAACTGCTCTGACAAACACATCCCTTGGCTCCACAAGGCAAACTAAGAGGAATGGGTTGACATAGTACTGGCCTTGATGTCCCTCCTCGAGCCTAGGAAAGCCTCTCGCCCCGTCCAGGCTCCTCGCCAGGCCCCAAGCAGGGACACAAGTGTGGAGTGATTGCACATGGGAAGGATGGTGCACTGGGGAGAGGCGGCGGTGGCGGCGAGGGAGAGGCTGGACAGGGGAGGATGGGACTTCAGCCATCCCCCCCACACTACTGCAGCTACTGTCCCCCAGCCTCCCCACCCTGAGAACTGGACTCCCGGAGTCCTCACAAGCTACAGAGCCAACAGCCCACAAGACAGCAAAAGAAAGGGAAAGGAGGAACCTCGAAGCCCAAGGGAGAGGGGACCTGAAAGAGAGGCAGCGGGACCCCAGGCCCGTCAGCTCAGCCGGTGGGGGGTGGACGGGGCGGACGAGGCCAGGCCTCACCCTTCCTGAGGACACCCCCAAAATGGCGTTCGCTCCTCCGCCTCCCCCAGCTCCCGGTCCCATCCCCGGCTCCCGCGCCCGGCCGTGTCCCTGTGTGTAGGCCCCGAGGTCCAGTCCAAGGCCCACCTGGCCCCGGGCAAAGGCTGCGGTGGCTCCCCTCTCCTGGCAGGATTGTTTTTATTACTATTATTAATTTTCCTTCGTTTTTTTTTTTTTTTTTCCCGAGCGGAAAGACTTGATCCTTTGATTCGCCGGACCTCACCCCGCGCACCCGCTGGGGGAGAGGGCGCGGCCCGGCCCCGCCGCCCCTAGCCCTTGCCGCGGGCGTCGGGCTGGCCCCCGGGGGGCGGCGGCGGCGGGGGCGGCGGCGGCCTGCCGTCGGGGTTCCCGCCGGGTTCCGTGGAGCCCCGCGGGGAGGTCGCCGGCCCCCGGTACGGGTTGTCCAGCAGGTAGCGGAAGTGGTCGTAGTTGTTGAGCAGGTACTTGGGGGCGTACATGTGCTCGCTGGGGTCGGCGGGCGGGTACTCCTGGCGGGTGCCGTCGAACCAGCCGCCGGTGCGGATGAGGCCCCGGATGTAGTTGAGGTCGCGCTTGTCCTCGTAGTCGCCCCAGCGCGGGAAGTCGCCGTTCTGGGCGGACACGAGCTTGAAGTAGATGCCCTCGGGGGTGAAGCACCAGGAGCAGTGCCAGCCGGCGAAGTGCAGCGGGCTGCCGAGCGACCACTGCACCAGGATGTGCCCGGTGCGGTTCTCGTACTGGCGGAAGTTGGGCATGGTGTAGTACTGGCGGCGGCGCAGGCGGATGCCGTCCAGGCCGTAGACGGCGCGCAGCATGTCCACCGTGCAGCCCGACACCACCTCCAGCGAGCCGGGCTGCTTCCAGAAGAAGCCGTACAGCGACTTGCGCATGTGGAAGGCGAACGGCTCGGTCCAGCCGTCGAAGAGCTTGAGGAAGAGCACGCCGTCGCGCGCGGGGATCTCGTCGGCGTCGTCGATGATGAAGACGTCGTCGGGCCGCAGGTTGCGCAGGCGCGGCACGCCGTCCTGCGTGAGGAAGGTGCGCAGGTAGTCGTCGGCGATCCAGCCGTCCTGCCGGCCGCCCGGCGGGAAGTGGTCGAGGAACACGTACAGCACCTTGTGGCGGATGTACTCGAACGTGCCGTTGGTCAGCAGCTCGCGGAACTTGAGCGGCCGCGGCTCGCCGTACGCCGTGAAGTTGGACTCGCACACCACGAAGGCGTCCACCACGTCGCCCAGCTCGTGGAAGCGCACGTCCAGCAGGTCGAACTCGTGGTTCACGTTGATGGCGTTGATCACCCGCCGCGGCACCTCGCGCGGCACCAGGCGCTCCTTGGTGGGCAGGTTGGAGTACTGCACCACGGTGGGCACGCCGCAGCTCGGCCCGTGCCACCCGGGCAGGCACACGCACTCCACCCACTTGCGCCTGCTGCCCCGGCCGCCGGGGCGCTCGCGGGGGCCGCCGGGTGGGACCCGCCGCGGGGGCCGGCGCGCGGGACCCCGGGCCGAAGAAGAGCCCTCCGCCCCGCCGCCGCCGCCGCCGCCACCGGCGGGCTTCTCCTCCGGCCGCCCCGACGACGATGATGACGACGACGGCGGCTTCTCCAGCATCTTCGTCCCGGGCTTGAAGCAGACGCCCCCGGCCTTGGTGCGCACGAAATACTCGGTGGTGTCCTCGGGCAGCACGAAGTCCAGGCGGTGCAGCTCCTCGGCGGCCGCCGCGGCCCTGCTCGGGGGCAGCGGCTGCAGCAGGGGCGAGTGCGAGTACAGCGGGGTGCGCAGCAGGTCGGGGCCCTCCGGCTCCGGGCTGGCCTGCGGGGTGACCGGGGCATTGTTCCAGAAGAAGCTGGACACGAGGTTGGGGCTGAGGGAGGCCAGCTCGCGGGGGAAGGTGACGTAGGACAGAGTCTTAAAGAAATGCAGGAAGGAGATGAGGCACAGGCCGGCCATACAGAACATGAGGAAGAGCTTGTACCGTCTCATCTTCATCCTGCAACCGAGGAAGAGCGCACACACAGGTCAGTCAGCCGGCCTGGGCCCGAGCCCCACCGGCCTCCCCGCCCCAGGCCCCGCCCCCGCGGCCGCCCCGGCTCCGCCCACCCAGCGAGGACACGCCCACCAGCCTAGCGAGCTAGACTCCCCAGGCTGAGCCCTGAGGATGGAGGTTCAAAGCCAACCCCTTCCCCCTCCTCCCCCTGCAGGAAAGTCTGGGAGACTCTGTGTTTTCTGGATGCACATGCTGGAGCCAGAAACTGCTAGTTCTGCAGCCAGAACTTGAAGCTGTGCAGGACCAGAACCTCCAGAAAACTGGAGGTGGAGCAGTGGTAGAGAGCTAGCTTTGAGGAGTGGTGTGGGAGGAAAGCTCAGGGACAGTGCCCAGGCCCTGAGTTCCAGTCCCTGGACTGACACTAGCAAAACAGACAGACAAAACTTCAAAGGCATGCATTCCATTCTAACCCATTTTATTTTATTTATTTTTTATTGTAAAGATACTATACAGAGTGTTACAGTTACATGAGTGAGGTAATGAGTACATTTCCTATTGAGCATTGTTACCCCCTCCATTGTTTTCCCCCTACCATCCTTTCCCTCCCTACCTTCCCCGAGGTTCTTTTTTTTTTTTTTTTTTTTGGTTGTGATTAAGTGATTACATAATTTCCCGAATTTCACAGTATTGTGGAATAATGATGCTCATTTAAAGTCACAAGTTCATTCTAACTTTCCTGGAGCAAATTGTCTATCACAGTCTAATATATAACGGTGCTCACATGTTATATACCATACATGTGATCAGCAGCATGGGGATATTTAGTAGTGGTTCGACCAGATGAGTGGGAGTTCTTTATTTCTTAAATCCTGTTGGTTTTGTCGTATCACCTGCCATTTTGGATTTAGCATCCACTTAGCAGGGAGATCATGTACCGTTTGTCTCTTTGCTCTTGGCTTACCTTGCTCAACATGATTACTTCTAGCTCCATCCATTTCCCTGCAAATGCCATTATTTTGTCATTTCTAATGGCTGCATAATATTCCATTGTGTATAGATACCACAATTTTTGGATCCATTCATCTGTGGTAGGGCATCTGGGTTGTTTCCATATCCTAGCTATTGTGAACAGTGCTGCAATAAACATGGAGGTGCACGTGTCCTTGTATATTGTCTAACCCATTTTAAAAATGAAATTAAGATTTCATTTCCTCCAGGTAGGAGGGGAGCCATAATGAGGGGCTCCATGTTTGCAGTAAACATTTTATTTCGGCACACTAAGTCCAAGGTTTTTCCCCAATCAGTGATCAGTTTAAAACAAAAAAGACTTTTGTGTGATCTCCTGTAATCCTGGCTACTTGGGAAGAGGTGGAGATCTGAGATCTCAAGTTGTCAGCTTTACATCAGCCTGGACAGGAAAGTCTTTCAGACCCTTATCTACAAATAACTAACAACAACAACAAAAAAAAACAACCCAGAAGCAGATCTGTGGCTCAAGTGGTAGAATGCACCCCTTGAGCAAAAAAAGCTACAGCACCCAGGCCTTGAGTTCAAGCTCCAGGACCAGCACAAACAAAACAAACTGACTTGGTCAGTGGAAAAATATCAACCATTTCCTTTTTTTTTTTTTTGGCCAGTCCTGGGGCTGTCTTGAGCTTTTGATCAAGGTTAGTGCTCTATGAGCCACAGAGCCACTTCTGGCTTTTTCTGTTTATGTGGTACTGAGGAATTAACCCCAGGGCCTCATGCATACTAGGCAAGTCAGGTACCACTAAGTCACATTGCCATCCTTTCTTTTTAAGTCTCATGTAACACTCCAAGGTTAATTTAAATGAATTTCTATTCGTGACTTATACTCATTTGTTAGTCATCCATAAGATTGATAGTTTAAACATATTTATAAGATGATTTCTTTGTTGCTTTGTATGTCCCTCCACCACGATATAACCCTTGCTTTCACTGTATTTGATGTTGGTATAATTTGTGGAGGGGAAGGGAAAAAAATAGTTTAAATAGGGATACAGGTGGACCCATTGCAACAACAAGATATACAAGTCGTTATGTTGAAAAACGAACTTTACAGCTTTGGCAGGGGGGGGGATGGGAAGGGATAGGAAGGGGAAACAAAGGAGCAGGCAACAATGCTTGCTAAGAAATGTACTCATTATCTTGCCCATGTAATTCTTTTTTTTTTTTTGTTGGTAGTGGGGCTTGAACCCTGTGCCTGGGCACTGTCCCTCAGGTCTTCAGCTCAAGGCGAGCGCTCTACCACTTGAGCTACAGCGCCACTTCCGGTTTTCTGGTGGTTTATTGGAGATAGGAGTCTCACGGTCTCTCCTGCCTGCCCGGGCTGGCTTTGAACCGAGATCCTCAGATCTCAGCCTCCTGAGTAGCTAGGATTACAGGCGTGAGCCACCAGCGCCCGGCTCTTGCCCATGTAATTCTAATTCCTCTGTACAGTATTTTCACAATTAAAAAAAATAAAAATAATTGGCTCTGGAGATAAGGACAACATCGATGAATAAACTTTATGCAATGCTTAAAAAAAAAGATTGATAGTTTATGGCTATGGAGTGTGTTTTCCTCTTTTGTTGTTCTTTCCTGGTACTGAGTTTGAACTCAGAGCCCCGTTCTTGCTAGGCTTTTTCTATTTGAGGCTGGTGCTCTAGCCCTTGAGCTGTAGCTCCACTTCCAGCTTTTTGCTCATTAATGGAAGTAAGAGTCTCACAGACTTTTCGGTACAAGACGGGGCTTTCAACCCAGATCTTCATACCTCAGCCTGCTGATTAAGATTACAGGCAAATGCAAGCCAGTTAAGTAAAGCTTTCTCTTTAGCCTTTCTGTAGGTTAGAAAAGATTTGAAGATAGCACTGAGGTGAGCCACACTTAACTTTTTTTTTTTTTTTTGGTCTGTCATGGGGCCCGAACCCTGGGCCTGGGCGCTGTCCCTCAGCTCTTCAGCTCAAGGCTAGCGCTCTACCACTTGAACCACTGAGCTACAGCACCACTTCCAGCTTTTTTCTGCTTATATGGTGCTGAGAAATCGAACCCAGGGCCTCATGCATGCACGGCAAGCACTCTACCACTGAGCCACCTTCCCAGCCCTCACCCTCAACTTTATGTGGTGGTTGTTTTGGTCCTAGAGATGGAACCCAAGGCTTTAAGCACATGCTAAGCATGCACCCCACCACCGAGCCCCCTCTTACATTAACACACACATATTTACACACTCCTCCCCATCTTGGCCATATTCATCTCAGGAGCAGCCTCCTTTACTGGGGAACAAAGGTAATTTCCCAGCCCTGCTTATCAGGAGCCCTTGTGTGAGACTTTCTAATGAAAGTCGGTGATAAGAAAGTAAAGTCAACACATTTCCTGGGGCAGCAGCGCAGTAAGGGACTGGGAAAAAGAAAAAAACAAAAACAAACAACCAAACCAGGAAAACCCTGGCTTTTGTGACCCCCCCAGCATCTCACCTACAACATTCCTTCCCTTCAAAAGTTCCTTTTAGAGTCAGGCACTGGTGGCTCACCCCCATAATCCTAGCAACTCAGGACAGTCTAGAAACCAGGATTTATGTCCTCCAACCTCATTTGATAGAAGGTACTGGATTGGGGGCGCCCCTGCTGGTGGGACCCCCATAGGGGCTTGTGCACAACACCCCTGCCAGTGCTGAGAGGTGGGCAGAGTGGGTCCACGAGACGCCAGGTGTTCCCACAGCCTCTACTTTAAATGCCAGCCCTCCAGAGCTGCCCAGGCCGTCTGGTGCAGGTGACTGCAGGCAGGAAGGAGAAGCAGGGGTGGGGGCCTAAGCTCCACTGCCAGCTATCTCAGGGGCCTGGGCCCCCCTGGATTTTGGGGGTAGCAAGGAACTGTTTCCTGGCAACATTCTAAAATGAGTTTCCCGCTGGGTGCCAGTAATGCCTGTAATCCTAGCTACTCAAGATGCTAAGATCTGAGGATCAAGGTTCAAAGCCAGACCAGGCAGGAAAGTCCATGAGACTCTTATCTCTAATGAACCACCAGAAAATGGGAAGTGGCACTGTGGCTCAAAGTGGTAGAGTGCTAGCCTTGAGCAAAAGAGCTCAACGACAGTGCTCAGGCCCTAAGTTCAAGCCCTATGATTGACAATAAAACGGAATGGTCTCCTAGTCTTTCTCTATGCTGCATTACCACCCTGGACTGGGGAAGGCCCAGCCAACAGAGCGAGGAGGGGCCAGGCCAGCAAAGAAGGGAGATAGGAGTTCTTGTTCTGGCAGAGGCCACATATCAGCCCCAGGTCTACATGGCAGACACGCCATGAGTGTCTGTGGGGTTTCGAGCCAGCCCAGACCCTCCTGGTGGGTGGCTTCTCCCTGAGCCTCAGCTGACCCTGAGCTGTAAAGGGCAGGACCTGGGCCTGTCTGTCACACACAAACCCCACTGGATATGACAGTAGTAAGGTGTGCCCTTCTGGTGTAGTCCGCCCTTCTCCACCCACAGAGGTCAGTCTGACCTGGCTGCCCCTTAGGCTTCCAGGCTAGGCTGGCTACCAGGATCTGGTTACAACTGATCATCTGTAGGCCTCAGAGGACAGGTTCACCAGGGCCTGGATCTGACTTCCTGGGCCCGCTTCCTTGAAGATGTGCCCCGCCCCCCTCCCCAAAGACCTCAGTGTGGCTTGTTGCTGAGAATCATGGGACTAAGCATGTTTCCCTCATCACTCAGGCTATTAGGAGGCTCCAAAGCACATGGCAGGGGCTGGGAATGTGGCTTAGTGGTAGAGCACTTGCCTAGCATGCATGAAGCCCTGGGTTCAATTCCTCAGTACCACATAAATAGAAAAGGCCAGAAGTGGTGCTGTGGCTCAAGTGGTAGAGTGCCAGCCTTGAGCAAAAGAAGTTCAGGGACAGTGCCCAGGCCCTGAGTTCAAGCCCAAGACTGGCACAAAATAAATAAATAAATAAACAAACAAATAAACAAATAAAAAAAGAAGAAAAAAAAAGCACATGGTGGTCAACCCAGAGCAAGTCAAAAGCACCTGGAAACCACGCTATCTCTCCTTCCCTGTTGCCTTCCTTATCTCCCCCTCTCCCTTCTTTCTTTCTTATTGTAGCTTTCTTGTTGCTAGGCTCTACTACTTGAGCCACACCCCAGCCCTCAGATAGATAGATAGATGGTATTATTTTATTGTCACTAATGGCTCCACACAGGCAGATAACATGTCAACCACACCCCCTCTATCTTCCCTCTCCTGTCCCACTCCCTGCTTCTCAAAACATTTTCGAAAGATCTCATAGTTTTACTTTTATCCATGCAAACAATCCATAGTCCTCGCCTTCAGCTTCAGTTAGCCTTCCCCGTGAAAGCACGAAGAGACTGGCCCTGGCGCTAGGGCTACATTTAAGTCTCAGTTGCTGGGGAAGCTCATTGGGGCCATTTGCCAGATGAGGAGACTCAGACATGGTGGAAGCTGGGAGAGGCATGTGCAGGAGTTCAGCGCCAGCCTGTGCCTCTCCCTCCCGTGCAGGCTGCTCAGTGGAACTACAGCCACGGGACCCCAGCTGTGGCATTTCTGCCACCATGGAATGTCACCGAGAAACCACAGGGGTCGACAGTGACCACACCGAGGCCTGCGTGCCAGCTGCCATCCTTACCATGTAACAGGACACCTCACTGAACCCCCACCGGAAGCAGGTCCCCCCCTTCACCCCCATTTTATAGATGAGGAAACCGAGACTAGAGGGATGATAGAGCTGTACATACAGCACCAGATACCACTAGCCAGCAGCACATTCGAGTCTCTGACCGACAAGGGGATTTCAGCCAATGGGAGCCAAGGTCTCCTGTGCCGTGGGTGACAGGGGTCCCAGGAAGAGCCCACTGTGACCAGGGAAGGCACGCCCACTCCCAATCTGTGCACGCCCACCGGCGCTCACCCGGCCTGCACCTCTCCTTTGCTCACAGGTACATTCTAAGAGTCCCCCATGCCAGCAGCTCACCAGGTTCTGGGGAGACAGGGACCACAGAACTAAGGGTGGGTCAGGACTCCCTGAGCCAGTTCTGTCTCTGAGGGGTTTCTAGAGGAGACGAGCACGCCGCTGGGTGGGCTGAGTGGGAGCTTCGCATGGTGGCCATTATCCACTCTACCAGTGCTGGAGAGAACAGGCATCCACAGCAGTTCTGAGCCACTGGTGCCCGGCACTTTACTTCCCTATAGCTCTGTTTCCCTAGTAGCTTAGTAAAACCTCACACAGAGCTCTAGGAGCACAGTAAGTGCTCAATAAATGCTACAGCTCCTTCTTCCTGTCCTGCTGTTGCTCCCCATCCTGGCAGAGGTGGGTATGGGCCTTCGTGGGGCGCGGAGGCCTGGAGGTGAGCTGCTGGCAGGGCCTGTCTTACCACAGTGACAAGGACCAGAGTTTGGCACTCGACAGTGGAACCTCGCAGGCAGGGGTAAGCCAGGAAATAGCACCATCCAGAAAAAGGGGAGCCGGGCGCCAGTGGCTCACGCCTGTCATCCTAGTTACTCAGGAGGTTGAGATCTGAGGATCGTGGTTCAAAGCCAGCCCACGCAGGAAAGTCTGTGAGACTCTTATCTCCTATGGACCACTCAGAAAACCGGAAGTGGTGCTGTGGCTCAAGTGGTAGAGCACTAGCCTCGAGCTGAAGAGCTGAGGGACAGCGCCCAGGCCCAGAGTTCAAGCCCCATGACCAACCAAATCAAAAAACAAAACAAAAAAAGCAGAAAAAGGGGAGTCAAAGGCTGCTGAGAGACCCACGGTAGACCCCCCCCATCCCTCCCACCAGCTGCCAGGCTGAGTAATACCCTGCTCCCAAGGACCTGGGTCTCCTGTCATTTGTCCAAAACCAGGACTTGAACTAGGTACCTGATGCTTTTGCTCACTGGCTGGTGCCAAAGCCTCCAACCCCAGGGTCTCCTGTCTCGAGGGCATGAAGGCCATGGCGGGGGTGTCCGGGAGCTTCCTGTCAGACACGTGACCCTGGGCATGGGAGGCTGAGGCTGCACTAGGGTAGCAGAGGGCTGTGGCCTACGGCCTTGCCCGAAGATTTTCAGCCTTTCCTCCCTCCTCCCACCTCTCCCTTGGAATCAGACGAGCCTGGCCCCCACAACCATAGTAGGGTCTTCTGACAAGATCAGGGGAGCTGACTTACAATCATGGAGGCTGAGAGTTCCTGGACATACCAAGTGTCAGCCGGAGCCCCAGGAGGCTGCTGTGTGGCTCAGTCCAAACCCAAATGCCTCAGACCCAGGAAAGATGATGGTGTAACTCTCTCTCTCCCACTGGAAGCCACCGAGCCCAGGGGCAGCTGGGGTAAGGCCTGGAGTCCCCAGCCCAGACGGCCTGGAGCAGTGATATCCTGGCTCTGGGAGAGGGATTGGCCCTTCCTCCACCTCTTTGTTCTCTCTGGGCCCCCTCTGGAGTGGGTGGTGCCCACCCATGGGGATGGTAGTCTTCCCACTCAGCGGACCCACTCACACAGCACCCCCATACCAAAAACTCCCTTTCCTGCTTGCTTTGGCACAGCATGGCTGCCGGCCTTGATCTAGCAAGATGATGCCCAAATTATCCATCACAATGAACCAGCCATGACCTCAGAGTCAGGCCCAGGTTGTGTCCAGCCAGGTGTGGGACTGCAGGGCTGCACGCAGAGCAGCTCTGCATTTGTCCTGGCCTCACCTGGGGTGACAGAAGGCGCCCGTGGAGCTCTCCAAGGTCCTGAGCCTGCCGGCACTGGCCAGGGTTCTAGCCCAGCCCTCACGTGCCTTCTGCTGCCCTCACCCTGACCCCTGCAGCCTCCCCCATCCTGTCACCCAATGGTCTCTTTCCCCACCAGCACCCCGATGACCTCAGCTATGGGACACTTAACTGCTCCCCTTGGAAGGGACCAGCCACCACCACAGACAGCAGCGGGCAGTCCCATTCTAAGGAGGCGTGGCAGGCACTCTGGTGTTGGTGGGGGAAACCTGGGGATTCTCAATTCACCCTCAGTTTCCACTGCTGGGCAGTAACGGGTCCAGGCACATCCCAAGAATATCTCTGGAGATGGGCCAGGAACTGGGTCATCTCCCCACAGGGACTAAAGACAATGCCTGGATCCCTCAGTTTCCCCTTTGGTTAGCCCACCCAGATGGCTAAGAAATTTGTCTAGGCACATAGTAGATGTTCAGTAAACATTGGTCTCGGCTGCTACTGGAAGACTGGAGGACACGGTTTGAATCTCAGCTCAGTAACTTGCGGTGTGCCTTCAGGCATGTGGCTTCACCTCTCTGAGCCTCAGTCTTCTCAAACACAGGAGGAGGGAGACTCTTGCAGTCCTGTGGGAGACCTGAACCAGCGGGGGTATCAAAGCATGGGCAACAAGCCTGGCACCGGCAGATGCCCTGGAAATGCTCACTTTTCACTCTCTCCTTCCATTTGGACTTCCTACTTGACAACCACACACAGATGTCTCTGCCCCACCGGCCCAGCGCCTGGCCGGCTCTGTTAAAGGACTGGCCAACTGGGGGCTGTGGATTGGCACCCATCACGCTGTAGGGCAGTTCTCAGGGCCTCAGAGCCTGATCTGGAAGCTTCTTTGGGGGGTCTGATCTTCTCTCCCTGCAGGAGGCCCTGGCATTCAAGCACTGTGCAAACCTGGGCCCGAGGCCAGTGCCCTGCTCTGTCCACGTGTGCTCTTCACAGGCCCTCTGGGCTGCTGGACATCTTCCGCTGTGATCATCTACAGCAGCAGCTTTGCTGCTGGCTCTGGGGTCAGGCAGAGCCGGCCAGTGTCGGTGCTCAGAAGACAGCGCTCACCTGCTCTGAGCTCTGAGACTAAACAAGAGTCCTTCTGGCTGGAGTTTCATGATCCTATGTGGAATGACAGGACTGAGGAAGCGGCTTCCGGACCTAGCAGGTTGCTGAGGTCCTGCAAGGTTCAAGGAACAGCTGAGGCTATGCTGGATCTGAGCCACGCCCACTCTCCGTGGCTCTGCCCTGCCCATAGATCAGCTAGACGACTGGTGATCATTCCTGAGCCAGTGCCCTGCGCCAGGCTGGAGAGTAGAGGCTGGTTCCTGGGGCCAATGCTGGAAGGAGGTGGGGATCCCCCTGTGAGGAGCTGGAGCTGGAGAGAAGCTGCTGACTCAGCCAGGCCTGGCTGGCCTCCCAGGCACCCTGGGCGGGCTGACAGGCGCACAGGCCCCGAGGGGCTGCAGACTGGGGTCTTGCCCACCTAACACCAAGGGCCTGGCTGAAGTGAGTCTGGGGGACCTGGGAAATCATCTGCTGGGCCCCAGGAATTCTGCTCTAGAGACCACATGTAATCAAGAGCCCTAGCCTTCCAGAATGGCCAGAGGGTCCTTAAAAATCGAGTTCATGGGGCTGGGAAGGTGGCTTAGTGGTAGAGCACTTACCTAGCATGTACAAAGCCCTGGGTTCGATTCCTCAGTACCACATACACAGAAAAAGCTGGAAGGGGCGCTGTGGCTCAAGTGGTAGAGAGCTAGCCTTGAGCAAAAGAAGCTCAGAGTCAGTGCCCAGGCCCTAAGTTTAAGCCCCAGAACCAACCAACAAAACAAAACCAAAAAATCCTGTTTAGTAGCTGGATCAGTGGTTCATGCCTGTATTGCTAACTAACTACTCAGGAGGCTGAGATCTGAGCATCACAGTTCAAGCCAGCCCAAGCAGAAAAGTTTTTGAGATTCTTATCTCCAATTAACCAACCCAAACCCATAAATGGAGCTGTGGCTCAAGTGACAGAGCACTAGCCTTGGGAGAAAAGGCTAAGGGACGGTGTTCAGGGCCTGAGTTCAAGCCCCAATATTGACACAAGAAAGAAAGGAAAAAAAGGAGGGAGTGAGGGAGGGAGGGAGGGAGGGAGGGAGGGAGGGAGGGAAGGAGAAGGAAAGAAAGGAAGAAAGGAAGGAAAGAAGGAAGGAAGGAAGGAAGGAAGGAAGGAAGGAAGGAAGGAAGGAAGGAAGGAAGGAAGGAAGGGAAGGCCTGTTCCCCACGGGGCCTGTGGGCCAGCTGCCATTGTGCCCATGTGTAGATCAAGTCTACCTGGGGGCTGGGGGCTCACACCTGTGATCCTATCTGTTCAGGAGTCTGAAATCTGAGGATTGTAGTTCAAAGCCCGCCCAGGCAGGAAAGTCCAGGAGACTCTTATCTCCAATGAACCACCAGAAAACTGGAAGTGGCGCTGAGGCTCCAAGTGGCAGAGTGCTAGCCTTGACAAGCTCAAAGACAGAGCCCAGGCTCTGAGTTCAAGCCCCACAACCAACAGAAAAAAAAAAAAGAAGAAGAAACCAAGTCCAGAGAGGCGGAGCAGAGCCGTACCAGGTGCAGTTCTGCTCCCGTAGGCAGATACCTGGGCCCCACGAGGCCCCCTGCTTTCTGGCCTGGCTGGGATGGAGGGCAGGGGCCTGAAGACAGCTCAGCATCGCCTACCTCCCCTACACACGCATCTCCCCACTCCTGCACAGCTGCATCCTGGCTCTTTGCTCCTTGCTCAGCCAGATCCCTGCACTCGGCCTCAGAACTTTCCCACGGAAGGGCTAGCAAGCGCCTGGGAAAGCTGCTGCCAAGGCCGCGCCCCATCCGCAGGGACCGTCCCTCCCCACACTGGCTACTGGCCTGCCCTGGACTTCAGCATCCGGGTCCCCAGAGGCCCATGGGCAGCAGAGTAATGGTGAGTTTCCACCATCTCAGACTCTTCTAGAACAGGCTAAGGCAGGCTAAACAGGTTACAAATGGCTGCGCTCTGAGACCTCCGCCACAGAAGGCTAGTGACTTGTTCAAGGCCACATAGCGAGCAGATCCCAGGGGGCTGACTTCGCAGGAGCCTGGGGTGCCGAGATGCGTCCCCAACTCCAACCAGCCCGGGGTCAGGCACAGAAGCCAGGGTACAAACTGATCAGGAAGCAGAGGACCCACGGAAGGATGCCAACCTGAGCCACTGGGGGCTGGGCACATTCCGAAGGGCTCTCTGGGCTCGGGTGCCTCACACGCAGCCTGCAGTAAGAGGCACAGACTTGACCCAAGGGCGCAGCGCTCTGGGCCGGAGGAGCGGGAATCGGCTCTCATCCAAGCCCACTGAGCAGCACCAAGGGGGCGTGGGGAGGCAGCGGGGAGCTCCCAGCACATGCCTCACACTGCTCAGGGGCCTGGCTCTCCTTGGGGAAGGACCGTCTCCTCCAGCAGGGCCACACACATTGTGGGCTTGCTTTACACAGAACTGGGAGGCACTGGGGGTTCGAGACTGCTGGGTGCAGGAAGGTGCCCAGGGAGATGAGAGGGTGGGGAAAGAGCGTGGAGATTATGGCCTCCAGCCTGGGTTAGTGCATAGCCCCTGAGCCTGGGACCGGACCACAACAAGGGATGATGGTGAAGGGTGCAGAACTCACGGAGCTCAGTCCACCGCCATGCCAGGCCTGAGAGGAGGGCCTTCTGAGCGGCACACTTCAGCTGATGCCAGGGGCATCAAGGAGAGACCAGCGTGGCGGCAGCGTGGCTGGCCAAGGGGCTGTGGGTGGTAGAGACCACTCCACTCTCCGAGGCTGCCTGGGCCCTGTGGTCACCCGCATGCAGCAAAACCCTCTCACCCGAGCGGGTTGGACAGGTCTGGGGAGCCCTGTGCGCACAGCACGCCTCCAGGAACAGCACCTCCATCACGTTCTCTCTCCAGAGCGCCCCCTGGCGGCAGGCACTATGCCACCCGCTGTTTTGGGTTTTTTGTTTTCCATCCTCTCCTTTTTATTGCCATTAAACTCAGAACCTCCAGCTTGTAAAGCAAGTGCTCTGCCATTTGAGCCACGCTCCTAGCCCTTGCCTGGCCTTGGTATTTTATTGCCCGGGGCTGGCCTTAGATCAAGATCCTCCCTCCATAAGCCTCCTGCCTAGCTGAGATGAATAGGCCACAGGTCACACATCTGACTCATCTTCCCTCACTTCTCTCCGGCACGGAGGCTGATGCACCTGCCCACGGCTCACAGCTGCCAGGTGGAAGCAGCAGGATTCACATCCACACTCACCCTCCCTCTGAACTCAATACGGGGCCTTCTGAAGCAAGGTTCCCTCACCCCTCAGGCCAGCGGGGGCCAGGTGGGCTCTTGCTGCTCTTCTGGGGCCGCGTGCTTCCCTGGCTGCAGCCCAGGAGCGCAGCAGGAACGCAGGGCCCCTGACTGGGCCCCCAACGCCAGCCTGGACCGTGTGAACCCTCTTCCACCGGATCTGCCAAGTATCTGGATTTGAACTCAGGACTTCACACGTCCTAGGCAGAGGCTCTGTCACTTGAGCCACACTCTCAGCAGCTGTGTGGCACCAAAGCCACGGTTCACAATGTTCCCCGAAGGACCCCACGCGACGGGGCCCGTCCTCCTCACCCCTGCCTGACCCTTCTCACCCCTGCCCCCACACCAACTCCCTGGACAGGGCTCCGTCCATCAGCAGCAGCTGGGCGTGAAGTGACAGGAATGCTAGTGTTCCAAGAGGTTGGGAAACCTCCAGGGCGAGGCCTGGGCTTCGAGCCCCCCGCCCTGTCGTACAGACCCCGGCCCCAGCTGCTCCCACAGGACCGCCTCACCTGCCAGCCCACATCCGCCTCTCCTTCCTCATTCTCTCCCCCACACCACCCCGGGCTCAGCTGCAGCGTCTCTCGAGTTTCTGTTTGCTTGCCTGGCCTGACCACAGACATCCAAATTCCGGGGTCCAAAGCTACCCCCACAAACAGAGAGACACAGAGAGATGGGGAGGGGACTTCTGAGACCCCCCCCCCCCGAGCCGCCGTGCGGTGCGTCCGCCCGGCATCCCGTGCCGCTGTCCATCCTGACCCCAGCTTCCCGGAGGGCTCCTGCCACCTGGAGACACTGAGGCTCGCAGAGTCAAAAGGGCAAACCTGGGCTCTCCCCCCAAATGGCCGCTCCCCTGAGACCTCCAACACTTCCCACGGGCCACCGCCGCCCACCCTGCCATTTCTGGTACCTGCCTCGAGACACCTGTGCCGGGGCTTTGCTGGCGCGGTGCGCGGCGGCGGCCGTCCCTCCCCGGCACGGTCCTGGCTTCCCCGGGCTGAGCGACGTGTCGGTTAGGTGACTATATATATAGGCGCTGACACTGGCCCAACGCCAGCCTGCCCTTTCTTGTGGGCTGGCTCTCAGGCCCCACCTTTCCTAGCTGGGCACCTCAGTCTCATTTGTGAAACTGGTAACCAGGTAGAACCAGGTAGTGCGAGGCGGCTCCATCCTCCAAGAGCCGCCAGCTAGATGCTTTCAAGGCGTCAATCACCTTTGAACCACAGATCTGTCTGCCCTGAGGGCCCCCCCGCCCCCCCCCCCGCCCCGTCCCGCTCCCTCTGATAACTGCGCTCACACATGCCATGGATGGAAACTGAGGAGTCAGGTGAAAGAACTGAGAGGTGGAAGAGCCCCCCCTCCCCCAACTAGCTACTGCGCTGCCCAGCTCCAAGCCCAAGAGACCACTACTAACAAGGCTCTCGCTGTCCATGACACTCTGAAGCCAGTGAGCCCAGCTCTGAGCGCTCATGCTGCAGGGGAAGGCCACAGTGCCTTTGCATATGATGCCCCATGCGCAGGACCTCATTCTCCCCATCCTGCACATCTCAGTTTAGTCTCTGCCTCTAAGGACTCCTCCTGGGAGTCCCACCCCAGCCTGCTCAGGTGCCCTGGGTTCTCTGACCTCTTGCCCATCAGCCCATGGGCACCAGCTCCCAGTCCTAGTCTCTGGAAAATAGTAAACATCGGTGCCAGGCTGGCACACCATAGACAGCTGCAATAAGTATCCTGGGAATGAGTGGAAGAGCAGGCTGCCCTGCCCCTCGGTGCCTCTGTCTGTACCTGTGAGAAGGGATGGTGTATACCCACCAGGTCTGCTGGGCACCCCGGCCCCCAGTGTGCCCAGTGGAGGCAGGTTCCAAGGACACCGTGCTGCGGCAGCTGGTGGGGGCCGCGGGCAGGGGCAGGGCTGGGTGCGGGCTACGAGGAGCAGTGAGACCCAAGAGACCAGGGCAGGGGCAGGGCTGGGTGCGGGCGACGAGGAGCAGTGAGACCCAAGAGACCAGGGCAGGGGCAGGGCTGGGTGCGGGCGACGAGGAGCAGTGAGACCCAAGAGACCAGGGCAGGGGCAGGGCTGGGTGCGGGCGACGAGGAGCAGTGAGACCCAAGAGACCAGGGCAGGGGGGAGGGTGCCCCCCCTTGTTACTTAGGCCCACGATTAATGGTGAACACCTTCCTATTAAAGAAAGGAGAGCCCACTGAGCCACACTCCACACTCACCACCGAGACCTCAGGAGCCCAGGGGCCAGTGGGAAATAAACTCAGGAACCCCTACCCCCCATTTCCCAGCCATTAAGCTTCCCAAATCCCAACAAGTGACCCTGCCCTGGCTGAAGAATGAGCAGACAATCCAGGAGCCAGGGCCCAGGCTAGCTCCACCTGCCTCAGCTTCCACCTCTGTGGAACACAGATCAGTATCGTCTCCCAAATTAGAGGCCAAGAACAAGCCAGGCCAGAGGGGCCTGGGGCTGAGCCTTTAGCTCTAGAAGTGAGGGAGGAAAGATTAGTGGGTCCTCGCTGCCAGGGCTGGGGGCGATCGCTCCCGCCCGGCCCCGCCCCCAGCGGTCCAGCTCCAGCCGGTGGTGCCAGCCCCTCCCGCGCAGGCTGCCCAGGCTCCCGGGACAGTGTACAAAGAGCCACTTCAGCGCGGAGCCTCGGCTCCATCTCCAACCCAGAAGACTGGGGGGGAAGGGAGGGAGGTGCACCCCACCCTCCTCTGTCTCCTTGTGGCCTTTCTGGCCCAGGGGTGGCTGAACAGAGACAAGCTATAGATACGGAGCTGTGGTCCTGGCACCATGGCTCGGGATGGGGGACGGGGCACTTCAGGGGCCTGTGGATGCAGTCTTAGCCTTTCTGCCACCTCTGCTGCTAACAAGACACAAGTGCACGCGGGATCGCTGTCCTAACCACCCGAGCAGATTACCTGTGACCTGCGCCTGGCAGCCAGGCTTACCCAGTGTCCCTTCAGGGCCCAGCCAGTGACATGAGCAGCCAGCCCCCCCCCAACACACACACACAGAAGGATCAGGGAGACACCCTGAGACCCCCTGCCAGACGCCCTCCTCACCCCTCACCCAGTCTGTCTGTCCCACTGCCCGGATCTCAACTCCCCTTGTCCTCCCTGAGCCTGTGCCCCTCCCCACCCAGCCTGGCTCACCCACCAGCAGTGCTCAGGCTCCGAGGAGCTCCAGACCAGATCTCCAAGAGCAGAGCCAAAGCCAGCCACTGCCGTTCCTCTTGGACCCAGTGACCCCAGGGTAAAGTTCAAACAAGCTAGGAGGCCCAGAGTTCCTGTGTACAATCTCTCTCTCGCCACACCTGTTCCCCCTGGCCCCAGCCTTAGTCCCCACCTGCCAGAGGCCTGAGCTGCCTCCCAGAGAGACCTGTGTCCCCAGCCCCAAGCACAATGGACACACAGGAGGTTCTAAAATGTGGTCTGTTGAGTGACTCAATGACTATCCCTTTCTGAGTCCACTCTGTAGCTTTTCTTTCTTTCTTTCTTTCTTTCTTTCTTTCTTTCTTTCTTTCTTTCTTTCTTTCTTTCTGAGCCACGGTGCCACTCAGTTTTCTGGTGGTTTAGTCTCATGAGGGGCTGGGAAGGTGGCTCAGTGGAAGACTGCTCGCCTTGAATGCATAAGGCCCTGGGTTCAATTCCTCAGCACCACATAAGCAGAAAAAGCCGGAAGTGGTGCTATGGCTCAAGTGGTAGAGCACTAGCCTTGAGCTGAAGAGCTGAGAGACAGCACCTAGGCCCAGAGTTCAGGCCCCATCTCACACACACACACACACACACACACACACACACACACACACACACACACACACACACACACACACACACACACACACACACACACACACACACACACACACACACACACACACACACACACACACACACACGGTCTCACAAACTTTTCTGCCTGGGCTGGCTTTGAACCAGGATCCTCAGATCTCAGCCTCCTGAGTAGCTAGGATGACAGGCGTGAGCCACCGACGCCCGGCCCCTCTGCAGCTTTCAACAGTGCTGGCCAGGCCCGGGCCAGACCTGGGGTTCAGCAAGTATCTCTGGGTCCTGAGCCTACCTCCTATGCTACCTTGGGCTCCTCAGGAGCCAATGGGGTGACTCAACATGGACTCTTAAGAGTTTCTCCAGGAGATTGTGGAGGAGGGTGGGGAGTTCAGCCTGGGCGGGGGGGTTGGGGGGGGCCACACACTACACTAGAGTATGGCCAGGAATGAGGGGAGAACAGGGGGAAGGTGGGCTCTGGGTGCAGGTGTGCAGGGAGAGGGCTGGCAAGCTGACTGGCCCGCAGCTCTGCCATCTGGGAACCTGAGGCCCCACAATGAATTTCGGTCCTCACGAAGCAGCAGCATGGGGGGGTGGGGGTGGGGGGCTGGCTCCGGAGCTCTGGGCACCTGGCGAGCCTCCTGCCGCCTGCAGGAAGTGGAAACAATGCGCCCTTTCTCTCCTCTCCTCCCCAGTTACTCTCCCACAGCCCCTGTGTTCCTGCTCCACTCCAGGCCTGGCATCCAGCTGACAACCAGGCCCCCGGGCTGCCTGCGGAGCCCCAGCCACGGAGGGGAAGTCTTTCAGGTGCGGTCTCCATCATCACACTAATCCCAGCACCAGGCGCTGGTGGCTCACTCCTGTCATCCTAGCTACTGAGGAGGCTGAGATCTGAGGATCACAGTTCAAAGCCAGTCTGGGCAGGAAAGTCCGTGAGACTCTTACATCCAATAAGCTACCAGAAAACTGGAAGTGGTGCTGTGGCTGGAGTGGTAGAGCACTAGTCTTGAGCTTAAGAGCTGAGGGACAGCGCCCAGGCCTGGAGTTCAAGGATCCTTGTAGTGCTAGAGAGCCACCAGGGAACACAGTGCACACCACAACCAGGCAGCCTTCCTGCCTTCTCCCCGGCCTGCCCTGCAGCGCCCACAGACAGGCACCTCTCAGCGATAGAGACTGTGTATTTATGGCCTTCTGGGTCAGGGCCTGGGACCTGCTTGATGAGCTTGCACTAAACAAGTGCTGAACGAGTTTACCAGGCAAACTCATGCCCCATGAGCACAGTCTAAAAGACGAGCATCCATATGTGACAGAGACAGGCGGGGTACACAGAACAGGTACACGGACACTGAAGTTGGAAGGTCAGTGCCCCTGACCCCTGGCCCAGCCCTCGACACCCAGGACGCACTCAGTGAACAACTGCTGAATGAATGGGTAGATGAGTGATTGATTGATTGATTTTTTTTTTTTTTTTTGTCAGTCATGGGGCTTGAACTCTGGGCCTAGGCCCTGTCTCTGAGCTCTTCAGCTTAAGGCTAGTACTCTACCACTTGAGCCACAGCACCACTTCTGGTTTTCTGGGGGGTTAACTGGAGATAAGAGTCTCATGGACTTGGATGCCTGAACTGGCTTTGAACCGTGATCCTCTGATTTCAGCCTCGAGAGCAGCTAGGATGACAGGCGTGAGCCACCTGTGCTGGGTGACTTCTTTATCCAGATCTGCCTTCACCACTGTAGAGGACGGCAGCTTCTAGCCCGGGGACGGCTCTCCTGGCTCCTTTCTCCATCCCAGACTGCCCTGTGGAGCAATGTCCTGACTTGGAGATAGGGAAGAGCCTGAGGGGTACAGTCCCATAGACCCTGAGCTCTCCCTGCCCCATGCCTCACCCCAGAACTCATCAACCTCTCAACTGCCTTCAGGCAAACCACAAGCGTGCTGCCTTCAAGGTTCCTTATGCAATGCGCGCAGGGAGATTCCCATGGCTGCAAGCCCGGAGTTCCCAGCATGGCCCCTGTCTGGGCTGAAGTGACTTTTTGGACACTTGCAAGAGCCACCCAGAGGGCCCCCTTTGCCATCCACCTTTGCCACCCCTTGCCATTGAGGCCAGAACAGCACAGCCAGCCTGGTCCTCGTGGCCATTCTCACTATGCATTCTCCTGGCATTTCCTCCCAGATCCGGCCCTGACCATAGAGGGCCCCCCAGCCCCCCTCCCCCGGGGGAGCAGAAGTCTCAGGCAGCGAGGGCCTGCCTGGCCGCCCTTGGGGGGGGGGGGGCTTCCTGGAGGCAGCTTAACACAGTGCCATCCAGCAGAGAAGGGAAGGGTGCTCTGGACAAAGGAACAGCACTTGTTGAGATAATCAGCCTCAGATCCTGGGGTTAGGGACCCAAATATGTGACACACACCAACTCTCCCCAAAAATAGGAAGCTGAGGATGGTGGTTTGTCACTCCCCATCCCCCTCCACCTCCCCGGTGCCTTTGGGGCATGCTTTCTGCCCAAGGCAGGTCCCCCACGGGCATGCTGCACAATGGTAAGCGGCTGCCCTGAAACCTCCTCAAGTTTTGCCCTTTGCCTGCTAAACATGTGGACGGCTTTCTTCAGACCTCGTCAAGATTACAGACTTATCTTGGGCTGCTCCAAGGCCTAAATTAATAATAAACACTTCAGACAGGCCCACACCACACAGAAGCCAGCTCTGGACCTCCTGCGCAGACCTGGCTCTGTCTGGAGACAAGCAACTGAGCCACAAAACATTGCATGCGCTCAAGCCCTGCTCCAGTGCACCTCCTGATCAGCCTGAGCGGAGGGACTCCCCTCTCTACTCACCCAAGGCAGACACACGACCCGTCCCCCCCCCGCCCCGTCTCTAAGCCCGGGGAGGTGGCACTGGTGAAAAGGCAGCATCCCCCTGCCCACTTCTAGGTGACTGAAGTGAATTCCTACATGAGATGCTTTGTCCACTCACAGGGTGTCACCAACTCATCCAGTCACCAGCCCCTGGCCCAGGCTCTGCCCTGTCCGAGTGACAGGTACAGGCCACCTCCCCAGCCTGGGACTCACGTTTCCACACAGTAAATGAGATTTATTCTGACTCCCAAGATACTGGAATGAGATCACCTAAGAAGCCAGTAGAGGCCTTGCCGGGCATTCACAAGGCCCCGGGTTTCGGGGGACAGTGGGGGTTCAGGAACGCAACAGCATCTTGTTCCTTTTAATGACATAAATAGAAGTTACAATATAAACATTTGCCGGGTGCTAGTGGCTCACGCCTGTAACCCTAGCTACTCAGGAGGCTGAGATTTGGGGATCCGAAGTTTGAAGCCAGCATAGGCAGGAAAGGTCCATGAGACTCTTATCTCCAATGAACCCCCAGAAAACTGGAAGTAGAGCTGTGGCTCAAAGTGGTAAAGTGCTCGCCTTGAACAGAAAAGCTGTAAGCTCAAGGACAGCGCCCCAGCCCAGAGTTCAGCCCCACAACCAACAAAATGAAAAGAAAAGAAAAAGAAATTATAAACATCCACAGTTCTGGGTGGACGTTGGTAACATTTCTTCATCTTTCGCCCAAACTAAGCCAGTTGTGTCATTTCCAGAAGTGGCCCTCACCTGCCATGCTTGCAACAAGCATTTGACAAATGTTTACCGAATGTTTTCGGTGTGCCGGCCTGAAAGCCCAACCCTGTCTGCAGCTCCCCCTGGACCCCACTTCCTGGAGGAAGCCCACCGTCATTCACTCCCCCCCCACACACACACCTGGAACAGGAGGCAAGTTCTGGGACTCATGCCTGGCCCAGGATGGGCCTCCAAAAGAGTCATCACGTGAGTTAAAAACCACAGGGTTGAAAGATATGGAGGAGAGCCTGAGTGGCCAAAACAGGCAGCAGGGCCAGGGGTCTTACAGGGCAGCCTGGATTCTTGGGGCTTTGCAAGCTCTTTTTTTTTTTCATCATTTGCAGAGCTTGAACTCAGAGCCTGGCTATTTTCCCTGAGCCACTTTGTGCTCAAGGCTAGGGCTTTACTACTCGAGTCACAGTACCACTTCCAGTTTCTGAGTGGTTAACTGGAGATAAGAGCCTCACGGAGACTTGAGACTTTTCTGCCTAGGCTGGTTCAAACCATGATCCTCAGATCTTAGCTTCCTGAGTAGCTAGGATTACAGGTATAAGCCACCAGCACCCAGCTTTGCAAGTTCTTAAAGAGTCCACCCATCTCAGGATCTCCAGGGTCTCAGGATCTCCAGGGCAGTGTTAATAAAACTGTGGGGACGGAGGGGGCGGGGAGGATTGGGCGGAGGGGCTGAGAATGTGGCTTAGTGATAGAGTGCTTACCTAGCATGCACGAAGCCCTGGGCTAGAATCCTCAGTTCCACATACACAGAAAAAAACTGGAAATGGCGCTGTAGCTCCTAGTGGTAGAGTGCTAACCTTGAGCAAAAGAAGCTCAGGCCCAGAGCTCAAGCCTCAGGACTAGCAAAACAAACAAACTGTGAGAGCTAAGGAAGGCCCACTCTCCCCAGCATTGGGTTTACAAACAAACAAAAGATGAAGAAGAGGGAAGAGAGAAGAGGAAGAGAAAAAAAAAAACAATAAAACCAAAAACTCCTGCCAGGCAGAGCTCTGATACTTGGGGCTGAGTGGGGCTGGAAAGTATGTACTTTTCCCACATTGCTCAGATGAAGCTGAGCAGGCCCCAAGGCAGTGGCAGGGTGGGCAGGAAGGTAGTAACTGGAGAGATGGAGGGTGGCTGGGCGCTGGTGGCTCATGCTTGTAATCCTAACTACTCAGGAGGCTGAGATCTGAAGAGCAAGGTTTGAAGCCAGCCCAGACAGAAAAGTCTGTGACTCTTATCTCCAATTAACCACCAAAAAGACAGAAGTACAGGGCTGGGAAGGTGGCTCAGTGGTAGAGCGCTTGCCTTGCATGCATGAGGCCCTGGGTTCGATTCCTCAGCACCACATAAGCAAAAAGAAAAAAGCCAGAAGTGGCGCTGTGGCTCAAGTGGTAGAGCACTAACTAGCCTTGAGCTGAAGAGCTGAGGGACAGCGCCCAGGCCCACAGTTCAAGCCCCACAACCAACAACAACCACCACAACAATAACAAAAAAGAGAGCTGAAGGGCAGAAAGGAGGCAAGGAAGCTGCAGATGGCTGCCACCAAGAAGCCCCTCCTGGGACTCACAGGGAAAGGGGACAGGTCTGCTGACCAAGGCAGCCCTGACAGGCTCTGGGACCTGCAAATTGAATGCAAGCCCAGCCCTGCCACTTCCTGGTTGTGAACCCTCAATTCTAGGCAACCCCAAACTGCCCAGTGGGAATCCTAGTACTTCTGCTCCGGAAGTGATGAACTGTCACTGGGATAATGCATGCGAAGCGCCTGGCTCCGGTCCAGCATCCCCTACGTGCGCAACCGACAGCGGTGAGGCATTAGGACTTGGAAGATGTCACCTAGAAAGCCTTCCATTGGGGTGTGTGCCAGCCGGAAACTCAAAGCCCGCTCCAGTCCCTCCCGCCTCCACTCAAATTCCTGGTCCTGGACTGCTCCTTCTGGAAAGTTCTCAGACTACTAGGATTGGGAACTGCTAGGCCCCCAAGTCTACCTTGACCTTTGTCCTCTCTCAAAAAACAAAACAAAAACCGAGTGGGAACCAAAGTTTCAAGCTAAATACACTCTCTAAGTTCATAAAACAACAGGGCAATTAGTGTGTGAATGATTGTTCTTGTTCCAATCTTATTTTTATAGGAAAGATGAAAGTAAGTGAGCCGACAGAGATTTCCACTTTAGGCAGCAGCACCAGGAAAAGTATTTTTAGGATCCTGTTACCCCGGATTCTGGGCAAAGCCATGAGCCCCCGGGTCAGACTCATCCTCAGGCAAGTCCACCCAATGTCCCAAGGACTCTCAGTCTCTTTCTGGGAAGTAGGGGCCATAACCCCTGCTCGACCTCCCTCTGGAGGGGCCATCCCTTCCATTACAGATGGGGGGAGGGGGAGAGACAGGGCAGGACAAGAGGGCTTGGGCTGGGAAGCATTCATTCACCCCTCTATTCATTCACTCATTTGTTTTGTTTTGTTTACAAGCCAGTCGTTGGGACTGAATTCAGGGCCTGGGCACTGTCCCTGGCTTCTTTTTGCTCAAGGCTGGTGGTACTCTACCACTTGAGCCACAGCCCCACTTCTGGCTTTTTCTGTTCACATGCTACTGAGGAATCAAACCCAGGGCTTCATGCAAGCAGCACTCTACCACTGAGCCTCCTCCCCAGCCCATCATTCACTCACTTGCTCATTCATTCACATATTTACCAAGGGCCTCCTCAGTCCGTCTGGCGCTAACAGTCTGTTGGGAACACGTAAGAAATTGCCAAAGAAACAGGATGTGCTCTGTGGGTCTCGGCAAGGGGACCAGGACTCACTGAGTGCACCCATGCTCCAGATGAGCAAGCAGCGGCCCCTGTGGAGAGGACTTTCAGGGGACCTCTGGTAGGGGTCACTTGAGCAAAGCTTGAACTCTGGGCCCAGGCACTGTCCCTTAGCTCTTAAGCTCAAGGCAAGTACTCTACCGCTTGAGCCACAGCCCACTTCCAGTTTTCTGGTGGTTCACTGGAGATAAGAGTCTCACCGACTTTTCTGCCCAGGCTGGCTTTGAACCGTGATCCTCAGATCTCAGCCTCCTGAGTAGCTAGGATTACAGGCATGAGCTACTGGTACCAGGCCAGCCATCATTATTAAGTGCCTTCTGGATGCTGGTCTGTGTCACCTTCCATGATGAGATTCCAGTGAAGCCACTGGTGGGAAGATTTACCCTGCAGGAATTGGCCATCGCTCCTCAGCAGGGGTTTTATCTTCCCAGCAAGCCAGATGCCAGCACACCACTGGCCCCCTGCCCAAGCAAGACACAGAAAGGCAGGCCCCTTCGCCACAGGGTCCCAGTCAACAGGCATGCAAACAACCCATCTGCTGAGTCAGGCTGTGCCTCCTAGGAGGCCAGGGTGAGAAGGCTCACCAGGAAAGCGCAGTACATGCCCTGCAGAAATCACACCACGCTGTTCCAATGCTAACAGTGTGCAGCATCTCCGTGCTAGAGATCAGGAAACAGGCTGCGAGAGGCCGTCACCAGACCATCATCACAGTAGAAACGGCAGGTCCAGAATTCCAATCAGCCCACAGATCTCTAATCTGCTTTCCTGTGACTCTTCCTGTCCCTGCCAGCACAGGGCTGGGTGGACCAACCCTGCCCAGCGGGTTCTGTTGCCCAAATAGATCCTAACCTCCTTAGAGCAGGCCTGGGTACCTTTCACTTGAAGACACTGTGTTTCCCAAAGGCCTGAATGTCCGAGGAAACTTCTAGAAAGGAGCCCTGGTATCCAAGTGCTACAGCTAGCTGAGGGGAAGGGTGTGTGTGTGCATCATGTATTGGAAACAAAGAGACTTCAGCCTCTGGGAACAGAGTCGTATACCCTAAAATCTCTCGGCTAGGAGAGGGAACAGAAAACAGTAGTTGTCCAAAGAGTCAAGAGGAAGTCCTGGCTGGGAATGTGGCTTCGTGGTAGAGTGCTTGCCTAGCATGCATGAAACCCTGGGTTCGATTCCTCAGTGCCACATACAAAGAAGTGGCTCTGTAGTAGAGTGATAGGCTTGAGCAGAAGCTCAGAGACAGTGCCTAGGCCCTGAGTTCAAGCCCCAGGACTGGCAAAAAGAAAGAAAAAAAAAAGTTGTGTCTGTAGACCACCCTGGGGCCAGTCACTCCTCACCGCCTATCTCCTCCCAAAACTACAGGAAAAAAAAAAAAAAAAACAAGCCAAGTAGACCCTGTCCCCAGGCCTCAGCCCCCTCCGGTCACACCCTCCCTCATGATCTGTCCTCCGGAGCACCTCCTGCACTCCCAGAGAAGCTGGCCCGCCTGCCAGCTGGCATGGATGCCCTCATTTTGCAGGTAATAATACCAACGCAGCAGCCAGCCAGTTCCCATACCACTCCGATGCCAGGCTGCCCACATACCTCCTCACACCCAATCCTCTCCCAAATCCTGGACACCATCTCTCCTCTGCACAGAGCGGGAAACCGAGGCTCAGCACGGAGACCACAGCAGGAGGGATGCCTGATGTCCACCAAGAGGCTCTGGGCAGGGGCGCCTGGGCAGCGCCTCCCAGCCGTGGCTAAGCTACTCAGCCCTGCCTCAGGAGGGCTCCCTGCCCGGCTCAGGAGCCAGTGCCAGTTTCCTGGGGTGGCCTTGCCCCTCTCCTCCACCTGGCCCTCCTGCCTCCCCTGTCAGCTCACTTCCCCCCCAGGACGCCCACGTCGGGACCCCGGCCACACCACTCCCTCTTCCCTCCTCCCTGTCATCCTCTCTTCCAGTAAGTTCTCTCTCCTTCTTGGGCTAAGAGCCCCTCTCTTGCCAACTTTCCCAGGACCCCCTGCCTATCCTATCTCCTTCCTTCTGGGCAGCATTAAAACCCCCAGTGTTGCCAAGCCCGTGGGGGAGGGGGGACCGGTCTTGCTCCCACCATCCTGGGCCTTGACCCAGTGCCTGGACTTTGAAAAACTGCACCCCCCCCCAACCCGCCCCAGACACACCGATGCCCTCCAATAGCCCATCGAGCGAGCTCTGAGTTGACCGCCCCGGGAAGGAAAGGGGGAGCCGCAAGGATCCCACCAGGGTAAGGTTCGCATGCCTCCTGGGGTGTCTTCCTGGGGGCAAAGGTGTCTTCCGACCTCCGGCCACCAGGGCTGGCCGAGCCCCAGCCTGGCCACGCGCGCGCCCGCGCACACGCACACGCGCGCACACACACGCCCCGGAGCGCGCCCCCACCCCACCCCCGGCTCCAGAACTCACTATTTGCCGATATTTATAGCGCCCCCCCCCAGCCTGGATCCCTCCTCCACCCCGGGCGGTGCAGTGCAAACGAGCGGCGCCCCTCCCCGGTGAAAGCCGGGGGATTCTCTCTCCACTCGCCTCTGCCAGGCCCCCCACGGCCAGCTCCCGTCCCAACCCCCGCACCCCCCACTCCCCAGCCCCCCCTGCCCGTGCCGGGGCCTCGGCCACCGCCGCCGCAGCGCGGGGTCGGGGGTGGGGAGAGCCCCGCGCGGGCCGGAGGGGAGGGCGGCGCACAAAGCGGGGCTGCGGGCGCGGGGGCCCGCGGGGCTCGGCGCCGCGGCCCGCTGGGGGAGGGGGCGCGGGCGGAGCGGACCCCCCGGCCTCGCCCCCCCCGCCCCGCGACCGCGCTCCCGAAGCGGCTGGACGGACGCGCGCGCGCGCTTGCGCGGGGCCGGGGGCGAGGCCCAGGGCGCGGGTCCCCGCGCGCCGGGTCGACTCACCCATCGCCCGCTGGATCTCAGCAGCGGCGGCAGCAGCGGCGGCGGCGGCTCCGCGGCCCCCGGGGGCCCCGGCGGGGAGATGCTGGCGTCCGCCGCAGCCTCTCGCCCCATCCCGGGCTCCGGCGGCGGCGGCGGCTGCGGCGGGCGCCCGGCATCGCAGGCGGCGGCGCGGCGGCTCCGGCCCGGCCCGATCCTCGCCCCGCACCCCACCTCCACCCCGTCCCGCGGGCCCCGCGCGGCCGCTTCGGCTGCGCCCCGGGGCGGCGGTAGGGGGGGCGCGGCGAGTGAGGAGGGGGGGCGCGGCGGCGAGGCCGAGCGCTGCGCGCAGAGGTGCCGGCCCCCGCCCCGCGCGGCTCCGCTCCGCTCTGCGCCCGCCGGCCCCCGCCCCGCCCCCGCCCCGCCCCGCGCAGCCCCCTCCCCTCCCCTCCCCCGCCGCCGCCGCCGCCGCCGCCGCCGCGCAGGGCCCCGGGCGCCCCCACCGCAGCCTCCGCGCCTCCCGCCCGTGCTCGGCTCCGAGGTGCGGGTGTGAGTGCGCGCGCCCCGCCCGCGACCGTGCGTGCGCCGGCCCACGGCCCGGGCGTCCTGTGCCGGGGGTGTGCGGCGGTGTGCGCGGCGGGGGGCGGAGCGGGCCGGGGCGCGCGTGGGGCCGCGTGTCCCACGCCGCGGGTGCGTGGACGCGCCTACGAGTGTTGCAGTGCGCTGGGGGGTCTGGGAGTCCCGGCGGCGCGAACGGGGTCGGTTTCCTGCGCCCGCACGGACACGCAGGTCCGTGTCGTGACTGCTTGCCTGCACGCACCGTGGCTGTGTGCCCACAGGGAGAGGCCGCGGGGCCCCAGTGTGCACGCCACTGCCCCGCCGCGCCCGTGGGGAGTGCGGGGTGCAAAGGTGCGTGGCTGGGTGCTCACGTCTGTGGGTCCGGTTAGTGACCCAGCCACCGCACCGTACGCCGCTGTGTCCTTCCGACGCTCTTCATCCACGCCAGGGCCAACATCCACCCAGCTGCTCTGTTTGGGTGAAGCCTGAGAAGCCTGCCCTGCCCCAGGGTGCGGGGGGCACCAGGCCTGGGCAGCCTCACTCACCTCCTCCTCCCATTGCTCTCCTGCTTCTTGGATTGGAAGTGTTTCTGGCCCTTCCTGCCATCCCAGGTCTGGTCAGTCTTATAGGCAGCCATCAACACAGGTGCATCAAAGTGCTTGGAGAAATCGCCCAGGTGGAGTCCTTGCCAACAGGGTCTGGTCTTCCTGACCAGAGGCCCACATTGCACCCTCCTCCAGCAGCCAAGTGACCCTTCCCCGACATTCAGCTCAGCAGGTCACTCTCACACTAACTTGATCTCAGTTCAAGTTCAGAACACAAGGAAGCCCTGCCCCCTTGATACGGAATTATCTTGTGATATTCCTCCCAGTCGCGGAGCCAGCCAGTTTCCATTACAACCCTTCTGGCTACACAGCCGGTACCAGCCATAGAGTTGCAGCCCCATAGCAGGTTTAGTGTGCCAGCTCAGCAGCAGACAACGCCTGCCAGTGTTCTAGCTCCACAGCCAGAGCTGCTGGAGTAGCCTTCTTGGGTGTATGTGGGTACTGGGGCCTCGCATTCTCACTTGGCACATTTACTCAAGCCTGGTGCTTTACCACTTGAACCACACCTCCACTTCCAGCTTTTTACTAGTTAATTGGTTAACTGGATTGACTTCGAACCATAGTTCTCAGACCTCAGCCTCCTGAGTAGCTAAGGATTACAGGTGTGAACCACCAGTGCCCAGCTCCTTCTTAGATTCCTGTCTCAGAAATTCAACCATTAAAGTCCAGAGAGATGAAGAACGAGTGTGAAAAACCACTTTATCCAGAGAATGGCTGGTCTCTGTCAGCTGTCCAGAGCCCATTGTTGTAATCGGTCTCTGGCCCTCTGTCTAAGGGTTTTTAAACCTGGGCTCTGTTCTAATTGGTTGCCCCTATGCAAATGAGGCATAGGATAACCAATCAGAGAAGACTTGCTGAATCACTGGGGGTCTGCTGATCTGAAACTGGAGTTTCTCAATCAAGTCCTTCTTCTGTGTTTAATTCTATTCCACCCCACCCCAAACCAAGATGAGGAGGAATTAGAAAGGATGAAGCCAGGATGTTCTTATTCTTTACAGCTGGGATTTTTTTTTTCTAAACAATCTTTCATATTCCGTAGTCTGGTCTCCACTTGCCAAGCTAGTAAGTCTCCACTGCAAGATGTTCTCTAGGAGGGGTCCTGAACCCCAACAAAACGACCTAGCCTTTTAGCTTGTTAACCAAATCTACCCTTTGACCCTTCTCCCAGATCACCCCCAGCACACCCTCCCACCCAGCTCTCCTCTTCCTTGGAGACTCCAAGTCAAGCTAACGGTGGACAAACTACTTTCTGTAAGGGCCAGGTTGCAACTATATTTATATTTTGCCAGCCCTACCTTCTCTGTCACAACTTTGTCATTGTATCATAAAATCAACCACAGAAGATTTGTAAAAGAATGAGGGGGGGGGCTGGGAAGGTAGCTCAGCGGTAGAGTGCATGCCTTGCAAGCATGAGGCCCTGGGTTCGATTCCTCAGCACCACATAAACAGAAAAAGCTTGAAGTGGCACTGTGACTCCAGTGGTAGAGCACTAGCCTTGAGCTGAAGAGCTGAGGGACAGCGCCCAGGCCCAGAGTTCAGGCCCCATGACCAGCAAAAAAAAAAAAAAAAAAAAAAAGAATGAGCGGGGCTGTCTTTCAATAAAACTTTATTTAGGGACGCTAAAATTTAAATTTCACGCCATTTCCACACATCCTGAAATGTTACTCTTTTGACAGTAATTCCCCCTCCAACCATTTGAAAATGTAGAAATCATTTCTAGTTCAACAGTCCTGGCCCATCCACCATTTCCATTCCTTACATCAAAGGGAGGCCTTGAATGAAAAGTCCTGCCAAGGAATGGGTCTCTGCCTCTGGGGTTTGCCCCTGGCCTGGGCTTGGAGGTGGGGGCGCTTTCTCACTCTCCCCACCTTCTGCTATACTGGGCAGTCACCACTGGGCAGTCACCGCATGCAATCTGTCACCTAGCCTGTGCCTATGGGTGCCTACTTTCTTCCCATGACAAGCTCAGCTTCTCACCACAAGGCTGAACTTGTGCCCTGCAGGTTTGGAACAAGCCTGAGCTATACAATGTGTCCTTTTTCTTCTTTCATTTCTAGGTTTTGTTTCTAGAGATAAGGCCTTGCTAGCCTAGAACTTGAGAACCCCTTAACACAGCCTCCCAAGCAGCTGGCATTACAGGTGTGTGCCACTATATCCAGCTCATGTCTCTCAATACTGACAATTTTTAAAAAGTGTGTTTAGGTAAATAGATTAGAGATGCATAAAATGTAAATTTGACAATAACCAAAAGGTCTGGGTGGGAAGGAAGGATTCACTGTGCCCAAGTCACCGAGCTTCTCACTGACTTTCTTCCCCTGAGGCAAAGCCATTGTGTTGAGACCTAAATTCTAGTTTCAGTTTTTGACTCCTTTCCTTCTTGGGTTTTTTATTTCCTCTTCCTCTTCCTCCTCCTCCTTCTCTTCCTCCTCCTCTCTCCCTCCCCCTTCTTCCCCCTCCCCCCTTCTTCTTTTTGTGGTATGGAGGAATGAAACCCAGAGCCTTTATCAACGCTAGGGAGGCACTGCAGAATCACTAAACTATCTTTTGTGCCAATACTAGTGCTTGGGCTGGGGGCCTGGGTGCTGTCCCTTGGATTTTCCATTCAAGGCTGCTGCTCTATCACTTGAGCCACAGCTCTACTTCTGGCTTTTCACTAGTTAACTGGAGATAAGAGTCTCATGGACCTTCCTGCCCAGGCTGACTTCAAACTGCAACCGTTCGATCTCAGCCTTCTAAGAAGCTAGGATTACAGGCATCAACCACCAACACCATGCTTGTTTTGGTTTCTTAACACAATGCAAACCAGACATGCTCTACACTATTGCCCGGCCTAGCCTCTGATCTTCAATCCTGTGAAAGGGACATGGAACCCCCCACACACACACACTCCCCTTCTCCCCACCCCACTGCATTTCTGGGGGCATACTGCCTAATTAATCTTTAGCCTTTCCCACTCTGGGCTTTGTTTTCCTTGATCTTTCCAGATTCCCAAGCTTCCTGGGAGGCCTCAGGAAGGGGGGGGGGCACCGCCTCCATAAGGGCCATACCAAAGTCCGCCTCCGTCTCTGTCTGTTGGGGCTTCATGGTGAGAACTGTCCTCCCTTCAGAGATGGATGACAAGTGACCAGCTCAGTGGCGCGCAGCCAGAGAAGCCCACCTCCAAGAATGCTGGCCAGAAATAACCCCCAGCCCCTATTCCTGCTGCCTCCTCTCCTTCCTGTCCCCTCCAGCGTTTACAGAGCCTGGCACGCAGTAGGTGCTCAGCTCAGCATGTGGAGACAGCAAATACGGAGGAGTTAAGACCTGGGTTCTAATCCACTGTGCAACTCCATCATGTGCATGTTCTAGGCCTCAGTTTCTTCATCAATAGCGAAGTTCCCATGGACAGCAGCCAGCAGTGAAGCTCAGGGTCCCAGCCCTCCCTCTCACTTCCGGCCCTGGGCTGGGGCAGGGGAGGGTGGAACTTGGTAGGTGGTCCTCCGCCCCGCCCCCACCCCCTGGTGACAGGCTGGCTGCCTCCCAGCCCGTGAGATCGCAGCGGGGAGAAGCCGAGATACAAGATTAACCAGCCCCAAGCCTTGTCTCAGGGTGTCACCTTACAGCCTCTCCATCCCCTTTCACCTGGGGCTAATCTCACTCTGGGAACTATTGTTGGGTTTGTTAAACCTTCCACACCTCCACCTGTCCTGGGGTTGCTGCATTCCACACTCCCTGGGTCAACTCCCGCCTGGCCCTGGGTCTCTGACCCATGGGGCCACACACCATCCGGGTGAGCAGTGGACAGTAGCGGGGCAGTTGACAGAGGAGAGGGTCCAGCCTGCTGACTGGGCCAGGCAATCTGTTCTCAGAGCAAATACAGAAGGAAGCTGCCTGGAGGCCAAAGAAGGCAGCAAATGAGAAAAGGGCCCTCACCAGAAACACACACACACAGACAGACACACAGACACAGACACACAGACACAGACACACACACAGACAGACAGACACACACACACACACACACACACACACACACACACACACACACACACACACACACGCTGAGCCGGATGTCTGTGGCTCACACCTGTAATCCCAGCTACTCAAAAGGCTGAGATCTGAAGATGGATGTTCCAAGCCAGCCCTGGCAAGAAAGTCCGTGAGACTGGTCTCCAATTAAGCAGCAAAGAGCTGGAAAGTGGAGATGTGGCTCAAATGTGTAAGGTCTGCACCTGGATGGCAAGCAGACTCTGCTCCTCACAGCCAAGTCTCCGCCGGGTACCTGTGCTACCTTGATAACTGGCACACCTGGAAGCGGTCACATCTGCTTCTGCTGAGGTCACATCTGGATTGGATGTGGCCACATCTTCCTCCCACCTGGTCCCACCTCCCTTTTACCTGGCCACACCTTCACCCCACCCCCACCCGAGATGGCATGTCGGGGTCAGGCGCTCTCTTTCCCAGCCACCTGGAGTGCAAACCTGGACCTACCCTTTACCTGAATACCATGTGCGTGGTGTTGTTCTTACTCGGCAGGCTCTAAAAACCTAACAAAGTGCCAGTGCCCCAGCCTTGAGTAAAAAAGCCAAGTGAGAATGTGAAGTCCTGAGTTCAGGCCCCAGTACTGGTACACATGCACAAAAGTGAATTTGTAAAAAAAAATGAATGAATGTAGCCAGGTGCTGGTGACTCCTAGCTACTCAGGAGGCTGAGATCTGAGGATTGTAGTTGGAAGCCAGCCCAGGCAGGAAAGTCAGAGACACTTCAATTAAAAAAAAAATTATTCAACTGGGCACTAGTGGCTCACGCCTGTCATCCTAGCTACTCAGAAAGCTGAGATCTGAGGATCTTGGTTCAAAGCCAGCCCAGGCAGGAAAGTCCATGAGACTCTTATTTTCCATAAACCACTAGAAAACCAGAAGTGATGCTGTGGCTCAAGTAGTAGAGCACTCACCTTGAGCTGAAGAGCTGAGGGACAGCACGCAGGCCCAGAGTTCAAGCCCCACAACTGACAAAAAATAAAAATAAAAATTACTGAGGAGGCTGGGATGTGGTTTGGAGGTAGAATGCATGAAGCCCTGGTTTCTATTCCTCAGTACCACATAAACAGAAAAAGTCAGAAGTGGCTCAAGGGGCTGGGAAGGTGGCTCAGTGGTAGAGCACTTGCCTTGCATGCATGAGGCCCTGGGTTCGATTCCTCAGCACCACATAAGCAAAAAGAAAAAAGCCGGACGTGGCGCTGTGGCTCAAGTAATAGAGTGCTAGCCTTGAGCTAAAGAGTTGAGGGACAGCACCCAGGCCCAGAGTTCAGGCCCCACGACTGAACAAAAAATAAAAAAATAAAAAAAAAAAGAAGTGGCTCTAGTGGTAGAGTGCTACCCTTGAGCAAAAGGAGCTCAGGGATAGTGACCAGGCCCTGAGTTCAAGCCCCAGGGCCAGCAAAAATAAACAAATAAATAAATATACTTGTAACCCGTACTTTAACTATTTTTGCTGACAAACAAAAGGAGAAGAAAAGCCTGCCATTTCCACTTCATCTCTCTACAGTTGCTTTGCAATCATCTTAGGTTCCAGGAAAGACAGATGTGGTCCGTGCGATATTTATGTGTTCCCTGAGGAACACAGGGCCTTACAGGACAGGCCCCTGCCGAACAAGGACAAAGGCCCGCCACCAAGAGGAATGATGTCCCCTTCAGCGATGGCAGCAACGACAACTTCTCCAGAATCTGGGATTCTCTAGAATCTGTACCGGAACTCTAGGCCTACCTTCAGACCCACAACACACATTCTTCTCCTCTGTATCCTGAAGATGAACGGAAGCACCATCTTTGTGGCATATAATTCCTTGCTCTGCCCTTCAGCTTGTCTTTATTTGGCATTCAGGGTGGGTGTTTTTTCACTCCGTCAACTGCTCTGCAGACTCTGGGGTCACAAGGGGACGTCTGCCTTCCACAAGTCTGACTAGTGTCTGTGTGGAGCGGCCCCTTCCGAAGGACATCTCTACTCCTGGGTGTTGCACGGGAATTACCTTCCCAGACTCCTCTCGGTGCCTACCAGCCCACCCCAGCCTCCAGGGGAGATCAAACGCCCCGCCACGGCCGCTGCCATCTTGTTTCCTGAGGGCCACTGGCTTGCTCTACTGCAGTGTGGCTGAGCACGTCTGGCCTGGCCTTTCTGTGAGCCTTTTGGGCATGGAGATGGGAGGCTTCCCCTGGACAGTAGATGCTGGGGGCCGAGGACTCCCGGCTGGGCTCTCCGATCCTCCATCCTCCATGTTGGGTGTCTGGCGAGTCCTAGGGATCAGGCCCTCTCTGCCTCTGTGACCTTGGACAGATCTCTTCCTCTCAGCAAGCCTCAGTTTCCATCTTGGTCAAGTGGGGATAATGGATGAGACGGAACCATTCCTTGGGTGAGGGCCAGGGTGGCCCACATATCACCCAAGACCCCTAGGAGCATGGTGTGTGTGTGTGTGTGTGTGTGTGTGTGTGTGTGTGAACAGGGGTATGGTTTGTGTGTGCACATGCATGGGTATGGGCAGGTACCTGTAGCTGTGTGTACATGTGACAGTGAACAGCCACATACTTGTGTGTGTGCGCGCACACGTGTGTGCATGCGGGGGAGGGGGAGGGGGGTGGCAATGGTCTTCCTCAGCACTTACCCCTGGGGCCAGGTAAGGAACCTGAGGCTTCTCCTGCCAAAGGCTGAGCTTGGAGGTCCACAGCTTCCTGACTTCTCCACCACACCTGGGCTTCTTCCAGCAGCTAGCACAGCCTGGCAGTGCATAAGCTCCCCTCCTCCGTGGCTCCCACCTATCCTTTTTTTTTTGGGGGGGTCCAGTCGTGGGGCCTGAACTCTGGGCTTGGGCGCTGTCCCTCAGCTCTTCAGCTCAAGGCTAGCGCTCTACCACTTGAGCCACAGCGCCACTTCCGGCTTTTTTCTTTTTGTTTATGTGGTGCTGAGGAATCGAACCCAGGGCTTCATGCATGCAAGGCAAGCGCTCTACCACTGAGCCACCTTCCCAGCCCCCCACCTATCCTTGAGTGAGGACAGCTTCCCGTTCAAGTCCAAGGATCCTGGGGTGACATCCCTGCCTCCTCAGAGACATGCTGCCTGCTTTCTCTCACTCTCTCTCTCTCTCTCTCTCTCTCTCTCTCTCTCTCTCTCTCTCTCTCTCTCCAACCTCCCCCCCCCCTCTGAGGCTGGTCTGGATCTTGTGATCCTCCTGCCTCAGTCTCCCCCAGGGCTGGGATTCCAGGCATGCACCACCATACCCACCCTCTCTATTTCCTGTTTGCGAGTCTCCCCTAGCACACCCTGCAAGGAGGGCAGGGAGCTTTGCTGTTGATTTAAACCTTCACCGGCATAGCCCAGTGCATGACACAGTCTCAGTAAATACGGCTGCACAGGAAGGAGCCTCAGACACCCCTCCCTGGCCTGTGTATGTATGCTTTTGGGGAGATGCCCTCATCAGGAAGTACCCACTGCAAGGAGAAAGGTGGCGAGAGCCCTGAGAGAGAACAGCCAGCCCGTGCGCTGGAACACCTCACCTCGCCCCACAGGGCCCGAGCCGCCCAGTGCGCCTGCCAAGTAGCCCAGTGTCCGTCCAGTCTTCTGTGGGCCCTGTGCTGCTCACTTATCTGGGCCTCTCGCCATTCAGCATGGAGCTGCACTGAGAGGCTGAGGGGCAGAATCAGGATTCAAACCGGATCAGTGACTCCAGAGCCAGC
Organism: Dipodomys merriami; assembly: GCF_024711535.1. NCBI lineage: Eukaryota > Metazoa > Chordata > Mammalia > Rodentia > Heteromyidae > Dipodomys > Dipodomys merriami. Next base: position 2,896,614 of record NW_027206124.1, on the reverse strand, counting down.
TAGAGGCCATTAGGGACCAGGTCTTCCCCCTCCCCCTCCCATCCCTCCCCCTCTCCCCTCAAGGGAAAATGCACTGGTGGCTCAGGCCCATAATCCTAGCTCAGGAGGCTGAGCTCTGTCAGAGGATTGAGGTTCAAAGACAGCCTGGGCAGGAAAGTTCCCATGAGACTCTTATCTCCAATTAACTACCAGAAAATCAGAAGTGGTGCTGTGGCTCAAAGTGGTAGAGTGCTCGCCTTGATTGAAAGAACTCAGGGACAGCGTCCATGCCCATAGTTCAAGCCCCACAATGAACAAAATGGAAGGAAGGAAGGAAGGAAGGAAGGAAGGGAGGGAGGGAGGGAGGGAGGGAGGGAGGGAGGGAGGGAGGGAGGGAGGGAGGAAGAAGGAAGCAAGGAAGGAAGGAAAGAAGGAAGGAAGGAAGGAAGGAAGGAAGGAAGGAAGGAAGGAAGGGAGGGAGGGAGAGAGGGAGGAAGAAGGAAGCAAGGAAGGAAGGAAAGAAGGAAGGAAGGAAGGAAGGAAGGAAGGAAGGAAGGAAGGAAGGAAGGAAGGAAGGAAGGGTAGTAATGGGCAGGTTAAGCCCATTCCTTTATTGAGGACCTACTATGTGCCAAGCCCTACTGTGTGCTGGACCCTGGATGCCAGACTGTAGTGGGGATGGAATATTCTCCCAGGAGGGCCTGAGACAAGAGGACCAGAGGGCAAGAAGCTGGGAAGAGGGGCAGAGGTCTGCCTGCGAGGCCTGGGAGTGGCCGACAGTATCTTCACTAGGCCTTGACGGTCAGTATAGATTTAGAAGCCTCATTAGAGGGAATCGCACCCAGGCTGTGGGAACAGCATGAGCAGAAGGGGGAGCCTGGGGTGGGGGTGGGGGAGCACCGGCCATAGGCAGAAGGTGGGGGATGTGAGGAGAGGGGATACAGGCTGATCACAGACAGTCTCACCTCCGAAAGGGCTGGAGGCCAAGGCCAGCCACCTAAGTCATACCAGGGATCCCAACTGCTTTCTTCCCTCTAGAACCTTCTTCCTTCCAGAACCTTCTTCCCAGCACCCCCATATGCACACATGCACATAAGCTTCGGGCCCTCAGGGTACACACAGAGCACCCTACAGTCCACACAGGCACTCACCCTCGCACACTCAGACACCCCACATACATGCCCAGGTCACACCCTTGTACCCTCCAAGCCCTGCTGGACACTCCCCACAAACTCACAGGACCACATTCTGCAGCAGGACCGCAGTGCAGCGGGCAGGGTGAGGCCGAGCTCCTGCCTTGATTGGCTCTTCCGCCCCCAGCTCAGCATGTGCTTTGGGAAAGGTTCCCTGCAGGGCAGAGGGGGTGCGGGCCCAGAGGGGTGACTCACAGGCCTGCCCAGCAGCTTTCGGCACTTGGCCTTTCAGTTCAGTTCCCTGTCGGTCCTCACAGGGCAGGTGGAGGCCACAGGGAGGCATGGAGGGGCCTGGCCTGCAAGCCACCCAGGACCATCCAGTCTGGCTTTGCTCATGGTGCAGAAGTGGCCTGTGACAGGCGAGCCATCACCTGGACCATTCCATGACTGTGGACTATTAAATACACCGAGCGCTGCGGTAAAGCCTGGTCTGGAGTCAAGGCTATTGAGCCAGACCAGTGCCTGGAACTAGAAGAGAAAAATTCACCCACAAAATCCGGACTTGCAACTAGATGGCAGTGGCTCACGCTTGTAATTCTAGGGAGGCTGAGATCTGAGGATCATGGCTGGAAGCCAGTGCGGGTAGAAAAGTTTGCGAGACTCTTTATCTCCAATAAACTACTCAGAAAAAGCCATGAGTGGAGCTAGAGCACTAGCCTTCAGCAAAAAGCAGCTCAGGACAATGTCCAGGACCTGAGTTCAAGTTCCAGAATGGGCGTGCATGCGCACACACGTGCACACACCTGTAGTTGCCCACAGAAAAGGCCACAGGCGCAACATCCACAAAGGGGAGGCCCAAGCTGGCAGCACCCAAACTCAGCCGCTGATCTTGAATCTGTGCACATTCTGACACTGTAGATCTGCTCAGACATGGTCTCACACCTCACACTGGTCCTCCATGTCAGCCATCTCCAGCCCTGCCCCCATGCCACTCTGTTTGTACACTGTGTCTCCTGACTGGCACTCACTCTCTCACAGGACAGATCTGGCTGCTAGAAATACTAGAATCTGTACCTGGGGCCCGTCAGAGCAAGCCGGTTTCTCTACCCGTGGGAGATTGGCAGTTCCCTGAACCTCCTTCTCCCAGCTTCCTTCACCTCTCCCTGAAAGGTAGTTTCCAGGCTACCATACCACTCCCTCATTGGCCTGGCTGCAGAGACATATCCAGAGGGCTGGCCTGCCTTCCCTGTAACACAATCCTGCTTTGTGGCAAGATTTCTGGGCACCCTGCACACTTATGCATGCTACCACAAGAAGTGTGGGGCTTGGGGCTTGGAAAGGCTCACGTGTTCCCAAATGATTCTGGTTTCAGAGGTATGGATCAGAACACTGTGCATGGTAGTGCACGTCTATAATCACAGCCCTGGGAAGGCAAAGACTTGAAGGTTCACAAGTTCCAGGCCAACTCAGGTTACATAGCTGACTCTTGTCTAGCCAGGCGCTGGTGGCTCACATTTGCAACCCTAGCTACTCAGAATCATGGTTCAAAGCCAGCCCAGGCAAGAAAATCTGTGAGCTTTTTTTTTTTTTTTAGTCGTGGGGCTTGAACTCTGTGCCTGGGCACTGTCCCTCAGCTCTTCAGCTCAAGGCTAGCGCTCTACCACTTGAGCCACAGTGCCACTTCTGGCTTTTTCTGTTTATGTGGTGCTGAGGAATGGAACCCAGGGCCTCATGCATGCATGCAAGGCAAGCGCTCTACCACTGAGCCACCTTCCCAGCCCTCTGTGAAAATTTTATCTACAGTTAACCACCAGAAAACCAGAAGTGGCACTGTGGCTCAAGTGGTAGAGTACTTGCCTTGAGCTGAAGAGCTGAGTTCAAGCCCCCAGACAAACAACAACAAAAGTAATAATAAGAATTAGCTGGGCATCAGTGGCTCACCCCTGTAATCCTAGCTACTCAGCAGGCTGAGATCTGAGGATCACGGTTCCAAGCCAGCCCGGGCAGGAAAGGCCGTGAGACTCTTATCTCCAATAAACCACCAGAAAACCAGAAGTGGTGCTGTGGCTCAAGTGGTAGAGTGCTTATCTTGAGCTCAAGAGCTGAGGGAGTGCCCAGGCCCAGATTCAAGCCCCACAACCGACAAAAATATAAAATAAAAAGAACAAGAATTGGGCAGATCTTCGGTGGTTACTGAGTTCCAGTCATCCCCGCCTTATCTGTGAGGAAACAGGCAGGGCTCAGAGAGAGGCTGGACGTGCCCAGGGCCTTGGGAAGCTGCTAGGAAGATCAAGACCCAGAGCCAGGACCAGCGCATGCAGCACCGAGTCCTTGGGAACATGTAAGACTACAGCGCAGGGTCACACTGCAGTGTAGTCTCCCTGCTCCAGATTGGGGCTTGATTAAATATTATGAATCAGCTACTTGCCTGGCACAGAGTTAGAAGTCATTCAGTGCAAAGCTTTTTGTTTCTGCATTTACAAAAAGCTGAGCCATAAACCTTTGTTTGATGAGATGGGGAGCAGAGTGACTCATGGGCCTTGTCTAAGGCCACCTGGGGACATCTGGACATCAAACTTGCAGGAGTACCAAGTCAGGAAGGACTGGAGAACAGGAGACTCCAGTCACCCATGTCAACAGCTGTGGGACAAGCTGGGTACGGTGACTGTAATCCTAGCTACTCAGGAGGCTGAGATCTGAGGATCTGTTTGAAGCCAGCCTAGGCAGGGAAGTCTGTGAGACTCTTTTTTTTTTTTTTTTGGTCCGGTCATGGGGCCTGAACGCTAGGCCTTGGGTGCTGTCCCTCAGCTCTTCAGCTCAAGACTAGCGCTCTACCACTTGAGCCACAGCACCACTTCCGGCTTTTTTGTTATGTGGTGCTGAGGAATCGAACCCAGGGCCTCAGGCATGCAAGGCAAGAGCTCTACCACTGAGCCACCTTCCCAGCCCAGTCTGTGAGACTCTTATCTCTAATTAACCAGCAAAAAGCTGGAAGTAGAGATGAGGCTGAAGAGGTAGAGTGCCAGCCTTGAGAAAAACAAAAGCCCAGGCAGGAGTACAAAGACCCAGAGTTCAAGCCTTGGCACACTTGTGCGCGCGCGCGCGACACACACACACACACACACACACACACACACACACACACACACACACACAGAGGCATGGATGTCTATAAAACCTTTCCGTAATATGCAACAGTAAAAAAATTAAAGTGGGGTGGGAAGGTGGCTCAGTGGTAGAGCGCTTGCCTTGCATGCTTGAGGCCCTGGGTTCGATTCCTCAGCACCACATAAGCAAAAAGAAAAAAGCCGGAAGTGGCGCTGTGGCTCATAGTGGTAGAGCGCTAGCCTTGAGCTGAAGAGCTGAGGGACAGCGCCCAGGCCCAGAGTTCAGGCCCCACGACCGGACCCAAAAAAAAAAAAAAAAATTAAAGTAATCTGAAGAGTCTCAGTATCAGGGAAATTCTAAGGTAAACCGTGACACATTCTTTTGTCAGTCATGGGGCTTGAACTCAGGGCCTGGGTGCTGTCCCTGAGCTCTTTTGCTCAAGGCTAGTGCTCTACCACCTTGAGCCATGCTTCACTTCTGGTTTTTTGGTGGTTAATTGGAGGTAAGAGTCTCATATACTTTCCTGTCTGGTCTGGCTTTTTTTTTTTTTTTTTTGTCGGTCATGGGGCTTGAACTCTGGGCCTGCGTGCTGTCCCTCAGCTCTTCAGCTCAAGGCGAGCGCTCTACCACTTGAGCTACAGCGCCACTTCCGGTTTTCTGGTGGTTTATTGGAGATAGGAGTCTCACGGTCTCTCCTGCCCGGGCTGGCTTTGAACCGCGATCCTCAGATCTCAGCCTCCTGAGTAGCTAGGATTACAGGCGTGAGCCACCAGCGCCCGGCTCTGGTCTGGCTTTGAACCAGGATCCTCAGATCTCTGCCTCCTGAATAGCTAGGATTAAAGGTATGAGCCACCAGTGCCCAGCTTGATACTTTCTTTTTTTTTTGTTGGTCATGGGGCCTGAACTCTGGGCCTGGGTACTGTACCTCAGCTCTTCAGCTCAAGGCTAGTACCCTACCACTTGAGCCACAGCGCCACTTCCGGCTTTATTCTGCTTATGTGGTGCTGAGGAATCAAACCCGGGGCCTCATGCATGCAAGGCAAGCACTCTATCACTGAGCCAACTTCCCAGCCCCTTGATACATTCTTTATATTGTTGTTACATTAAAGTTTTTTTTTTCCCAATAACACAGAAACATGTTTCCAATATACAGTTTTTGGAAAATGTGCAAAATTACATGCAAAGCTTATACTTCCGGCTATGAAAACATAATTTGTATCAGTCTAAGCATCTCACAAAGACCATCAGATAACAGCTGTTTATATGAGTGCTGTAGCTCATGCATGTATTCCTAGCTTGTTGGGAGGCTGCAATCTGGAGGATGACAGCTTAAGGTCAGCTCAGGTAAAAAGTGCATGAGAGATCCTATCTCAACAGCAAAAGCTTGATGTGGTGGCACACACCTGTCATGCCAACTATGATGGGAATCACAAATAGAATGATGGTAGTCCAGACCAGCCCAAGCAAAAATATTAGAGCAAATCAAGGGCTAGAGGCATGACTCCAACAGTAGAGGGCCTACTAACAAGTTAAAAGCCTGAGATCAAACTCTAACACCACTAAAACCAAAAACTTATAACCACTCCTTCTTCACTGCAAAAGGGTTGGGCTGTCCAGCCAGGCTGGGACTAGCAGAGATCTCTCCAATACTCAGCTGGTAGGCAGGTGCTCATGGCCCAGATGGCAGAAGGCTCCTCACCAACCCACAGACAGCCCCTTCCAACATTCATGGCGGGCTGTGCGGCCGCCCTTCTGACACTAGGCTGACCATCTCCTGATCACTAGCCTGGCTCCATGACGTGGGCTAGGCACACGGCTCATGGCAGAAACATTTGATTATGATCATTTGGGCTGGCCGGGTACTGGTAGCTCACGCCTCTGATCCTAGCTACTAAGGAGGCTGCGATCTGAGGATCGTGGTTCAAAGCCAGCCCGGGCAGGAACATCCGTGAGACTCTCATCGCCAATAAACCACCAGAAAACTGGAAGTGGCGCTGTGGCTTAAGTGGGAAGTGCTTGCCTTGAATTGAAGAACTCAGGGACAGAGCCCAGGCCCAGAGTTCAAGCCTCCTGATCACCACTACCAACAACAAAAAGATCATCTGGTCTCTGCAGTCTGGGGTTCCCAAGGTTAACATGATGCGTGTGTGTGTGTGTGTGTGTGTGTGTGTGTGTGTGTGTGTGTGTGTGTGTGTGTGTGTGTGTGTGTGTGTGTGTGTGTGTGTGTGTGTGTGTGTGTGTGTGTGTGTGTGTGTCCAGAGTTCAAGCCTCCTGATCACCACTACCAACAACAAAAAGATCATCTGGTCTCTGCAGTCTGGGGTTCCCAGGGTTAACATGATGCTTGTGTGTGTGTGTGTGTGTTGCGTGTGTGTGTGTGTGTGTGTGTGTGTGTGTTGGTTGTGGGACCTGAAGCTCTACCACTTGAGCCACAGCACCACTTCTGGCTTTTTCTGCTTAGGTGATGCTGAGGAATTGAACCCAGGGCCTCATGCGTATGAGGCAAGCATTCTACCACTGAGCCACATTCCCAGCCCAGCATAATGCTTTTGACACATCTATCTATTGGATGAGGAATAATTTTAAAGTATTACTTTTGGGGGAAAACATATAACCTAATGCTACCTTTGTGTTACAATGAGCACAGGGATTATATGGATTGGACCACATAATTCTCTTCTTCAAAAATAAAGGCCTGGGCTTTCCAGGGCCCCCTGTGACTCAAAACAAGGAGAAGACTTGGTCAGACAAGTGGTCCACACAGCCTGGGTCTTCCAGCCCCTCCAGGGAGCTCCGAGGGCAGCAACAGAATGCACAAACCCGCACCAACATTCAACGCCGCTGCCAGACAGTCTGTCCTCGAGGCCACCAGGGTTCCTGGAAATGTCAAGTGTCTGTCTGGGGCTGGTGTCACCTTTGAATGGAAGGGCATGCGCATGGCACGCTCATGGGGACTGGCAGGGAGATGTTCGAGTTTGGTTTCACAGCTGGGGACTGGAAGGAAGAATCTGAGACTGTGTGTGAGAGGAAACACTTGGGAGCCTGGCCAAGGGCCTCCATCTGAGCTTTGCTGGGAGAAGGCAAGAATTACACCCACTGCCCATCTCTGGGTCTCATGGAAGCCAAAGGGGACCTGGCTGAGCACCCGGCTGGGCCTCCACGGGCATGAGTGTGGGCGCGGCACGCAGGCAAGGGGGTCTTAGCTAATGTTGTGTCTCATTCCGGTGCTGGTCTGCACATGGACAGGGCTTGGGGGGGCCTTTGCCTCCCACACCTGCGGACTCGGACACGCAAGACTGCTGGATGAGCCAGCGTCCCACAGCCAGCCCTCCCTCCTGGAGCCACTCATTTGTGGGAGGGGCACAGAGGCGTGATGCTGATCTGGGGGCCAGGTCCACTGGGTAAGGGACACCCTGCAGTCACAGAAAGCACTCTGGGAAAGGAGCAAGCCTGGCAGTGCGCACCTCATCAGAGGTGAGCAGAGGTGGTAGGGTGGCGCCACAGGCCTGACCCAGAGTACGAGAGGAGTTCTCTCCGGGGGGAGGGGGTTCTGTCATCTCTGAGGGTGTCCTTCAGGGGGAATATCATCCACAAGGGTCTCTCGGTGGGGGGGGGCTGTCTCCCTCTCCAGGTGGGACAAAAACAGAGGCAGGCTGGTGATGGCTGAGAACGTTCCAGGCCTCCCTCCCGCCTGCTTGAGCCCTGGAGCAGTGCCAAGGGACTGGCTCCATCTGGTCTGCTCCAGCCGGTACCTCGGTCAAACCTGGGCTGAGTGCTGATGACAGGCTGTCCTCACCGGCCAGCTGCAGCCTTCCGTTATCTGCGCCAGTCTCAGGAAAGCAAGTGCTGACCCCACTGAGGTGAGGGAGGTGCTGGGGGCTGGGAAGGACCCCTGCCCAGGGTCAGCCATCTTGCCCCACCTCCCCCGTGTGTCAGAGAGCTGGGCGCGGGGTAGCGAGGTGTCTGTGGCACAGTGCTGGCTCAAGTGGCATCTTATGTGGTCTCCATCATTGGCTCTCTACATCCTCAGACTCTCAGTGTTTCCCATCCAGAAGTGGGGGCCTCCATTTGCCCCCAGGAGACAGGGCAGGGCCTGGGGACACAGACTACAAGGTAATGCTAAAGCCCCACAAACCTAGGGCAGAGCAGTTGATGGAGAAGGCCCAGGGCCTGGGCAGTGGCCGCCTGTGACCAGCACCATGGAAGCCTGTCTGTCACTCACAGAATGGTGTGGCAGGGTGCCGAGGCTGACCTCAGGTCATCAGGACACCCAGGGTTTGGCTGGGGGAGCTGAGGAGGGGCAGCTCTGAAGGAGGCTTTGCAGGGGGAGGCCTATGCCCAGCCAAGGGGCGGGAGCGTGGGGACCCTCTAACCAGACAGAGCTTGGCTTTGTTCCTGAGCACACAGCCTTCTGCTTGTCACAAACTCTTCTTGAACAGGGCCGAGCTCTGTCCCAAAGGGCAGGAAGTGGCATGCGTGCACTAGTATTTGTGGGAACATCCTTCACCCAAACAAAGCCAACTGGCTGGCGAGAGGTGGGGGCCCCTGCCCTGGGGACCCAAGCCCTGGGCAGTCACCCCGCTGTCTTCAGGCCCAGATCTAAGGGTGGGGTAGTGTAGCAGCCTCGTAGGCCTGTGCTCCCCCTCCATGGCCAGGACGGCAGTACAGACGCCCCAGAAGCCCTGGGTTCAAATCTCAGCACCCTGGCCAGGCTGGCTCTTTAACTCCCCAACCGAGCAGCAGTCAGAGGCTTCCCAGGCACACAGGAGACAGGATGGCGGAGAACACCACGTGTTTCCGTATTGCATTAACAACAAACATGATTCCATTTCTAGAGTAAGAGCACCAGGCATCCCCAGACATTCCTGAGACAGTCCCATGTTCCCAAAATCTGCGGGCCAGCAGAGATGTGGCTTCCCAGGGCAGGGCAGCCAGGGCGGGTGGCTGTCATCCACATTTTCTCTCTGCTTCTTCGGTGGCAGTGTCCCCAGTACTGCGTGGGGCAGGCTCTGCTGCGGGGACACAGACTCCTGGCCAGAGCGGGCAGGGGCTCTGGAACTGGTCTTTGGTCTTCCAGACAGCAAGGACAACACTGTGGCCTGACTGCCTGCGGCTGTGCCCTCACTGTGGGGCCGGGGGGTGGGGAGGGCAGCACCTGTGCAAGGCAAGTGATCTACCACTGAGCCACCTTCCCAGCCCATGGCAGCACCTGTGAACCACACACCACACCAAGGCCACAGGCTAGAGCTCTGGACAAGGGCAGGCAGCAGCCGCTGTCTCCTCTGTGGACCCCACCAAGGCGGAGCCTGCGAGTGATCTAGCTCAGGGCCTGGCTGGCCCGTCCCTCCCTCCCTATTTGGAAATATCATGCACACCCCTAAAGCCTTGTCTTCCTGGGCTTTGCTCTGGCCAGTACTCCAAGGATCCTCTTCCCTCACAGCCACTGCCCAGTCTTTTCTCTCAGCCAGGCCCCCAGCCCAGACTGTCACCTCTGGCTGCCACCCAGAAGCAGTCCAACCTCACCCTCAGCCGCTCACTACTGGGCCTCCCCTGCAGCAGCACGGAGGATGCAGCGCGGGGCCGGCAGAAGAGCGGCTGGGTGGGCAGCTCACCTCCTGCGCCCCTGGGGATGTCCAGCCACCAGCGCTCTGTTCTGGCGGCTCCAGCCTCATGCTTCTTCAGCCACACCTAAGCTGCTCCTGTGGCCATCCCAGGGACACAGGGACCGCAAGCCGAGAGGCTGGGGGACACGGACAGAGACGAAGGGTACTAGCGGTGTCCAGGGGCTATTCTGGGGGGTGGCCTCGAGCAAGCATTCCATCTGGCTGGAGGCACCGTGGGTCCGCAAGTGTGTCCCACTGTGTCGCCACAGCTTCTATGCTTGGATCCTGCTCTGAGGGACAGCTACAGTCCTGGCTGGGGCTGCCCAGCGAACCCAGCCACCAGCCTATGTGGTGGCCAGGTGCACACCAGCCACAAAGTTTGTACCCGTGAGCTCCACAGCCTGCAGTGCCGTGGGCCAAAGCCTGGTGCACGACGTGGGGGTGTCCACTGGCCCCCAGCACAGGCCGTCCCCACGCACCCCACGCGTGGACCGGCGGGGCTGCGCTCCTTGCCCAGGCCTATGGCGCTGTCGTCACGCTCTGCTCACCATGGTCCACACTCCAGAGGCGGTAAAACTCAGCAAAGTCCACGTAGGGCTCCACTCGGCCATCCTCGCCTGGTGGGAGCGAGTGGGCAGGCCGGGAGCGGAAGAGGCCCCCGTCAGAGCTGGAGCTGCTGCTCTGCGTGTGTGTATTGGTGGACTGCAGGGTCAGGGTCGGGCTCTGGCTGCAGAAGGAGGGAAGGGGGACAACTGAGGCAGGACCTGCAGACAGAGCCCCAACCTTCGGTGGGCCGCAGGCCTGCCTATCAGAGATGGCCGTAAGAGCCAACCAGCTGTTCTGAGGGACACAAAAGCTGTCAAATGCATTCTTTTTCTGTTTTGGTTTTCGGAGACAGGGTCTCACTATATTGTCTGGGTGGCCATGAACTCAGGATCCTCCTGCTTCAGCCTGACTGCTGGGATTGCAGGCAGGTGTCATTATGCCAAGCCTTCAAGAGTATTTCAGGGGGCTGGGAAGGTGGCTCAGTGGTAGAGCACTTGCCTTGCATGCATGAGGCCCTGGGTTCGATTCCTCAGCACCACATAAACAAAAAGAAAAAAGCCGGAAGTGGCGCTGTGGCTCAAGTGGTAGAGTGTCAGCCTTGAGCTGAATTGCTGAGGGACAGCGCCCAGGCCCAGAGTTCAGGCCCATGACTGGACCCCCCCCCAAAAAAAAAGAAAAAAAAAAGAGTATTACAGCACTGGCTATATGCGGCTCTTTAAGCTGACAGAGGGTAAATGGAACACTCGCATGGTGTCAGGGCTAAGCAGCCATGCATGGTGACCTTCCTCTGTTAGGGAAAGTTCTACTGAGGCTCTGAGCCACTCCAATCTCAGCCTTGGACCACAGGCAGGCAGGACCCCTATTCCAGGAAACTTTCTGCCTCTTGTGGACTGGGTGCACAACAGCCGCTGCCTGCCAGTTCCCAGCACGCACAGCACCAGCTCAGGCTGGCCCGCATGTGACCCAACTGTCTCAGCTAGGGGAGGGCAGAGGCCTTGGAGGCCCAGGGAGTGAGGCGGAGGATGCTCATCCTCCGTGGGCCACAGTGATCAGCTGTGTGGACGCAGCTGGTGGCTTCCTGGGGTGGGGGTGGGGCGAGGAGAGGACAGGCTGACCCCGTTCAAGGATTGCTCGAGCTGCCCGTGGCTCTGGGACTCCCGGCTGCTGGCAGACTCTTCCTGCCACAATGTTAGCAGCAGATCTTGTGGGCAGAAGGCAGGCCCGGGGCAGGCCGAGGCAAACAAGGCCCTTCTAATTGGCCACATCCTGCCTGCTCCATCCTGATGGGCTGGGTGTGGGATCTGTTACCCCTGCAGGGCTGTAATATGGAAACCAGATCCCTTCCCGCCCCCCACGGGGTGCTGGCTACAGACCTGTCCCACAGGTCTATAGGGAGGGGCAGCTCCTGCCCAACCCCATCCCCACTTCATGAACGCCCCCTCCCCCTAAACTAGACAAACCTTTCAAAGCTGAAACCCGCATGGACCCTTGGGGGAGCAGTGGTGGGAGAAGCAGGGCAGGGGCAGTGGTCCCTGGCCGACCCAGGGACCCACACAGAGCCCATGGAGAGGTCTAGCCTAGGCTACACACTCCCACATGGGAGAAAAGAACAAGAGAACCTGCACAAAGCAAGGTCCAAAGCAATGATGTGGCCTGACCCAGTGGATGGTGGACTGTCCCCTCCAGCCCTCCTGGGCCACCCAGGTCCAGCTTTACCAGCAACCATCTATGCTGCCCCAGGGGCGGGGGGGGGGGGGGAGGGGGAGGCTGGAGAGGTCCAGCACGGCGGGCACAGGGCAGCGCCTTGGCTTACTTGGTGAGGGTGGGAGTGGCTTCATCCAGGGTGGAAGCGCTGTGGGCCCCGTTGACCATCTGGCCTTGGGACGGCATGACGAGGGACAGGGTGACACTGGTCTTGCTGGTGCTCTGGGCACTGGAGTAGGGCACGGACACAGGGTACACACGGCCCCCTGCAGCTGTGGGAGGAAGACAGCGGTGGGTAGGAGGAGGGGGTGGGAAGAGGAAAGAGGCACAGGGATATTGCTTCTCTGGGCTGAGGGGTTGTAGACTGGGAGGCTCCCCGAGCCCCCAAGGGGCCCTGGATCCATGGAGCAGCGCAGGAGCAGAGCCCTCCCTTCAGCACGGAAGCTGTGCTGAGGCAGGGTGGGTGACGGCCCAGCTTCCCCTGACGGCTTAGTCCACAGAAGTCTGCTCCTCGCTGAGGCTAACCCAATAAAAATACGGCTGCAATAAAAAGCCAGAGAAATGCCAGCAACCCTGGGGTCTGGTGGAACACACCCAGCCACTAAGTTCAAGTTCTAAGATGTTTCTTTTCTTTTTTTTTTTTTAAGATCTGTTTCTTTAAAAAAGGAAAGGAGGGGGGGCTGGGAAGGTGGCTCAGTGGTAGAGCACTTGCTTTGCATGTATGAGGCCCTGGGTTCGATCCCTCAGCACCACATAAGCAAAAAGCAAAAAGCTAGAAGTGGCGCTGTGGCTCAAGTGGTAAAGCGCTAGCCTTGAGCTGAAGAGCTGAGGGACAGCTCCCAGGCCGAGTTCAGGCCCCACGACGGGACCCAAAAAAAAAAAGGGAAAGGAGGGGCTGAGAATATGGCTTAGTGGTAGTGTGCTTGCCTAGCATGCATGAAGCCCTGGTTTGATTCCTCAGTACCACATACACAGAAAAAGTCTGAAGTGGTACTGTGGCTCAAGTGGTAGAGTGCTAGCCTTGAGCAAAAAGAAGCTCAGGGACAGTGCCCAGGCCCTGAATTCAAGCCCCAGGACTGACCCAAAAAAGAGAGCGAGGAGAGGGGAGAGGGTGAGAAAGAGAAAGAGGGAGTGAGGAGACAGAAAGAGAAAGAAAGGAAAGAAAGAGAGAAAAAGAGGAGAAAGTAAGAAAGTAAAGTACTGCTAGGCACCTGGCTCATTCCTGTTATCCTATCAACTCAGCTCAGAAGGCTGAGATCTAAGGATCATAGTTCAAAGCCAGCCCAGGCAGGAAAGTCCATGAGACTCTTAGCTCCAACTAAACACCAGGAAACTGGAAGCGGTGCTGTGGCTCAAAGGGCTAAAGCACTAGCATTGAGCCAAAGAACTTAGGGACAGTACTCAGGCCCTGAGTTCAAGCCCCATGACTGGCAAAAAAAAAAGAAAAAGAAAAAGAAAAAAGAAAGTATCTGCCCAGTCCACTGTGGCCAGAGCCAGGCCTCGGGGCCTGATCATCTGTCCGTGTCTTGTGGCCTGCACTGTGTGCTCATGTGGCAGATCTTCAAAAGATGGCAGGGAAGTGCTACCATTCTCATTATACAGACAGCGCAGAGTTGGCAAACCAAAGCATCAGGTCAGAACCGCTCAAAGCTGGGTCTCCTGCTTCACAGATGCCAAGCAGTAAGGCCACCACTTTGTGGCACACCCACCTGGGGCTGGGGTGGGTGTGGGCTGGCTCATCTCTCCCAGTGGGTAGCCGAAGTTCCTCACCAACAAGGTCATGTCCTCGTGCCGTGGGCAGAACTTGGCACGCTCCCCCCCACTGGCAAAGGTGTCACCATGGATACGCTTCACCCGGTCCACCACGGCCTGGGCCACTGCATCCAGAGAGGTCTGCTTGGCAAACTCAGTGTCAATCATTGCGGCGATCTCCTGGGGGTGGAACCAAGGAGCTGGTTGAGAAGTGAGGAGTGGCCTTGGGAAGGGGGACCCGTAATCCCAGGGTCCTGTTGATTTAGGGGGTCACAAACCCAGCAGGTAAAGGAAGTCCCTACCAGCCAACTTGTAATCTGAGCTTTTCAAGACCTTTAGGATAATCTTTCTGGAACTTTCGAGTTAGAAAAGTTGGCTTCCATACCTCTAAATGGATCACTTCCCTGGGTTATTACAAGAGTTACATAGCATCACGAATCTGAGCAGTCTGTAGACTGCTAAGAAGGGCCATGTGAATGGCCAGCATCAAGCATTGCTTCTCACACTAACTTGCTGAAGGCTACAACATGCCAGGTTTGTCAGAACCTGAGAATGAAGACATCATGTTCTAGAACCTGGGAGATGCCACTGGATACGTGGCACCAAAGAAAGACAGAAAAAAAGAAAACCACAGTTCTTTACGGGAGGACTGGCTACGGCTCGTAGAGGTAGAGGGCAGACAGGTGAGGGGAAGGGACCGCACGGGGAGCCAGGCTCAGCTCCACCGTCCCACCGTGACCTCAGACAGAACCCTGGGAGCTGAGCCCCACCCGAGTTCCCTGCTTTAGTAAGCCACTGGCCCCTCTGTGCCACAAAGTTGCTGGGATGAATAAGAAGAAAACAGTGAAAAACCCTGAACACAGGGAATTGGGAGATAGCTACACTTTCTTTGTTGAAGAGGATGAATTAGAGTTGGGCACAGTGGCTCATGTCTGTAATTCCAGCTGCTTGGGAGGAAGAAATAATAAGACTGAGGGTAGTTGGGCTCAGGCCCGTAATCCTAGCTACTCAGGAGGCTGAGATCTGAGGATCATGGTTCAAAGCCAACCCCAGGCAGGAAAGTTCGTAAGACTCTTATGTCCAATGAATCACCAGAAAACCGAAAGTGGCACTGTGGCTCAAGTGGTAGAGTGCTCACGTTGAGCTGAAGAACTCAGGGACAGCACCCAGGCCCAGAGTTCAAGCCCCATGACTGACAAGAAAAAAAAAGACTGAGGGTAGATGTCAGCCTGGACAAAAATACAAAACCTATCTAAACACAAAGGCAAAATTAACGTGGGCTCAAGTGCAGAACACTTGCTCAGCAAATGCAAGGCCCAGCGTTCAATCCCCAGTGCTGCCCAGAAAGGAAAAAGAGATGATCAGAGGCAGGCATGGCAGTGCACACCTGTGTTCCTGGCACATGACTTTGAGACCAGCCTGGAAGTCATACTTCAGTGACGACTGCTTGCCACCTGTGCACCACGTTGTGCGAGAAACATGTCTTTTCTCCCTGACTCAACAGCTCCATTTCCTGTGCCTGACCTCAGCACAGTCCCCACGGGAGCATGGCCTTCCCCACTGCACAGGCCTCCACAGGAGCACGGCCCTCCTCGCTGCAGAGGTGAGGGACTCTGCGGCTCACTGAAGAGAGGCCTCCTGAGGCTGCGGCTGGGAGGCCTGATACCTCAGCCCAGCTCTGTGCAGCAGGCTGCAGCCCTTCCTGGGCTCTCCCCCTCAGCCCAGAACAATCTGATGGGAGTCTCTCCCTCTCCCTCTTCCTCAGCACTTGTGCTGAACAGTGAAATGAGTACTGCTTTGGGCAGGAGCAATGTCTTCAGAGCTCTGAGCTTTTCCTTCCCCACCTCTTGACCTCTGGAAAGATGTCTGACAGCTTGTGAGGAGAGCGCCTGGCCACCCGTGCAGTGTGTGGCTCACCTGGTTGGCCTGGCCAGGCCCGTGGGCTGCCTCCAGGGCCTTGTAGAGTCCTTCGGACATCAGTACCAGGAAGCCGGTCACCCCGTCCAGTGGCTGTGCACCGTGGATCTCTGGCTCAGCGATGATGGGTTTGGACTTGGCGGCACTGTGGGAGAGGGGAGGGAGGGCTTGGTGTGGATAGACCACCAGGTGGAGGCTGCTTCTGCTGGGGGGAGAAGCTACACCTAGAATGTACAATACAACACTGACTTGGTAAGTGGAAAAGAAAGAGAAAATCAGCGCAGACCTGAGGGCCAGGAGAGCTGGTGTGCTCTGGGGTTCAGATGGCCAAGGTCAAATATCAGACTCCAGCCTTGTTTGGTGTCTCCTGTCTATAGAGCCTGGCAGGGCAGGGCAGAACAGCAAGAGAGGAGGCCATGGAAAAGCCCACTCCTCTCTGAAGGTGGTAAAGTGCTCGCTGAGGAATCAAGCCAAGCAAACCCACAGTCTTGAGTTCAAACCGGACTGTCAAAAAAAAAAAAAATAAAAAAAAGCAAGCAAGCCCACTCACAGGTGTCTATACAGCTCAAGCCACAAATAGACCATGTGCAGAGACACCATTTGCTAACCTGCAAATCTGGAGCACATGTACATGGGCCCGAGGACATTCCTGACACAACACTCAGAGGACAAAGTGGACACATGCCGAGGGCTGGGCTGTCCAGGCCCACCAGGTGCTGGAATCCCAGAGGCTGCACTCAGGTGCAGGTGTGCAGGTGTGTGAGGGGCATCGCTTGTGTAAACAGAGGGGGACGTGACCTTAGCTTCGGCCTCCGAGCTGCGCACAGGAAGTATGGACCTGAGTACATCACTCAGACTGCAATAAGGTAGTTAAGGAAGAAAGGTAAGGGGCACACTCCTGGGAGTGTATACAGGGTATTTCTGTGGGTATTTCAGGGGGCTGCTGTCATCCTTAGCTCTCAGAAAACACCCAGAGGCGCCTGTGTGCACGTTCGCATGTGCAGACACACATGAGAAACTGGCGGCCTCAGCAGGGTCTCCTGGGTTGCACGGATGGAAGACTTGCCGTCACTGCCCTGCCCTGAGCCCTTCACACACAGGCCTTCAACAGAGCAAAGAAAACCCTATAAATTAATGACAAAGGTTCCAAACTGCTTAAATCCTGGGAGGCGCAGGTGAGGAGGTCTGGCCCTTGCTGACGGGGTCTTTGGTGAGGTTCCTACGGCCCTGCCACGTAAAAGCTGTGGCTGGCATCACCCAAGTGCCAGTGTTTCCTACACAGGTTAGCCAGCCATTAAGGACACATGCTCCAAATTCAGGCTGTCTGAGGTCAAGTCCTGCCTTGGTCCATCACCAGGCCTATGACCAGGCAGGCTACCTGATGTCTCCGTGCCTCATATATCTGAGGAACATATCTGAGGATCTGAGCAAGTGGAGAACGGAAGGCTGTGTGTAAGGAGCGGTGTAGGCTGGCCGCAACAAAGGCTCAGCAGGACTGTCACTGCCACGAGCTGGGTATCACCACAGAGGGCAGCGTCCCCGCAGGAAGGCAGGTCACTCATCTCACACCTCTGCACTGCCTCTGGCCACGGGCAGCAGTGACCAACAGGCTGGTAGCCTGCTCATACCTATCCACGCCAGCTCTTCATGCCACCTCCTGCTTGCCCCACCAGGCCCTGCGACACTGCTGCTTGCCCTGGCTTTGGCCCAGCTTCCTTCTTGACCCCTTGCCAGCCTAGCACATGGGACTCAACTCCTGGCCTGCTCACCCAGGCCCCACCGCATACCTGTTACCCTGGGGTTAGGAAAAGTGTCTCCCTGAGCCTCAATAACCCCTCCCTCTGCGGCCTGAGATCAGCTTCTGGCCCCAGCCCTCTGCGGGCTGCTGGCTGGCCACCCACCTGAGCAGGTCTATGTCAGTGTAGCCATATTTGACCTTGTAATCCCCGATGCGCCTGGTGCTCTCCTGCCCACAGATGACCCCCACCTGCTTGATCTTTCCTGCGTCCAAACCTACCAGGGAGAGACAGAACAGGCATTCCTGTAGAACCATCCCTGGTTCATTACAAATTTAGGAAAAAAAAAAAAAAAGAGAGAGAGAGGGAGAGAGAGAGAGAGAGAGAGAGAGAGAGAGAGAGAGAGAGAGAGAGAGAGAGAGAGAGAGAGAGAGAAACATGCCACGCCAACAAGGAGGAGGAAAGGGAGGTAACAGCAGGGTGACATGGTGAGCAGCTACACAGCACCCCTAGTGTCCTAAGAACATCCCCTTCCCCAGGCCACGCCCCCTCCATGCACCCCAGGCTGACTGGCCACAGACTGAAGCGCCCAGCCCTTCCACCCCTCTCCCTGGCCAGCAAAGGAGAGCACATGAGGGGTACAGGGGTCAGTCCCCTCACACTGACCCCCCAGCCCGGCATCCTCTGCTCACCCAGCTGGGAAAGGCGGAAGAGCTCATCCTCGTTCTCTGTGGTATGGTCCATGTTCAGCTGGGTCACCTGCAACCCATCCGCTGTGGACTTGCACAGGAGTGCCCGGTTCGTGCCTGCAGCACAGTTTGAGCAGCTAGGCAAAGACTATGCAGGAGGAGGCGGAGGCCCCTGGGAGAGGAGGGGACCCCTGAGAGAAGGGGGGAGGGCAGGCTTCTCACACAGGCTGCAGGAAAGGCCAAGGCTAGACCAGGGGTGACCTACCAGTTGGGGGCAATTGGTGACAATCACAGGATCATGCATGTACTAAGAGTACTAGGGTAGAGGTATCTCTACTCTGGAGGTGACATCACACCACAATGTCTAGGATTTGCTTCACAAAAATTTGGGGATGAAGGGCAATAGATGGAATAGAACCAGCCACAAGGTAATTCTTGGCATTGGATGGGACATGGTGGTCCACTAAGTACTAATCTCGTTTTGGTTCGAAAGTTGCTGTCTAACAAATTGCTAAGGAATGGAGGAAGACAGAGGGGTGCACAAGAGGTCTCTGCAGTCCCCACAGTAGGAACCTGCATGCTCTACACTCTCTTCTGCTTCCCAGACGGCCGCTCCTTTTCCCATTAGTCAGATGCTCAGTTCTCCCAGCTCACTGCTGGGGGATGCTGACTGGGTATTCGCACCACATAACCTCTTTTGGAGCCACTTCAGAGCCAGACTGTGGCTCACCATAGGCTACAAGCCAGTTAGTGGCAGAGTGAGGCCAAACGCCAGGATGCCTGCTCCATCCAGGCCATCCTCCTCCTGGATGGTGTGGCTGGAATGAGGGCACATGTCCAGTGGCTGCAGGACACTCTGCATCTGAGGTTCTATGTGCCTAGAATGCAGCCCACTAGAGAGAGCTCCAAGCCCAGTCTCCCCCCTCCTCCCCTCCCCGGGCCTGGGACAGTGGGTGGCTCACCAACGTTGGCCACGTAGAGCCTGTTGTTGAGAAGAACTGCCACGACGGCCATGGCGCCTCCTGAGATCTCCCTCTCCAGCACCTTGAGTCTCTCCAGTATCTTCTGATATTGAGGAGGCAGCTGGTGCTGGGGCACACCCTGCATCCATCAACAGAGGGGTCAGGCAGGCAGGTGCTCCAGATGGGAGTAGGGATGTGAAGGCCCAGAGGACAGACAGATGGCTGTGGCATGGCCAGGATGAAGGCCTGTTCAGGAAAGCCCGCAAGCCCTAACACAGGAGCAGCCCGAAGCTGCTGGCAAGTGATGAGGCTGCAGCCTGGGACCACAGGACTGGAAAGGCCTGACCTCCCTCCCGTCACTGAAAGCCAAAGCTGAGCCTCAGGGAAAGCTGTCCCATGCACAGCAGGCCACAGGAGCCTCTCAAGCACAGGCCCATTGGCTCCCACGATTCCTTGGCTCTGCTGGGTCCATGCTTGGTGAGTGACCATGGCAGGTGAGCTGGCTTCCGGCAGAGCTAGGCCTTGACATCTGGGCCCATGCAGGTGGGGAGGTTACCTCTGGTAGCTGGGACTGGAGGCTTGCCTTCTCAGCCAGCGCATCATCGATGGACTCCAGGAAGCTCCTCTCCACCACGTCGAAGGCCTGCAGGACACAAGACGAGGCCAAGGCCGGCTCAGCCACCGGTCACCTCACACTGGAACGCCCTGGGAGAGCGCGGCAGGTCACTGCCTCCACAGCCGTGCTCACAGGACCCAGTGCCACACCCATCAGCTCCGGGGCTTCTTGCACATCAGGGGCAGGGGTACTGCTCAGGCAGCACCCAAAGGGACTTAAGAGCCCAGAGCAGAGCCTGGGCTTGGCATCAGAGTGGCTCAGCCCCAAGCAGGCAGCCCTCGGCTCAGCACTGGCTCTGGGCAGTGCTAGGTCAATGGAGCACAGTGGTCTCTTCCTGAAGGCTTCTGTCAAGCCCTGCCAGGTCCTGCCTACCATGATGCTGACCCCTTCTCCAAGGTGTGGGTACTGCCAAGTCACTGCACAGAAGCCCAGAGTCCCAAGAGGACAAGAAAAGGCCGGGCCATCTTCATGGGCTTGGAAATGGAGACGCAGGAGGAAAACTCCAACATGACAGTGGGCAGCGAGGCTGCTGGCCAGCAAGGACACAGCTGGGAGTTGGGGAGGGGAGCTCCTTCCTGGCCATATGCAGCAGCTAGAGGCTGCACCTGACTCACTCAGAGGAGGGGGCTGCTCTGAAGACCCTGGTCTCTACCAGGCCTCCCTCCCTCTGCAGCAGCATCTCCTCCAGAGCCAGACTGCCAGCCCTACAGGACCACTACTTCATGCAAGGCCTTCAGCTCCTAGGGATGGATGAGAGCCCTCCTGTACCAGGGGCTGCTCCCAGCTCTGCTCCTCAGCAGGGGGAAAGAAGCTAGTGGGTTGTGGACCAACCCTAGATACATTCATAGCGACAAGGCCAGGGCCCGGGTGGGTTGTCACGCAAGTCAGCTGGGTGACAGCAGCTACCTGGAGCTCCTACCTGCAGCAGCACCCGCCGCACGTCGGCCTCGGTGTGCTCAGCATTGAGCTGGCCCAGCAGGAGCTCTGCCGACAGCCGCTGGGCCACAAAGTTGGTCACCCGGTTGCCATCATAGCCGTTGAAGACGCCGTACAGGAAGCAATTGTTCTCACTCCTGGTAGAGGGAGGGTGAAAGGAGACCTAACACCAGGACCTTGGATGGGGAAGAAAGAACTGGGGGAGACTAAAGACAAAGGCTTCAGGTCCCCACATGGGTCGCCTACTTTGTCTATTATTTCATGGTGCCCATGACCTTCTGCCTTCCGTCTTCCCCATGCCCCGTGCAGGCCCTCCACAAGATGGGGAAGGTACCACAGCAGAGGCTTGCTGCCAAGGGCCACATTTAGGGCAAGCCCCACACCCAATGGTGTCTTGCTTGCAAACCTCCACTACAGGCATACCTGAACTTGAGCCAGTTGTCCTCCAGGGGGTGACTTTCGATGCCCTTCCCATCGGAGGAGTAGCTGCGGTTGGAAGCTGAGCCAACGCCAGAGAGGTGGCAAGGCGGCAGGTCATCTGTCCAGCTTGCCTGCTGCTCCTGGGGGCGGGGAGAATGCCAGGAAATCATGAAGTGCCACCTCCCTCTCCCACTCACCTGAACCAAAGGGTTCTACTCCTTTCTGAAAGCAACGATCCTTGTACAAAGAAATACATGCAGAAGGCTTTCCTGTCTTTATGGACAATCTACAAATGGTTCCTGGGGACCCCCTCTCCCCCACAAAAAATCAGTGTTCCAACACGTGGTTTCCAGGATGGATCTGGGTTGTGAAACACAAGCAAAACACAAATGAAGCAAAGCCCTTGCGGGAAGTTTTTTTTTTTTTTTTTTTTTTGGTCTGGTCGTGGGGCCTGAACTCTGGGCCTGGGCGCTGTCCCTCAGCTCTTCAGCTCAAGGCTAGCGCTCTACCACTTGAACCACGGCACCACTTCCGGCTTTTTTCTTTTTGCTTATGTGGTGCTGAGGAATCGAACCCAGGGCTTCAGGCATGCAAGGCAAGCGCTCTACCACTGAGCCACCTTCCCAGCCCCTTGCGGAAAGTTTTTTGCACACACTCCTCACAGAGATTCTGTCACAAGCAAGGTAGGCCTGGGACACTGTTTGCAGTTGGCAGTCTGCCCACAGAGCATCAGACCAGGCGCAGCCAGGGGTGTCTGCATCATAAATAGCTCCCTTCATGGCTTCAGGAGGATGGTTAGGACAAAGTCTTGAGAAACTCCACCTTGCAAGCTGGTCTCCATCTCTCCCTGGCACTGGGCCTTCCCATCTCCCCTGCTACGTACTTCCCAGTGACGCTTGCGGCCTGGTGCGCACCTGTCCCACACATGGACACTCAAGTTTCTCCTTGCCTACAAACCTAAGAGTTCTCTGGGCCTCAAGAGCTTCATCTCTCCTGCCCGCCTTCATCTGACTCCCGCTCTTTCTCAATTCAGGCTGCCAAGCACCATCACTGTGGCATCTCAAACACATAAGCAGCATACACTTGAGTAGGCCCCGACATATTGACTGAATTTACTAAGTGTTCCTGAGCACCTGCATTTGCCTCACCGCGGTCTGACTGCAGCAAGGCCCAGCCCCCCGTTCCCCCCCCCCCAAGCACTGGGCCTGCTCATGAGGAAGTCTGGGTTCCACTGTACAGCTACAGTAGATTCAATGGTTGGGAGAATCAAAGTCCAATTTCAAGGCCACTCGTTAAAATGTGTATGGAAAGCTTTATTGAAGTCTTAAATGAACACCACTATTGTGCACAACTTCTTACAAATTACCAGTAATGGTCTAAAAAAAAAAAAAAAAAAAAGCATGTGAAAACCGCTGCTGCAGGCTTCTACAAGCAGACATGATAAAAATGTGGCCAACTTCATTTTGTTACTTTACATATACTGCCAGGGAGTTGCTTTCTGGATTGTTTTTCCATTTTATTGCTTTTATGCTGTATTTATCTATTTTAGCACCTTCCTTATGGAGCACTTCTGTGGGGTGTGGGAGTCTAGTTTATTTTTAAAATAGCACGTTGTGGAGGGGAGGGGCCTGGCTGTGAACACACTGGAGAAGCTGGGAGTCCTGCCACACTTGGGATGTGGTGTGCCCACAACCCTAAACACTCCCTCCTGATGCCATTCTGAAGTCCTCACTACCCAGCCCCTGGCACCCGCCTGCCAGCTCGTCACATGTGGGACAAAAGGCAGTATGTGAAATTCAAGGCAGGTTCTTTTACTCAGGATTGTACCCCTGAGATTCCTCCGCACTGCGGCACACGCACCAGTAGCTGGTCCCTCCCGGCTACAGAGCAGGTCTCTGTTCTACTGCACAGACCTGCACAGCCCACTTGTCAGTTCATCCAGGAACAGACATTCTAGTTGTTTCAGGGGTTGGTAATTATTAAGAGAGCTGAGCTAGACAAGCACTGGTGGCTCCCACCTGTAATCCTAGCTACTCCTGAGGCTGAGATCTGAGGATAGTGGTTCAAAGCAAAAAGTGAAAAGTCGTTTTTCTGTTTTTCCAGTCCTGGGGCTTGAACTCAGGGCTTGAGCTCTGTCCCTAAGCCTTTCTGTGCTCAATGCTAGCGCTCTATCACTTGAGCCACAGAGCCACTTCTGGTTTTTTCTGTTTATATGGTACTGAGGAATTGAATACAGGGTTTCATGCATCCTAGGCAAGCACTTTATCACTAAGCCACATTCCCATCCCTGAAAATTAGACTCTTATCTCCAATTAACTAGCAAAAAGCTGGAAGTAGAGCTGTGGCTCCTCAAGTTGTAAAGCATTATTCTTTAACAAAAGAGCTAAGGGATAGTGCTCAGGCCCTGAGTTCAAGCCCCAGCACCAGTGTGTAAACACACACACACACACACACACACACACACACACACACACACACACACACAGAGGCAGGGCTTGCAAACACTCGTGAAGGTTTTTGCTGGTATATAACTTCTCATTTCTCTAAGGTAACTACCTTGGGGAGGGACTGCAAATGGATGATGTTCATTCATGAGAAACCAACTGGCACAGACAGTTTTCCAGAGTGGCTGAAACACGAGCATCTCCACCATCCCCGCACAGGAGTTCTGGAGGCTGGTGCCTTCCCCACCCAGCAGCAACTAGTCTGTTTAGAACTCTAAGGGGAATGCTTTATTTCACTTCAACTTCCATTTCCCTAATCATGCTGAGCATCTTCTTGTGCATTTATCTGCACACAGGTCTGGTGTATGCCCCTTTTTAACTGGAATATTTTCTTTTTGGTGCCAGTCTTGGGGCTTGAACTCAGGACCTGGGTGCTGTGTCTTGAGTTTTAGTGCTCAAAGCCAGTGCTCTGCCACTTGATCCAAAGTTCTACTCCTAGCTTTTTGCTGGTTAACTGAAGATAAGAGTCTCAAGGACGGGGCTGGGAAGGTGTCTCAGTGGTAGAGCACTTGCCTTGCATGCATGAGGCCCTGGGTTCGATTCCTCAGCACCACATAAGCAAAAAGCAAAAAGCCGGAAGTGGCGCTATGGCTCAAGTGGTACAGTGCTAGCCTTGAGCTGAAGAGCTGAGGGACAGCGCCCAGGCCCAGAGTTCAGGCCCCATGACCAGACCCCCCCCCCAAAAAAAAAAAAGTCTCAAGGATTTTCCCTATATAGGATGGCTTTGACCCTCGATCCTAAGATCTCAACCTCCCTAGTAGCTAGGATTACAGACATAAATCACTGGTACCCACTTTGGGATTTTCCTTTACCTTTTTCCCCCTCCTGGGGTTTGAACTCAGGGCCTGTCCCTGAGCTCTTCTGCTCAAGGCGAGCGCTCTACCACTTTGAGCCACAGCTCTGTTTCTGGTTTTCTGGTGGCTAATTGGAGAAAAGAGTCTCATGAACTTCTCTGCCTGGGCTAGCCTTTGAACATGATCCTCGGATCTCAGCCGCCTGAATAGTTAGTATTACAGGTGTGAGCCACCAGCACTCAGCTGAACTTTTGAGTTCTTAGAACTCTTTACATGTTTTAGATAAAATCCTTGATAGTTATGCAATCTGTAAATATTTACCCAAGACTGTAGCTTGCCTTGCTGCTCACATAGTGGTATCCTATGTAGTGCCACATTTTTGGTGTTCTTTTGTTTTGATGCTGGCACTGGGGCTTGAACTTATGGCCTCATGCTCTAACTTGACTTTTTTCTTTTTCCAATCAAGCCTAGCCCTTTACCACTGAGCCACATTTCATTTTCCAGCTTTTTGGTGGCTAATTAAGGATTAATTAGCATAAGAATCTCAAACTTTCCTGCTTCGAACCTTGGTCCTCAGATCTCAGCCTTCTGTAGCTAGGATTACAGGTGCCACCGGTACCTGGTTAGGTTTTTGGTGTTGATGATGTCATTTTACCGATCCTTTCCTTCCATCGTTCCTGCTCCTGGAGCCATGACAAGCCAGCTGCAGGTCACAAAGACCTTTGGTTTCCTTCTAAAAATTTTATAGTTTCACATTTTTATCTTTCTGTCTCTGGTCCAGTTTGAATTGATTTTGGTCAAAGGTAGGAAGTTTTTTTTGTTTTTTGTTTTTTTTTTTGGTCAGTCGTGGGGCTTGAACTCTGGGCCTGGGCGCTGTCCCTGCACTCTTCAGTTCAAGGCGAGTGCTCTACCACTTGAGCCACAGCACCACTTCCAGTTTTCTAGTGGTTTTTATTGGAGATCAGAGTCTCACGGACTTTTCTGCCTGGGCTGGCTTTGAACCCTGATCCTCAGATCTCAGCCTCCTGAGTAGCTAGGATTACAGGCGTGAGCCACCAGCACCCGGAAAAGGTAGGAAGTTGTAGTATTTTTTTTTTCCTAAATGCAGATGTTCAATTGTGTGAACACCATCTGGTGAAAAGATTACCCTTTCCCCATCAAATTGCTATTGAATCTTTGTTAAAATTTAACTAGCCATGTTACGGAGGGTATTTCTGGACTTGGTTTTATTTGGCTGAATTATGTATCTATCTCCCCACCAATATCACATTTTATTACTTTAGTTTTATTACTGTAGCTTTATAGTAAGTCTTAAAACCAACAGTGTGATTCCTCTAACTTTATTCTTTTCCAAAATTGTTTTGGCTCTTCTAGTTGCTTTGATTTCCTATATGGATTAGAATCAGTCATTCTGTATTTACAAGAAAAAATGAAAGAAAGAACAGAAGGAAGAAAGGAGGAAAGAAGGGAGGGAAGGAAGGAAGCAAGCAAGCAAGGAAGGAAGCAAGGAAGGAAGTCTTGTTGGGAGCTGGGTATGGTGGGACACACCTGTAATACCAATACTGGAGAGAATGAAGAAAAAGGATAGCAAGTTCAAATCTAACTTAGGCTAAACAGTGAAACTGTCTCAAAAAAGAAAAAGTAAATAAAACAAGGTTAATCATTGGTGACTCGTGACTATTATTTATTTTTGTGTGTGTGTGTGTGTGTGCGTGCGCGCGCGCGCGTGCGCACGCACACACACTGGTGCTGGGACTTGAACTCAAGGTCTGGGTGCTGTTCCTTAGCTTTTTCACTCAAGGCTAGGACTTTATTACTTGAGCCACATCTCTAATTCCATCTTTTTTTTTTTTTTTTGGTCCGGTCGTGGGGCCTGAACTCTGGGCCTGGTCGCTGTCCCTCAGCTCTTCAGCTCAAGGCTAGCGCTCTACCACTTGAGCCACAGTGCCACTTCCGGCTTTTTTCTTTTTGCTTATGTGGTGCTGAGGAATGGAACCCAGGGCCTCCTGCATGCAAGGCAAGCGCTCTACTGCTAAGCCACCTTCCCAGCCCTCTAATTCCATCTTTTATGCTGGTTAGAGATAAGAATCTCAGGGACTTTTCCTGCCTGGGCAGGCTTCAAATGGTGATCCTCACATCTCAGCCTCCTGAATAACTAGGATTACAAGAATGAGCCCCTGGTGCCTGCTCCAATTCTTCCTTTCTTTCTTTCTTTCTTTCTTTCTTTCTTTCTTTCTTTCTTTCTTTCTTTCTTTCTTTCTTTCTTTCTTTCTTTTTCTTTTGGGGGGTTGGTTGTGGAGCTTGAACTCTGGGCCTGGGGGCTGTCCCTGAGCTCTGTTGCTCAAAGCTGGCATTCTACCACTTTGAGCCACAGTGCCACTTCTGGCTTTCTGATTGTTAACTGGACATAAGAGTCTCACGAGCTGGGTGCTGATGACTCACATCTATAATCCTAGCTACTCACGAGGTTGAGATCTGAGGATCACTGTTCAAAGCCAGCTGGGCAGAAAAGCAGAGAAGTCCCTGTGAGACACTTATCTCCAATTAACTACTCAAAAGCTGGAACTAGAGCTATTGTTCAAAGTGGTAGAGCACTAGCCTTGAGCATAAGAGCTAAGGGACAGCACCAGGTCCTGAGTTTAAGCCCCATGACTGGCAAAAGAAAGTCTCATGGACTTTCCTGCCAGGGCTGACTTTGAACCATGATCCTCAGATATCTGCCTCCTGAGTAGCTGGGATTAAAGGTGTGAGCCACCAGCACCTGGCTCCAATACTTATTCACTTATTCTCTCTCTCTCCCTCCCTCCCTCCCTCCCTCCCTCCTTCCAGTCCTGGCCTGGACATGTCCCTGAGCTTCTTTTTGCTCAAGAGTAGTACTCTACCACTTGAGCCATAGCACCACTTCCAGCTTTTTCTGTTTACGTGGTGCTGAGGAATTGAACCCAGGGCTTCATGCATGCTAGGCAAACATTCTACCACTAAGCCACATTCTCAGTCTTTCAAAACTTTTTTTTTTTGTCAGTGATGGGGCCTAAACTCTGGGCCTGGGCACTGTCCCTCAGCTCTTCAGCTCAAGGCTAGTACTCTACCACTTGAGCCACAGCGCCACTTGTGGCTTTTTCTGCTTATGTGCTACTGAGGAATCAAACCCAGGGCGGGCCTTATATATGCAAGGCAATCGCTCTACCACTGAGCCACCTTCCCAGCCCCTCAATACTTTCTTAAATTTAAATGTATACTTTAGTGAGTTGCAATTCCAGCATCTTACTCAGTGTGAAGCACAAGGGAAGAAACATTTCCATTAGGAACACTACAAAGCTGCCTACTCTCCATTATTTAATATTATGGAAGTGTGAGCACAGGCAATCAAGACAGAGGAAAAAAATGATAGGACAGCAAATGGAAAAAAAGGTAAAGCATGGTATACCTGGAAACCCTAGAAAATTCATGATAAAATTAACTCAAACAATAAAAGATATGGTGACATATGTCTATAATCCCAGCACTTGGGAGGCTGAGTCAGGAAGATTTTTTTTGGTTACATGTGTGTTTATGTGTGTATGTACTGGTTGTGGGGCTTGAATTCATGACCTGGGTGCTATCTCTGAGTCTTTTTTGCTTAAGGCTAGCACTATACCACTTGAGTCACAGCTCCATTTCCAGCTTTTTTGGTTGCTTAATCAGAGAAAACAATCTTACAGACTTCCCTGCCCAGACTGACTTTTAAGCCAAGTGCCTCAGATCTTAGCCTCCTGAGTAGTTAGGATTACAGGAGTGAATCACTGGCACCCAACCAGGAAGACTGTACTTTGAGGCCAGTTTGAGCGACAGAACCAATTCCAGCCAGCCTGGGCTATACTGGGAGACACTATCTCAAACCCACCAACCAACAAAAAGAAAAGCATTGGGTGTCAAGTCAGAAAATCAACACATGGAAACCAGTAGCCCTCCTAAGTAAAAGAAGGCGGCCTGCCTCGCTGGGAACATTCCTACTTGCTGCCAATGATAACAGGCAGCTTTTCTCCCCAAGGGGTCTTGCTCATCTGTATCCTCTACCACACTCCCCCCTTAGGTCTGGAAGCCTAAGGTCAGATTAGATCTTAATGCTTTCATCTTAGCCTTCCAGACTGTTGACACAGTTTTGAGTCTCTCCTTTCGAGAAAGGAACAATCTCACCGAATTGTCGACCCTGTACAGACAGAGCCTTCTGCATAGCATTCCAAATACTTCTAAAACTGTGCCCACAACAAAAGGTGCAGGAACCTAACCCACTTCTGGCAGGAGAGGTTCACACCAAACAGAGGAGGCAAGTAGCATCTTCTGCCCTCCTTGAAAACCCGTATATTCTAGGGGCGTGGGAGAAAGTCTGCATCAGCAAGTGAGAGTGAGGGCAGAGACGGCCAGCCAGTCTGGGTGACTAACAGATCATAATGGAAGACTTTGACCCCAGAGGTAAATCACAGACAGGCACATATATGTAGATGCATGCTCTGCCGAGCAAAGTCCTGCTTGGCTTACAGTGGCACCCTGTAGACAGCAAGAAAACAAAGATAGAAGAAAAAAACTCAGCCAGAGAACATATATTTAAAGCATGCACAGGAAGGTAAGACCTTCCTTTTTCTGTCTTTCTCTGTCCCCTCGACCCTTAAAGTCCCTGCTCAAATCTAGCTAGTACCAGAGGCTGGTTTCCCAAACCTCAATCAGCCATGGACGGTTTTCAATAAATTGCTCACTTCTAGTTTATCTCTAAATTACCCTATTTTTCTCTGAAATTACTTCATTCCAAAGTAAACCTTTCCAATATTCTAAGTGGAAAACCAGTATGATTTGCCATGTCTAAAAGATAAAAACCAAAACAAGGCTACTCTATTTTAGTGGAACCTCCTGCCTGCCACAGACCAGGCTGGAGCCCTCTTCTTTTTTTTTGGTCGGTTCGTGGGGCTTGAACTCTGGTGCTATCCCTCAACTCTTCAGCTCAAGACAAGCACTCTACCACTTCAGCCATAGCGCCACTTCCGGTTTTCTGGTGGTTTATTGGCAATAAGAGTCTCATGAACTTTCCTGCCTGGGCTGGCTTTGAACCATGATCCTCAGACCTCAGCCTCCTGAGTAGCTATGATTAAAGGCGTGAGCCACTAGTGCCTGGCTTGCTCACTGGTTTAAAGATGTTAGTTCCCATAATTCACTATGACTGGAGATAATGTTACAAGTTAATTAGCAGTGCATCATTTTCTTAGTTGAAAAAAAAAAAAATACTAGCTGGGTGCCAGTGGCTTACACCTGTAATCCTAGCTACTCAGGAGGCTGAAATCTGAGGATCATGATTCAAAGCCAGCCCAGGCAGGAAAGTCCATGAGACTCTTATCTCCAATGAACCACGAGAAAAACTGGAAGTGGCTCTGTGGCTCAAAAGGTAGAGCGCTCGCCTTGAGCTGAAGAGCTGAGGGACAGCGCCCAGGCCCAGAATTCAAGCCCCACAACCGACAAAAGAAAAAAAGAAAGAAAGACAAAAAAAAATACTGTGTCTTATATCCTGTAACGCATTGTTTTCATGTGGTTTGGGTGCTGTTCAGTGGCAGGCCGGCCTGGAGTGTGGTCCCCACGGCACCTCGGACAGATTTGGAGACAAGTGGCCAGACAATGGCCAGCTTCAGTCCTCCCTGACTTCATCTCACATGGCCAGGGCTGGCAAGCTCCCACTCTTCTCCATCTCCACTAGGGATCAGACACACCAAGTAGCCACAGCGGCGTCTATGAACAAGTCTGCCAAGTCTCCT
The DNA here is from genome assembly GCF_024711535.1 of Dipodomys merriami. NCBI lineage: Eukaryota > Metazoa > Chordata > Mammalia > Rodentia > Heteromyidae > Dipodomys > Dipodomys merriami. The sequence continues at coordinate 2,866,438 of NW_027206124.1, read as the reverse complement.
CCTTCCTCCACATTTCTGAACAATTTTTGGAAAGGTCATGGATTTGCGAGTCACACAAACCGCCCACCCCTCCGCCCCTGCGCTCACTGAGGCATACTTTCTCCCACATCCCCAAATGCCAGGCTCATGAGCTCAGGGGGCACAAGCCTTTGGAAAGCTGAGAAGGGGGTGTCTCACACTTGGCACCCTCAGTGTAGAGCCCCCCCCACCCGGCTCTCCACACACGCCTGTGTGCGCACGCACATGCAAACACAGAGACTGTGATTCCTCCCCGATTCAAAGAATTGCTAACAAAATCCAACAGAAATTAAGAAGGCTGCTTCCAAGGGCTTGCCTTAAGCTTGATTTGGTAAGGGGCTTTCCACCAGTCTTACTCTGGTAGGAAAAGCTTCCACGGCGATCCAACTGTGTTTGGTCCCCAGGGGCTTTGCCACACCTTGGGCCCTTTCATTTACACAGGAGGCTCAGTCTGTGTCACATCAACAGAGGTCAGAGATGTCCCCACATGGACTCAGCTCAAAGCGCTGGGCAGCACAAGTGGACAAAGCCTGCTTCAGGCCACAGCTTGAATATCACATTATGGTATGAAAAGGCTGAGTGTTTTTGTAGTGAAAGAAACTGAATGCCTTGGGGACCAAAAGGAAGCTCTGACAGTGTGGATTTCTATGGGAAGATGGCTCAGGGTGGGACAGCAATTTCTTCTCTTAAAAAACCTCCGGCCATCTCCAAGCCACTGGGTGATCCACTTCAGAGGCAAGAACACTCTTGCTCTCCACCATGCCCTAAGGCTTCCAGCACAGGCTCCATGCTGTCATCACCAAGTTCCCCACTACCATTTGAATCCCTGGGGGCCATGGCAGCCCCTGGGCCTGAGTTGTTTTTTTTTTTTTTTTTTTTGAAGTCATGGGACCTGAACGCTGGGTCTGGGCACTGTCCCTCAGCTCTTCAGCTCAAGGCTAGCACTCTACCACCTGAGCCATAGCACCACTTCCAGCTTTTTCTGCTTATGTGGTGCTGATGAATCCAACCCAGGGCCTCATGCATGCAAGGCAAGCACTCTACCATCGAGCCACCTTCCCAACCCATGAGGAAATTTTTGCAATGGATGTTTTTATCTTATCAGGTATGTATGTATGTATGTATGTATATATGTATGTGTGTGTGTGTGTGTATGTGTGTGTACATTGTAGAGAAAAATATAGCTAACACTGTGGGTTCATAAGTAAAATTATTCAGGATATACCTAATCTTAAAATATTAATTTCAAGCCAGGCGCTGGTGGCTCATGATTGTAATCCTAGCTACTCAGGGGGCTGAGAGTTGAGGATCCAGGTTCGAAGTCAGAGGGGGGAGGAAAGACTGTGAGACTTTTTTTTTTTCTGTGAGATTCTTATCTCCAATTAATCACAGAAAAAGCCAGAAGGGATGCTGTGGCTCAAGTGGTAGAGTATTATCCTTGAGCAAAAAAGATGTTCAGCAGGGACAGCGCCCAGGCCCCGAGTTCATCAAGACTGGCAACAAATACATAAAATAATTATTTCAAGTTAATTTTCTTTTTTTCTTTTTCTTCTATTGTTGATCATAGGGCTTGAACTCAGCTCCACTTCCAATTTTCTGGCAATAAGAGTCTCATGGACTTTTCTGCCTGGGCTAGAATTGAACCGTGATCCTCAAATCTCAGGCCCCTGAGTAGCTAGGATTACAGGTGTGAGCCACTGGTGGCTTCTTTTTATATTTTTGGAGACAGGGTCTTACTGTATTGTTCAGGTTGTCTTCAAACTCCTGGGCTCAAGCAATCCCCCAACTCAGCCTTCCGAGTGGCTAAGAATATAAATATGTACCACCATCTCTGGTTGACCTCCTCTTTGTACTTAAAAACAATCCAGGCAAAATCAAACTCCAGGTAGGTCCTCCTTGCATGCAATAAACTCCTCTAGAGGCTAGGAATGTGGCTCAGTGGCAGAGTGCTTACCTAGCATGCATGAAGCCTTTGGTTCAATTCCTCAGTACCCCATACACAGAAGTGGTACTGTGTGGCTCAAGTGGTAGAGTGCTAGCCTTGTGCAAAGGAAGCGAAAGAAAGAAAGAAAGAAAGAAAGAAAGAAAGAAAGAAAGAAAGAAAGAAAGAAAGAAAGAAAGAGAGAGAGAGAGAAAGAGAGAGAGAAAGAAAGAGAAAGGAAGGAAGGAAGGAAGAAAGAGAGAGAGAAAGAGAGAGAAGGAAAGAAAAAGAAAGAAAGGAAGGAGGGAGGGAGGGAGGGAGGGAGGAAGGAAGGAAAGAAGGAAGGAAGGAAGGAAGGAAGGAAGGAAGGAAGGAAGGAAGGAAGGAAGGAAGGAAGGAAGGAAGGAAGGTCCTCTTTCAGGGGCCCTCACTGTCAATGATGCCACTGTTGCTCAAACCCAGCCTTGGAGTTATCAGGCACTCCTCTGCCTTGAACCCCATATCCAACTCCAGCAAATCAGACCAGCTCTGCCTCCAAGTACAGCAGAACCCTCCTACTTCCCACCACTCCTCTCTCCCCCTGGCCAAGCCACTGTCCTCTCTCTTCAAGCCACTATCCATTCACACCTAAGGACTTAGCAGGTGCCAGGCTTCCACTCTTGCTGCTCAAATCCAAGAAAGATCTTTCTCCAGTCACAAAGCAGACTGCATAAGACCCCTACTCAAAACATCGAGAAGCTTCGCATGACACAAAGGCTATTGCCAGCATCTACCAAGCCAATTCAAGGGCTGCAGCTCCCTTGGGCCATGGCTACCACTCTCCCCCAAGTGTTCAACCGCAGCCACAGTGGTCCTCCCTGGGGCTCCTGAAAAGGCAAAGCCTTTGTACACCTCTCCTCACACCCTTTCATGTCCCTTACTACACCTCCACAAACGTGGAGACAGAACCCCATTGAACCCAAGCTTCTGTGTGTGGCACACACTGCCTTATCAGAGGGAGACGGCTGGTTGTTTAGAACACATCAAGCTTTTTGTTCAAAAGCTCTTTTCTCCAAAAGACCTTTTAAGGTTCCACACTCCCTGGCAAGGAAAGGGGAATTCCTCAGGACGATGATCCACTTCGCACTCTGCCAAGTAGCTCTAGAACCCCTTGAGTAATCCCAGCCCTTCCTTCCGTGCAAGCCCCTCTGCCTGGATCACTGGAGGCTGTTCCATGGCCTGTGCTAGCAATACAGACATGAAACCCCACTTAGCTAACTTCAGCAGGTACCTATGTACCTGTGTAAGTATGTATGCATATCCTCCTGGAATGTTCCTCCTCTCCTCTGCCTGGAAAACCTGACTCTCTTTCAAGGATTGTGCAATTCTCTGCTGCCTGCCCAGGGCTCCTGATGCAGACCCACACAGATCTGGGAGTGTCTTACACACTATGCCAATGGCATAGGTGCCTTCTCCCAAGTTGGGCTATACACAGTGAGGGTGGCTACCCTGTCTCATTCATCCATGCACTCCCAGGCCGAGAAGCCAGAGTAGCAACCTCCACGACCATCTGTCGAACACAGGCATCTGAGCAGACTCAGGACAGCACCCTGCCTGAACTAGACACCATGATACCTTGTGAGCAAGGATGAGCTGGTCTGTCTGACAGGGTGTGAGTGGAGTTGAGTGCTTGTATAGGCATCTCTGGAAGTCCCCTGATTTGCATCAAGATGCTATATGTCTGTAATTTTTAAGAGTCTATCATCACCCAAATTGGGGCAAGGCAAGCTTATTTTCTATCTGACCAGTCTCCTGGGCAGGGGGAGAAGGTGGCAGCTACCTTGCTCTGCATATTCCAGGTGACCACTCTTTCCATAGTAAGCTAACTCAACATGCACCACTTACCAATTCTTCCCAGCATCCCTTTCCCTCAACACCACAGTCAAGCTAGTGTTTCCCAGATACTTTCTACAATGGGGACATTCATGCCCTTCCAGACCTTTCAGACCTCTCAGCTCCCAGACTCTACACAATGCCTGCTTAGCCAGTGTGTTGATAGCTAATGTTTGTAATGCTAGCTATCTACTCAGGAGGCTGAGATCTGAGGATGGCAGTTCAAAGTCAGCCCAGGAAGACAAAGCCAAAAGACTTTTATCTCCAATTAACCAGCAAAAAGACAGGAGTGGAGGTATGGCTCAAGTAGTAAGGCAGTACAATCCCCAGTACCAGTACCAGACACCCCCCCCCCCACACACACACACATACAGGTCTTCCTTAACACACAGCAGTGAAGGCTAACCTAATCCTATCATTCTGATGCCTCAAGACCCTCAGGGGCAGGAAGGCCAATGATCTCAGAAGACACAGGGATTAAAAAACAGAATCAAAGCTGGCTCACACCTATAATGCTAGCTACTTAGGAGGCTGAGATCAGAGGATCCCGGTCTGAAGCCAGTCTGGGCTTGAAGTTTGTGAGACTCTTTTCTTTTTTGTTTTGCCAGTCGTGGGGCCTGGATGCTGTCCCTCAGCTCTTCAGCTCAAGGCTAGCGCTCTACCACTTGAGCCACAGCGCCACTTCCAGCTTTTTTTTCTGCTTACGTGGTGCTGAGGAATCGAACCCAGGGCCTCATGCATGCAAGGCAAGCACTCTACCACTGAGCCACCTTCCCAGCCCAGCGAGACTCTTACCTCCACTAAAACTACCAGAAAGCTGGAAGTAGAGCTATGTAGTTGGAAGTGATAGGTCACTTGCCCTGAGCAGAAAAGCTAAGGGGCAGGGCCCAGGCCTAGAGTTCAAGCCCCACAAAAATAAATAAAAAATAATAATAATAAACACCAGAATCAAAGCCTGGCCGGGAGATGGAGAGGGGAGATGGGCGCAGTCTCACCCAGAGGCCTGGACTTCCAATGTCACCTTGCAGAGGGGCAACTGAGACCAAGGAAGGCACAGTGAAGCTGGAACCCAAACCAAGGTCCCCACCACCTCTGCCAATCCTTCGGAACAGCCCAGAGCTTAAGGGGCGCTCTGGAGTCAGACTGCCTGGGTGACATGGCCTTCTGTGCCTCAGTTTCCTCATTTGTAAGAGTGACTACAGTATTATTTCCTGCGGCTACACTGAAATGAAAAGGACCAATGAGAGGCGACCCGCAGAGGGGCCAGCGTGCAGCACGCGTCGCACGCGCGTGGGCCGCTCCGGCTGTCACGCGGACTCGCGCCCCGGCGGGCTCCGCGGCCGCGCCCGCTTCCGGCTCGCGGACGCCCCCACCCAGCCGGACCCCGGCGCCTCGCGGGCGGCCGGGCGGCGGCGCGCATGCGCGGGGCCCAACCCCGCGCGGCTGCCGCGCGCTGCTCGCGCCCGGACCAGGGAAGCGAGGAGCGGGCGGAGGTCACGCTCCACCACCCGACAGTACACCGGGGCTCCCGACCCCCAAGCCCGGAGGGCCGGTCAGTCTCCTCACACTCTGCAGCAGGCTCCTCCTCTGCGCCGCCATCTTGGAGGACCCCCGCGGCGCTCCCGCCCCCACAGCGGAGCAACGAGAAGGACGGGTAGAGAGGCTGAAAGCGCCTTGGAGGACCAAAGTTCCAGGGAGCATGCGCACAGCGCCACCCGGGGGCGGGGGGGGGCGCCTAGGGAGAGAGCATGCGCACAGCGCCACCGTGGAGGAAGTGTGCGCGCTGGTGCACTCTGAACAGTTGGTGTGCCCTCGCGGGTGTTCATTCCCGCACTTTCTCCGGGATTCTTTCCGACGGGACCCTAAGGCTTTGGGGCCTGAGGAGAGCGGATTATTCACTCAACAAATGACTGTGTGTCTGCCGCCGCTGTCGCAGATGTCACAGCCAGCAAATCCAGCCTAGAAAGCTGTTAGTCGGGCGCCGGTGGCTCACGCCTGCAATCCTAGCTACTTAGGAGGCTGAGATCTGAGGATCGAGGTTCAAAGCCAGCCCGGGCAGGAAAGTCCGTGAGGATCCTGAGCTGTGGAGCGCCAGCTTCGAGCGAGGGACAGTGCGTGAGCCCTGAGTCCAAGCCCCAGGACGGGCACACGCACGCACACGCACGCATGCACACACGAGCTGGAAGTGTGGGAAAAACTGAAGGATGGTGCCAGCTCCTGAGTTTAAGTCTCGGTACCAACATTGGAATTGGTGGGGACCGGCGTGGGGTGGGGACTGCATTGGAAGAAGAGCAGCCCAGGGGGAGGCGACTGCAAGAGCAAAGAGGCCAGAGAAAGAGATCACCGAACTCACACTTTTAGTAAGATTGAGTGACAGTCCTGTCACCTGTGTGCTTGCACAAGCCACCTCAGTGGGATATGGAAAGGCCTGACTTCAAGTAGGTGTTAATGGTCAGATTATAACAAATTAGATGTTAATGTTAAGATTACATTTAAGCTGGGAAGGTGGCTCAGTGGTAGAGTGCTTGCTTGCATGCATGAGGCCATGGGTTCGATTCCTCAGCACCACATAAGCAGAAAAGGCCAGAAGTGGCGTTGTGGCTTTTTACCCCAAGATGCCTTTCTTGGGCTGGGAATGTGGCTTAACGGTGAAGTGCTTGCCTAGTGTGCATGAAACCCTAGATTCGATTCCTCAGTAATACATACACAGAAAAAGCCGGAAGTGGCTCTGTGGCTAAAGTGGTAGTAGAGTGCTTGCCTTGAGCAAAAGAAGCTCAGGGACAGTGTCCAGGCCCTGACTTCAAGCCCCATCTGGCAAAAAATAAAATAAAATAAAATGCCTCTCAATCACGTGTGTGTGTGTGCGTGTGCCAGTACTGATGCTTGAACTCATATTCTCATTTAGCTTTTCATTCAAGGCTGGAAATCTACCACTTGAGCTGCATCTCTACTTCCAGCTTTTTGCTGGTTAATTGGAGATGAGTCTCTTAAATATCTAGCTTTGGACCATGATCTTCACATCTCAGCCTCCTGTGTAGCTGATTACAGGCATGAGCCACCAGCTCCCAGCTCTCAATCACTTTCGATTCTTTCAAACTGTAGTTACTGTTTGCAGTGAACTTCATGAAATGAGGACCCATGGTAAGTTTGCTCTGAGTTTTCTCACAGACTCTAGAAGCCGTTTAGCAAATGTTTGTAATATCAACTTGGTTGATGAACCAGGGAGAGATGAATTGACATATTGGTAAATGTGAGGCACAGCAGCACTAATGTCCCCCAAGTAATTTATAGGGATGCTGGAACTCCATTTTGGGCATCCCTTATTCCTCTCTGTACCCCTAATCACCTAAACAACACAGTAGGGCAAACCCTCCCTCCACATTGGTCTGGTTTTTCAGAATTGGAGTAAGTTCACAATGGTACTTGGGAGGAAAAGCATTGTTAGTACTAACTACGTGCAGTGTGCTGGGCTCCCAGAAGCTGTGTGATGAATTGGAAGAAGTCTACTGTATGAAATCCTCACCGACACACACTTCTCTGGGGACAGTGCCCTGGAGGCCACAATGATGTGTGTCCTGCTGGGCTTGTGATCAGTTCAAGGCACCCTCTGTCCCAGTTAGTGGCCTTGATAACTACCCAGCCAGAGTGAGCTGTGGGCCCCATCCATCGTGGACACCCAGATGGGCAGATAGGCTGGCATGGACGCACCATGAAACCCACTCCTGGCCCAGAACATCAGCTAACTGCACCCTCCCATTCCAAACCCCAGACAGCACAGACAGCTCACAACCCTCAGTGTGGGAGGACACCTTCGCAGGAGGGTTGTGAGAGGTCTGCCTTCCTAGAAACTCTGGACTGCCAGCAGCCCCCATGGAACCACAGGCTCCTTTCCCTTCACAAATGACCACTGTGGCTACTCTGGTTTGCACATTTGGCTTGAAAAGATGATATAAGAAGCCCAGCTTGGTGGCTCACACCTGTAATTTCTGGCTACTCAGGAGGCTGAGACTTGAGGACTGTGGTTCTGAAGCCAGCCCAGACAGGAAGGCACACTAGACTTTTATCTCTAATTTAAACTACCCAAAATCCTGAAGTGGACCTATGAATCAAATGATAGTGTCAAACACAATTTTTTAAAAAAAAAGAAAGAGGGGCTGGGAAGGTGGCTCAGTGGTAGAATGCTTGCCTTGCATGCCTGAGGCCCTGAGTTTGATTCCTCAGCACCACATAATCAGAAAAAGCTGGAAGTGGTGCTGTGGCTCAAGTGGTAAAGCGTTAGCCTTGAGCTGAAGAGCTGAGGGACAGCGCCCAGGCCCAGAGTTCAGGCCCCATGATCGACAGAAAGAAAGGAAGGAAGGAAAGAAGGAAGGAAGGAAGGCAGGAAGGCAGGAAGGAAGGAAGGAAGGGAGAGAGAGAAAAAAAGAAAAAAACTAAGGAACTGCACTCAGGCACTGAGTTCAAGCCCAGTACTTGCACATGCACGTGTACTCACACACACACACACACACACAGCCCAAGCCCAGTGTTGTGATGGGGCCTGAGAGAATTTTCCCATCAGCCTACCATTCTCATCCCTACCCTCACCTTTGTTTTCAGTCCCTCCATTCTGGCCCAGATCCAAGGAGATGCTGTAGCCTAGTTGCCATAGAAACAAAAGTACCACACTGGACAGGTTCCTGACCTTTCCAGTTTTTCCCTGTTGTAGATGTGTGGCTGAGTAGTCTTGGTATTGATTGCTTTAATGGATGCTTTGTATTCTGTCACTGGAGACGGTTAGCTAGTAAACTTATGTTCATTTGGGGATAGAGATTATAAACAGTTCTGCAGTGAGCAGTCATCAAGCACTGGAAAACTATTTATTGAATATCTTAGAGAACCATGACAAACTAGATGGGAAAGGAGGATTTGCATTATAATACTTTAGCACCCACACACAAATGGTACTTCAAAGGAAATGTTGCTGGCTTACATAGATGATTTGGATTAAAAATAACAGCTCTCATGCTGGGCGCTGGTGGCTCACGCCTGTAGTCCTAGCTACTCAGGAGGCTGAGATCTGAGGATCATAGTTCAAAACCAGCCCTGGCAGGAAAGTCCCTGAGACTCTTATCTCCAATAAACCACTAGAAAACTGGAAGTGGTGCTGTGGCTGGAGCGGTAGAGTGCTCACCTTGAGCTGAAGAGCGCAGGGAAAGCACCCAAACCCAGAGTTCAAGCCCCATGAATAACCAAAAAAAACAAAACAAAACAAAACAAAACAGCTCTCCAGGTGATGGTGGCACAGCTTATAATCCTATTTACTCAGGAGGCTGAAATCTTAGGATCATGGTTCAAAACCAGCCTGGGCAGGAAGTCCAAGAGACTCTTATCTCCAATTAACTTTAAAAAAAGCCAGAAATGAAGCTGCTAGCCTTGAGCAAAAAATGCTCAAGGACGGCTCCCAGGCCCTGAGTTCAAGCCGCAAAACTGGCACAAAAAAAAAAAGCTGGGCACTGATAACTCATACCTGTAATACTAGCTACTCAGGAGGCTCAGATCTGGGGATTGTGGTTCCAAGCCAACCTAGGCAGATCTGAGGATTGTGGTTTGAAGCCAACCTAGGCAGAAAAGTCCCTGTGAGGCTCTTATCTCCAATTAACTCCTCAAAAACCAGTAGTAAAGCTGTGGCTCAATGTGGTAGAGCACTAGCCTTGAACAAAAGACCTCAGAGACAGAGCCCAGGCCCTGAGTTCAAGCCCCATGACTGATTTTAAAAAATTAAATAAAAAATATGTATGTGTAAGAAAGCTGGATGCTGGTGGTTATAACTGTAATCCTAGCTACTGAAGAGGCTGAGATCTGAGGATGGTGGTTCAAAGCCAGCCCAGGCAATAAAGTCCTTGAGTCTCTTATCTCCAATTAACTAACAGAAAATTGGAAATGGTTCTGTGGCTCAAAGTCATAGAGCACTAGCCTTGAACAAAAGAGCTCAGACACAGTGCCCAAGCTCTGAGTTCAGAAAGAAAGAGGTGGGGGAGGAAGGAGGGAAGGAGGAAGGGAGGGACGGAAGGATGGAGGGAGGGAGGAAGGTCACTGCTCAAGTGACAGAGTGCCTACCCATATAGACTGGCCCATTTGTATTTCTTCCTCTGTTTTAACCCATTTTGATGAGGAGCCTATATTAAGGTTGTATGTGTGTGCCTGTACAGTACCTGGTACTCTTGCTTGTCTTAGTCATACCTCCAATTCTGGCTTTTTGCTGTTAATTGAAGAGAAGAGCCTCTTGGGCTTTTCTGCCCAAGCTAGCTTCAAACTGCCATCCTCAGATCTGTGCCTCCTGAGTAGCTAGGATTCCAGGCATGAGCCACCAACAGCTGGCATGACCCTATATTTCTTTTCTTTTTCTTTCTTTCTTTTTTTTTTTTTTTTTGCCAGTCCTGGGCTTGAACTCAGGATCTTGGCCCTGTTCCTGAGTTTCTTTTTTGCTCAAAGCTAGCCCTCCACCACTTGAGCCACAGAGCTACTTCCAGCTTTTTCTGTGTATGTGGTACTGAGGAATCAAACCCAGGGCTTCATGCATGCTAGGCAAGCACTCTACCTCATTTCTAGCCCCCACAGCCTATATTTCTATCTGCTTACATACTGCAAGTGTTTTAATGCTGTTTTTTGTATCTTTTTTTTAGTTTTTTTTTTTTTTTTTTGTCGGTCGTGGGGCTTGAACTCTGGGCCTGGGCACTGTCCCTCAGCTCTTCAGCTCAAGGCAAGCGCTCTACCACTTGAGCTACAGCGCCACTTCTGGTTTTCTGGTGGTTTATTGGAGATAGGAGTCTCACGGTCTCTCCTGCCCGGGCTGGCTTTGAACCGCGATCCTCAGATCTCAGCCTCCTGAGTAGCTAGGATTACAGGCGTGAGCCACCAGCACCCGGCGTTAATGCTGTTTTTTGATGTGCTATACCTTTACATTTTCACATGGTTAAGTTAGAAGCTGCCTTTATGGTATCTGCCTTCGTGTGTTTTGCTGAGACCTGCCTTCCCTTCCTTAAATTCCATTCATGTCCACATACACAATCATCTGCTCTGTTTGGAAGCGTGCAGTGTAAGGGATCCAATTCAATTCTTTCCAATTCAATTCTTTCCATACACGGAGCCAAGTTCTTATTACATTCATTTGTTAAATCATCTCTTCTCCCCCCACTGCTTTGAAATACTTCCTTTATTCGTTGGGTAAATCTCACACACCAATGTCTTTGTTTTAAAAATCCCCACCTCCTAGGGATGTGGGGATACACGCAGTGACCTGACCAAACCTGAGCCCGGACTAGGATCTGCTCCAAGTGTTTGGCTGTCCCCACCCCCCTCATGCCATATGCTTGACCTTGAGCCTTGGCAACTGTTCTCACACAGGTGTCTCCAAAGGCCTCACCTTTAGGCCCCCAAACTGCTTTTGGGTCTATCATCAGCTCAGCCAAGGTGACCTTGGTCAGCCGGCCAGGATGACTGGCAATGGTTCGATTCCACCAGGGGGTTAGGACCATGTCGTGGGGAGGGGAACTGAGAGCTGGGTGTAGCAGGGAGAGGAGCTGGGCAGGCAAGCAGGGAGAAAGGGCACTGCTGGCTGATGATCAAAGCTGGAGTTTGGGGCAGGGAGGCAGTGTGCCTTAGGAAGGGGCTTATCACGAGTAAGGTAAAGATAATCACATTTCTAACGTTATCCTGGGCCAGAATTAGCAGGCTGCTGAGGCATCCAGTCCAGATAAGAGGGGGCGTGGCCTGGCACAGGGGTAAGGGTTGGGATGTTGGGGGGGGGGGCGGTTCTACCCATTGAGCTGCCAGCTCTCCTTATACTAGATAGTTTTATTTTTTCCCCTTGCGGGGAGGGTGCTGGTACTAAGGCTTGAACTTAAGGCCTAAGCACTGCTCCTGAGCTTTTTGACTCAAAGTTGGTGCTCTATCACTTGCACCACACCTCCACCTCCACTTTTTGGTAAGATGAGTCTCACTGCCTCTTACTGCCTGAGGTGGCTTCAAACCACCATCCTCAGATCTCAGCCTCCTGAGTAGGATTGCAGGCATGAGCCACTGGCACCTAGCAAGACTTTGATTTTTTTTTCTTTTTTTTTTTTCTGCCAATCCTGGGGCTTGAACTTAGATCTTGGGCACTGTCTCTGAGCCTCTCTGTGCTCAAGTCTAACGCTCTACCACTTGAGCAACAGCACCACTTCTGGCCTTTCTGTTTATGTGGTACTAAGGAATGGAACCCAGGGCTTCACGCATGCTAGACAAGCACTCTACCACTAAGCCACATTCCTAGCCCAAGACTTTTTTATGCTACAAAAGTAAAGGGCTTTTGGGGCTGGGAAGGTGGCTCAGTGGTAGAGTGCTTGCCTTGCATGCATGAGGCCCTGGATTCGATTCTTCAGCACCACATAAGCAGAAAAGGCCAGAAGTGGCACTGTGGCTCAAGTGGTAAAGTGCTAGCCTTGAGTTGAAGAGCCGAGGGGCAGTGCCCAGGCCCAGAGTTCAGACTCCACGACTGAGAAAAAAGAAAGGAAGGAAGGAAAGAAGGAAGGAAGGAAGGAAGGAGGAAAGAAGGAAGGAAGGAAGGAAGGAAGGAAGGAAGGAAGGAAGGAAGGAAGGAAGGAAGGAAGGAAGGAAGGGAGGGAGGGAGGGAGGGAATCTTTCTGAAAAGAGCTCTGCTTTGAGCAGAGCAGAGGCTGGTATTTTAAACACAGGGTACAACTTCCTTGGATTTTGTATTCTAATTCTACCACTATCTAGCTACGTTATTTAATGTTTCTGTGTCTCCATTTTTATCTGTAAAAATGGGAACATATTTGTATGACTAGTTATTTAAATAAGTTTAACACAGGAAAGTGCTTAGATATCCATCACACAGTTATCTAGTTATGGTGACAATACCAGTTATGGCTGGTGATGTGGACTTCAAACTGGAAGGCACATCTTTAGGGGGTGCCCGCGGTGGCCAGGAGAGGCACAGGGGGTGAGAGCAGACCTGGGCAGCTGTGGAAGCAGCTGGAGGAACAGGGCACTGCACTTCGTCTGAAACATGGAAATGTCTGCGGTAGCATTTCTAGGGCACATAATTGGGACAGAGCTTGGGAGGACACCAGAGCTGGAGGAGCCCAGGTAACAGATGGTAACAAATCGAAGTCTTCACAGCAGGCTTTAAAGGGGCAGGAGATGTAGCTCAACGGGAGAATGCATATTTAGCACGTGCCAGGCCCTGGATTCCATCCCCATCACTGCCAATAAAAAGCAACAAGACAGAATAGGCTTTAGGAATATCAGATATATATATTATGTACGTACACACACACACACACACACACACACACACAGACACACACACACACACACACACACACACACAGTCAATTTTTTTTTTTGGTCGCTGTGGGGCCTGAACTCTGGGCCTGGGCGCTGTCCCTCAGCTGTTCAGCTCAAGGTGAGCACTCTACCACTTGAGCCACAGCGCCACTTCTGGTTTTCTGGTGGTTAATTCTGGTGGCTCATGCCTGTAATCCTAGCTACTCAGGAGGCTAAGATCTGAGGATCACAGTTCAAAGCCAGCCAGAGAAGAAAAGCCCATGAGACTCTTATTTCCAATAAAGCACTCAAAAAAGCGAGAAGTGGTGCTGTGCCTCAAGTGGTAGAGCACTAGCCTTGAGCAAAAAGAGGCTCAGGGACAGTGCTCAGGCCCAGAATTCAAGTCCCATGACTCAAAAAACTATTTGTGTGGCTCAAATAGTAGTTATCTGCCTAGCATGAGCAAAGGCCTGGGTTCAATCCCTAGTACGGAAAGATGTGGGCTTGATAGTACTTTGCCAAGGTCCCAGTGTAGCTCTGTCTCATGGTCTGTACTGTGCACTGAATAGACAAGCCCCTGGTTTATTGCTCTGCCCTTAGTCTTGAAACTCTCCATCAGTTTACCTTTACACTTGTGTTTTGTAAGGGAATTCATTGCCCAGGACAGTAATGTGCTCATGTGACTATAGCCCAGGTGGAGTTGAGCCGGCTCAGGCCAGCAAGAATGGCAGGTGGTGGGCAGCACGGGGGAACAGTTGGCCTGACCTGGTGGCACCACATGCCTGGACAGTCTGGGACACTGTGGGGCTGCAGAAGGCAGCAGGATCAGGTCATGTGCCCAGACTGGAGGTAACAGAAGGAATGGTAATGGTGACAGCCCATCGTGGTACTGGCAATAAAGGACTTCTCGTGGAAGAGCCCTCCTGTGTGTCCTGCCCACACGCCTACAGCCTCAGTGCCGGGCTAGGGACTGCAAGCATCTGCTAGTGAGACTCACCAGCCAATCATTCCACAATAAAAACTATGCCTGGGCCAAACACCAGTGGCTCATGCCTGTAATCCAAGCTACTCAGGAAACAGATTTGAGGATCAAGGTTTGAAGCCAGCCCAGACAGGAAAGTCTATAAGACTCTTATCTCCAATTAATCACCCAAAAGACAGAAGTGGAGCCATGGTTCAAATGTTTGAGTGCTAGCCTTGAGCAAAAAATGTTCAAGCTCCAGGAGTAGTGCCATAAAAAGATTTTTTAAAAAGCTATAAACTGGGCACTGGTGGCTCACACCTGTAATTCTAGCTACTCAGGAGGCGGAGATCTGAGGATAGTGGTTCAAAGCCAGCTAAAGCAGGAAAGTCTGTGAGACTATCTCCATTTAACCACCAGAAAACCAGAAGTAGTGCTATGGCTCAAAGTGATAGAGCACTCACCTTGAGCTGAAGAAATCAGGCACAGCTAGCGCGTGTGCAACTCAACACCTGGGCCCTGTTCCTTAGCTCAAGGCTGGCACTCTATTACTTTTGCTCCACTTTTGGATTTTTTGATAGTTAACTGGGCTGCCTCTGAACCATGATCCTCAGATATCAGCCTCCTGAGTAGTTACGATTACAGGCATAAGCAACTGGCACCCAGCTTTCCAAAGAGTTCAGAATTTCTGTTTTGAAAACTGCTGTGACATTGTAAGCAGATATCCACAGATTGAGGGTATTTTTTTTGGCAAGTCCTTTGGCTTGAACTGAGTCTGAGCACTGTCCCTGAGCCTCTCTGTGCACACCACTTGAGCCAGCGCCACCTTGGGCCTTTTCTGTGTATGTGTATGTGTATGTATATGTGGTGCTGAGGAATCAAACCCAGGGCTTCATGTATGTTAGGCAAGCACTCTACCACTGAGCCACATCCCAGCCCTAATTTTTATTTTTTGTTATTTTTTATTGTTATTATAAAAGTGATGTACAGAAGGATTACCATTACCTAAATCATGTAATAAGTACATTTCTTTTTGGACAATGTCACCCCTTCCCTTGCTCTTTCCCAGAGGAAGGAGGTTTTAAGATTAAATTTTCCTCATAATTGAAACTCTAATAGTCCAATCACAGATACATGTCATAATTTTTTTTGCTGTGTGTACACGTCATAAAATCATTTTGTTTGCTGTGTGTGTGTGTGTGTGTGTGTGTGTGTGTGTGTGTGTGCGCACACATGCGCAGGCACTATGGCTTGGCCTCAGAGTCTTCACCTCTCTCTGTGGCTTTTTTGCTCACAGATAGCACTCCACCCCTTGGACCACAACTCCACTTCTAGCTTTTTGGTGGTTAATTGCAGACAGGAATCTGAAGGGCCAGGTGCTGGTGGCTCACGCCTGTAATCTTAACTACTCAGGAGGCTGACATCTGAGGATCACAACTTAAAGCCAGCCTGGGCAGGAAAACCCGTTAAGACTTTTATCTCCAATTAACCACTAGGAAACCAGGAAGTGGCACTGTGGTTCAAAGTGGTAGATCACGAGGCTTGAGCAAAAAGGCTCAGGGTCAAGCCCTAAATTCAAACCCCATGACCGACAGGAAAAAAAAAAAAAAAGAATTTCATGGATTTTTCTGCCCAGTCTGGCTTGGAACCTTGATCCTGATTTCAACCTCCTAAGTAATTAGGATTACAGGTGTGAGCCACCAGCACCCAGATAGAAGACACGGGAAAGGGGGCAGATAGGTCCAGACTCCAGAGGCTGGGTGCAGTTGCTTGACCAGCCATGGCAGGCCACAGCCTCGGGGTTAGGCCTTGCTGGGGTTGGTCAGCTTCCAATGGTGATGAGTGGCAGCGTGGCGGGGGGGGGGGGGTGAAGGTAAAAGCCAAGGGGTGGGGAACCTGGGCAGCTGGAACTGACATCCTGATGCAGTCAGCATCCTGCAGCTCTCCACTTCCACTAGGAACCAGCACCTCCCACTCCCAACTGACCAATCCCTCTGTCCCATCATGGAGGGAAGCAATCTGATTGGTTTAATCACCCCACCTCAGTGTGGGCATGGCCATCAATGTGATGGACAGCCGCATGGAGGACCCAGCACCCTGCTCCGCTCCTCCACTTAAGTTGGAGCCCCAGAACCTGACCTGAGCTGCCCTGTCTTTACTCAGTCTATCTTTTACTGACCCGCTCCTTCATCAAATAAACCATAACTACTGCTGTTTTTATTTTCTGGGACTGGGGGTTAAACTCTGGGCCTGGGCTCTATCCCTGAGCCTCTCTGTGGCTTTTTTTTTTTTTGAGTAGTTCATTAGAAATAAGAGTCTCACAGAGTTTCCTGAGCTGGCTTTGAACCGTGATCTTGAGATTTCAGCCTCCTGAGTAGCTAGGATTACAGGTGTGAGCCACGGGCACCCTGCTACCTCTGCTGCCCTCTGACCAGCGTTGCCCGCACCAGCTTCTCCTCCCGGTCCGCAGAGGCCTCCATGTCACCATGCCTCAGGGCCTAGTGCTGGGACCTGAGAGGAAACTGGCCTGTCCCTTCTCTCCTTCACTCTCAAGCTCCTCCCCTTCCAGTGATTTTCTAGAACTCACCTTTGCTGTCAAGCCTCCACTCACTGGAGAGAGCTCAGGCTGTCATCTGCTCAGAGGTCTACGCTGCATCCTCTGGCCCGGCTGACTTCCCCTAGCACCAAATGCAATTATTTTCATTTTACTTACTTTGTGATACTGAAGTTTGAACTCAGGAGTTTTTCTTGCAAACCAAGCACTCTTCCACTCAAACCACACTCCTACCCCTTTTTGCTTTCAGTTTGTTTTTCAGGTAGGGTCTGGCGCTTTTGCCCATGCCAGCTTCGGACTTCCATTCTCCTTCTTCCATATCCCAAGAAGCTGGGAATGCAGGCATGCACCATCATGCCCAGCTGATATTTGTTATTCATCCCAGGCTGGCTTCAGATTCATGATCTTCCTGTCTTCAACTCCGGAGCATTGGGACTACAGGTATGTGCCACCATTTCCAGAGTATCACTGTTACTTCTGTTGTATTGTTACTTGCATGTTGATTTAATTCCAATCTCTCCCACTAAATGGCCATGTCTGTGTGAATTCTCAGGTCCTAGCAGTGAAGTGTCTGGAACTATCTAGACTGCCTAAGTGGTGTGCCAACTCAGAGCAACTAACTGTAAATTGGAGTGCTGTAACCATGTGCACACAGATGACCGTGGGATGGTCTGGAAAGAAGGCCATGCTCCTCATCTAGGCTACTTCTGGGGTTGGAGACGAGACCAGGACAGGGAAGTGCATGTGTGCGTGTGTATGCGTATACACGTGCATGCATATAGCACACTCACATGCAGGTGTCTGGTAGGGACTTTAGCTTCAACTGTAGTGATATTCCTTTTTGTGTGTGTGATATTGGTTGTTGAAGTTAGGGCCTCATGCCATGTGTAGTCTTGAAGGAGACAACATGTATGAAGATGGCGTGGCTCACACCTGTAATCCTCTCTACTCAGGAGAATGAGATCTCAGTATTGTGGTTCCAAGTCATCCAAGGCAGGAAAGTCCATGAGGTTCTTACCTCTAGTTAACCACCAAAAAGCCAGAAGCAGTGCTGTGGCTCAAGTGGTAGAGCACTAGCCTTGAGCACAAAGAGGCTCAGGGACAGTGCCTAGGCCCTGAGTTCAAGCCCCAGGACTGATATCAAAACAAAAAAAAAATTGGACTAGGAATGTGCTTTAGCGGTAGAATGTTTGCCTAGCATGCCTGAGGCCCTAGGTTCAATGCCTTCATACCACACAAACCATGAAATAAAAAGGATTCCTTGAGCTGGGCGTCCCTGGCTCACACCTGTAATCCTAGCTACTCAGGAGGCTGAGATCTGAGAACTGGGCTCGAAGCCAGGCTGGGAAGGAAAGTAAAATTAGTTAATTAATTAAAAATTTAATAAATACAAAAAAGAGGAGGTGGGAGGGCTGAGGGCGAATGAAGATGAATATGGTTCAAGTAGTTCATTTGCATACATAAAAAAGAGAACAATGAAATTTGTTGAAATTATTTAAGAGTAGGGGGTAAGGGAGAGTGACAGAGGGGTAAACTTGATCTGGATACATTGTATGAAGATGTGGAAATGTTACAATGAAATCAGTCCTCTATCATTAATGTATATATGGAATCATTTTTTTTTTTAATGAGTAACTTCCCAGGGTGCCAGTGGCTCACGCCTGTAATCCTAGCTACTCAGGAGGTTGAGATCTGAGAATGGCGGTTCAAAGCCAGACAGGGCAGGAAAGTCTGTGAAACTCTTATCTCTGATAAACCACCAGAAAAACTGGAAGTGGGGGTGTGGCTCAAATGGTAGAGTGCAGGCTCTTAATTCAAGTCCCACCACCAACCAAAAAAAAAAAACAAAAAAAACCTTAGAATATAGGGTTGGGGGCATGGTTCAAATGGTAGAGCATGTGCCTAAAAAAGATGTCATACCTTCATTGTGTAGTTAAAACTAACTGAACAATATACAAAGAAAACGTGGCCAGGCGCTGGTGGTTCACACCTGTAATCCTAGCTACTCAGGAGGCTGAGCTCCAAGGATCGTGGTTCAAAGCCAGCCTGGACAATAAAGTCTGTGAGACTCTTATCTCTGATTAACCACTAGAAAATCCAAAATAGGGCTTAAAGTGGTAGAGTGGTAAAGTGCTAGCCTTGAGCGAAAAAGCTCAGGGAGGCTGGGAATGTGGCTCAGTGGCAGAGTGCTCACCTAGCATGCACAAAGCCCTGGGTTTGAGTCCTCACTACCACATAAACAGAAAAAGCCAGAAGTGGTGCTATGGCTCAAGTGGTAGAGTGCTAGCCTTGAGCAAAAAGAAGCTCAGGGACAGTGCCCTGGTCCTGAGTTCAAGCCCAGGACTGGCAAAAATAAATAAATAAACCAAAAAAGCTGGACACTAGTGGCTCATACCTGTAATCCTAGCTACTCAGCAGGCTGAGATCTGAGGATTGTGGTCAAAGCCAGCCTGGGCAGGAAAGTCCATGAGACTCTTATCTCCAATTAAAAAAAAACAAAAAACACCAGAAAACTGGAAGTGGTGCTGTGGCTCAAGCAGTAGAGCACTCGCCTTGAGCTGAAGAGCTGAGGGACAGCACCCAAACTCAGAGTTCAAGCCCCACAACCAACAAACAAACCCCAAACAAACCTCAGGGACAGCGCCCAGGCCACGAGTTCAACTCCTGAGTGTGGTAACTCCAGCCACACTGAGGACCAACAATAAAACACAGTGACACACTTGCAGTCCACTGGTAGGTTCTGAGTCTGAGTCACTTTATTACTACGTCACCAGAAGTCACCACCGTCACTTGGTTCACCACAGATGGATGGGCGTCATAGAGGAGGGGGCCACAGGCCACTCTGGAGAGACTTACCCAGGTGGGAGGGGTCTAGAGCGGGGGCCCAGCGTGGGGGCCGCCCTTCACCACACACGCACGCGCACACGCACAGATATAGTTGTGGAGCCTTATATTATACATCTTATATATAGAAAATATATATATTTATACTATTCACAGGCAGTAATGCTGCGGGAAGGACCAGGGCACCTGGGGCGGGATGTCAGGTGAGGGGCGGCGCTGGGAGGCGGCTGGACCAGTCTCTCCTCCATCAACTCGGGGTGGGAGGGGGTGCCTCCCTGTGCTCCTCTGCGGACCAAAGGGATCTTGGACAAGGTGAGGGCTCCCGAGCAGTGACAAGTGAGGATTCTGTTATACTGAAGCCCTGGAGAGGGCGGGGAGGGGGCGGGGCTGTGGGAGGACGGCCTCTGATTGGGCAGGATGGGCATTCACTTAAAAGGCAAAGGTTAGGGTTGCCACGCCCCTCGCTCTGTGCTTGACCTTGGACATTGCGGCCTTCCTGTCCCACACTTGACCCTCTCAAATGGTCTCGACGTGTACGGTGCCTTCTCTTGTGCTTGGGGGGAGAAGTGTGCAGGCTGCAGGCAGCCCTTCTCGAAGGACACTGGAGCAGGGGGAGGGAGGACCCTAGAGGGAACTGGGGTGGCGCTGGTCGGAGTCACTGTCCCTGTGAACCTCTCAGCCATAGAATCAAGGTACCCGAGTGTCCTAAAGCCTCCCACAGACACCGCATGCCCTCTGTCTCATGTCCACCGCGGCACGTCCCCACCCGTGTCCCTTCTGGGGGCAGATTTCGTCCAGACACGCACCTGGGCTGGACCCCAAGAAGACTAAGGGAGGATGCATCCTGAGGTGGCAGTCTGCAGCCCAGCAGGGGTCTGGGAAACTTCCTCAGCCTGGATGCCAGTCAGGGCCAGGGCCGGGCAGAGCGGAGCTGCCCCCTGCCATCCGGCCCAGTGTTGCCAGTAAGAAGCAGATAAGCAGCACCTGGGGTCTCCAGGGCACACCAGCTGGGGGGGGAGGGGAAAGGGGGCTAGGGAGGGAGTACATGATCCATAGGTTGTCCCCAGCCCTCTGGGACCTACACAGAACCACCAGGTTCCAGGAACACTGGCAGCACTGCAGCCTCGCCTCCTGTCTGGCACAGGCCCGCTGCTCAGCCTAGCAGATAGCCTGTCCCCAAGCTGTCTCCTGGGGGACTGTGACAGAGTCCCTTCCCCAGATGTGACAAATGCAAGTCAGCAATGACCACTGGGTCCTCTTCCAACACTGCTGCCCTTGAGCTGGGCTCCACTGCTCAGTAATGTTCTCTATGCCTCAGTTTCCCCCTCTGTTCAGGGCTGCTCCTTCCTGCTCCTGTCACCCTAGGGTCCTTGCAGTGCAACGTGAAATACCTCGTCACTGTTCCGTATTCATCCTCCCCAGGCTCTGGGAAGACGGGCCCCACACACCCTGGGTCTCCTCAGATGGACGGCTGGCACCTGGTGGCTGGAGCAAGCAGTGGTCACCGGCCTGTGGGGTCCTGCGCGGGACGTGGGGTGGTGGTGGGGACACCATCCCTCTGCCCCGCCCCCAGGGGGTCGGCCAGCGTGCCCTCTGCACCCGCAGGAAGAGAGGTGCAGCACTGTCATGCAAGGACCCTTCCTGCCACTGCTCAGAACCGACTGCTGCCTGCAGCCCCACCCTGCTTGAGCCTTGGGGATGCCCTGCTACCTCGCTCCGTGCCCCCCCTCTGCACAGCACTCTCCCTGTCCTCGGCGTGCCAGCTCACCCATGGACTCCCCACCCCCCATGGACCTTCCGGAAGGTCAGGGAGGGCAAGACCTATGCCCAGGCTGCTCCAGATCACTCCTGTGTCCTGGGAGGTCCCAGGGGTGGGATCGGGCCCCTGCAGGGTGACCAAGAAACCCGACAGCAACTCTGCTCATTCACTTCCTGGATGCCAGGCCAGTCCCAGCACACTGCCCACCACCACCAGGGCCGGGCAAGGCTCGGAGAGCTCGCCCAGAGGCAGGCCTGGTTGGCCTGCTCTGGGTGGGCTACCTGTGGGACGGCTCCTTGCTTAGGAGGGGAACCCCCAGGGTGAGGTGCAGCCAGGGTACAACAGGTCCTGGGCTTGTCGTGGAGTCGGGGTGTCTCCTGGGCAGAGGGCCCAAGGCCTCCCAGGTGAGTCATGCTGATGGGGGTGGTGGGAGAGTGGGAGGGGGGCTGGTGCCGTCAGCTCTGGGTTCTCTGCTGCCCCACTGCCCTTGACCTCTCAGCCACCTTTTCCTCAACTGTGAACCGGAAACAGCTCCGCCCCCCCCCCCCCCCCCCCGCCCCTGCAGGCCTGCTGCACCACATAGGCTGTCGGTGGGTGGGCTGCAGACATCACACTCGCCCTGTGTCCCAGCCCTGCGCAGCCAGACTTCCTGCAATCCACCCAGTCCATCTGTCCCACCGATCCTGCCTCTGGGACCCACGGGGCCACCTCTGCACCCCTCTTTTACTACCTGACCAAGCACGGGCCTGGCAGAGTAGGTGCTCAATGAATGCGCGAGGACACAATGAATGAATGCAGCCCTGATGCCTGCCCTCGGGGCCCCCGCTGGGCGCACACCCTCAGACACACTTGCACACACATGGGCGCCCCCCACAAGGGCCGCCCCAGCCCCGCTGCAATGTGGAGGCTGAGGAGGTGCTGGGCAGGGTGACCAGGAGGGATGGGCAGGGCGGGGCTTGGGGAGGGGCGGGCGGTCCAGGGGGCTCAGTAGCCCTGCGACTGGTAGCCCTGTGGCTCGGAGTCGAAGGCATTGGCCGGCTGCTGGTAGGTGCCGCCCGTGCCGGCGGGGTCCGGCCCGGTGCTGGGCTCCGCGTAGGGGGCGTAAGGCATGCTGGAATCCTGGCTGGGGTCCATGTAGTCCTGGGAGAAGAGCGCCGAGTCGGCGCCAATCTGGTACCGCTGGAAGGCCAGCACAGCCTGGCCCGCCTGGGGTGGGGGCCAGCGTGGACAAGGGCGGGTGGGAGGGACGGTTAAGGGAGAGACAGACAAGAGCACTGGGTTAGTGATGGTTAGTAGATGCGGGCAATAGAGCTTAGAGAGCCTCAAAGCACCTGCCTTGACTGGACAGGACTGTCCCCATCGCACCCCTCCAACATCCGGACCACATGTCTAGCCAGGATAAACCTCAGAAGCCACTGTCCTCAAACAAAATATTTTTTTTTGTCAATCATGGGCTTGAACTCTGGACCTGGGCATTGTCCCTGAGCTTTTGTGTTCAAGGCTAGCACTCTACCACTTTGAACCACAGGGCCACTTCTGGTTTTCTGGTGGTTAACTGGAGACAAGAGTCTCACAGGGGGCTGGGAAGGTGGCTCAGTGGTATTGTGCTTGCCTTGCATGCATGAGGCCCTGGGTTCCTCAGCACCACATATGCTGAAAAAGCTGGAAGTGGCGCTGTGGCTCAAGTGGTAGAGCGCTAGCCTTGAGCTGAAGAGCTGAGACACCGCCCAGGCCCAGAGTTCAGGCACCACAACTGACCAAACAAAAAAAAGTCTCACAGATTTTTCTGCCCAGATTGGCTTCAAACTGTGATCCTTAGATGTCAGCCTCCTGGGTAGCTAGGATTACTGGTATGAGCTGCCAGTGACTGGTTCAACCAAATATATTTTATTGCCACCGTGGAGAAGTCCCAGGAGCTCACAACTGCTTCCCAATTTGGGTTTGGGTATTATATGGAATGTCCCTCCTGCAGCCAGGTACAGCCAGGTAATTCAGTTTTGGTCAACAAGGTACCTCCCAAGTTCTCTGTTCTACCCTTTGATCTGAGGCCTGGAATGCAGGTGTGATCACTGGAGCTCTAGTTGCTAAAACGGGCCATGAAGACCATATGCCAAACTGCAGAGATGGAGGGCACCTGGTCACTGATGGCCTCTGAACCACTATGTCAGCCTTGCACGAGATTTGTTTAAATTGCTGTTATTTGGGATTTGTGTCCTTGCTGCTGAACCTGATTGTGGCTGAAATATGTGGTCAAACAAGTTCAGGAAACTGAGTTCAAGACAGTGAAACAAGTTGCAGGGACCACAGGACTTGTCAGGGCTCTGATGTCAATATCTGCTAGAGCCCCCAGGGAGACAAGATGGAAGCAAACTTGCGCAGTACATGGCTGCTGTGTGCACCGTTAGCTTTGATATCAGTAAAGGCAACTAACTGCACTGTGAACACCAGCCTGCCAGGCTAAGGAGCAAGGCATTCTTCCCACTGAATCCTGATTCCAGGCTTGCAATGAGATCTTTCTCACCTGGGGGCTGGACAGACTTAAGGCCGGAGTGTCAGGGGAGTTGGTACTGCAGTGGGGGGTCTTCCCCCTGCCCTGGCCAAGCCCCTCACTCCTTCCTTGCCATCAGTCCCCTGACGTAGAGAGTTAAGCCCTCGGGGTCCTAATGGGCTGATGGAGGACAGGTAGGGAGTAAAGTGCCTGGTAGTCTATTCCAGAATGGTTATTTGTTTTTGTCAGTCTTGAGGCTTCATCTCTGGGCCTGGACGATGTCCCTCAGCTCTTCAGCCCAAGGCTAGCACTCTACCACTTGAGCCACGGTGCCACTTCCAGTTTTCTGGTGGTTTATTGGAGATAAGAGTCTCATGGACTTTCCTGCCTGGACTAGCTTTGAACTGCAATACTCAGATCTCAGACTCCTGAGTAGTTAAGATTACAGGCGTGAGCCACCAGTGCCCAACTCCAGAATGTTCTAAAAGTCCAGAAATTAAATATTATCAGAAGACCCTTTGGGTTGCCCTTTGTGGAAAGCAACTGTTCGTTTTCCTCTCTCTCTTTTGCCAGTCTTAGGACTTGAGCTCAGGGCCTAGGCACTGTTCCCAAGCTTTTTATGCTCAAAGCTAGTGCTGTATCACTTGAGACACTGCTCTACTTCTGGTTTTGTTTTGTTTTGTTTGCTTGTTTTTAATTGGATATAAGAGTCTCATGGTCTTTTCTGCCTGGACAGACTTCAAGTTGTGATCTTCAGATCTCAGCCTCCTGAATAGCTAGGATTATAGGTGTGAGCCACCAGCGCCTGGCTTCCTTCTCTTTTTTGCAGTGCTGGGGATGGGACTCTGGGCGGGCTAGGTAAGACTTCTACCAATGAGCCATACTCCCAGCTTGGGGAGGCTCCTGGGGCCAGGGAAGCTGTGGTCCACCATAGGCAAAGCACCAAACCTGGGGGAGGGCAGACAGGCCCAGAGCAGCTGGGAAGAGGAGTGGATGCGGCCCTCTGAGTTCCCGCAGCTGGGGTTTCAGAGGCTGGGGCTGGAGATGCTGGGCGGGGAGGGCTGCCGGCAAGCCAGGCAGGAGGACCACACAGGAACAGAGGACAAAGCCCGAGGCAAGGCCTCAGCCCTGCACCCCTGTCCTCACATCCCTGCCTCCTTCCTTCCTGGCCTCCCACACAGGGGCCCAAGGCTGGAGCAGATAAGCTCTGTGGGCCTCTGGGAGAGGCCATGGCCATAGGCATGGAGGACTAACTAACTGTCTCTGTGGCCAGTCTTCTGCCTCCAAGGCCAGGCCTCTTTGGAGAGGCCTGGGACTGGCTGGTCTGGGCTGCACTGGGGAGGCAGCAAGTCCCGCCGAGAGCCAGGGACCTGTGTCCACTGGTCGTGGGTCTCCTCCAGGCAGCAGGCTGTGATCACGCGCAGGGCGCCGCAGGGCCAGGCAGCACAGATCTGAGCTCGGCCCCAGTGAGGCTGGCTACGACTGCCTCAGCATCCACAGAGGGTGGAGGGGCAGGCGCTGCCCAGACACCGAGGGCCACAGAGGAGCCCATCAGGGCACAGAGGGCTCGCCAGGAAAGGAGAGCTTATGGGAGTGTCCCCAGCTCTGGAGAGGAGGATGGATGGATGAGCAGAATTTACATTTATTGAGCATCCCTGTGGCCAAGCCCACGTTGGCCTTAGTTTTATTGCACAATTGCCTTGAGAAGCGGGCCTGTAATCAGCTGCAAGGGAAAATGGACTGAGGCTCAGAGAGGTGCAGAGATTAGCTCTAGGTCACACAGCAAAGGACCACAAGCCAAGCCACATTCTCTGACAGGCTGGGCCAGCCAGCCTCCATCCAGACGTCATGCCACAGCCCTGGACAGGCCATCAGTCAACAGCTGAGCTCCTTCAACGGGGGACACCTCCTGGCAGCCCGTACTGCGTCATGGAGCCACTCACCTTCTACCATCCTGTGGCCTACTTGGGGAGTGATTCTTCCTGCCTTCCCCTCCCCAGTCTGTGAACTCCTGGGCCAGAGACCCCATCTAACCCACCATAAGCACAAAACAGCTGCTCAATAAATGTTTACTCAATTAACAAATACAAAGAATAAACAAAAGAGATGATGAATGAATGAACAAATGAATGAACAAGTGGTAAGCTCGGCTGGTCCCTGAAGCCAGCCTGCCTGCACTCCCTGCCCTGCGGGGGGGATGGGCTATGGCTGGGCAGTGGCGGGGAACAGTGTGCTGTACTCTTCCTGGAAGGAAAGGTCCTTCAGTCTGCGCACGGCCAGGGCTGCAGTCAGGCTCTGCCGGAAAGAGCAGGGGTGAGGCCGCTGGGGAGGTGCGGAGGACAGCGGTGCCCCACAGCACCTGCCCATCAGAGCTGCAGACCCACCTCTAAAGAGCTCATACCCAATCACCAGGCTCCTCTGCAAGTCCCACCCACACGGGGCCAGAGCTTTCAAACTCTTCCCACTGGGGGAAGGAGGGGGGTCGCGGAGGGGGGAGCACCGTCTCTGCACTAAAATTCTGTGGATCACCCAGGTCTTCCTGTCCAGGCCTGAGACCTCAGGGCGGGCCACCTGAATCGCAGGTCGCCCCTCCAGTGAGCAGTGCTCACCACTGTACTGAGGACCTGGGGCTCCTGAGTCTGCTTCCTGTCATAGCCATGATGACAGGCATGTGGCACTGTGCCCAGCGACCGGTGGAGAGGGGGTCTCGGGAACGTTGTTGCCTGGGCTGGCCTTCAAATGAAATCACCATCATGATCCCGGCCACCCAGGCAGGACCACTGGTGCCCAGCTCCAGATCTCTTAACTTGAATAAGTTACCCACAACATAAAGACCAGAATTCGTGTAAAAACTCCTATGTTGGTTTCTGTGGAAAAACCAAATGCTGGCTTCTGCGGTTCCTATCCATGCTTGGCAACAGGGCTGGGCAGAGGGCGGGTCTTCAGGTGTGTGCCAGGCCACCCAGGGGACCCTCGCCCTCTCAGGCCCTGCCCGGATCCTGAGCAAGAGCCCAGGTCTCTCCATTTCCAGATGGGAGACCGGCGGGAAGCCAGGGGCAGTCTCCTTCACCCTGAGGCCTGGTCCTTCCCAGACTGGAAACTTCCAAATCTCCCTTCCAGTCGAGGCCCCCACCATCCTATCTATGTGGGGCACACGGGGACCACCCCGGAGAGATGGAGGATGCACGGCCCCTGAAGGCATCTCTAGGCCAGCAGGGTCTGCCTTGACCTAGAAGCCACCGTACCCGGGGTGCCCCAGGGGGCTGGAGCAAGGGCCGCAGGCAAGGCCTGGGCTTGGCTGGGGGAACCGGGGCTCAGGGGACTGTACTCACCCAGGAGAAGATGGAGAAGAAGGAGAAGGCGATGGCGGCCCGGGCTGCGTCTGTCCCTTCGTTCAGTGGGTTGTCCTTGGGCTTGGACACCTGCCACTGATTGGCCAGGTAGCAGAAGCCCACAAACCAGAGGAAGGCCCAGAAGGCTGGGGGTCCCAAGGCAGGTTGTATAGGAAGAGTGACACATGGGGGTGGGAGGGGGGAAACACAGGAAACAGAAGTTCACAGAACCCCTCCCGCCAAGCAGAGGTGAGGGCAGAGGAGGGGCAGGCAGCCGGGAGAGGCAGCAGGGAGATGAGGAAGACAGGGCAGAGCCAGGCCCAAGGGAGAGTGGCCAGGGCAGAGGGTGCCAGGGCAGTCCACAGTATAGGAAGGACAAATGGGGGAGGGGAAGGGAGGGGAGGGGAGGGAGAGAGAATGAGCAAATTAGACTGCAAGGCTCTGCCCCCTGCACTCTAAATTCCATCCACTTCCCTCTCTGGGGCCCGCGGCCCACCTGCTGCTGGCCTCGGCTTGGCCTGCAGCACTGGGGTGGGAGGGAAGCAGGGCAAGGGTGGTAGCTGTGGGGTGCTGAGGGGGAGAGCTGGACTTCCTCTTCTAGTCTCACAGAGCCTGACACAGTGAGAGTCTCTGAGAGCTGGGTTCGGGGCTCAATAAGGGGTCCGCCAGGAGCAGCTCAGCGCACGCCATGTGTGAGGGGGGCGGCGGCGGGCGCAGAGCCCAACCCACAGACACACTGCTGGGGATCCCTGGGGCTCTGTGGAAGTGTAAGAGCCTTTCACTTAGTTCCAGTCCTTCCTGAAGGTCTAAGGAGCCCCAGGCCCCAGGCCAGGATGGCCGAGGCGGGCCCTGGAGCCCCCAGAGCAGAGCAGGGCCCTGCCAGAGGCTCTTGGGAATGGACAGGGGGTGCAGGTCTATGCTGGGCAGAGCCAGGACAAGGGGGAGACTGAGGCTCGCGGGGAGGAGCACAGGGAGCACCGAGACAGGAAAGAGGGTCCCCCCACACGACCTGTCTGTGCCTCGGTAGGTGGTGGGGCCCAGGGGCCAGGAGGCCCCCACAGACTCACCCGAGACACCAATGTCAGACAGCACGGCCTTCTTGCGGTCCTTCACGCTGCTGATCTGCGGGAAGTAGACGTCCAGGGCCAGGTAGAGCAGGCAGGTGAGAAAGGCCAGCACGCCCACGGCCACGCCGTAGCTGCAGGCGTTGGGGTTGCGGTTGTAGATGCAGAACTCCTCGCCCTCCGTGGGGCTGTTGAGGTAGCCCTCATTGACAATGGAGCCAAACACCACAATGGAGAACACCTGGGGGGGGGGGCGGGGAGGGGTGAGCCAGGACAGGACACACCCGCTGACACTGCTGTCACCTGCTGCCTGCCCCTATGTGAGTTGGGACACACTGGAGGCTCAGAGCGGGAAGGCAACTAGCCCTGGGTCACACAGCTCAGGAAGAGCAATCGCTTCCTTCCTCAGCTACAAGGATCGAAGGCCCTACCACTTGTGGACTCCATGAACCCATGGCTAAGGCCCCTGGGACTGGACTGTTCCCTGAAATGGGACCTTACTTACAGGCCACCCTGGGCATAAACTTGTCACGCCCCTCCCCACCCCCTCATGCTGCCCAGCCCAGTCCCCACCCTTTCTATGGCCAGGGCTTCGCCGGCCCTGGCAGTTAGATAGGGTGATGAATGAAAACCACAGGAGTTGCGTCCCCCCCTCAGGCCACCATGCTACCTCATTTACAGTCAGCCACCCCTGCAGGCTCAGCTCTGCTGGAGGCCAGCCCCACCTCTCCCACCCACATCCAGGTACCCTGCACCTGCTGTGGCGGCGGATTCTGCCAGATAGCCTATGGCAAAAGCTTCTAAGTGAGGGTCACAAAACGATGCCGGCTCCCGCCTAGCTTGCCCCTTAACCCCCGCCCCCTGGCCCCTGCTCACTTGCTGGAGGTCAGCTGTCACATTTGGAGCTGCCCCACGGAGAAGTTGGCATGCGACTGAGGGAAGTCTGTAACAGCTGACAGGGACCTGAGACTCTCGTGAGCGGCTGGCGGGCTGAAGCCCACCAGCACCACAGAAGTGAACTTGAATTTGGATCTGTCCTCAGTGGAGCAGTCAGATGAGACCACATCCCTGGCTGACATTGGGGCCGCAGCTTAAGGGACCCTAGGCACCAACACCCAGAAGTGCAGATTTCTAACACAGAGAGATGATAAATGTGCGCTCTAATGCCATAAGTTTGGTTTTGCAGCAATTGCTAATCCCTCAGTATCGCCAGCATTTTGCAGAAGAGGCGGTCAAGGCTCGGGTATAATGAACATGCCCAGTAAAACCTTAAGGGCCAGGCTTCCTCCTCAGGCCACTCACCTTTCCTAAGTTACATCAGGAGACAGACCAGGCCTGAGCGCCCTGAAAGTGGAAGTATTATTGTTCAAGTGGTACAGCGCTAGCCTTGACTGAAAAAGCCAAGGGAGAACGTGAGGCCTTGAGTTCAGATCCCAGTCCTGACACACACACAGAAGGCTCAGTCCCAAGTGTGGCCTGTGACGTGTCAGAGGCGGGAGCTGGGGGGAGTTCACTTGTCTCTGCTTTCTGTTTTGCTAGAATAGGAAAGCAACTCCAACATGAGTCAGGAGGGGCAGTGAGCCTGGGTGTATGGACAAGCAAGAGAAGCACTGCTAATGTTCTCTGCAACATTATTGCGTGTGCGCGCGTACACACACACACACACACACACACACACACACACGTGTGCATATAAGCATGCACATGCTGGTCCTGGGGTTTGAACCAGGACTTGGACACTGGTCCCAGAGCTTCTTTTGCTCTACCACTTTAGCCACAGCTCTACTTCCAATGTTTTTTGGTAGTTCAGTGGAGATAAGAGTCTCATATTGGCCTGGGAAGGTGGCTCAGTGATAGAGTGCTTGCCTTGCATGAGGCCCTCGGTTTGATTCCTCAGCACCACATAAGCAGAAAAAGCCAGAAGTGGCGCTGTGACTCAAGCAGTAGAGCAGTAGCCTTGGCTGAAGCAGAGTTCAGGCCCCATGACCAACAAAACAACAACAACAACAACAAAAAACCTACCAAGTTAGTTATAATTTGGCCATACAAAGAAAAGCCATGAAGGTGGTTCTTGAAAACAAGCCAGGCACTCAGGGTCACATATGGTTATCATGTCTTTGCTGGTACTGGGGCTTGAACTCAGGACCCTATGCTCTTAGTGGACTTGTTCACTCCTAGATGGAGTCCACTTAAGTCCACTTAAGCCACCACTTCCACTTCCAGCTTTTTGCTGGTTAACTGAAGATAAGAGTCTCTCAGATTTGTCTGCCCAGGCTGAATCATGATCTTCAGATCTCAGCTCCTGAGTGGCTAGGATTTCCAGGCATGGTCACCAGCACCCAGCTCTGATGCAAGCTAGATAAAGGCTCTTCCTCTGGGTTACAGAGGCAGTAATCTCTGTTTTCGCTCCATACTGATCCTTTTTTTTTTTTGGGGGGGGGGTCTGGTTGTGGGGCCTGAACTCTGGGCCTGGGTGCTGTCCCTCAGCTCTTCAGCTCAAGGCTAGCGCTCTACCACTTGAGCCACAGCACCACTTCTGGCTTTTTTCTTTTTGCTTATGTGGTGCTGAGGAATTGAACCCAGGGCCTCATGCATGCAAGGCAAGTGCTCTACCACTGAGCCACCTTCCCAGCCCCCAGCGCCCAGCTCTGCAGGATGACTTTTTTACTTGATAGACAGGAGTAGTAGGTGCCACAGGGCAGGGAGGGGGTGGGGTGATTACTCAATGGGCACAGGATGCTTTTATGGGGTGATAGTTTGAGACAGAGACAAGACAGGGCTGTATAGCACCAGGAATTCATTTTTTTCTTTTCTTACTCAGGACCTAGACACTCTCCCTGAGCTTTTGTGCTCAAAACTAGTGCTGTACCACTTTGAGCCACAAGACCATTTCCAGCTTTTTGGTAATTTAGTGGCAATAAGAGTCTCATGGAGGGCTGGGAAGGTGGCTCAGTGTCTTGCATGCCTGAGGCCCTGGGTTCGATTCCTCAGCACATGAGCAGAAAAAGCCAGTAGTGGTGCTGTGGCTCAAGTGGTAGAGCGCTAGCCATGAGCTGAAGAGCTGAGAGACAGCGCCCAAGGCTCAGAGTTCAGGCCCCACCACCAACCAAAAAAAAAAAAAAAAAAGGCTCATGGATTTTTCCTTCCCGAACTGGCTTTGAACCTTGATCCTCAGATCTCAGCCTCCTGAGTAGCTAGGATTATAGGCAGGAGCCTCTGGCACTTGGATGAATTTTTTGTTGTTGTTTTCAGTCATGGGGCTTGAACTCAGGGCCTGAGCTCTTTTGTTCAAGTCTGAAGCTCTACCACTTTGAGCCACAGATCCACTTCTGGTTTTCTGGTGGTTGATTGGAGATAAGAGTCTCACAGACTTTCCAGTCTGGGATGGCTTTGAACCTGTATCCTCAGATCTCAGCCTGTTAAGTAGCTAAGATTACAGGTGGAAACTACCTGCACTGGGCAGGAAGAGGGAGGGGAGAGGAGAAAGGGGAGGAGGAGGAGATCTGTGGTGTCCTGGCCAGCCACAGTATTCGCTAGTCCTGATAGGGGATGTGTCTTCCTGCCATCCTCTGGACCCAGGGAAGGTGTCTGGCCTCGCCAGCCAAGAGGGCTACTTGGGAAACCAAGGCTCAGAAAGTGAAACCCCCACCAGAATACCTGTGTCAGCAGCACAAGCTGAACCTGAGCCCAGGTCTGCGGATTACAGCCCCTCCCTCCCTCCACGCAACCAACCGACATTTGCTTCAGGGGGTGGCCCAGAAAAAAAACGTGGTGTTTCTAGAGACCCAGGGAACCAGGTGAGAGGTGAGCAGGGAGGACGCCCTGCAGGGCAGCATCAGTGCAAAGCATTTGGCAAAAGTCCGGTCTGGTGTTCAGGGGCACAAGAAGCCAGCACTTCAGAGCCATCAGGAGGAGCTGGGTGTAGTAGTGCATGCCTGTAATCCCAGTACTCAGCAAGCTGAGGCAGGAAGATCCTGAACTGCGGACACAGGCATCACGGCAAGGAAGGCGGGGCAGGCTCTGCACCCTGGTTGCCTGGGCCCGCTGCCCGTGACTCTCTGTGCACAGCGAGCTTGAGCTTGACTAGAAACATCTGCAATGGTCCAAGGCTGTACCAGAAAACCACCAGGTCAGAACCCCGGGGCCCATGCTGCCTATCACTAGAACCAGCAGAACGGAAAAGCTGCTGGGTTAGAAGGCGATTTCAGACACACAGGTATCAGGCCTGCTGGGTTCCTATCTGAGGACTGCAGCCATGCAGGCTCTGGGGCCTTGGCCAGGCTCTCGAGTCCTGGAGAAAGGAATGAGCCTCTCAGCTGGGGATGGAGCTCAAGCCTAGAGCATGTGCTTTGCATGTGAAGACTGGGCTCCGAGCCTTTCTCTGGAGAGAACTGCACACAAGCACCCAGAATACGCAGGCCTCAGAGGACTGGGGTGAGACTGAGGCCAAGAAAGAAAGAAAAACACCTGTGAGCCTTTCTAAGACACTGCTGCTCTCTGGGCTGGAGAAGACACCACTGCAGCCAGTGGGAAAAACAGAAATAGACCCCTTGCAGAAGCAGGGAACAAGGGGCCTCCCCAAAGCCAGAGGAGCGGAGGGAGGCAGGCACAAGTCCGGAAGTCCAGGCCTTGGGGACTGCAGCAGAGGCGGAACCATTAACTCTGGGCTCTCTAGAGAGAAGACACATAACTCCTCTGAGAGGCCTGGAGGAAAGTGCTGGAGACAATATGTCCCCAAGAGGGTGAGGAACAACATCAAAACACGCTCAGAGCCAAGTATGGTGTTACACACCTGTAGTCCCAGAAGCAGAAGCAAAAGGTCTGGCCAGAATTAGGTAGATCATGTCTCAAAGGTAGAGAGATTAAAGCTGGGTGCCAGTGGCTCATTCCTGTAATCCTAGCCACTCAGTCAGGAGGCTGAGATCTGAGGATCTTAGTTGGAAGCCAGACCAGGCAAGAAAGTCCATGAAACTCATATCAACCACCAAAAAGCTGGAAAGTGGAGCTGTGACTGAAGTAGTAGAGCACTATCCTTGAGCAAAATAGCTAAGGTACTGTACCCAGGCCCTGAGTTCAAACCCCAGGACCAACACATTTAGAGAGAGAGAGAGAGAAAGAGAGAGAGAGAGAGAGAGAGAGAGAGAGAGAGAGAGAGAGAGAGAGAGAGAGAGAGAGAGACTAAAAAAGAGCGCTGGAGTATAGCTCAAGTGGTAGAGTGCCTGCCTGGCAAACTTGAGGTCTTGAGTTCAAACCTCAGGACTGGGCGTGTGATCACCCTCAGTGGTCACAGCTCCACAGCTCCAGTGGCCTCAGGCCTGGGTCAGCACTTAGCACAGATCTCAGGCTCCTGGGTGTGTGGTGGCACTGTACTGGGAGGGGCACCCCGTCCTGGCCTTGTGGGTCAGGAACCTGTTGTGTGGTGACTTAACCTGAGCCCCAGATCCTGCATGGGCCAAGGGAGAACCTGGCGGCCAGTGGAGTCTCTCACAAGTGACCCGACTGCAGTGAGGGCCCTGAGCCAATCAGATAGCTGGAAGAGGACGAAGCCACAAGTGCAAAGGCTCTAGGGTGCAAATGAGCATGGGGTATGGAGAAGCTGCTGCAGGCCACAGCGGCTGGAGCAGAATGAGCGAAGGGGCGATCCCTGAGAAGTGAGGTAGGTCCCTGAGGTAGGCAGGGGCTGGTGTCCAGGACCTTGAGGGGCAGGGGCAGGCCCAGGAGCCACTGCAGACATGAAGAGCTGTGACCTTAGCTGTGGAGGAGAATCAGTGGAAGGGAGTCTGCAGGAACTCCCGCAGCAGCTGGGCGAAGGAGCTGGGGCTGGGACTGGTGCGGGCAGAGATGGGCAAAGCGGTCTGGCCCCAGGGGTGTCCTGACTCCCTGCAGAATTCTCTCGGCCCTCCAGCTGCTATGCGCCCACCCAAGCAGGAGCAGAGCAGAACAGGACAGGAGGACGTGGCCCCCGGTTGCCTGGGCCTGCTGTGGCGGGGCAGCCCTGGAAGGGGCTTCCCCTGTCGGATGTGGTGAGCTGAGACCACGCTGCAACCCCCCAGGGGGCCTCGCCCGTCCAGGCCACCAAGCTGGCCGCCACTGCAACACAAGTTTCTTGGAATCCAAAGCCGGTGCCAGTGCCACCCTGGTGACTTACAGCCAGATCTGCAGGGACCACAAGGAACTCCCAGAGCGGCGCAAGGAGACACCAGACAACCGGAAACTAAACCAGAACGCAACTCTACACCAGCCTCGGCCGCAGAGGCACTGGGGGAATTCACGCAACCAACTGCGGGGCCGCACAGAACAGGGGGACAGGTGATGGCCAGGGAGGTCTGGGGGAGTCGGCTGCTCACATGCCTGGAAAACCATACCTCCCCTTGGGCTCGGGAAGCAGCCCAGGTAAAGAGCAGGGTTTCTGCCTCTTCTGCATCCCAACCCGACTCTCCAGAGACGGTTCCAGATGGTGCGTGGTGCAGACCCACATCCAGCTCCAAAACCGAAGCACAAGGAAGCTCGGAATCAGGAAGTTGCAGGATCCTGGGTGGCTGGATTCAGAGGTGTAAAGAACCAGAGACTCGGAAGTCCTGTGCCCTCGGTGACCCTACGCATCTGCTGCGGTCCCTGCCCTGTTTGACAGGACTGGCTGTATGAAAATTCTGTATGGTTTCCCCGCTTCACAAGCCATCACCCTTCCAGAACCTCCCGTGACGGGGAACCTGGCCACGCTCCCCCAGAAGCCGAGCTGGCCTGTGGCCTCCTAGGGCTCTTGACACTCGCGTGAGCAAAAACGGACATGGAGGCTCAGACATCCTCCTGCACCGTTCCAGAACAGAATTCCTCCCCCCACCCCCACCCCCGTCCACAAACCCCAGAATCAGCACAAGACCAAGGAGGGACACCTGCCGATGGCTGGGGGCCAGGTGGAGGGACAGACCACCCCGCTTTGGGGACCAGATGGTGCTCCTGCTTCACAGGCAAAACCCATCGGGGTGAGCCTGGGCCACGGGTGGGGCTCTCAGGAGGAGATGCCCAGCTGGCATGGGGTGATAGAGGTCAATGCCCAGCATGGACTCCCAGAGGCCTCGTTATGAAGTGCTGGTTGGCTTTTCCCCAGCCAAGCTCGGAGAGATGACATCTGGGGCCTCATGGTCCTTCCAGCCACCGTGAGTGGGGCAGTGTGCCCCAGCCAGACAGCGGGAGCAGCCCTGGCCCTGCCCCCCGCTGCCCAGCCCTGCTGCTGCTGCTGAGAAAGCCCATCTCCAAGGGTGGCTCTGAGGCCCCTGTGTGGGCCTCATCCACAGCCCCACGCTGCTCCCAGGGCACAGGCCCTGCTCAAAGTGAACTCCTCCACCCCTCGTCCAGCCCCCCTTACACTTCCTCTCCTCACCCTTCTCCCCTCTCTCTCTTGGAGGCAGAACTGGGGTTTGAACTCCAGGCTAGGCAGGCATGGTAGCACTGAGCCACACCCCTAGCCCTTTTTGTGTGTGTGTGTACATGCACACCAGGCCTGGGACTTGAACTCAGGGCCTTCCACTGTCTCTTGGCTTTTTTACCCAAGGCTAGCACTCTACCACTTGAACCCCACTTCCACTTTGGAAGTTTTGCCTGTTAACTGGAGACCGGAGCCTCGTGGACTTTCCTGCCTGGTCTCCCTTTGAGCTGCAATCTTCCTAGCTCAGCCTCCTGAATAACTAGGGTTACGTGTGTGAGCCACTGGTATCCAGCAAGTGCTGGCTCTGTGCACCGACGCCAGCCTCCCGCCGCAGCCCTGATCCTGCCTCTGGTGGCCATGCTGAGGGACAAGGCCGGCTGCCCACACCCCGTCCCCAGCTCATGTGAGAGAAACCTCAAAGCCAGCATAGCGTCTCATGAGGGAGCCCCTCAGGGCTGGGACGGGGTGGGGTGGGAGGGCGGCATGCAGGGAGCCCGGCCTCCTCTCCTCCCTGCAGCCTTGGCCCCAGCCCAGCCCGGATTAGGAGGTAATCTTCTCACAGCTGTCCCCACCAGGTCTAGTGGGGAGGGACAGGATGGGTCAGTCTCTCCAGGCGCAGAGATGACCCCCGTACCACTCTCTCTCCAGTGGGGCCGGGGGCCCACGGGAAGGGTTCAGTGAGCCTCAGAGGGGCTCTTGGCTGTCCCGGGCTCCCTCTGGCTGATGCACCTGGGCTGTGATCCTGTGACCTCGCTGCCTCTGATCTTTTGGGCACAAGAAGGGGAGGGGATAATGTCACCACCTGTGACAATGGCACAGAATCTGAGCCCCAGACTCAGCTAAGCCGCAGACACTTCAACAGCCTAGGAGGTGGCCACTGCTGTCCCCATTTTATACAGGAGTCGGGAAGGGCAGGGTTTACCACAACAGCCTTTCTACCTTCCTGACACTGATCCTCATCCCCTCTGGGGGGGGCTCCAGGGCCTCAGGGAGGTGAGCCAGCCCTGGCCCTGCCTACCTTCCAGAAGAAAGGCTGTGGGAGAGAGGCCACTGCTTTAAGAGTTCACCGCCATCACTGGAGCACCAAGAGTGGCAGGACAGGGTGGAGAGAGTAAGCTGGGAAATCCAGGAAGGCTTCATGGAGAAGGTGACCAAATGGGAATATGGGTAGGAGAAGAACAAAGGACAGTTCCCACCTCACTCACATACACGTGGAACCCTCCTGAAGCTGGGTGATGCCTTGGGCCTGGGAAAATCCATGTCCTTCAAGGCTCGAACCCCATGGGGTGACTTGCACCGGCCTCTGATCCTCTATTTACTGTCTCCTCGCTGTCCCTGAGCTGGGCAAGTGTCCCCTTGCTGGTGGTCGCTGCTCACTCCCATATGCTAAACAGATTCCCGGCCTCAGTTCTCTTCTCTAGATGGGGAGTTTTCCCTGGCAAAGACCGAGCACAGGGTGCACCCAGGAGGAGGAGTGCTGTGTACTGGATGGGCGGGTGGGCATGTCTGCAACCTTGCTGTCCGGATTCAAGGGAGGACATGCGAATGTGCCCAGGCCCTCCCTGTCGGCTGAGATGCATCAAGAACAATCTGCCTCAGGATCTGGCAACATGAAGGCCACGTGAAGGTCGCGGCTGATCTTGACAAGTGTGGGGGAGCCAGGAAGAGCCCGCACGGGGACCAGGCCCGCCTCCGCCGGGGAGTACTTCCTGAGGGGGATAACAGCCACTTGTAAGGGAGGAGCAGAAAGGGCAAAGTGGCTGGAGGAGGGGAGGAGAGGAGGAGGCCAGAGGAGCTGCAGATGTGCAAGAGGGGCCGACCCAGGGGCTGCGGAAGGAGGGGAGGGCAGCCGGGGTATGAGAAGGACCACCGATGACCAGACGAAGCGTGGCCAGCAGAAGGCTTCTGTGACACCAGGGGACCAGCAGGGCTGGCCAGGGGGGAGGAAGCAGCTTCCCAGGACTGGAGTGACATCCGGGGGCCAGCAGGTCCAGGCATGGCCTCAGGAGTCAAGAGGGCCTTGTTCCCCACTTCCGGCCTGGGGCAAAAAAGGACCCCACTGAGTAGCTGGAGACAAGGATTAGGAGACAAGGATTAGGAGACAGGCCGGGTTACAGCGCAGTTTATATAACAGGGTCACAGAGGTACGACTTTGGGAGCGGCTTAGGGGGTCAAGACTGGGGACACCATGCTCTGTGGGGACCTGAAGACCCCCAGCGTCTGCATGTCCACAGCTGGGGCTGTTCCAGCTCACACCCAACCTTTCCCCCAGGAAGGGTCCCGTGTCCTGTGCCTGCCACCCAGCAGAGGGGAGCCAAAGACAACTCCATCCCTGGAACACAGGGACATGGCCCGGGCCAGGCCGTGACAGTGTGCTCCTCACACGCACGGCACGGCCCCGGGGCCCTCTGCTCCAGCCTTTCTTTTTTGCATGTGGAGGTCTACAGGAGTAAACTCAGGCAAGGGCTTGATGGCAAAGCGCTCAGTCCTTTGGCTTTCCTGTTTGTTTATTTTGGATGGAGTTCCTCACTATTGTCTGGACAGGCGGAGGACCAGGATCCACTTCACCTCTGGTAGCTCTTTGTTGTTTTTGTTTGTTTGTTGTGGGGCTTGAACTCTGGGCCTGGACACTGTCCCTGAGCTCTTCAGGTCAACGTGAGTGCTCTACCACTTGAGCCACAGTGCCACTTCTGATTTTCTGGTGGTTAATTGTAGATAAGAGTCTCACGGACTTTCCTGCCAGGGCTGGCTTTGAATCTCAATCCTCAGATGTCAGCCTCCTGAGTAGCTAGGCTTACAGGCATGAGCCACCAGCGCCCGGCTTGACATTTCATCTTTAAAGACAGACAGAGCAATTGTCAGCTCTCATTGACACTGTCACTGATAACCTGACACAAAGGCAGAAAGACTGATTCTGGCTGATGCTATCAGGTCTATGGGGTCTGGGGTCACCTGGCCATACACACATGGGCAGACTGGGGGAGGGGGTGTAGAGAAGGCTGGGGACGGGCGGGGTGGGGGAGGTTAGGGACCCAGAATAACGGAGAATCACACCCACTTCCTCCAGTTAAGTCTGACCTCCATGGTCAGGCTTAACTGAGGTCTAAGGCCTCCTAGAATAGTGCCACCAGCCGGGAGACAAGCCGTCAGCACATGAGCCTATGGGGTATCTCACAACCCCAAAGCCCCCCGCACCTTGGGAGCACAGAAAGAACAAGAATAGGTTCTTTAGGGATACAAGGGTTGGGAACCACCAGCTCCATCCAGCTGTCCTTTTCCCACCGGACAGGTAGGCACCCTGAGGCCCAAGAGCATGGGCATCTAGCTCAAGTCACACACCAGGCAGGGCTGGAGGAGGCTACCACAGGGCACTTCCCCATGCTCCCGCTGTCCCCTCCCCCAGGACAGCTGGTTCTTCCGGTCTGAGTGCCAAGAGAGGGTTCTCCAACAGCACTGCCATCTGCCTCTCCTCTCTTCCCTCCCTCTCCTGGCTTTGTTCCTCGCCTCCCATCCTCCCTCACCTTCCTGCTTTTGCCCCCAGGCTCAGGTGTGCCTAGCCACTTGGCTCACTGGGTCGCAGGGCCCTGTGCTGTGCTTGGGGTGCCTCTCAGGTCCTGCCCCCGCCCCCCAGCCCCTATGTAAAATGGGGATGGCAGGACACACAAGGAGCTCACCGCTGCCACCACTTTCCAGACTCCCCCAAACCAGCCACTGCAACTCATGTCACAGAGGGGAAACTGAGGCTGGGAGAAGCTGGGCTTTCAAGTCCCCCATGGTTCTTTTGGGTTCCCCAATCCTCCAGCTGCCCCAGTAACCAAGGAAGCTCTCTCAAGGCATGATCGAAACCACAGTTCAGCATCTCCCGCAGGTCCCCTTGTGCTGGCCTTTCCTAGACCTGAGGGAGACGCAGCACTAAGCATTGGCCTTGGCCAGAGGCAAGATTCCAAGATGGACTGTGAAAAATGCCAACCAGGGCTGGGATGCCAACAAAACCCTGTTGGCTCACATCTGTAATCCTAGCTACTCAAGAGGCTGAGATGTGAGGATCAGGATTCAAAGCCAGCCAGGACAGGAAAATCTGTGTTTTTTTTTTTTTTTTTTTTTTTGTCGGTTGTGGGGCTTGAACTCTGCGCTTGGGTGCTGTCCCTGTACTCTTCAGCTCAAGGCGAGCGCTCTACCGCTTGAGCCACAATGCCACTTCTGGTTTTCTGGTGGTTTATTATAAATAAAGAGTTTCACGGACTTTCCTGCCCGGGCTTTGAACAGTGATCCTCAGATCTCAGCCTCCTCAGTAGCTAGGATTACAGGCGTGAGCCACTGGTGCCAGCAAATCTGTGAGATTCTTAACTTCAACTAACCACCAAAAAAAGCTGTAAATGGAACTATGGCTCAGGTGGTAAAGCACCAACCTTGGGACAGCACGCAGTTCCTGAGGGCAAGCCCCAGGATGGACATAAAGCAAAACAAAACAGAGGCTCACACCTGTAATCCTAGCACTGCAAAGTGGTTTGAAGCCAGCCCAGGCAGGGATAGAACTGTGGCTCAAGAAGTAAAGCACTAGCGGGGCGCTGGTGGCTCATGCCTGTAATCCTAGCTACTCAGGAGACTGAGCTCTGAGGATCGCGGTTCAAAGCCAGCCTGGGCAGGAAAGACCGTGACACTCCTATCTCCAATAAACCACCAGAAAACCAGAAGTGGCGCTGTAGCTCAAGTGGTAGAGCACTCGCCTTGAGCTGAAGAGCTGAGGGACAGCGCTCAGGCCCAGAGTTCAAGCCCCACGACCGACAAAAAAAAAAAAAAAAGAAGTAAAGCACTAACTTTGAGCAAAAGAAGCTCAAGATAGCACCCAGGCCCCGAGTTCAAGCTCCAGGACCAGCAAATGCGTACAGCAACAACAGGCCCAGCACTGATATATTCTCTCCTTGATTGGTCCTTTCAAGCCCCCAAAGAAAGATCCTTAATTCCAAACCAAAGGCGCCCAGCGCTCAGAAATGAACATGATTCCTGGTGGTAACTGTTTCCCCTCAGGCTCCAGAACCAGGAAATGAGTCATCCCCGGCATGCTGCAGTCCTGTGGACTGGCAACAGATCCACACCTCTAACCCACACCAGCCTCCTGGGTCATGTGGAGAAATCAAGGCAGGCAAAGAGGAGGGGACACTTGCTGAATATCATAGCTACTCCCAACCCAAATGGAGGTGGCAGCTCCCAGGCTGCCCTAGACAAGGCTGCAACTTAAGCTACCTACAGTGAGGCAGAGGAAGCCAGGCCCAGCCTCGCCCAGCCTCACCCAGCCTAGGAAAGCAGTGGCCTGGAAGAGCAGAAGCAGCCTCAGTCCAGGGCCAAGTGAGGACTGGGAAGCCCTGCTTCTGACACCCTCCCCCCCACAGGCAGAGGGGCTCCTAAAAGCTCCAGAAGCTCAGGGTCCAGTGTGGGTCTCAGGTGAGGTCTGCAACTTACATGATTTGGAAGCCTGACTGACCATCCCCATTTTGTGCTGTTCCTGGGGCTTGAATTCAGGGCTGGCGTGTTGTCCCTGGGTTTGTTTTCCCTCAAGGCTAGTGCTCTACCACTTGAGCCACGGCTCCACTTTCAGATTTTTTTAGTGGCTAATTGGAGATGAGTCTTTTAGGCTTTCTTGCCTAAGCTGACTTTGAACCTCAATCCTCAGACCTCAGCCTCCAGAGTAGCTAG
Organism: Dipodomys merriami; assembly: GCF_024711535.1. Classification (NCBI taxonomy): domain Eukaryota; kingdom Metazoa; phylum Chordata; class Mammalia; order Rodentia; family Heteromyidae; genus Dipodomys; species Dipodomys merriami. The sequence continues at coordinate 2,825,199 of NW_027206124.1, read as the reverse complement.
GATTGCAGGTGTGAGCTACTGGTGCCTGGTGAGTGCGCTCTCTCTCTTTCTCTTTCTCTCTTCTTAATGACCTTCTCCCATTCTCCTTGTAGTACTGGAGAATGAACTCAGGGCTGTGAGCATGCCTGGGCAAGAGCTTTACCTCCCACCTTTTAGTTTAGTTTGTTTTTTTGGGGGGGTCTGTCATAGGGCTTGAATT